>NC_080590.1:27150000-27775000 GCF_029962835.1 Magnolia sinica
TTTGAAAATAGCTTGAAGGGAGCCGCGTGAGGAACGCTGATCGACTTTGCCTTATCCATTTTATACTTCATCAATACCTTCTCAAGGTATTCGACCTGAGATAATTATAACCTGCTCTTCTTCCTGTCTTTATATATATCGACCTTACCTTGTTTGTTCCACACTTCATCTTACACTTTCCTGAAATAGTTGTTAATGAAGGTAACAAATCATGACGACCCTCCACCAAAAACCACGGGCGCCGCCCCTCATACATTGGAATACACATATTTAGGAATACCCTTACAAACATGTTTACCAGACTTAAAAGATAACTTTCACCATTTACCATATATATAATGCTCGCACATATTAAAATCAATACCTTTTAAGACATGAATTAAATAACGGTCAGAAAGTACCTTCATACCATGCTCACTCATGTGGCATAAGCGTGCATACCACATAAGTGCATATGTGAAATTCGTTATAGATGCTGGAGCTCTACCTGGTTAAGTGCTCCCGATCAACCTGTAAATATTTTCATTCCTTTGTGCCTTGATGACAATGTGTGTCTTCTTTGAAACTCTAAGGACACGATCAAACACGGTGAATATGCACCCAAGTGCCTCGAATGCTCCTCTAGATATCACTCTTTCTCGAATCAGGAACGTGTCTCATATCGGTCAAGATACACTCCATGTCATCAAACATCTTGATGTATACCGATCCAACATCAACTACTTTACAGGCACAATCATTACACATAAAGACATGACTGCTATCGCACTCACTATAATTGGTGAACTAACTCTAATGAGGGGTTATGTGGTATGAAGCCTTCGTATCCAAAATCCATTTTTCATCGAAGTACCCGAATTTTGATGCGATGAGCATATCACTACCATTCACTTCCTCACCGGATTCCACAGTATTGGCCTCCCTGGAAAAATTTCTTGAATTCTCTTTTTTGGCCCTAGGATTCGTGCAATCATTCTTCATATACTCGGACATCCCACAATTCCAGCACTTCAACTTGCCTTTGCCCTTGCTCTTAGATTTAGACCTCAATTGTCAAGATTTAGTCCCGCTCATAATTTCCCCCATTGTAACTAGTGCATCTGTAAAAGCACCTACGTTATCACTTTTATTTCTCATCACATTCGATTAAAGGTCTAAGACGACGGTATCAACACTAATGGTAGTTCTACAGGTGCACAATAAGTCCTCGAATGACTCATTCAAAGCTGAGAGAAAATTCAACAGGATGCATACCTGATCCTCATCTTTCATCATTTCCTCAACATCCAGAATTTACAAATTAAATGGTTAAAGGTACTAATGTGGGCCTCAACATCAACCCCATCTGCCATCTTCAAATTAAATAACTGAAGCTTTAAGTACAAGCGATTCTCTAGGGATTTCTTCGCGTAGATATTCTTTAACTTCGCTCATGTATTTGTTGTAGTTTTCTTTCTCATGACATTATAGATGATATTATTCGTTATGCACAATTGGATATATGTTCTTGCTTTCTTATCCATCTTGTTTCGTTTATCATCTGTCATAAATTCCGATCGCTTTTTAAGAAGAGCATCGTCCAATCCTTGCTAAACTAGGAGACCAATCATCTTAACCTTCCATAGTTCAAAATTATTTTTTTTCGAAATATTTTTCTATATCGAACTTTGGATTAGATGCCATTGATACAATGCTTTCAAATTCAATCTACTTCCTAACGTTATCTCTAATACCACTTGTTGAAAAACCGCAGAAGCACATGGATTAATGTAGTAAAGTACTCCAATCGCACAACCAAGTTTAAACACAAACAAATCGAATTTTATGTGAAAAAATCCTTGCGATAAAAAAACCACGGCACAGCGACAATTATGCACTATGAAAGTAGGAAATTATAAGAGATAGAGATCACTGATTCGAATAAATCTCGAATCTTCCTCACAAGCCAAGTTATGCCCTTAAAATCCTAGGAATGAACTTAGAAAGCCTAGAACACCTTTCTTACTACCCAAATTCCGATTATACTCAATATATTTATAGTATAAAATTGTATCACAATCGAAATAGTAAACAAATCTCGCACTTATGCAATTTTGTGCACGCATTGGATGACACATACGATGAGACTTTGATGGCATCGACGATCTGTCAATAACATTGAGAAAATACCAAAATATCTCAATAATAAAACATAAATTTTTTAAAATATTTTTTCAATAACACCGATCATCCATCGATGGCATTGACATCCGATATGACATCCATATATCCACAACCTTATTGTTTACGGATTTAAGACATCAAAAACACACAATGAACACGAGTTTAACTTTGGACAAGCGGGGCCCACGTTGCAGAGATCTACGCCATTGATGTGGTATTCCATGAGATCCTAACCACAAGCTGGGATATTTTTCCGTTGCGTGCAAGCTATCACCGTGTTTGTTTTCTGAACCGTCTATTTGAAAGCTGCAAGTTGAATGTTCGGATTATATTTTCAGGCCACGGTTCATCCAGGCTGGTAGAACAGACCAATGGTTCTGATTCATGGTAACATGGATCCTAGTCATACAAATGAAAAATCGGAGTATATTGTTCACGTCCTCGGGTCAAGAGATTCTTATACTTCCTATTTCAAGTTTCCCGCGAAGAGGCGACGGTAAATTATCATTTGAGACAATTACGAGAGATGGACCATGGAATTCAAAAAAGGAAGGGAAAGCCGTGAAAATGGCCGGCACTGTTCAGTCGTCCAAATGATAATTTCTGTTGTTACGTGCATGGAATCTGCGTTGTCGGATTCCTCTTTTTGAATTTGTTATCTGCAGGCTTGTTAATTATTCTACATGTGTATGGTAGCCCCGGTCATCCACACGCAGGCACTACGTGCCAAGGTAGAACAAGCGTGTGAAATCCTGCACGTGTGGATGCGTGTGATAGGGTCTGATTTTTTTTAGGCAGAAGATCTAAGGATTGCTTCTCAACCAGATGGAAAGCTCAGATCTCATACGCGTGTTCCGTACTGGCACGTGTGGATGCATGTGCATTGGTAGGGACCCACACGAGTGTGGTATTAACAAACCTCATGTTATCCGCGGGTGTGAGAGTCTGATGTGGACCCACGGTTTAGGATGGCTTGCAGTATAACGTGAGGTTGTTGAATTGCGCTTGACTGATAGCTACCTCCACATGCCCGATCTTTACAGTCGAACTCGGTAATTACTCGCCGGCGATCCAAACTATAGTCGAGTTTAGAATAAAAGATAAAACATACGCTACTCTGGCAGATTACGGTAGACCATACATAGAAACACGTCCACCATATGAATGGCACAAGTGGGAATAAATCGAAACCGTACAAATAATTGGGATAATTATGGATGTGATATATGTCAAAATTAATATTAATTGGACGATCCTAACCATATGATTACTAGAAATGAAATGGAAAGTCAAAATTTCAAGGAAATTTGGACGGTTCAGATTATGGTAGATTGATCCTTTAGGCCAAAAGTAACCTCTAAGAATGATCTTAACCAACTGCTTAGTCGCTTGAAAATCAATGGATAGAAGAAATAAGCAAATGCCAACAAATATCATATGATCAAATGGTTAAGATTATCAGTCCTAGGCATTCTCGGGCTAGGTCCAACTATTTGAACGGTCTAGATCACATTGACGACGTGGATGGTTTTAAGCTATGATTGTGACTGCAACTGCCATAAGCGCCCTTGGAGTGATGAGAATACCCTCCTGAAAAAGTTCAAGGCCCACTCACTGGTTGGTTTTCTGCCGTCCAACCGCTGCTCCAAGTTGGTTAAATCGGTTGACCACTATTCAATAGAAAATTTTAAAGATAAAAAATAAAGAGGTCTAACCGTTTGGCCACTGAGTTTCAGTCCACCCATCTAATAGCTTCCACTCTATCACGTGTCTGCATCTAAACCGTCAAAATAGCTTGATCCCACATCGAGGATCACCTTGTGCACAAATACCCTTATCCACTCATCAGGTGGACCACACTTATTATTTTGCATGGACATGAGATCTTCAAAAAACATAAATAGAGAAAATGATCAAACCCTAACAGATAGAAGAGTGAAGGGCTGCGATTGCCCCGGTTAGATGTTGAAACACAACTGGCCAGCGGTTTTACAAAAGCCAAAGGAATTTTCCAGTTTTGGGCCGTTTGATTGTGACCGTAGAAAGGTCATGTACAAACCAGTTAGGTAGCTAATTGTAGCTAAACCTGGTCCAAGATTCCACAGAATTGTGGATGGGCCCACCCACATGCAACAAGAGTGGCTACACCACGTGGGTGGGCCCAGCTTTATCGTAACCAATCAGATACTTTTGTTTGTCTTTATAGGAATCTGACCATATTCATTCGCCTTATAAACTAGCGTCATTTAAGAAAACAACGAACTTAACTACTCCGAGTAATTAAAACTGCCGAGGAAAGTGGATGCTGACGAGTAATTCGTCTAATTTCAAAAAACTCTCTTTCTTCCTGCATTGAAGTTTGCTAGAATACATCTACATCTCTTGCAGCAGGATATATCGCTATTTTGATCTTTGAATATGAATCATTTTACAACAATCCAAACTGTTTATACGATGGGACTCAATTTTATGGTAATGTACCGAAAATAAAATATTTAGAATTGGATAATATTAACCCTTTAATAATTTGGTTCTTTTGATTTGAGTTGGATGGACACAATAACGTTTATAAAATAAAAAAGGAAAAATAATCAATCTCAGATTTTCTCAAAGGGTCTCTCATTCTATGATATATCTACAAAATAAACGGTTTAGATCACTCAAAAAATCTCAAATTAAACTGCTACAGTCGCGGCGTATTCTATTACAATACATCAGAATGTATTCTAGCAAGTTTCCACTGCATTTACCTGTCTCACCTATATATATTTATTTGATATCATGTGACCTTTCCACCCCACCCCATCTTTCTCTCTCAAATGGGGAAACCAAAGGAACCAAAGCTCAAATCCTCCATTAAAGCTCTGTTCAACTTCATTCCATCAGGGCCCAAAACCATTACATGGGCCTGTAACCAACAGATCAAAACTCACTCCTTCAGAGAAATAGACTACACTGGCTTCAATTCCATGTACTCCTGTTCTTCTCCTTCTTCATCTTCCTCAATCAATGCAGACCATTGCAGCCTCAGGGAAGAAACAGAGCAAATCCTACCCAATCACATCTGCTCAATCCAACCATCGTCTGCCAGCTCATCCTCGTCCACTGTCGTGAGAGAAATTTACCCAGTTGATATGGTCCTGAAAGGCTCTATCAGTTCTAAGAGGTTCTTCTTCTCTCCTTGCACGACGAACTCGATCATGGAAGAGGCGAACCTTGTTTTGAAAGCGAAAGAAGAAATGGGTCTTGCGGAGAACACGTCGGTGGGCGATCAGTGGCTTGAAACAGAGGAAGGAGGAGAATGCTTGATAAAGGAGGTTGGTTTTTGCAAAGAGATCATTACGACGCCGATGACTTCAATGAATCCATACATGGATTTCAAGCTTTCCATGGAAGAGATGGTACAAGCTCATGGGCTGAAGGAATGGTCTTGCTTGCAGGAGCTCTTGAATTGCTATCTGCAGCTCAACGATCGGACGAACCACAAAACCATCATCTGGGCCTTTGTGGATTTGTTAATGAATCTCATTTCTGAAGAAAACAACAGCAAAAGCAATGGCTGTGATCATAACAAGGAGAGATGTTTTCCCTTCCCTCTCTGCTTAGATGCATGAAGAAGGGAAAAAAAATAAAAAACAGAAGAAAACAGAGCAAAGAAGGTTTTTTTTTTTTTTTTTCTTTTTCTTTTTCTTTTTCCTTCGCTGAGGAATGTAATACCTTAATGGAAATTAAATCGGGTAATTTATTGTAAGATTTTTGGATGGTTCAGATTTTCAATTCAGTGGTCCAATCCGTGGGCCATGCACCAAAATATTCCAAATTGGAAGATCCTATCCAACCATTATTTATCATTTATTTGGTTTTTTATTTCTTAACTGTATGTTTTCTGACCACTGATTGAAGGGTTTTTATCTTCTCATGTTAAGATTTTTTATACATAGGCCATCCATAGTGGGGCCAATCATGTGAACGGTTTGGATTACGTGTTCCACACGTGTACAAGCTGAAAAACAACCATGGAGCTGGTTACTTTCCTTCTGCTGATTTTTGGGTTTCCGTCGTTGGTTTGCTGTGGGAATACTGAAAAAATTGCAGACTGTTGCCTGCAATGCTTTTCGTGCACATGCGAAGGATTCGGATTTTCCTTTGTCTTCTCGGCTCACATACGTCGTGGTGCTGACCCCATTGATTGCACGGTCTAGATTTCTTTTTCTTTTTCTAGGCGGTTTCTCGTTTGGAGAGAAATTGGGATTATTTCTTTGATGGACATCAATGAAGGAATCTGGTCACCTTGTGGGCCTCATCCACCGTAATTGTCATATATGTTCACTGATCAAGACCATCCAAATCGTAGGTCCCGCCATAATTTATTATTATTTTTAAAAAAAAAACAGTTTGGGATAATTGGACGGTTGGATCATCAGATGGACGGTTGCAACGAAAATGGTCAAGCTAGAAATCCACTGGGGAAAAATCAAATGGTTCAGATCGTTTATCTGGTGTAGCTGTCTAAGGACAACCGATTCAAGTGGTTCCCCTAATCCCACTGTAGGAGACTGAAGGACCCACTTGCATTCAATTGGGAACATGTGCCATACACGGGTGGGCCACATAATTTCTAACAATGGACAGTTTTGGGACGACGTGACGTGGCGTACAATCGACGGTCCCACATTTCCCTCCAATGGGAAGCAGGGACAAATTGGATTAAGACATGTTTCTCTATGGACTCTTCTGATAGTTCACCACCATTTTAGAAGTTAGGGGGGTGATCTGTCGACTGTAATCATGCATTGTTGTACGGCAATATACGACCCTAATTGCTGGCCCCATTTTAGATGGAGATAAGACAAAAATCATACAGTGCAGCCCAAAATGATTATCTGATCGCCTTGATTGAATTTGGACAAAAACCATACAGCGAATGCGAAAATGACTATCTGATCTTGTCCATTGAATTTGGACCACTCGTTATTTTATCCTCAGTCACCCATTTCATAGCCATGGATCCAATGGTTAGGATTACTGGATCAGTCTAATTTTAGAACTACAGTCGATACAGAGTTGCAGCAAAAATTTCTATTGTCTGGGTAGCCGTACATCAACAATCACCTTGGTCTTGTCATCTCAGGTAATTACCGTGTGGTGAAGAACACAGCTCTGTCCCAATTTGTACGGTGGAGGTTTGTCCACGCAAGGTTATGGATCTGACCGTTGAGAGTAGTGGGCGGGAATCCAAGCAAAGTTCCCTCCAAAATTTCAAAGGTGGCCCACAAATGTGGATGGGGATTCCCGTACACCATCCATGCTCTCTAGAACATTCTTTGGTACACCATTTCCTGCTATAAATGGTACACTTGATACTTCCCCTGAAGAAATACAACAGCAACCATTGTTGTTAGGGAAGTGATGGTCGATACATGAGAAAAGTCCACGTGGCTGCATCTCATCATCCTCTAAGTAAGGCCCACTTACCATAGCCGTTAGATTTAGTTCGTCCACAACAATGTTACGCCGTGATAACGATGCCACCGGAGCACACCCCTGTTTCATACTGCCGTTAATACGGCAAAAGACAAAGTGGTGTCAGGCACACGTACAAGATCTGAACTCTTCATCTACTGGCCCCTAGGATGGACGGTTGTTAGTACATAAAAGAATCATATGGGATTATGAATGAAGAGACTGAAACATGGTCTATCCAACGGTCTACATTCAATGTGTACATGTCTTCTCATCGGCAGTTGGGATAATCTGACTGGTATAAATTTTGGGATATGGTACATCCAATGGAAGGCCCAACGGATGAATGGTTGCAATCTCGTGCACGTGTGTAAAAGAGAAAAAGAAGGTTGGAGGGTATGGATAATAGTAGAGATTCCTTTATATTTTTAAATCTGCTTGCAGCTACTCGTGAGAGGAGATGCCGAAAAAGAGAGTACCGGTATACTTGTGAACGTGGCACGTGTGTGCAGGATGTGGCCATGTACAAGCTGGAATAAAATCCAGGCCGGTCCACCGTTCATGTGAGCCGCACGTGTATAGTGAATACAGGCCATTGGTGATTTTTTTTCTTTTTTATTTTGCCTCACACCTGGTGAGTGAATCTATGATTCGGTCCTGGCTAGGGGATGTGGGGACTACTGTGATATATGTGTATAATCCAAGCTGTCCATCCATTTTGAAAGATTATTTTATGGAAGGAGCCCAAAAAAGAGACAGATCGAAGGGTTGAGTGGACCACACCACAGGAAGCAGTGGTGACAATGATCCCCACCGTTGAAACCTTCATAGGGTCCATCTTTGATATTTATTTTCCATCCAACTTGTTCATAGGGTCACATAGACCCGGATGAATGGAAAAAATAAATATAAACTTGATCCAAAACTTCCGTGGGTACCCAAGAGGTTTTTCAGCGGTAAGCATTCAATCTCCATTGTTTCCTTGGTGTGGTCCACTTGAGAATTCTATCTACCTCATTTTTAGTATCATATACTAAAATAATTTTTCAAAATGGATGGACGGCTTGGATAAAACACATACATCACGGTGGGCCCACAGATCCCCTAACAGGACCGTCCCTGTCTAGGTCCTGGTGCGGCAGTACCCCATCCGCGCCCCTAAATATAGGCCATTGATGGACGAGCACACCTAGTAACTGGTCCAGGCCTTACACACGTGTGCCACATTGGCATGCATGGAGAGATTGAGCAATTTGATTTATCTTGAAATTTTTATTTTCATTTTTACTTTTAATTTTCAAAAGATTGGTGTCAATTTAAGGACAGATAGTTGAACAGTGGGTCAGGAATCCGTCACTTTCATAAAAACGACTGGACACTGGGGATTTTTGGCCCATGGATTTGAAACGACCTTCTCCCATAAATAGCTAGTGCATGACTTGAAGAGATAGATAGCGGTTTGCAAGTAGGGTCCACAATCACCCGGGCCTGGGCCGGGCTAACTTGGTATTTTGAATGGGCCCGTTTCCCGGCCCAACCAGTTCAAAACCAGTTTGAACCCAAGGCCTGCCCATTCTAAGACCTATGTGCAAGAAGTGGGAAGTTAATAGATACTCTGTCAGTTAAAAAGGTTGATACTCAGGCACTGATATTGTACTCATGGCACCTATCAGCACAATCAAATAGTCCAATTTGTGGATAAAATTTCAAATTGACTTATTGTTCTAATATCTAAGTTAATAATAATTTATTTCTTAAATTTAAAATTTTAATTATTTTTATTTGATCATCTATTAAATATTTATCTATAATAATTTAAAATAAAACACACAATTTCCTAATATCATTTCAGTTCATGGTCTTCTCCACACGTATAATATCTTAGTGCCAAAGTGCAAACTTATCTTAGGCTACCATAGTATTAAAACCTTTCCCTCCAAGAGTGTGGTGGTATGCATTATCAATGGATGGTACATTTCTAAATTCCTTAAATAATCTTTTGACTTCTAAAAAATTCCTATTATGTCCTTCAAATAAGTCAAAGCTTTACCTCACTTAAAAAAAAAAATTATATGGGTAAAAATGTCCATACCTACTTGTATTATATATGATATAGAGACTTATGATTTTATTAATGACAGATATTATATTTATATTTGGCATTGATATGTAAAAGAGATTTTTTTTTTCCTGAAGAATTCTACGTGACTTTCAATTTTACTAAGCACTGCCCCAAGTATTTTCGGGTAGTAAAATAATCGGCTCAGCTATTGTAATTATGTGGTCACATCACTTATATTTCATTGCAATGATGATTTTACTACATCATGTGTTTCGTAGCAAAGATTGTAGTTTTATAAGGAGAAAATATATTCATTACAATTTACTTTATCTACTTCATTTACAAATGTATTCCTCACGAGCTATAATTTTTGTTGAAACAAATATCTATAAATAATGATGGTATTGCCCTTGATAATTTTAAAAGGTGCCAGAGGCCGTGCATGAAAGAGCTTATGTGATGTTTATAATACATCCAACTAGACGTTGGCATCAAGTCGAGTCGGACTGAGTTAGGTCCAACTTGACTCAATTCGGTTTTGTCAACTACCTGATCCGAACTCGATTTGACTCGGGACCAAGTCCAGTAGGGCTAACTCGATCCGAACCAATTCTTGGCTAGCTTGACTTGAACCGAGTCCGACTCGATCAAGAAAACCAAGTCGGATCGAGTCTTTTGTTTTTAATTTTTTTTTCAAAAAATTTTAAAAAATTAAAAAATTTAGAAAAATTATTTTTTTAAAAAGAAGAAATTAAGGGTAACTATCCGAAGTTAATAAATAGCTAATTTTACATATTTAAAATATATTTGAGAGAAATAAAATTAATTAAACAATGAATGGAATAACAAGTGCTTGAATTTAATAGTGGGTTGAGCAAAAATGAATTTAGGTGGGGTTAAGGTTAGAAGCGTTGGGCTGGATTTCCAAGTTGGGTCCTATACTCTTATTGAAGTCGGATTGGGCACTTGGAAATTGATAGTGGTTAGGGTAGGGTTTTAGGTTAGGATTTGGGCTTAAGGTTAGGGGTTTAGGGTAAGGTTAGGGTTAGCTCGGCCGGACCACTAACGAGCCAGGTGGGACCCACCATGAAGGCCGGTCCACCAGCGAGGTAGGGCAAGCCACTAGCTGCAGCCGAGCCAGCGAGGTCCCGAGATTGGCCGGACCACCAGCGAGCCAGGGTGGGACCCACCATGAAGTGCGGTCCATTAGGGAGCTAGGGCGGGACCCACTGTCATGTTCAGTAGTTAATCCGCGTCCATCCTGATCCAGGGTGGACCACCAGTGACCTGCACGGTTGCACTCGAGGTCCCAAGCCAGGGCGAGCTACCGGCGGCCTGTACGGCTGCACCCGAGGTCCCGAGCTCGAATCAACATTGAAAAAAACATATAAAATTAACCTACCTGATGAATGGACAAGGATGACCGGTGAAGATAAGGTGCTGGGCTGCTAACTGGCCTGAATTTTGATCGAGTTTGGTGTGGTGCTGGCTCGAGTAGGGTTCGGGTTCGGGTAGTTGAAGGGTTAAATTTTTTTTTTTTTTTTAAAAAATTGACTTTATAGTACCCGATTTTAGATCGTATCGAATCCGATCAGATCGAGTTGCTACATGACCCGAACTCAACTTGGTCGGGCTTCGGATTCGAGTGGGTCTACTCGATCTGACCCAACCTTGGCTTTCAGTTCGAGTCGAGTCGGATCTGACGAGTTGAGTTGGATCCTACCCACCTCTACATCCAACCCATATAAATCATATCCAGCTATATAAACAAAACATCAGTCCAATTCAATTATGAAGTGAGTTACACTATAAATAACAATATGCAACACCAAAAACTTCTAAATTTACATGTGACCTACCTAATGATTAGATTGACCTTAATAGTGATTTATGTGTACATCATGGTGGGATGAATGATTAGATTGACCTGATTAGTGATTTATGCATACATCATAGTGGGATGAAATTAGTTTGGTGCTTAGGTTAGATGTCATAAACCCATGACGTGGTCCCATGGTACTTGAGGCTATCACTTTTTAGGGCCTGTTTGGCCAGTGGTATTAAGTTGTATTAAATGGGATTGTATTATTAATCCCACTTTGAAATACGGAATGACATGGTTGGAAAGAGTGTGAGATGGGATTAAATTTAACTTTGTAGGCTTTGGAAAATGAGTCTATCCCACATATGATGAATTTTTACTTCATCTTGGTTCAATCCAAATGCAATTTGAAAGTAAATCCTGGGATTTACTTTTTAATTTATACATTCCAAACATGGTAGTAGAAAACATGAGATGCACCCAATCCAGGGACAATACCTTACACATGTATTTATTGTAACTTTTATAATTTCATCCACCTTAATCCTGTTGTCAGAAGTCTTCAGTCCACTGCTCGACTCAAAGTCTAGCGAGATTGGTTTTTTGGGTATTCGTGATGCTCGACTAGTCGAGGGTCAGGCTTGACCGATCGAGCGGGTTGCTCGACCAGTCGAGACCCTCTTTTGACTAGTCGAGGTTACACAGATCTTACGCAGACTGCGTAAATTTGAGGCGGTTTCTGGACTTTTCCTGACTAAGTGCGTAAGTGGAGTTTCCTAAATTATAAATAGGGGTCCCTAAGGCTATTTTAAAGTATTTTAAGGCTTCCTAAATGTATTCTAAAGGGTTCTAGGGTTATCAAAGGATGTAACAAGGGTGAGATTCGAGGTTGTTCGAATCGGGTAAGTCCTCTCTCTTGTAATTTCTATTTCATAGTGGATTTTTGTCGCTTTGTGTCGTGGTTTTTTCCCACAAGGGTTTTTCACGTTAAATCTTTGTCTTCTCCTGTGATTGTTTAACGTTATTGGATTGCTATCCTAGATCTAGATCTATGTGATTCCGCAACATAAATCCCTAACAAGTGATATCAGAGCAATCGTTGGGGCACAGATCTGAATCTGTAGGATTAGTAATAATGGAAAACGACAAGTTTGATATTGAGAAGTACTCATGCAAAAATAATTTTGAGTTATGGAAGGTTAAGATGACTAGCCTGTTAACTAAGCAAGGCGAGATTAAGACTCTTGAGGAGCGAAAATCTACCATGAAAGATGATGAATGAAAAAACTGTTAAGGGTCAAATATTGCATATCGGACCTAGTTATTGCCTGGATTTACGAACAAGATATTGTTTAACAGCCCGATTTACTTGTGTTTGTGTTACAGGGTGACTTTAGGAGTATGGATTGAAAAAATAGTATCAAAAGCGTGGATTTGACACTCCGAAGTCACCAAGGCAAGGAACGGACCCCAGGGGACCAAGATTGAAGACATTACACGCCAGAGACCCAAGAAAATCAAGCCACACACGTTTAAATGGGCCTGAAAATCGTCCAGAATGTAAAATCACAGGGTTTCCATCATCCGTTCGGCTCAAAACCTCATATATGGCTTGAGGACCATAAATTAACCGTCCACATCGAATTTTAACCACTGGATCTTCGTGAAAGTGGCCCAACTGATAAATCAGCCACTAAATCCTTTATCTGGGGCCCACTTGATATCTGGATATGCTTCAATTTTGGTCTCAACGCGTTAAATGAGTTGAAAATATGGATGGACGGAGAGGATTTCTCACGAACATCTCCGTAGGACCTCAAGTACATCACGTGTGCACGGTGCACAAGTGCACCAGCCGTGCACCGAATTTCTCAAAGTCGGTCAGCGCACGCTGACCGACTCTCCCTTCTCCAATTCAAAAACGGACAGCGTCCTCACCGTGTCTGCCGATTTTTGATTGTGGGCCCCACCCATCGTCCATATGGATAATCAGAGCTGTCAATTGTGACCAGAGGGTGGGTATAAGCCTCGCCTAGGTGGATTTTGGCCCCATGAAAACATCGCATGTACACGAGGACTCAAACGGACGATCATCGTTAGAATGGAAGATCTTGTGGGGCCACACCGAATTCAATCCAATCTCGCCATTCCCGAACGGATTTTCGTCGTGAATCTAATGGACGGCGTGGATTTCTCCATCGCTGTCAGTATTGAGCCCCACCAACGTCACAGCGAGAGCCTTTCACAGGCCCTATTTTAGCACCGGACGCTGCCCGGTTTTTGCGGGCCGTTACGTGATCTCAACGGTGATCGGATGGACGATTTGGACCGTCCATCATGTAGTTCGTTCAAAAACATCCCAGAGGATCTTGTCCTTTTGGAAAGAAAGCAAAGAAGGAAGGTGTTGAGACGCTGCCATCAGAACGGCCTAACGCAACAACTTTCGGTTTCGCAGATGGGTGTGCGTAAAAACCAGCTCCAGCGGCGAACGTGAGGGGGATTCTCTCTCCACCGACTCCTCTGGTGCTATAAGGAGACGGAAAACGTGAAGCAGGAGGGGGGTGGCTGGAAAGAAAAGAGTTTTTTTTTTGAAACAAGGCTTGGGACAGGAGCAGAGAAGGCTGAAGACGTGAGCACGGCTTGGAGTTTTCCAATGGTTGGGGAGGATGCACGTGATCTTGGGAGCAGGCTTGGATGATTGAAGGAGAAAACAGGGAATTCCTTTTGTTTCCTTTTTCTTTTCCTTTTATTGATTTTCTTCCTTTTCTTTTGTTTATTTGTTTATTTTAGCCCATTCATGTGTGGCTAAACCCCTTAGCTAGGGCTAAGGGGTGAAGCTTATAGCGTGATGGAAAGAATTTTATGCCTTTAATTCTAGTTTAAACTGAATGGATTTGGTATTGGGTTGATTTTGAGGGAATGTTTTCAGTTTTTAATGGTCTGTTGTGACTAAAATTGCAATAGGTCTACGATAGCTTTGAGCATGTTTCTATGTTCTTTTTGATGTTTATGACGTCAGGAAGCCCTGTTGTTCACCATCGTCTCCTGGGCATGGTTGGATGATGGTATCCTTCCTAACTTTCATGCACTGTTGATTGGTTGGTTATTAGTTTAATTCTGTTGTTTGCTTTGTCTCCTGGGCATGGTTAGATGATGGAATCCATTCTAATTCATATACCTTCCATCTTTTGAAAACCAGATCAAGTAAGTTCAGTTTTAATTCCATAATTCTTGATGCAGGCATAAGATCTCCCTGATCCCTACAAGTGGATCCTCTGAATCCCTAGTTTCCGTCCTCTGAATTCCTTAAGTTTTACATTAATCTCTCACCATTATTCATCAATTTATATTTGATTTAGATTGCATCTTAGGCTAGTTCTATTTCTATCTAGTTTCAGGAAACGTACAAGTTTCAGTCCCTGTGGATTCGACCTTGGTCTTACCGAGTTTATTACTACATCACAACCCTATACTTGGGGAGTGAACAAAAACCTTGATAGTAATGCTTTAGCCTCTATCCGTTTATGTCTCACGGATGAGGTTCTCTATAATTTTTTGAGGGAGAAAACTGCGGCTAGTTTGTGGGCGAGGTTAGAGAACATTTATGCAAAGAAGTCCTCTGAAAATCGCCTACACTTGAAGCTACAGTGTTATACCTTCAAGATGGCAAAGGGTGGAGATCTAAAAGCCCATATCAACAACTTTAATAAATTAATGTGCTGGATATGGAGGAAGTGGTCAAAGATGAGGAATAGGCATGTATATTGTTGAATTCTCTTCCTGCATCATATGAGTCTTTCAGGGACACGATGTGCACTGCAAATAAAATCCTAAGTGTTGACACCGTTATCTTAGCCCTTCAAGGGAAGGCTATGAGAAAGCTAAACAGCGATATAAGGACATCTTTCGATACACTGATTACGAGGGGCAGAGATTCTGAGTGAGGTACAGGGTCTTCAAGACCTAGATCCAAATCCAAGGGCAAGGGCAAAGGAAAATTAAAGTGTTGAAATTGTGGGTTGTCTAGACACATGAAGAAGGATTGTAGATATCTTAAAACGAAGAAAGAAAATTCAACGGCTTCTTCTAAGGAAGCCAATGTGGTCACATCTGATGAAGAATCAAGTGGTAGTGATGTTCTATCTGTTTCCATGATTGGTCACTTACACGACAATCATGAAGACGAGTGGATACTTGACACAGGAGCATCTTATCACATAACTCCTCGTCGGAGTTGGTTTACCAGTTACAAGAAATGCGATGGTGGACAGGTTTTTATAGGCAATGACAATGCCTGTAATGTTGTAGCTATTGGTACAGTGAGGATCAAGATTTTTGATGGGATGGAGCGTACCTTGACTGACGTCAGGCACGTTCCTGATATGAAGAAAAGTCTGATTTCTCTCGGTGCACTCGAGGCTAAAGGGTGTAAGTTCACCGGTTTGATGGCGTCTTTAAAGTTTCAAAAGGGGCACTCGTGGTTATATGAGCGCAGAGGCACGAAAACCTTTACAGGTTGATTGGGAGTACTTCAGCAGGTGAAACGGCAGTAGCTATTGCAGACTCCACGTCTCTACGTATATGACATGCTCGTTTGGGCCACATGAGCGAGCGGGGCATGAAGGTATTTTCTGATCGAGGTTTAATTCCAGCTTTTAAAAATTTTAATTTACATATATGCGAGTATTGTATATATGGTAAACAATTTAGATTATCTTTTAAATCTAGAAAACATGTTTGTAAGGGAGTGCTTGATTATATGCACTCTGACGTATGGGGGCCATCACCAAAAGTCTCCATTGGGGGTCGTCATGGTTCGTTTCATTCATTGACGACTACTCTAGGAAAGTTTGGGTTTACTTCATAAAGCGTAAATCCGAAGTTTTCACTATATTCAAACAATAGAAGACAATGGTGGAAAAATATTCAGGGCGAAAAATAAAGATTTTAAGGACTGACAATGGTGGAGAATTTACTTCCAATAAGTTCAATGAGTATTGTAAGGATGAAGGGATCATCAGACACAATATAGTGCATCACATGCCCGAGCAAAACGGTGTGGCTGAGCGAATGAATCGGACTCTCCTTGAGAGGGCCAGATGCATGTTAAGTAATGCTGCGTTAGGCAAGGATCTATGGACAGAGGCCGTTAACACGACTTGTTATTTAGTGAACCGACCTCCTTCAAGGACAATTAAATGTAAAATTTCAGAGGAAGTATGGAGTGGTCAGAAAATCGACTACTCAGATCTACGCATATTTGGTTGTGAAGCTTACTCTCATATACCATCAGTTAAGAGAGATAAGCTAGACCATAGAGTTAAAAAGTACATCTTTGTTGGCTATGACATTGGTGTGAAAGGTTACAGGTTATTCGATAAAGTCATACCAAGCTCATCACTAGCCGTGACATTAGATTCGATGAAAGCATTCTATTCCGTAAGAATAATCAAGAGAAGCAAGATGAATCAGAAAGGTTGATCGTAGACGTTCAGATTAACTCAGATGATACTCAGGCAGAGACAGATGTGCAGACAAAGGTACAAGATCAGGTGGAGCAGTCACCTGTGAGAATGAACTCACCGCGTGATCGTAGGTTATCGGTAAGATACAAGGACGACTCTAATATTACATATGCCTTCATTACAGATAAGGGGGACCCATGTAGAAAAGTGGAAGGCGGCTATGAATGATGAGATGGACTCGTTGCACAAAAATCACACATGGGAGCTGGTGGTGCTTCCTATGGGCTGAAAAATGATCAGATACAAGTGGTTATTCAAAAGGAAACATGATAGATACAAAGCTAGATTGATAGCGAAGGGTTATGCTCAGAGAGAAGGAATCGACTTTACAGAGATATCGCACCGGTGGTTAAGCAGGTGCCTATCAGATTCGTGTTGGCGCTGGTTGCCCAATACGATCTCGAGCTGGAAAAAATGGATGTGAAAACTGCATTCTTGCACGGGGAATTAGAAGAGCAGATCTACATGAAACAACCAGAGGGCTACGAAGTTAAAGGGGCAGAGAAAAAAGTTTACAGGTTAATGAGGCCATTGTATGGCCTGAAACAGTCGCCTTGGCAGTGGTATAAAAAATTTGATTCTTTCATGGTGAGTTAGAAATTTACTCAGAGTGAATACGATCACTGTGTCTATTACAAGACATTGAGTGAAAAATTCATCATCCTAGTACTATATGTTGATGATATATTGATCGCCTATCATGATATGTCTGAAATCAACGTACTGAAGACTCAGTTATCAGGGACATTCGAGATGAAAGATTTGGGGGCTGCAAAGAGGGTTCTTGGCATAGATATTCATAGAGACAGGAAGAAGAGCAGGTTTTGGTTATTACAGGCAGAATACCTTGAAAAGGTATCGATCAAGTATGGGATGAAGCAAGCAAAGCCGGTGAGCGTTCCCCACGCGGCTCACTTCAAGCTTTACTCAGAACAATGTCCTAAATTAAATGAGGAAAGGTAGGTTATTTCTCATGTTCCTTATTTGAATGCGGTTGGCAGTTTAATGTATACCATGGTCTGTACTAGACCAGATATTTCACAGGCAATCGGTGTTGTGAGTAGATACATGTCAAACCCCAGCAAGCAACATTGGGAAACGGTGAAATGGCTACTTCGATACATTCGAGGTACGAAAGACTACACCTTAACTTTTGAGAAAACAAAGACAAAGTTGGTAGGGTATGTGGATTCCGACTATGCAGGCAATATAGATTCTAGGAAGTCTACTTCAGGATACTCGTTTGTACTATCGAGTGGAGCAATCAGTTGGATGTCGAAGCTTCAGTCCGTGGTGGCTCTTTCCATGACCGAAGCAGAATATATGGCAGTGACGGAAGTATTTAAAGAAGGTGTTTGGCTCAGAAGCATGATAAATCAGTTGAGACTTCAGCAAGAGGTCGTGCCGGTTGACTGTGATAGCGAGAGCTCTATCAATCTAGCTAAAAATTCTGTTTATCACTCATGTAACACATTGATGTTCGTCACCACTTTATTCGACAGGTGCTTAAGGAATGAGGCATAACTCTAGAGAAGATTCACACAAGCATGAATCTAACAGAGATGCTCACCAAGGTCGTTCCTATAGAGAAGTTCAAGTTCTGTGCGACTTCTCTGGGCTTGGCGATGGCGTAAAAGAAGGACAAAGTGTGCACGAGAAGCGGTGATTGAAGCTATGATGTGATGCAGAGATAAGAGAAGAGGTCTAGAATCTATACGATTGAAGATTGAAGACTTGGTAGAGATTGTTGTCAGAAGTCTTCAGTCCGCTGCTCGACCGGTCGAGCGAACCGATCGACCAGTTAAGGGTCCACTCGACCCATCGAGACTCGCTCGACTCAAAGTCCAGTGAGCTCGATTTTTTGGGTGTCCGTGATGCTCGACCAGTTGAGGGTCAGGCTCGACTAGTCGAGCGGGTTGCTCGACCAGTCGAGGCCCTCCTTCGACTAGTTGAGGTTACGCAGATCCTGCGCGGACTGCATAAATTTGAGGCGGTTTTCGGACTTTTCCGAACTAGGTGCGTAAGTGGAGTTTCCTAAACTATAAATAGAAGTCTCTAGGGCTATTCTAAAGTATTCTAAAGCTTTCTAAAAGTATTCTAAAGGGTTCTAGGGTTATTAAAGGGTGTAGTAGGGTGAGATTCGAGGTTGTTCGAATCGGGTAAGTCCTCTCTCTTGTAATTTCTATTTCATAGTAGATTTCTGTCACTTTGTGCCGTGGTTTTTTCCCGCAAGGGTTTTCCACGTTAAATCTTTGTGTTATCTTATGATTGCTTGACGTTATTGGATTGCTATCCTAGATCTAGATTTGTGTGATTCTGCAGCACAAATCCCCAACAAATCCTACCTAATATGGCTGACCAAACATGCCCTTAATGCATAGAGTATCTTATGGCATTTTTGAGTACTACCTTATAAGTATTTTATTATTATTATTACGTATATAAAAAAAATACCTTTTTTAAATTGAGTTAGTTGGATAAATACTATTTCAAAAGTAACTTAACACCTTAATATTTAGTCATCAATAAATTTTAAAAAAAAGATTCTTACTTTTCAATTTTTTACTTTTTTACTCTGTCTCATCTCTCCCTGTAATGGATAGTACATATAAAAGGTCGGCTGGCATGATGGATGACATGCGTAAAAGTGTGGCCCACACGATGAATAGTCTACATCAAAAGTGGGCCTCACATGATGGGCAATAGACATTGAAGGTGGGCCTCGCATGATGGACAATTAACATTGATGGTGGGTATACATGATGGATGACCCACATCAAGGTGGGCCCTACATAGTGGGTAGTCCACATCAAAGGTAGGCTCCTCATGATAAATGGCTTACATCACAACTTACATTGAAGGTGAGGCCCACACAATGGACGGTCCACATCAAAGGTGGGCCTCGCATGGTGAATGGTCCACATTAAAGATAGGCCCCACACGATGGACTGTTCACATTGTAGATATAACTGCACTGCGTTCAACATAATGAATGGTTCACATCAAAGGTTAGCCCCAAATGATGGACGATTATAAGTAATACATGTAAAGTAACTTACGATCATAACAAGCCGTTAGTTATTTCACGCGTTGAAAAGTATTGCATTTCTTTAAGGGGTGTTTCGCGCGTGGCATTGGGAAGGATTAGGTGGGATAAGATTTAAAAAAAAATCATAATTATTACATATGGCAGGGATTGTCACGTGTTACCATGGGATAAGCTTAATTCTATGCTATGTTTGTAATATGGTGGTACATTGAATGAATATACCCACCATCATTTGAAACTATTAAAAATAACATGTGTTATATCTAAACCGTTCATCTGTTTTGTAACCTCATTTCATGGCATGGGCCTAAAAATGAGGCAGATCCCAAACTTATGTGGCCCCAAAGAAGTTTTCAACGGTAGGTATTCAATCCCCACTACTTTCTATGGTGGGGGTCCACTTGAGCTTTAGATCTACCTGACTTTTTAGCCCATGCTCTAAAATGATATGGAAAAATGGGTGGACAGTGTGGATATTGCCCACACATCATGGTGGGACCAACACAACTTGTTAACATTGGGTGGAATTGACACGGGACCCAATGCAATTCCATCTAATATAATTCTAAGCTTTTACATTCTTCCCTAACATTGAGTGAAATTGGCACGGGACCAAATGCAATTCCATCCCATCTAATCCCAGCTAATGCCATGCGCCAAACGCATTTTCTTTTTCAACCTCTCTCTCTCTCTCTCTCTCTCTCTCCCTCCCTCTTTTAGTAATTTTTTAATTCTAAGACACCGAATTAGATCCTAATTGAAATATTTTTTTATATACCCCATAATATTTCTTACAATATGAGATTTTGTAGGACCCACTTGTAGAAATAGATCTAATCCGTTAGTTCGTGGGCGCATACGTGCATTTAGGATTGGGCCCATCCAAGATAGGTGTGGGGCTCACTTGGGATGTGGGGTTTGTGAGATTGGAGGACTTTGGTTTGGGATAATATGAAGTGGACCCTACGCCCTGGTCATCTTGAAAATTGCATGCAGGGCCCACCTGTTTGATCGCATATTGCTTACATACATGAGACCTTGCTGGAATGTTTTGGACAGCCAGATTGAGGCCACTTTTGACGTATTTTTCTATGTCTTATGAGAGATATAAACTGTTAATCTCAAATTACTCATCAACACCTTGGAAACGAGTGGTTGAACGCCCCAAAAGGACATCGGATGGTTGAGATCTAACTAAAACAAGATTGGGTGTCCAGGTGCATGTATTCCTCGATCCAAGGTGATGCCCTCTGACTTGTGGCCCACTTTTGGGCAATTTGATGATCTCCTTGGAGAATCTAATTTGTTAAGAATGTGTTCTTGGGTGTCATCTTCAAAACGTGCTATTGTTTGCTCCGATTAGAGTTCGGACTACGAAGTTATTGGATCGATCAAATCGACTCTCTATTGATCAAGCAATGACCTACATTAGGTGTGCCGTATCTCATGATATACCGATCAGGTTTAGACATAATTTTTTTGAGTGATGTCTTCAATGTGCTGGTGAGATTGGACAGAACGGATTGGACATTGGGTGTCCATATCTGCTTAGAAAAATCCAGGACCACTCGTTGTTAAAAGTTCTATTTAAACAGACCGTTTTAATCAGATCCATTAGATTTGATTTTGGATTTGGCCGAAACTTGACCCCTGGACCAATTTGCATGTTCTGAAAATATCTATCAACTCAGATTGGTTGATGGAGTGCTTGAACATCAATATTCGGTCAGATCAATCCATGGACCTTGGTTGTTTTGGGCAGTTGATTCATGTAGAATTGATGATCATGTGCATGATTATTTGGATCCCTGTTTGGTTTGCGATTAGTGACCACACATATGACATATTTGGGGCCCGCACATCCTTGGTGGATGATGGCACCACATGTTTAGTGGTGATGGTCATGTGGGGCCCTCATTTCAATGAGCTTGACCATGCGATCATGAGAACCACTTGTTTGGTCAGATTTCTATTTGATCGATTAATAGAGTGATGATCGAACTCTGGACACCAAGTGATGTGGTCATTGGATCACCTATATCTATCTTTTGTGTAGACCTTGGTTGTTGGATAGTTTTGATTGCTTGTGCTTAATCGGATCGTGTCTCACCCATTGGTAGGCTGTTTGGTCCCATATTCTAAAAGAAAGTGTTATTCCTTGTGAAGAAGTCTATGGATATTTAAGATTTAACCTTTGATGATTAGATCTTTTCATAGTGAAATCTGGACCATTAGATCCTTGGTGGATCAATCTCACCTGTTAGAGATCGGATTGAGCTGTAACTTGACGGTTAGCCTAAGTTTGATGTGGGGATCACATCTGAGGGTCCATATTGACTAGCGGGAGGCCCGATCATGCATTTCTCTCTAATCAGCCTGTATCTTTTATGGATGATGGTTCGCGGGGCGTGTTAGACCCTAGCATGATAATCCCACAAATGTTGATGTGAGTTGTGTCATGAGGCTGTACAAGCATCAACGACACCCTAATTAAATATGTGGATGTTTAATGTATGGCGCGAGGTAAGACAACACAATCCAAACAAATGCACGAGGTATTTGATTATGTTACATGCTTGTTGTTGTTTTGAGACTATATATATGTTGAGTTCATGTAGGTTGTTGTATTGGCTATCAACCACATGCCCTAGTACACACTCTGCATGGGATGTCAATTTTTGAAATTAGTGTTGAGTTCATGTTGAGTCTTGTATTGGATGGCAACCACATGCCCCAGTACACACTCTACATGGGATGTCTGTTTTTCAATCGATTCTTAAGGCGTTTGGGTTATGTTACCCCTTCACTGCTTGGTGCAATGAGAGTCACTTGAGCTGTTGGAAGTTGAAGACTAAATATACATGAAGACTGGAGCATCAAGGAGTGAAGAATAGGTATATGAGGTGTCTTGGTAACTCTAATCTTTACCCAAAACAACCCTTAAACGTTTAAATGATCTCAACCTTAATAGGTAAATCTTGTTGATCATTCCTTAGCTTTAGAAGCCTTAATTGAAATATAATAAGTAACGATAGAAGATGTGTGGAGATGTTGTAAAATCATGTCCAAAACAACAGTTTTCAAGTGGTTTTCGATCCGGTCGACATGCTATCGATGGGACTCGATGGAATCGAAGGACCACTCAATCCGATCAATGATAGAGTGTAGCAACCCAATTTATATTCTTTTAGATTTTCTTGATGGATCGATAATATGCTTGATCCTATCAAGGATCGAAGGGCCTTTCGATCGAATTGCAATACGAACTCTATAAAATGGGCATTCGGTTCTTGGGCATTTTGAAGGATTTTCGATGCAAATAGAGGTTATGTATTTTTTCACTCATACCATACATCCCAGACCTTCATTCAAAGAGTTTCATCACAATCTTTTTGTGATTCTTTATGCTAATAAGCATTCCATGCTCATATTCGAAGATGTGGATAAACTCTCACTTTTTTAATGATTAGACACTATGCTTATAGTCAAATCCATGTCCAAACTCTTTACAGGATCCTTTTAGGTGAATCCTCAAGAAATTATAACATTCCTATGTGTTGTAAGAGATTCACCCAACCTTCATTGCCTTAGTCACATCTTTGGCACATCATATACAAGGCAAACGATCGTAGGAGCTGAAGCATCGGCAAGCATCACCATCAACAATCAGGAGCAATTGTGGAGCAGATTCAAGTATTGGAGAACTTTGAAGAAGCGATTCAACCAGATGCATCAATGGGGTTCAATTCGACAAGTGAATTGTTAATTAGTGAGTTCATATTCTTTTTCCATGTGTAGGATTGAGGGTAAGAATTTGTGACCCAAACTTGAATATGTTCTTGTATAAGGCCGAATTCACTGAATATGGGTGTGTACGCGTTAGTGTCCGTGGGAGACTTGACGGGAGTAAACGTAGGTCCTTGAACTAAGACCGAGGTTATTTGTTATTCAACAGAAAACTAACTAAAGTCTCTTATGGGAGCCTTTGGCGGTAATGTACGCTAGATAAGTTCTTGTGTAGGATATCAGTCCTTGTGTGGTGTTGTAAAGGTTAAAGATGAACCTAATTTAAAACTTACTTGAGGAAGATGATAATCTTCTTCTCATTGTTTCATGTCTTTCCTCGCATTACTCTCTCTTACATCTCCACGAGTTTATATTACCATTCCACACATAGCATTCAAGCATCATATTTTCATCACATATTTATTCTAGTATTTGTCCACTTAAATCTCGGATGTAGTCACTTTTAGAACTTTTTTCAATTTTCTTTTTAAAAATTCTATAAAGTAAATACTGCAATTTGTGCAGGCGAAAAAGAGTACCTAACACTTTCTTTTTCTCTCATCAAGGCCCTTAAAATCTTTTATGGAAAACCATCCATGAAAGTCAATCAAGCTAAAGGATCTATGAATTCCTAAACTCTTAAATAATCCTAAGATTTCTAGCAAGCCCTAGATTTTAAACTTAATTGGCGGGTGGTGACTCCAAACAAATAAACTATCATTTTTAATTCAATACCATCCATATGTGCAAGATCAAGAAGAGCATGAGCGAGCCGACTCATTCCGCATAGTCTGAGTTCACAATATCAAAGTGGGACACGTGACAACTGATCTAATCCATCTAATTAATAATCCACCTTTTCAATGGACCCCATCCAAATCTCATGACTGATATTAAAGGTCATGACCACAGGCTGTTAATTAGCCTGGCCTGGGGTTCTCTACAGCCTGATTTTGATATGATCGGACCGGCCCATTGAAAGATCTAACAACGACCAAGGTTAACAAATAAGGTTTTGTGCTTGATGGTCACATATTTCCAAAGCAGATATTTGATTAGACGGTTGTAAATGTATTATCTCTGATACTTATTAAAAGAGAACTGATTGCACGGAGGCATAGGTAAAGCTGGGCATCGGACCGAGTCGGATTGGATTCGATCGAACTCGAACCGGTCCGGATTCCCCATGGGCAAACTCGAACTCGGACCGACCGAATCCAGGTCAACTGACTCGGACCAACCAGAACCTCTGCTTTCCTGAGCCAATTCGAGTCCGACACGGTCATGAATACTGAGTCGGATCAGATTGGGCAATGTTCAGATCAATATATCCTTTTCTAGACAATTCATTGTGGACCCTACTTGATTAATGACCCAATTTCCAGTGTGGCACAAAGGCAATCTTCAATCTCACACACGCTAGGCCTGCTCATAATCAATATAATTGGCATGTTACCTGCTTTCCAGAAGCAACAGCTGGTTCACCCCATTCCATGGCCTTCTTCTCAAGTGTCTCAAAATCAGCCTTCCTAGCCTGCTTAAACACCAAGTCATCCATAAGACATAAAAAAGAGAAAGGACAGAGGGGATGACTTGAGATAAGTCGCAAACCTCGATCAGAGCCCCAATTTTTTAGTCGAAACTCTGGTACTACTTTCGAACAAGCTCATCCAATGAACCATCCTTATAATCCATAAAAATCCGTAGTCAGCAATCCCATAAAACCCACATAAGTCAATGGTTTTGTCAGTGAACTCACCTCAATTAGCTTGGCAGCATTGCGGAGTCTGCGGGCCATGGTATCAATTCCAGAGATGTGTGATATGAAAAGCTCCTCAACATCTGTACTCTCTCTTCGACTATACTCAAGTTTTAATCAAATTAAAATGAAGGGCGTCGGGTGCTGAAGAAGAAGAGGAGACTTGAGAGGAAGAAGATCGGGAAGGGGAGGCTGGAGAGTGGAGAGGAGGAAGAAGAAGAAGAGGCTCGTTCGTTCGGGCTAGGGTAAGAAGAGAGGGGAAAGGTGAAAACGAGCTAGGGTAAAAAATTAAAAGAAATATTTATACTACCCACTCTAGGTCAGGTTTGGTCTGTTCGAGCCGAATCCTTTCGGTTCGGGTATCCGAGTTGGATCGGTCCGGATAGACCTCTATCCGGACCCGACCTGAAAAACGTTTGGATCTTAATTTATACAATCGATTAGGCCCGATCTAGGCCGTCGGATCTGTTCGGAATGGTTCTGATTGGGTCTGATCAGGTCGGATCCATCAGATCGGGTCAGAAATGCCCACCTCTAGGCATATGTACTAAAACTTCAAGTGTCCTAAAATACTTGGAAGCAGATTGGTTGGTGTACCACACACCACCAATCTGGATGGTGTGTTGAGGTATGTGTTATATCCAAACCATCTATTCATTTGGCGAGCTCGTCATGAGGCTTAAATAGAAAAATAAGACAGATTCAAAGATTAAGTGGACCACACAAAAAGCAGTGGGGTATTGAACGTATACCAATGAAACCCTTTTGAGGTCATAGAAGTTTTGGATCAATATGATATTTGTTTTTCCTCTTCATCTAGGTTTGTGTGACCTTATAACTAGATTAGATGTAAAATAAACGTTATCGTAAGCCTTATGAATCTTTTAACGATGAGAATCATTGTCCAACTTCTATTTATGGTGTGGTCCACTTGATCTTTCGATATGAATCATATTTAAGATCATGCTCTAAAATGTTCTCTCCAAATGCATGAACGATGTGGATATAATAGATGTGGATATAATAAATGCATCATTATGGGGCCCATATAACTTTGCTCACCTTTGAATCGTTCGTACAACTTGGAATTCGCCTGACACGTAGCCACACTAGCCAGTTGGGTGGTGTGTGGTACACCAACTATATAGCTGGTGTAGATACGTGTCGTGCGAAGACGAGCGCCGATGATCCTCGAGCTTTAAGTTCTACAAACGGTTCAAAGGAGATTAAAGTTACATGGGCCCCACAATGATGTATTTATTATATCCACACCGTTCATCCTTTTTTCGAGATCATTTTAGATCATTAGACAAAAAATGAATCATATCCAAAGCCCAAATGTACCACACCAAAAATAGCAGCGAGGATAATGATTTTCACTGTTAAGAATTTCATAAGCCCACCATAATGTTTATTTTCCATCCATCTGTTAATAAGGTCACAAATACATGGATGAAGAGGAAAAACAAATTTCATATTGATCCGAAACTTTTATGACCCCTAAAAGGGTTTCAATGATAGACATTCAACCCCCAACTGTTTTTTGCAGTGTGGTTCACTTGGTCTTTAGATCTGTCTTATTTTCGGCTCAAGCCTTAACACGAGCTCACAAAATGGATGGACCGTTCGGATATAACACATACCTCATGATTCATGATGGGACTCACAGAACTTGCTGACGTATACAGCTGGTGTGTGGTACACCAGCCAATCTGCTTCCCAAAATACTCACCTTCAACAGTAGGCCCCACACCTGTATGTCGAGTTCGACCACCCTTTTTGTCCATTAATTCCAACAATATGGCCCACTTGATGAGTGGAACATCTGATTTGTGATCCAAGAGACCTTTGCGCTAGGGCCCACTGTTTCCATGATACGGTAGCACTGCATAAGTAGCGCGTTAGCTATTATTGAGTCTGACAGGGAAAATCTAACCTATAAGATTTTCGGAAGCGGATTGGATGGTGTACCACACACCAGCTATATAACTGCTCTAGATACGTGTCGCGCGTGGACGAGCGCCGAGCTCTGTGTCGTACGAACGGTTCAAAGAAGATGTATTTATTATTACTATACTGTTCAAACCTTTTTCAAGATCACATTAGGGAATAGAAAAAAAATGAATCATATCCAAAGCTAAATTGGACCACACCAAAAATAGCAACAACGGTAATGATTTTCACTGTTAAAAAATTCGTAGGGCACATCATAACGTTTATTTTACATCTAATATATTAATAAGGTAAAAAATACATGGATGAAGAGGAGTAACAAATTTCTTCTGGATCATAAACTTCTGGATCATAAACTTCTGTGCCCCAAAAGGGTTTCAAGGGTAGATGCTCAATCTCCCATTGCTTTTTTCAGTGTGGTCTACTTGATATTTACATCTATTTTATTTTTAGAGTATAGCCTTAAGACAAGATCGCCAAATGGATGGACGGTTTGGATATAACACGTACCTCATGACGGGACCCACAGAACTTGCTGATGTCAATCCCTGGCTGATGTACCAGCCACCACTGATCTGGCTACTTTGTTGAGGTATGTGTTATATCCAAACCGTCTGTTCATTTAGCGAGCTCGTCATGAAGCTTAAACAGAAAAACAAGACAGATCCAAAGATTAATTGGACCACACTGCAAAAAGCAGTGGAGGATTGAACTTATACCAATGAAACTCTCTGGGTCAATAGAAGTTTTGGATCAATATGATATTTGTTTTTCCTCTTCATCCAGGTCTGAGTAACCTCACGATCAGATTGGATGGAAAATAAATCTTATAGTGGGCCCAACGGTGAGAATCAATGTCCCACAACTATTTATAGTGTGGTTCACTTGACCTTTCCATTTGACCCATATTTGATATCATGCTCTAAAATTTTCTCTAAAAATGCATGAACGGTGTGGATATAATAAAGACATCATAGTGGGGCCATATAGCTTTGATCACCTTTGAACCGTTCGTACAACTAGGAGAACACGAGGAGCGTCAGCTCGTCTTCGCCTGACACGTACCCACACCAGCCAATCCGCTTCCAAAATACTCACCGTTGACAGTAGGCCCCACTTTGAAGGTCACCTTAACCGAAAAGCAGGCTGACCGCTCAATAGGTGGACCACATCTGTCCATTGATTCCAACAATATGGCCCACTTGATGAGTGGAACATCTGATTTTTGTTCCAAGCGATCTTTGTGCTAGGGCCCACTGTTTCCATGATACGGATGTACTGCATAAGTAGCATGTTAGCAATTATTGAGACTGTCAGGTAAAATCCTACCTATCAGATTTTCAGTCCAATCCAAAAGATGGCCCACTGAAGAGCCGGTCCAAATCACTGACACGTGTAACAAGGATTGCTCGGGCTAGGAGATGGTTGATACACTGAATTATATAGTTTACAGAGCATTACTGCTCTAACTACTCCTTTCACCAGTAAGGTAAGCTTTGCATGATTTTTGATAGAATGCAGGACCCACATCACAGTTACCAAGCGAGGTGATTTTTCGACCGTTAGATGGCACCATAGTTCAGTCGAGTTTCAACCAGTCTGGTTGAGTTGGCACAAAGACTCGGCAGACTAGAGTATCAACAGTACCAAATCAAACTACAACTCACCCACTGATATTCACTTGCTTAGATTAGTCACTTTAGATATTCATTATTATCTTAAATGGTAATTAATTAATGTATTAAATGTCAAGTCGAGTCAAACAATGACTCGGTCAAGTTTACCCGACCCATCTGAAAATCAAGTAGAGCTAGGCATTGAGTTGAGTCAGACCAAGTTAGGGCGGACTTGCCTCGATCTGGTTTTGAAATAAGCCTGACCTGAACTTAACCCGACTCGGTATTGAGTCTAGCATGCCTGACACAATCCGAGTCTGGGTCTGGCCTGGACTAATCCACCCAGTCAAAAGTACCGAGTTAGGTCAAGTTAGCACCGAGTCGGATGGAGAGATGAGGGAGAAAAGGGAGTTGAGATGAGAGAGAGAGGAGGAGGAGGGTGGTGATGGTGGTGGGTGGCTGCCAGACTTGGAAGAGGAGGGAGGGAGTGGGTGGAGAGAGAGAGAGAGAGAGAGAGAGAGAGAGAGAGAGAGAGAGTGGTGGGTGGCTGCTGGGCTTGGAAGAGGAGGAGGATGAAGGAGGGTGGTGATGGTGGTGGGTGACTGTCGGGCTTGAAAGAGGAGGAGGATGAAGGAGGGAAGGAGAGAGTTCGGGATCAAGTTCGGGTGCGGCGGATAGGGTTAGAGATACTTATAAATTATGATTATATATATATATATCCGAATTTGAGTCGAGTTAGGTTTCAGACCAAGTTGAGTATGACCGGATCGAGTTTCAGGTCGAGTTACTAGGTAACTCCAACTTGACTCGGTTTGAATTCAAATTGGACAAGCCTACTCGGTTCGGACCGACTCGCCCATTCAGTTCGGGTCGAGTCAGGTCTAAACGAGTTAGATGAGTCGAGTCAGGTGAGTCGAGTCATCCCGTGTTCATCTCTAATATCCAGTCAAGTCAATATTCAGTGTGATTTACACCAATATTACTTTTTTGGACGAACCCATGTTCACACAGTTCAAATCTCTGAAATGTGTGCCGTCCTGGTAAAGGTGCCAGGGTCCACTATTTAAAAACAGCATAGAATCATGGATGAACATTGTACCTAATAGAATGCAGACAATATTTTCCACTGTACATCTTGTCTTGTGCTAATGGGATTAGACTGGGTTAGACTGGTCCATGTTTCTATCCCCATGCAACACGTAGTCACTTGGCTTTGAGGTACTTGCTCAGATGTTACATTTGCTAAAGTGCCTACTCTCTTTTTATCTTCTATTTTCTTTTAGCCAACTTATTTACTGCCCAACGTATCTGTTTTGTACCATTATTGATACATAGGGTTCAAGTACGGCCCAAAAATGGTACTTATCCCCCAGAAATTCCAGTTTCGCCCATGAATGACATGGCGGCCATGGTTTAAAATCAGTGTATTCGGTGTGGTATCATTCGGCATCAATACGGACTTTTTTCACCCTATACAGGTCGATCATATATCAAGAACCTGAAAACTTGAATCGATGTCCAACTCGGTCTAGACACGGTCCACTCTTTACTTGATATTTAATAATTAAATAATAAAAATATATAGTTGTAATCAAGAATATCAGAAAGGATGAAATAAGTAAAATTATCTAAGTTAAACATGTAGACGCTTGCGCTTGTTTCTTATGTGTTTGCTATCATGTAGCTAAATGAGATTTTGAGTAGACTCGAAGAGTGTTGTCGAGTACACGACAAGCCGTGTTTATAGTTTATTGGAGACTCGAAATCTCGGTCCATATTGGGCTGAAAAATATTCCAGAAAAGCCATATATATTTCAATATGGGGTGACATGGTAATGGTACATACGATTAATACATGCTTAAACATACTAAAATGCACTTAAATGAGTTTAGCCACACTTAGATGAAAATTTTATATTGGGTTTGTTGTGCAAAGCTTTTATGGATTATTTTTTTTGTTCAAAATATCAATCCATGTCCATGTAACCCACCATATGTTATTCAAGGTTTGGTTCCTGACCATTGTAATGTGATTCGAGGGATAAAGCTCATGTGCTCCAAAGATGTGCTGATTTTCTTAGCTAAGAGTGACAATGGGTTGGGTTGGCCAGGAAATCAACTAGCCCGACTCACTTTTGAGGCAGGTTTGGGACAAGCTAAATGGATGATGGGTAGAGTTTGGATTCGAAACGGTGGCCGGCCCAGTTAAGAAAATGTGTTGGGTTCGGGTTTGAACACCACCTAAGCTAACCCAACCCAATCCAACTCCACCCATCCACATGATTATTAATGGACTGAGCCAATTGGATTGTGCTAGCATATCTTTAGTTTCATATTCTATTTTTAAAGGAGGAGATTTTCTTTTGATAGCTCTAATTCCTTGAAAACATTATAAATAGGATTGAGATTGTGTGTTTTGAATCTCATTGGCTATCTTCTATAAATAAATACATAAGATTAGATAAAAAGTAATAATTATAACTAATATTTAAAAATTAAATTTAATAATTTCTAAAAAGTAAAAGAGAGGAAGAAAAAGATTATTGAGATTGTTTTGAGAGTGGTTGTAACATAAAGAATATTAACAAAATCCAATTGTAATTGTGCTAGGCCTAGTTAGGTTGAACCAGCTTAACCCAATTACAGTTATAAATGAGTTGGGTTCAATCAGTTGAGCCCAACCCATAAATGGGTCAGGTGTGGTTCAAGCCAAAAATCTTGGCCCATAAATGGGTTAGGCTTGGGATGACCTCGACATGGCTGGAACCCAACCCACGTGATTGTAGACAGATCATTCAATTTGAGCTCACCAGCAGTCTTCCCCTCTCTTCATGCACCATCATAAAAACACTCAGATCATAATCTTTCATTTTCTAATCCATTGATGGGATGGTTATGGTCATCTGATCAAAATGGAAATAATGTGGAGACATTGATCAGTGGAGATTTAATGATCCAAACGGTTGATGTAATAATCAATGGCTCTAAAATCGCTCCCAGATAGAAAGATTCTACACCCTTATAATAGATGATCCAACCATTAGATACTTAATAAAGAAAACACACCAACGGCTCACATTCGACCGGAAAAGGCCCAACATTCTATATTTAGGATCTTCCAGTCTGAATAACCTTTTATTTGTGGGCCATCCATCATAAGTTCCATCATATGGACTGTTTGGATGACCAAACCATGGAAGTTAGTGTACAAACTCTTCTTGGCCCCAGCATTCTATTATGAGAAAAAAGTAATATATATCAGGGAGAGGAAAGATTGAAGGGGTGAAGTCAGGCAGATGTACGTGAGATCCAGTCTTTCATCAGGTGGGACCCACCCTTGTCAAAAAGTTAAACAGTCCACTCTTCTGGCAGAAGGCATGTGCATGAAAAAGAAAATGGACGGTTACATATATGGGCAAAAGTTTATTGCAACGTACGTGTGTGGCCCACCAGACCTTCAGGCCAGCGCATGTCCATGGTGGGCCTAATGGATATCGACACGTGTCAACCCATAAATCTCCAGGGCATTTCTTGCAAGAAGATCTACTCTCATTGTACTGATTTTGGGAATTTTACAAATACCTACCTACTTAATTATAGAATTTACAATCTATACCTGATGTAGAGCGGGTCGCGGACAATTTCATGGTTAAGATGGACCAGAGAAGGCCTGATCGGAGGCGGTAGTGATCCTGACTATCAAAACCTTAAAACGGACATATCTCACAAACTGGAACGAGTTATTTAAGGTACCATATATAATTTTGGGTAGGAGAAGCTATTTTAGCCAACCAACTTACTGCGCCGGGTTACCCACGCCGAATTTGCAAGGTTCCATCAGATCGACGGTCAAAAATTGATTTTAATTTTATTTTTACTATTTATAGTAAGTTTTAATTTTATCGGCTAAAGTAGCTTCTTGATGTAGAGCGGGTCGCGGACAGTTTCATGGCCAAGATGGATCAGAAAAGGCCTGGTCGATAACATAAGTGATCCGGACCGTCGGACCTTAGATCGGGCGTATCTCACAATCCGGAATGAATTATCGGGCATAAAATTTATGATTTTGGGGTAGAACGAGCTACTTTAGCCAACCAACCCCGCTATGCTGGGTTGCGCAAGCCGGATTTGCGAAATACCCCTGGATCGCCGGTCATTTCCCTGTTTTAATTTTGTTTTTACTATAAATAGTAAGTTTTAGTTTGATTATAACTTTTCAACCATTGGGCTTTAGGAGTTGCGTCCAACGTGAAAAGAGCTTAGAATAATTAGGAGAATAGTTTGGTGAAGCCAAATAGGACACTTACTATTTTCGGCCGAAAACCTTGTGCACTAGTAGACATCATGACCGTCTGTAAATAGTAAGTTTACTATTTGTAGTAAGTCACGAATTCTAGGAGTTTTAGTTGTAGTTTGCTTCTGATTTCTCTCCCATTGCTTGATATCCCTATTTAAAGGGTTGTGACATCGTTTATTGGGATTCATTAGATCAATTTTGAATTTATTAGAATTTATTTCTATTTTCTGCTTTCTTTCCTCATGGATTCGAGAAGTTTCTATGAGGAGTCCAGAGAAGCTCCGTGGATTCAGAGTAGTTATCCTCTTGAGGAAGACAGTGATCGACCTCATCACGTTCATCCCTGCGTCAATTGGTATCAAAGTGAGGATTCTCCTCGGACTGATGGCAAACAATGAAGGTATGAATCAAAATCTTGTGGACGGTGATCGAGGGATTTGTTATCTTTTGGAGAGAATGAAAGCTTTCCACTGGGAGAGTCAGTTGACCATACAAGGGCTGCAGGTAACCCTTGATCGTCTTGCGGATGAGCTACTTCCGCCCCGAGCCCTAGGTGGTGCTCCACCACTTATAGTTGCTCCACCACCCGTGGTTGCTGTACGACGCGACCCCGAATTTCATAGAGCACTACCAGTGGCAAAGCGTAGGGCTACAACAGATGATTCAAGTTCTAGCGACGAAGACCTTAATGTGGGTTTTGCCCAACGATTAATCCATGGAGGCGATCATCTAGATCGTGCTAAAAGAGACTATCGAGGTAAGGCTGAACTTCCTAGTTTTAATGGTTTATTACGTATATAAGATTTTCTCGATTGGCTAGCCGAAGTAGAGAGATATTTTAATTATATGGACGTGCTAGATCATAAAAGGGTAAAATTAATAGCGTTTAAATTAAAATCTGGTGCTTTTGCATGGTGGGAACAATTACAACTCTCACGAGCCTGCCAGAACAAGGCGCCCATCTCATCATGGCCATGGGTGAGAGTCTTCTTCGATCACAATTTCTCCCCAGTGATTATGAGCAGGTATTATTCCAGCAATACCAAAATTGCTGATAAAAAAATCGAACTGTCACAAATTACACTGAAGAATTCCAACGGTTGGCTACACGAAACGATCTGTAAGAATCGGAGTCACAAAATGTGGCACGATTTATACGTGGGTTGCGACCCACAATTCAGGACCGAGTTCAAATGTACCCAGTCGGGACCATGGATGAAGCAGTTCAATTGGCGGGTAGGGCAGAAACACAACTTGCAAGAGCTCCTGCTAGTCCTTGTCCTTCAACTCGACCCCCATGACGGGTCCCATGCAGGATCTAGTGCTGGCATGAGGAAAAGATCCAGTAGGAGAATGTCCTCAACCTCTTACAACCGCAAACCGTGATAAGGGGAGCGACTCATCCAGACCTCAACGTGCAGTACCCACAACAGTGGGCTCGAGTAGGATTCCAAATCCTTATGCTCGGCCAAGGTCGAACAATTATTACCGCTGTGGTGTCTCACAGTACATTTGATTATAAACGAAGGGGGCACTGAAGATGAGGCCACATAAAAAGACCATGGCTTTGATGAACATGAACAAACCACTAAAGAAATAGCAGGTGGCGATGAAATGACAGGCGAGGATCGTGGTGAATTTTTAGTTGTGAGACGATTACTGTATACCCCATGAAAGAAATTACATCCACAATGACACAATTTATTTCATACTCAGTGCACTGTCAATGGAAAGGTCTGTGATATGATCATAGACAATGGTAGTAGTGAGAACATCGTCTCAAGAGTGATGGTGGACAAGTTATAGCTACCAACGACGAAACATCCTTTCCCGTACTCAATTGGCTGTATAAAAAAGGTGAATGAGACCAAAGTAACTGAACAATGCACTATCTCATTTTTAATTGGTAAAAATTATAAGAATCAAATACTTTGTGACGTGGTCGACGTGGAAGTTTGCCATATGCTACTCGGTCGACCCTGACAGTCGGACCATGATGCGACCCATTAGGGACGAGACAATGCCTACACATTCATCAAGGATAGTCAAAAAATAATACTTGCCCTTATGACACCAAAGAGCCACCCTGAAGCCTCTAAAGTGGAGGGGAGTTCTCTCTTGATCATTTAAGATTTCATGGAGGAATCCAAGGAAATCGACAATGTATACGCCGTAGTGGTGAAGGGCGAGGAAGAGGAACCCTCAAACATCCCTCCGAGTTTAAGACTTTTGCTAAAGAAATTCAAATAAGTCTGGCCTAAAGATTTACCTGATGGATTGGCCCCCATGAGGGACATCCGACATCACATATACCTTGTCCCTAGGGCTAGCCTGCCTAACCGCCCTCATTATCGGATGAGTCCGAAGGATTGAGATACTTCAGGAACAAGTGAAGGAATTGATCTGTAAGGGTCCCTTGAGAGAGAGAGCATGAGCTCATGTACGTACCAACATTATTAACGCTAAAAAAAGATAGAAGCTGGCGCATAGGTGTTGACAGCTGGGCAATCAATAAAATTACCATCAAATATCTGTTCCCAATACTATGGTTGGATGACATGCTTGATATGCTAGAAGGGGCCAAGGTGTTCTCTAAACTATATCTAAGGAGCGGGTACTATCAGATTCGTATCCGACCCGGCGATGCGTGGAAAACGACATTCAAGACTAATGAAGGGTTGTATGAGTGGCTGGTCATGCCTTCGGCCTATCGAACGCACCAAGTACTTTTATACGTTTGATGAATTAAGTTTTAAAACCGTTCACTGGCCGATTTGTGGTAGTATATTTTGATGACATATTAATATATAGCAAGGATGAGGCGGAGCACAGGAAACATCTCAGGAAGGTATTGCAGGTCCTACAAATTAACAAGTTGTACCTCAACTTAAAGAAGTGTAGTTTTTTAACTTACAGCCTGTTATTTCTAAGATTTGTTGTAATGTCCACAGGCATCCGTGTGGACGATGAAAAGGTGCGAGCCATTAGGGAATGACCGATCCCGACAAACATTCATGAGGTGAGGAATTTTCACAGGTTGGTGACTTTTTATTATCAATTTGTGTGAGATTTTAGCACCACAGTTGCGCCTATAACAGATTGCATGAAAAAAGGACCGTTCCAGTGGACTGATAAAGCTAACAAGAGCTTTCATGAGATCAAACATCGTTTGTTTACAACACCAGTCTTGGTGCTTCCTAATTTTGACAAATTATTTGAGCTTGAGTGTGACTCTTTATACGTCGAAATTGGAGGAGTATTATCACAGGAAGGCAGGCCGGTAGCCTTTTATAGCGAAAAGCTTAGCAAAGCCCGAAAGAAGTGGTCAACTTATGAGCTTGAGTTGTACGTAGTTGTTTAGGCACTGCGACATTAGCGGCATTATCTGATTCAAAGAGAGTTTGTTCTGTACACTGACCATCAAGCATTAAAGTTTATTAATAGTCAAACTAATATGAATCGTGTGCATGCTAGATGGGTTGCGTTTTTACAGGAATTCACGTTCGTTCTGAAGCACAAGTTAAGGGAGCAGAACAAGATAGTTGATGCACTTAGCCGTCGTGCATCACTACTTGTTACGAGGAGCACCAAGGTGGTCGGTTTCAGCTGTCTCAAGGAGCTGTATGTCGAGGATGAGGACTTCAAAGATTCTTGGATGAAGTGCCAAGAAGGTCACCCCAGTGACCTTCATATATAGAACGATTTTCTCTTCAAAGGAAATTGATTGTGCATCCCCTAAAGTTATCTGAGGGAGCAAATTATTCAAGAGCTACATGGAGGTAGCCTCGGTGGACACCTTGGGCGAGACAAGACGCTAGCTCTTGTGGAAGAGCGGTATTACTGACCTCAATTAGTATGTGATGTGGGAAAAGCGATACAATGTAATCATGTTTGTCAGACCTCCAAGGGGCAATCTCAGAATACGGGCCTCTACACCCCATTACCTGTGCCTGATGGTCTTTAGGAGGATTTATCAATGGACTTCGTGCTTGATCTCCTACGAACACAACGCAGCATGGATTCGGTGTACGTGGTGGTAGATCGTTTCTCTAAGATGGCACACTTTATCCTATGCAAGAAGACCCTCGATGCAACACATGTGTTGAATCTATTATTCAGGGAGGTCGTACGGCTACACGGGGTCCCTAAGACCATTACTTCTGATCGTGACACGAAGTTCATTAGCCACTTTTGGCGGACTTTGTGGACTCGATTTGATACACAACTTTAATTCAGCAGTGCTTACCACCCACAGACTGATGGGTAGATCGAAGTTGTGAATCGCACATTGGGAAACCTCATTCACTGTATTTTAGGAGAAAAACAGAAGCAGTGGGATTTGGCTTTGTCTCAAGCAGAGTTTGCATTCAACAATATGATGAACCGCTTGACAGAGAAATCACCGTTCCAGATTATCTACGGACGAGTGTCTCGCCACACACTTGATTTGGTTCATCTGCCCAAACACTCAGGCACGAGCATTGCAATAGAACATATGACAGACAAGATCATGGGCATCTATGCAGAAGTGCAACCAAGCTACATGCCTCAAACGAGAAGTACAAGGAACAAGCGGACAAGCACCAACGACAAAAAGTGTTTGAGGTGGACGACTGCGTTATGGTCAATCTGTACAAAGAGAGATTTCTGACTGAGACGTATAACAAGTTGAAAAATAAGAAGATTGGACCCGTTCCAATCATTTGAAAGATCAATGACAACGCTTATATTGTTGATCTTCCAGATGACATGGCGATCTCATAGACTTTCAACGTCGCAGACCTGACCGAGTATCATGAACCAGAGCAGGATGAGAACTTAAGGACGAGTTCTTTTGAAGTGGAGGGGACTAATGTAGAGCAGGTCGCCGACCATTTTATGGCCAAGATGGATCAGAAAAGGCTCGGTCGACGACAAAAGTGATTCGGACCTTTGGACTTTAGATCGGGCGTATCTCACAATCCGGAATGAGTTATCGGGCGTAAAATATATGATTTTGGGGTAGAACGAGCTACTTTAGCCAACCAACCCCGCTACGCCGAGTTATGCAAGCCAGATTTGTGAAATACCCCTAGATCGACGGTTGTTTTCTTGTTTTAATTTCATTTTTACTATAAATAGTAAGTTTTAGTTTGATTATGACTCTTCATCTGTCAGGCTTTAGGAGTTGCGTCCAATGTGAAAAGAGCTTAGAGTAATTAGGAGAACGGTTTGGTGAAGCCAAATAGGACACTTACTATTTTTGGCCGAAAACCTTGCGCATTAGTAGACATCACGACCGTTTTATAGTAAGTCGTGAATTCTAGGAGTTTTAGTTGTAGTTTGCTTTTGATTTCTCTCTCATTGCTTGGTATCCCTATTTAAAGGGTTGTGACCTCATTTATTGAGATTCATTAAATCAATTTTAAATTTATTAGAATTTATTTCTATTTTTTGCTTTCTTTTCTCGTGGATTCGAGAAGTCTCTGTGAGGAGTCCAGAGAAGCTCCGTGGATTCGGAGTAGTTATCCTCTTGAGGAAGATGGTGATCAACCTCATCATGTTCATCCCTACGTCACTTCTCCTATACAAAATCATATATGGTACGTCGAATAACTCATTCCGATTTGCCAGATATGCCCATTTTAAGGTTCTGATAGTCTGGATCACTTCCGCCTCTGATCGGGCCTTCTCTAGTCCATCTTGGCCATGGAATTGTTCACGACACACTCTACGTCAATATCCTTTTTGTTTTTTTAAGTTTTCAAAAGGCAAACACATTAATTTAAGTAATTATCAAAAAATTACCTCCTGTGACATTTCTTAACAACAGTTGGAGTGCTTGATTATCGATATTTAGTCAAATCAGTCCATGGACCTTGGTTGGTCATTTTGGGTAGTTGATTCATGTAGAATTGATGATCATGTGCATGATTATTTGGATCCCTATTTAATTTGTGATTAGTGACCACACATGCAACATATGTGGGGCTCACACATCCTTCGTGGATGATGGCACCACATGTCCCGTCTTGATGGTTAGGTGGGGCGCTCATTTCAATGAGCTTGCCCATGTGATCATGAGAACCACTTGTTTGGTCAGATTTCTATTTGATTGCTTAGTTATAAGCTTATCCAAAACTAGGTGGATTGATAGAGTGATGATCTGACCCTAGACACTAAGTGATGTAGTCATTAGATCGCTTATATCTCTCTTTTGTGCGGACCTTGGTTGTTGGATGGTTTTGATTGCTTGTGCTTAATCGGACCGTGTCTCACGCACTAGTAGGCCGTTTGGTCCCATTTTCTACAAGAAATTGCTATTCCTTGTGAGGAAGTCTATGGATATTTAGGATCTAACTTTTGATGATCAGATCTCTTCAGAATAGAATCTGGACCATTAGATCCTTGGTGGATTGATCTCACCCATTAGAGATTGGATTAGGCTATAACTTGACGGTTAGCCCAAGTTTGATGTGGGGAACACATCTGAGGGTCCAGATTGAGTAGTGGGAGGCCCGATCATGCATTTCTCTCTAATCAGCCCCTATCTTTTATGGATGATGGTTCGCAGGTCGTGTTAGACCCTCGTATGATAATCCCATGGATGTTGATGTGATTTGTGTCATGAGGCCTTACAAGTGTCAACGTTCCCTTAGTCACATATGTGGATGTTCGATGTAATGCACGAGGGAGGACAACACAGTCCAAATAAACGTCTTAAGGTTAGTGTTTGATTATGTTACATGCTCGTTGTTGTTTTGAGATTGTACATGTGTTGAGTAAAGCTGTACACGAACCGAGTTAACTCGGTTAGCTTGCTTGACTAAAAAAAGCTCGATTCGACTAAGCTCGAAACTGAGTTCGAGCTGATTCTTTGAGCTAGAAAAAAAATTTCAAGACGAGTTCAAGCTTGCCTGAGCTCAGCTCGACTCAGATCGAACTAGTTCGGTGACTCAATTATTTTGATATTGATGTTGCTCAACAAGTGTTTGATGAAATGACTCAATGAAGTGTCGACTGGTGGCGACGAAGGTATGGATATGAAACAAATACCCTTGTATCTTGATTTTTATATTGCCTACTGAGTGTTTGATGAAATTCCTCTAAACCGATAATGTTGTTTTACTTTCCGTGAGAAATTGAAGGTGCATTCCATGTGTTTGAGAAAATGCCGTAGAGGCTCAATCTTGGCTTGAATCGAACCGAGCTGTTAACTGAACCAAACCGAGCTGGCCAGTCAGGCTCGAGGACCGAGTCGAGCCGAGTTCGAGTTGGGGTCAGCTAGTGGCTAAGCCAAGTCAAGCTATGCCAAGCTCGACTCGGTTCGACTCATGTACACGTCTAGTGTTGAGTTCATGTAGGCTGCTGTATTGGCTGGAAACCACATGCCGTGGTACACACTCTATATGGGATACCATTTTTTGGAATTAGTAATGAGTTCATATTGAGTGTTGTATTGGCTGACAACCACATGCCCTGGTACACACTTTACATGAGATGTCTGTTTTTTAATCGATTCGTAAGGCTTTTGGGTTATGTTACCTCTTGACTGCTTGTTACAATCGGAGTTGGTTGAGTCGTTGGAAGATGAAGACCGAATACACATAAAGACTGGAGCATCAAGGAGTGACGAATAAGTATATGAGGTGCCTTGGTGACCCTAATCTTGACCTAAAACAATCCTTAAACTTATAGATGATCCTAAGTTTAATAGGTAAACCCTATTGATCATCTCTTAGCATTAGAAGCCTTAATTGGAATATGATAAATAAGATTAGAACATGTGTGAAGTTGTTGTGAAATCATATGCCCAAAACAACAGTTTTCGAGTACTCGTCGATCCGATCGACATGCTATCGATGTGACTCGATGGAATCAAAGGACCACTTGATCCAATCAATGATATAGTTTATCAACCCAATTGATATTCTTTTGAATTTTCTTGATGGCTCGATAATGTGCTCAATCCTAATGAAAGACTTTCGATCCAATCAAAGGGCCTTTTGATCGAATCGACAGAGCCGTTAATTAGTTGTTGCAACACAAACTCTATAAAACAGGCATTCGGTTCTTGAGCATCTTGAGGGATTTTCGGTGCAAATAGAGGCTAGGTATTTTTTCATTCATACCATACATCTAAGATCTCTATCCAAAGAGTTTCATCACAATCTTCTTATGATTCTTTACTCTAATGGGCATTCCATGCTCCTTTTCGAAGATGTGGATGAACTCTCGCATTTGTAGTGATTAGACACTATGCCTATAAACAAATCCTTATCTAAACTATTTAAAAGACCCTTTTAAGTGAATCTCCAAGGAATTATAACATTCCAATGTGTTGTAGGAGATTCACCCAACCTCCCTTCCCTTGGTCACTTCTTTGGCACATCATATGCAATGTAAATGATCGTAGGAGATAAAGTATTGACAAGCATCGGCATCAACAATTGGGGAACAATTGGGGAGCGTATTCAAGTATCGAAGAGCTTTAAAGAAGCGATTCAAGCACAATGCATTAATGGGGCTTAATCCAACAAGTGAATTGTTTATTAATGAGTCCATACTCTCTTTCCTTGTGTAGGATTGATGGTAAAAGTTTGTGACCCAAACTCGAATATATTCTTATGTAGGATGTAGGTTCTTATGTAGGGCCGAATTCATTGAATACGGATCTGTACGTGTTAGTGTCCATGGGAATCTCGACGGGAGTAAACGTAGGTCCTTAGACTAGGACCGAGGTTGTTGGTTATCTGATAGAAAACCAATTAAAGTTCTTACGGGAGCTTCTAGTAGTAGTCTACATTGGATAGGTCCTTATGTAGGGCTGTAAAGGTTACAAGTGAACCTAATTTAAAACCTCCGATAGTAAATACCTATACAATCAGGAAGAGTGCGTCTGCCGGGAGTGGAGTAGGGAAATCAAACCATTATACATGTTTATGATTGCGATTGTGAATTGTGTACATTTTTATTCATGCCTACGTGTTGATTTCGTAGATCATATGAATGCCTTAATTAGGCGGTATGTTAAACACTTAATTTGTAATACACACACAAGCTCACTATCAATTATAAACTAGTTGCTTCATTGGCATATCATTCGTACTTTATATGATTGAACCCACTATTGAATTGGAAGGCTTAGTGTTAATTACTTAGTTTAAATTGACATATTAGTTAAGTAAGCAATTGTGCTTTAATTGATAGAAATTTTAATTGGTCCTCATCACACCACTTTTAGGACATAACAATTTATTCCATATATTCTATAAGCTTCCACGCATAGTCGTTGCATCCCACCACATAATTTCATTCCTCCATATTTGCTGTTAAGAAGGAAAACCCCAACAGAAGTTGATGATCATAATTGAATTATACCTTGATCTTTAAACAAACCGACTGATTTGGAATTTGGCGGAGCCTATGATCGATTCACGTCTAATTCGTTATACATCAGACCTCTTTTGGTATATTATGTGGATGATGCTCCTATAGTTTGTAAATTTCATGTCTTACATGCATGTTACGTTTAGCTTATTTTTTTTCCATATGAAGAATAGAGCGGTTTTAATGTTATTTAATAATTTAACATGTTGATGTTTATATTGTGACTCGATCCGTACTTTTTTGAATTTACAGTATTTCAAAATTAAATGTGAATTGAATCTTACTTTTAATTAATTGGTTGATATATGTGTAACACATGATATCTAATATGACTGTTGTAATGACTTTATAATGTTGCATCAAAATGTTGGTTAAACTTATATATACAAGTGCACTGCCCTAGATTTTTCCTAAAATGGGACACGGGCGCTTTGCCCAAACTCTCTAAAATGTTGGATGCATGATACCCTGCCTTGGGAGATCTAAAATAGTTTTACATAGGTGCAATACTCTAGGTTTTTTCTTAAAATGGTACATAGGTGTTTTGCCCGTACTCCCTAAAATGTTGGATGCATGGTTAGAGGTGGGCATCGGACCGAGTTGGATCGGATTGGGCATAACCCAAGCCAGTCCAAAATCTAGATGCACTGACCCGAACCTGATCCGATCCGAGGCCGGATTCGGGACATATGATCCGATCCGATCAGACAACCTGTTGGACTGACCCGAACCGAGTCTAACTCGGCCAAAGAAACCGAGTCGGATCGGATTGGGTGCGACTCGAATCAACTGTTTTTAATGGTGAAAATCATTATCCTCGTTATTATTTTCGGTGTGGTCCATTTGAGCTTCAGATATGATTCATCTTTTTTTCCAAATGATCTAAAATGATCACGAAAAATGGATAAACGTTATGGATATAAAAAATACATCATTGTAGGGCCATGTAACATTAATATCATTTGAGCCGTTCGTACAACTCGCAACTCAAGGCATTACAGCTGTGAACGTCACAGTCACAGCAGCTGTAACGTGAAATGCAAGCTTTCACGTTAGCATGTTCTGTACATTCAGTGGGATATTTGTTATATCCAAACCGTCAATCCATTTGGCAATCTCGTTTTAAGGCTTGAGACGAAAAATAAGATAGATCTGACTATTAAGTGGACCACACTTAACAAAGCATTCTCAGCTGCTATTTGTGGTGTGGTCCATTTGATCTTTGGATATGATTTTTTTTTTGGATAGTACTCTATAATTATCTCTAAAACTATATGAACGGTGTAGATATAATAAATACATCACTGTGGGGCCCATATAACTTTGATCTCCTTTGAACCGTTCATACAACTCGGAGCTCGAGGAGCGTCAGTGCTCGTCTTTGCATGACACGTGCCTACAACTGTAGGCTTAGGGACGTGGATTGCGTACTACCCCCGCCCGTCCCTAGCTCCGGACAGGCAGTTCTGTGGGCGGGCCCATCGTGATGTATCTGTACATCCAAACCGTCTATCCCTTTTCTCGTATTATTTTAAGGCATCAAAATAAAAAAATTAGGTAGATCCAACGATCAAATGGACCACACCAAAGATGACTCTTACATTTAATTCAACTGACATTCAATGCTTTGTGCATTTTAATGCAACCAAGATTAAGATTATTATTTTGTGTGGTCCACTTGAGCGTTGGATATGCCTCATTTTTTTGTTCATGCCTTAAAAAAATCTAAGAAAAGGGATGGACGGTTTAGATGTACAGATACATCATGGTGGGCCCACCCACAGAACTACCCGTTCGGAGCTAGGGACTGGCTGGTTGCACCTCATACTATTCAACATAGATGAACGTGGATTAGGTGAGGCAGGAGAAACAGCTTTGTGGGCAAGGCCTAACTGTGGGGCCCACCTAGATGTATCTGTTCTATATCCATGCCGTCTAACCGTTTTTCCAGTTCATTATAAGGTGTGTACAGGGGAGGGGAAAACTTGTAATTTACACCCGGTCCGGCCCGGATCGAATCAGATCGGATCTAAACGAATCGGATTTCAGTTCAGTTTGGTCGGATCTGATGTTTACCCGAATTCGATCCGATTAATGTTTGAATCTACTCGGTCCTACCCGAACCTGACCGATCCAGGCCATCAGTTTTGTTCGGATCGGGGCAGATCGGGTCGGATCTGCCGGATCGGGTCCATCTTGTCCACCTCTATGCATGGTGCCCTTAGGAGATTCAAAATGGTTATCATGATGCTTTGCATTGGGTTAATCCTTAAAATGGTTGCTGGGATGCTCTGCCCTAAGTTATTCCTCAAATGGTACATGGGTGCTCTACCTGGGCTCATCCCATAATGATCCATCATTATTTATTATTGGTTGTTTAGACGTTAATGCTCATATAATTTAATGTCTTTTCATAGTTGCTTGAGTTTCACTTAATAATCATGTATGATGTGATAACATTTATTTTGGTATCATGTAAACTTAGAACTTTCAAGCTGTGAGTGCGAAGTGACCCCACAAGATGTTATGCTAACCCTCACTTGGATAGTTTTGCAATTTGTAGGATTCAGTCAAGAAGCGAGGCGAAGCGAAGATTTAGGCTCAGTTGATTTCAATGTTTCATTATATTATAAAATTATATTTAAACTTTCAGTAAATTGGATGGTTGAATTCCAATCAATGTTGTAAATCATGAACATTTTATTGGAATTAAAATTTCTTTTATTTATGGTGATTGTATCTAAATGCGAATGAATATAAATTAAAAAACTAATAAATTTAAATCATGAGTTTGGGATTCAGGTATCGGATTATCCTATTTGGGTACCCAAATTTTAGGGTGTGACAATTACTTTGTATGATCACAAAAAACTTTTGAAAATGACATTCGATCTACTTGGAGGAGTATCGCAAAGGAAATCAAATTGCACTAAGGGAATACCTGGGACCACTCAGAGTTGACCAATGATTTAGATTGGCCAAAAGCCATTGGCGGGAATTAGATTTCCACTAATGATGTGGCGGCCATCCAATCCGTTAGCTTGGCCCCCATGGTAGTTGATGTGGTGAATTTGCCTCGACAAACATGAAAAGTACCAACATGATTTTTGCTAGTCCAAAAGGTTCACTTATCAGTGCGTACTAGCTCCTATCACTCAAAGGACATCGAAAAACGTAAAAATTTACCATGTCATCACTGATGAGAATTCGATTCCCACCGGTCTTGTCTATAAAAACACTACTCATTTCTTTAATTTCTCGTGTCTCTTTAAGCCCATGAGACGACTTCTTATGCCTAAAAGATGTTATGAAGGGTGAGAGAGAGAGAGAGAGAGAGAGAGAGAGAGAGAGAGGAGTCTACTTGGAGAAGCACTATGCCAAAAGGCTGTCAATTTTAAAGAAGTTCATCGATCAAAGAAGTAGAATAAGAATCAGAGATGCAACTATTTCTCTTTACAAAAGAGTGCTTGGTTTCCCTCTTTCTGATGTAGAGTGGACCGCAAATACATTCTTAACATGGCTTAACCATAAGAAGCTCGAACAGAAGTAGTCTATCAGATCTGGGCCTAATCTTACGTAAGGCATAATGTAACTGGTTCCAGCATGTCTAGTTTGAAGAAATTCGTTCCAGATAGGTAGAAATTTATGTTTGAAGCTTGGAACGTAAATCAATCGTAACTTTTTATCCGGGCATCATTATGAAATGCATGACCTATCGATATTTATGTAGCAGGACATTAGGGGTCGATCAACTCCCATAATGGGTCGTATTTGTCCATTTCGCGATGAAACGCATCTTTTCAATTCAAAATTGCAATTTTAAGAAAAATTTACTATTTTTAGTGACTTCTATTTTTGTCGTATTTCCTTATTTTTAAAGTTTTGAAAATTTTCATCTTTTTAGAAATTGCTTGTAATAATGCTAGGAATGCTTTTGTAAGGTTTAGTTGGATGTTTTCATTTTTGACAAATTAAGCTTTAGAAGAGTTTTTATTTTAGTTAATTTCTAAACAAAATAAGAAATATAACTTTAAAATATTTTCTGTTTTGGGTAACTTACGATTTTGAATTTTTTTATCTTGTGGATTCAAGAACTAGCTTGTGAATTTAAGGTTTTGTCTACTTGAAGAAGACGTTAATCTTCTTCCCATTGGTTTATGTCCTTTCCCACGTCACTCTCTCTTACATCTCCGCGAGTTTATATTAGCATTCTACACATAGCTTTCAAGCATCATATTTTCATCATACATTTATTCCAGTGTTTGTCCACTTAAATCTCAAATGTAGTCACTTTTATAACTTTTTACAAATCTTACAAAAAATAAAGATAAAAATTATAAAGTAAATACCGCACTGTGTGTAGACGAAAAAGAGTACCTAACCCCTTCTTTTTCTTCCTATGAGGTCCTTAAAATCGCTGATGGAAAACCATCCATGAGAGTCAATCAAGCTAAAGGATCTATAAATTCCTAAACTCTTAAATAATTCTAAGATTTTTAGCAAGTCCCGGTTTTAAATCTAATTGGTTGGTGGTGGCTCCAAACAAATAAAATATCATTTTTAATTCAACTCCATCCATACGTGCAAATATCAAGAAGAGCATTAGCGAGCCGACCCGTTCCGCGCAGTCAGAGTTCACAGTATCAAAGTGGGACACATGACAACCGATCCAATCCATCTAATTGATGATCCACCTATCCAATCTATCTAATTGATGATCCACCTTTAAGATGGACCCCATCCAAATCTCGTGACTGCTCTTAAAGGTCCTGCCCATGACTAGGCTGCCAATTGGCCTGGCCTGCCTGGTTTTGATATGATCGGACCGGCCCATCGACAGATCTACCAACGACCAAAGGTTAACAAATAAGGTTTTGTGCTTGATGGTCACATATTTTTAAGCAGACATTTGATTAGAGGTATGTAAATGCGCTATCTCTGATACTTATTAAAGAAGAACTGATCGCACGGTGCATAGGTGGAAGCGGATTGGCTGGTGTACCAGCCACCACCGATCTGGCTGCTGTGTTGTGGTATATGTTATATCCAAACCGTCTGTTCATTTAGTGAGCTCGTCATGAAGCTTAAACAGAAAAATATGACAGATCCAAAGATTAACTGTACCACACTGCAAAAAACAGTGGAGGATTGAACTTATACCAATGAAACTCTTCTGGGTCACGGAAGTTTTGGATTAATATGGTATTTGTTTCTCCTCTTCATCCATGTCTGTGTGACCTCATGATTAGATTGGATGGAAAATAAACCTTATAGTGGGCCTAACGGTGAGAATCAATGTCCCACAATTATTTATAGTGTGGTCCACTTGAGCTTTCGATTTGAACCATATTTGATATCATGCATTCAAATTTTCTCTAAAAATGCATGAACGGTGTGGATATAATAAATACATCATAGTGGGGCCCATATAGCTTTGATCACCTGTGAACCGTTCGTACAACTAGGAGAACACGAGGAGCGTCAGCTCGTCTTCGCCTGACACGTGCCCACACCAGCCAATCCGCTTCCAAAATACTCACCGTCGACCGTAGGCCCCACTTTGAAGGTCACCTTAACCGAAAAGCAGGCTGACCGCTCAATAGGTGGACCACATCTGTCCATTGATTCCAACAATATGGCCCACTTGATGAGTGGAACATCTGATTTTTGTTCCAAGCGATCTCTGTGCTAGGGCCCACTGTTTCCATGATACGGATGTACTGCATAAGTAGCATGTTAGCAATTATTGAGACTGTCAGGTAAAATCCTACCTATCAGATTTTCAGTCCAATCCAAAAGATGGCCCACTGAAGAGCCGGTCCAAATCACTGACACGTGTAACAAGGATTACTCGGGCTAGGAGATGGTTGATACACTGAATTATGTAGTTTACACAGAATTTCCGCTCCAACTACTCTTTTCAACAGTGAGGTAAGCTTTGCATGATTTTTGGAGACGGATTGGCTACTCCCCCTGCCACCCGCCGATGGCTGATGGTCGGTGCTTCTTGGTCCCCACTATGATGTGTGTGTTTCATCCATGCCGTCCATCTATTTTTCCAGATCATTTTATAATATGAGACCAAAAATTAGGTACATCCCAATCTCAACTGGACCACATTACAGGAAACAGTGTTGAATGAGTGTCAACCATTAAAAAATTTCTGGGGCCATAAAAGTTTTGGATCAAGATGATCTTTTTTTATTCCCTTAATCTGGGCCTGTATGACCTAATCAACAGATTGGATGTCAAATAAACAGTACATTGGACCTTAGGAGGATTTTAATGTTGGATATCCAGTCACTATTGTTTTCCCGTGGTGTGGTCCACCTGATATTATCTCCTCCTCATTTTTGGTATAACGCCCTAAAATGATCTGTAAAAATGGATGAACGGAATGGATGAAACATATACATCATGGTGGGGCCCACAGAGCACCGACCATCAGCCACGGGGCTGGTGGCAGGGGGATTAGCCAATCCGTCTCCATGATTTTTGGTAGAATGCAGGGCCCACATTACTTTTTTGGACTAACCCATGTTCACTTAAATATTCAATTTTACTTATTTCAATTTAAATATTCATTACTATCTTAAATGATAATTAATTAATGTATTAAATATCAAGTCGAGTCGATATTCAGTGTGATTTATTTATTTAACCGCATGATTTCTTCTTTGATCTTCACCAACATTACTTTTTTGGATGAACCCATGTTCACATGATCCAATCTCTGACATGTGTGCCGTCCAACAGTGGTAGAAAGGACAGGGTCCACTATTTTGAAAAAACATAGAATCATGCATGAACATTGTACCTAAGAGAATGCAGACAATAATTTCCACTGTACATCTTGTCTTGTACTAATGGGGTTAGACTGATCCATGTTTCTATCCCTATCCAACAAGTAGTCACTTGGCTTTGAGGTACTTGAACTTGCTCAGATGATACATTTGCTAAAAATCCTACTCTCTTTTTATGATCTATTATCTTTTAGCTAGCCTATTTATTTACTGGCCAAACGTATCTGTTTTGTACCATTATTGATACATAGGGTTCAAGAAGGGCCCAAAAATGGTACTTATTGGCCCATGAATGATATGGCGGTACTGCCGTGGTTTAAAATTTGTGTATTGGGTATGGTATTATTGAGCTTCAATACAGGTTTTTTTTTTTTTTCCACCCTATACATCCCCGAATCCGGTTGTTTCAGGTCGATCATATGCCAAGAATATGAAAGTTGAATCGATGTCTAACTTGGTCTGGACTCGGCCGACTCTTTACTTGACTTGACTTGATATTTAATCATTAAAACATAAAAATATATAATTGTAATCAAGAATATGAGAAAAGATGAAATAAGTAAAATTATCTAAGTTAAAAATGTAGACGCCTGCGCTTGTTTTTTATGTGTTTGCTATTGGGAAGCTGAATGAGATTTCGAGTGGACTTGATGGGTGTTGTCGAGTTCTTGTCGTGTATTGGGCTGAAAAATATGCCAGAAAAGCCATATATATTTCAATATGGGGTGACATGGTTATGGAAAATACAATTAAGACACGTTTAAACATACTAAAATGCATTTAAATGAATTTTTTACATTGAGTTTGTTGTGCAAAGCTTTTATGGATTTTTTTTTTTTTTTTTCAAATTTAAATATCAATCCATGTCCATGTAACCCACTATATGTTATTCAAGGTTTGGTTCTTGACCATTGTAATGTAATGGGAGGGATAAAGCTCATGTGCTCTAAAAATGTGCTGATTTTCTTAGCTAAGAGTGACAATGGGTTGGGTTGGCTATGCAATCAACTAGCTCGACTCAGCAGGTTTGGGACAAGCTAAATGGATGATGGGTAGCGTTTGGGTTGGAAACGATGGCCTGGTTAAGAAAATGTGTTGGATTCGGGTTTGAATGCTACCGAACCCAACCCAACCCAACCCAACCCATGTACATAGTTATTAATGGACTGAGCTAATTGGATTGTGCTAACATATCTTTAGTTTCATATTCTATTTTTAAATGAGAAGATTTCTTTTGATAGCTCTAATATCATGAAAACTTTATAAATAGGATTGAGATTGTGTGGTTTGAATCTCATGTGCTATCTTCTATAAATAAATACATAAGATTAGATAAAAAGTAACAATTATAACTAATATTTAAAAATTAAATTTAATAATTTCAAGAAAGTAAAAGAGAGAAAGAAAAAGATTGTTGAAATTGTTTTGAGAGTGGTTGAACCAGCTTAACTTAATTACAACTATATATGAGTTGGGTTCAATCAGTTGAGCCCAAGCCATAAAAATTAAATGGGTCAGGTGTGGTTCAAGCCAAAACTCTTATCCCATAAATGGGTTGGGCTTGGCCTGGCTGGAAACCAACCCACCGCGCGCCACCCCTATTCTTAAGGTCCCACATGATTGTAGACACGTGGACGGTCAGATCATCAATTTGAGCTCACCAGCAGTCTACCCCTCTTTTCATGCACCATCATAAAAACACTCGTATCATAGTCCTTCATTTTCTAATCCATTGGATGGGATGGTTATGGTCATCTGATCAAAATGGAAATAATGTGGAGACATTATTTCACATTGATCAGTGGAGATTTAATGGTCCAAACCGTTGATATAATAATCGATGGCTCTAAAATCTCTCATATAGAAAGATTCTACCCCTTTATAATAGGTGATCCAACCATTAGATACTTAATAAAGAAAACACATCAACGGCTCACATTCGGCCAAAAAAGGCCAAAAATTCTATATTTAGGATCTTCCAGTCTGAATAACCTTTTATTTGTGGGCCATCCATCATGAGTCCCATCATATGGACTGTTTGGATGACCAAACCATGGAAGTTAATGTACGAACTCTTCTTGGCCCCAGCATTCTATTATGAGAAAAAAGTAATATATATCAGGGAGAGGAAAGATTGAAGGGGTGAAGTCAGGCAGATGTACGTGAGATCCAGCCTTTCATCAGGTGGGACCCACCAAGAACATGTCCTACCCTTGTCAAAAAGTTAAAAGTCCACTCTTCTGGCAGAAGGCACATGCATGAAATAGAAATTAAATGGACGGTTACATATATGGCCAAAAGTTTATTGCAATCGTACGTGTGTGGCCCACCAGACCTTCAGGCCAGCGCATGTCCATGGTGGGCCTAATGGATATCTGGTGGGCCTAATGGATATCGGCACGTGTCAACCAATAAATCTCCAGGGCATTTCTTGTAAGAAGATCTACTGTCATTGCACTTATTTTGGGAATTTTACAAATACCTACCTACTTATTATAGAATTTACACTCTATACTCTTTTTTTTTTTTTTTGGTGGGGGGGGGGGGGGAATTTTAGCTTGTTAGTACACACCCATGTCACTACACACACTCCATGTTAGCCACCCCCACTAGGGATCGATACCTGATGTAGAGTGGGTCGCGGACAATTACATGGCTAGGATGGACAAGAGAAAACCCGATAGAAGGTAGTAGTGATCTTGGCTGTCAGAACCTTAAAAAGGACATATATCGCAAACTACAATGAGTTATTTAATGTACTATATATGATTTTGGATAGGAGAAGCTACTTTATCCAACCAACTTGCTACGTTGGGTTGCCCATGCCGAATTTGCAAGATTCCATCAGATTGATGGTTGAAATTGATTTTAATTTCATTTTTTTACTATTTATAGTAAGCTTTAATTTGATCAGCTAAAGTAGCTTGTCCTATACAAAATCATATGTGGTGTATTGAATAACTCATCCTGATTTATAAGATATGTTCATTTTAAGGTTCTGATAGTTTGGATCACTTCCACCTCTGATTGGGCCTTCTGTAGTCCATCTTAGTTATGAAATTGTTGTGACACGTTCTACGTCAATACCCTTTTTGTTTTTTATTTTTTTTTTAAGTTTTCAACAAGCTAACACATTAATTTAAGTAATTATCATAAAATTACCTACCGTGACATTTCTTAACAACCGTTGGAGTGGCCGTGCGAGGAAAGGGGTAGGTGGCCCCACTATGATACCGTGAATAATTAGTTAAATTAATGGGATGGCTTATTATTATTATTAATTTTTTGAAATAAGTACGGAATGTAAATTCTATAATAAGCAAGTAGTTCTTCCGTGTAATTCTCCCATTTCTTTCCTTTCAGTGCTTTCTATCATTCCCTTAGGAAGTTTATTGAAAACCTCTTTGAAATGGGTACGGAATTTAAATTCTATAAAAGCATGTAGGTTTTTGTAATATTCTCTTTTTTAATTTAAAAATCCTATTTGTGCTTTCTACCATTCGCGGGTCCTGCGCATCGTACTATCTGTCACGCGTGCACGTACGACCGTTGGATCATTTCATCACCATTTAAATATACAAACATTAATCCCGAGTCTCGTACAACCACTTGTTGTATGCATGAATTCAATTCCTGTATCCATGTGTCATGCACAAGTATGAAACGTACATCAAGACAAAAGGAACGGATTTTTCAGAAATGTGAGGGGACAGATGCGTTTTGATTCTGTCTCGCTAGACCCCACATGAGACGAAGTTGGGTCCGTCCAAAGAAGATACAATCAGATAAACAGGCCCATGCCCTCTTTTGCATGGATTGGAATCTCTCACCTTTAATCCTGCAACAAGATGCTTTCCACATGTAGCCTTTGTTTTCAGTTCTGACAAGTTGGATATGGTTCATCTATGAGGTGGGCCAACATGCCAATGATCTGAAATCTGCATCATTGAATCACGACACCCAAATGTCAGAACTGGAAAAACAAAAAAAAAAAAAGTATCTAAAATCATCTTCTGTCCTGTACGGTAATCCAAACCATAGTTCAAAACTCAGAAGCGTATGGGCACTCTTAGCATGGTTGGACTAAAAGACGGGTAAATGGAAGTAGTAGCTTGTTAGATCCAAGCCAATTCAACGTAAGGGATGGTGTAGCGGGGTACCAAGCATACCTAGTTTGAAGAAATTCATTCCAGATAAGAAGAAAGTTTAAAGTATAAATGTAAATTAACTATAACTTTTGATCCAGGTATCGTTATAAGATGCACGACTTATCAATTTTTACCATAGTGGGCCATCCAAGGTCAAACCTATGTAGTGGGTTGTGTCCGTCCGTTTCATGAGAAAATACACGCTTTCAATTTAAAATTGAGATTTTAGAAAAAAAAATTATTATTTTTAATAATTCTCATATTTTGTTATTATTAAAGATTTAAATTTTCATCTTTTTTAGAGATTGATTGTAATCATATCGGAAAACCTGCATAAAATTTATTTAAGACTTTCTATTTTTGACAAAACTCTGGTAAGTTCTATTCTAGTTAAATTAGGACTTCTATTAGTATTAGAAATTTGCTATTTTGGAATATTTTCAATTAGGATTTTATTTTTTTCTTTCTTAGTGGTATAATCAAGAAATCATAAGCATTACATATTAAACATTTATTCAATAAAAATATTAGAGTTTTATCTTCTTTTTTTTAAAAAAAATAATAATTGTGGATTCAAAAAGTTACATTGTCGATTCGAGGTTTTGCATGCTCGAGGAAAACGGTGATCTTCGTCCTTATTATTTCACGCTATTCCCTGCATCAATTGATATCAGAGCAAGGTTTTTCCTTAGTTCGATGACATCTAACAATGGTGTGAGCAACAATTCTATGGATGGTGCTTCAGGGAACAATCCTATGACAATAGCGGCATTTGAAGATTTTCGATGAAAGAATTCGTGAGCCATGCAAGAATTACAGGTAGCGATTAACCGTTTAATGAAAGGTTAGGACAAACATGTGTTCATAATAATGAGCAACTTGACATCGGCGACGGAGCTCGCAATTATCATGTTTGTGATGCAACATTGGGGCCACCACCCAATAATGATGAATCGCATGTCACCACTTTAATCGTGAAGAGGCTATTGTACACGCCAAAGAATGAGATAGATTTACAACAATACAATATCTTTCAAACAAGGTGCACCATGAAATAAAGGGTCTGTAATATGATCATATATAGCGGACTGGTGAGCACCTCGAGTTGAAGACTATAGTGGAAATGTTGGAATTGAAGACAGAAAGACACCCCTCTTTGTACATGATTGGATAGATTAACGGGGTCAGCAAAATAAAGGTAATTAAATGATGTCATATACCATTTTTCATTGGTAAATATTATAAGGACGAAGTAATGTATGATCTACTTAATATAAAGGTTTGTCATATGCTACTTAGTCGACCTTGACAGCACAATGTTGATGCCACGTATATAAGTCGTGATAACGCTTTTATTTTTGTTAAATATAGTAAAAAGATCATCTTCGCCCATATGAGAACAGAAAACCATCCCAAGACTTCTAAAGTGGAGGAGCGGTCTATCGTAACTATATCAGATTTTGTTAAAACACTTGAGGAGATAGGAGATATCAATGTATTAGTTGAAAACGGAAAAGAAGTAGTACCATGGACATTCAGAGAAGTTGAAACCAGTATTTTAAGAGTTCAAGCAGATTATGCCCAATGAACTTCTCAAAAATGTTGATGCCAGACATAGAGGTCATGATAATATTTTTATTTTTGTTAAAGATGGTAAAAAGATTATCCCCCCTATGAGAACGAAGAACCAATCTAAGACTCTAAAGTGGATGAGCAATCTCTTGTAGTTATACCAGATTTTGTTAAAACATTTAAGGAGGCGGGGGAGATCAATGCATTAGTTGAAAAAAAAAAGGAAGTAGAACCCATGAATATCCATAGAAATTGAAACTAGTATTACAGGAGTTCGAGGGAATTATGCCTAGTGAACTTCCCAACGAGTTGCCCCATGCAAGATATTGCTCTTTCTTAGGTGAAATTTTCCTTCAACAATATGCAAAATTAATCCATTGACAAGTGTCATTTGAGGCTGTGTATGATCTTGTTCCTAAACATACATTTAACTTAATTATTTTTCCTAAGTTATCGGTTATGAGTGTTGTGCAAGAAAATATGACGCACTGGATCACGATAGTGCATGCTGATGTCTAGAAAAAGTTACAGGAGTCTAATGTCAAATAAAAAGAAGAAGTTGATAAACGTCGGCGCTAAAACATATTTAAAGTGGATGATAAATTACTAGTTCACCTACGGAAAGAGAGGTTTTCGACTAGAATATATAACAAGTTTATGAATAAGATGATAGACCCTATTCTGATCCTTAGGAAAATTAATGATAACACTTATGTTGTTGATTTTTCCAAGGGTATACAAATCTCACAAATTTTTAATGTGATAGACTAATGTGAGTATTATTAGCCGGGTCCGTTGAATAACTCAAGGATGGGTTCGTTCCAAGTGGAGGGGACAGATGTAGAACATGGCACAGATGCATTCTTAGCATGGTTGGACTAAAAGAATGATAAATGGAAATGAAAATAATCCGTTAGATCCAGGCCTAGTCCTATGTAAGGCATGACATAACTGGGCTTTAGAGGCATTCGGTTCAAAGGAACTCATTCTAGATAGGGAGAAATTGTCGTTTGAAGTGTAAACCATAAATCAACCATAACTTTTGATCCGGGTTCCGTTACAGGACGCACGACTTATCTATCTTTATCATAACGGGTTATTCAGGATCAACCGATCTCGATAGCGGGTTGTGTCTGTTCATCTCGTGAGAAAACTCACGCTTCCAGTTCAAAATTGGGATTTCAGAGAAAACTTATTGTTTTTAATAATTTCGATTTTTGTTACATTTCCTTTTCTTAGAGTTTTATATTTTCTTCTTTTTTAAAGATTGATTGTAATCATGCTGGGAATCCCTTGTAAGATTAATTTAAGACTTCTATTTTTGGTAAAACTTATTATTTTGGATAAATTATATTCTAATTAAATTAGGACTTATATTAGGGTAAGAATTTTGTTATTTTAAGTAATTTCAAATTAGGATTTTATTTTTTCCTTTATTAGTGGTATAATGGAGAAATCATAGACATTAGACATTATACAATTATTCAATAAAAATATTTGAGTTTTATCTCTTTTTTCTTATGGATTCAAAAAATTATCTTGTGGATTCAAGGTTTTGCCTACTTGAGGAAAATGATGATCTTCTTTATTACTATTTTATATTCTTCTTTGCATAAAATTAAAAAAAAAAAAAAAACTCATCATAACCTAGTAATGTAATAATAATTTTAAAATAATTAAAAATGAAAAGGACTAATAATCATAGTATTCTATAATCATGATAATGGTCACCACCTTTATCTTATAATATGGATGGTCTTTTTTCCTTTTGTTTTAAGAATGACCTATAACAATGGTTAAAATCTTTATTTATTTTATTTTTTAAAAAAAATGCATATGCCCATAATGCATAAGGATTACGAAAGGCATTTTTACATAATAATTGTTATGCCACACCTTACCAATAAGAGAAATATTATATATATATATATAGTAATGCTCTCTTTCCTACGTAGGGGAGTTATATATGCGCACGCATTACCATCCTTTGGTGTGTTGACGTCACCAAGTTACGTGAGCCCCACATGATGTATGTGTCGTATCCAAACCATCCACTCATTTAGAGAGATCATTTTAAGGCATGAGCCAAGAAGGGGGCTAATCCAAAGCTCAAATGGACCACACCATAGGCGATTGTGTGGATTCAACTTCTACTATTGAAATCTTCTTGGGGGTATGGAAGTTTTAGATCAAACTAATATTTCGTTCTTCTTTTTTTTTTTTCCCCCATTAATCAAGGTCTGTGTGACCTTTTGAAGAGGTTGGATTGCAAATAATCATCAGGTGGATCCTAGGAAGGTTTCAACGGTGGTCGTTATTATCCGCTTGATTTATGTGGTATGGTCCACTTGAGCTTTGGATGTGCTAAAATATTGGGCTCATGCGCTATAATGATCTTGCCAAATGGATGAACGGTTTGGATATAACACACATCATGATGGGCCCACAAAACCTGACAATGTCAACACACCCATGGAAGGAAGTCGGTGGTGAGGGTAGTAACACTTATATAAAAAGAAACCACGGAATAAGTTAGTTTTTCAACTTACAGTAGTAGATAAGTAACTTGTTTATGATAAGAAAGTTTGGTCCATGATAAGTTATAAGTAACTTTCTTACTTAAAAGTATTTGATCATTTCAGTTAATTTTTTTAAAACTTTTTTACTTTTCAGAAGTTGATGAAGAGAGGCACACGAGAGAGGAAAGAGAGGAGAAGCTTTTTTACTCTTCGGAAGTTGATGAAGAGAGGCACACGAGAGAGGAAAGAGAGGAGAAGTTGATATGTATGTTGTTACCAAAACATATTTATCTTCTTAACAAGTAGAAACTAAAATACGCTACTTGTGGCATAACCAGCTTATCTTAAGCAACTTACTATCCAAACGGGCCCTCAATGTCACACGTGTGAGATCTCTACCATTCATGAGTGGCACTTAAAGCAGGGCTAACCTGGAAACAAGCACAGGACTAGTTCTGCATATTTTTAAACTGTGGTGACTAATCATCCTCACATGTGCCCTGGAAACAAGCACAGGACTAGTTCTGCATATTTTTAAACTGTGGTGACTAATCATCCTCACATGTGGCATTAATTCAAAGCTATCTAGACCATTTAAATTGTGAGTTACATTGTAGACGGGTCATTTCTCTAAAATTGTAATGATTAAACATTAAAAAAAAATGCCATATGTATAGTTGAAAAAACTGCACCGTTCTTTCAAATGTGTAAAAATAAAACCAAAATCTCATTCAAATAAACAAGAGAAGGTGCAACTTCCCTCCTCATTTGCACCTTAGATGATGATCTGAATCCAATCCAATTAGGGGTGTACACGAATCTAGCTAGCTTGGTTAGCTCGCTCGACTCAACTTGAAAAAGCTCGATTCGACTCGGTTCGAAGCTGAGTTTGAGCCGAGTCAAGCTGATTTTCTGAGATCGAAAATGAGTTCGAGCTGGCCCGAGCTCGACTCGACTCGAATCGAACCAAGCTTGAATCGAACTCCGATCGAACCAGTTTAGTGACTCGGTTAGTTTGATATTGATGTTGCTCACCAAGTGTTTGATGAAATGACTCAAAGAAGTGTGGCGGGTGGCAAGGAAGGTATGTATATGAAACCAACACCCTTTTTTCCTTGATTTTTATGTTGCTTAGAATGTGTTTGATAAAATACCGGTAAAACCATTGCTGCTATCTCAAATACGGTGAGATTTTGAAGGTGCAGTCCAGGTGTTTGTGAAAATGCCTCAATAGCGAACTCGGCTCGATCTTGGCTCGAACTCGGCCCGAGCTGCTGACCAAACCGAGTCGAGCTAGCCAGTCAAGCTCAAGGAGCGAGTTCAAGTTGAGGTCATCTAGTGGCCGAGCCGAGTCGAGCTAAGGCTAGCTCGACTCGGTTCAACTCGATGTACACCCCTAAATCCAATCCACCAAGACCCAACTCAGGTTAAAGAATATAATATAGTGCTAAGGCCAGATGCAACTTAGTGCATAGAGCGGATAGAAACTATATATGTGTGTGTGTGGTGTTCTAGTTATAATTCAGAAATGATTCGTGTATATATTTCAAAACAAATGTGAAATCAAAATAGGTGATAAAGTAGTTGAAAGACATGGGAATAAAGATATCATTTCAAAAAATTTGCCCGGACAAGATATGTCTTATTTGTAATATGGAACACCTCCGTGAGACAATATGCTACCATTGAAACATGAAAGAATTAAAATCTTAGATCAAAACATTATGTATGGATGGTGTGTATTGCATGAACAAAAAATCTTGAATGACGAACAACTATACCTTCCTACTCACTACATCAAACAATTTCCATTAATGAAACATATAAATTCATAAATTCATTGGAAAATAAAAAAGACGCATGTTGGATGAAATGATTGTTGCTATCTACTTCAATAACAAATCATTAATTTAACTAAATAAAATAGATAAATGTTTCTCTTCATCTCGGATTGATGGATCTTGAGTCCTTACTCTTGCTTTGGTAGCAGACTCACAAGAGTTTCAACACCAAGTGTACAAGTATCCATGAATCCCACTACCATGAGAGTGTGAAAAAAAGAAGAAGGGTACATGGATCTTCTCAATTGGAAGATCCTGTGTATGGAGAACACACGCGCACACACACACACACACACACACACACTCTCTCTCTCTCTCTCTCTCTCTCTCTCTCTCTCTCTCTCTCTCTCTCTCTATATATATATATATATATATATATATATATATATATATATATATGGGAAAAGGTACTATACGCTCGACCTTATTATACCTTCTATAAGGTCGAGTGCTGGTGGCATGTTATTCGTCTGATGGTGAAAATTTTAAACAAACCGGGAAATTTTATAAGACCGTAAGGAATTTATGTGCGAGCCGTTGGTTGTTGGAAGATCATGTGATAGGATTCTGTGTAAGGCCCACTATGATGTTTGTGATAAATCCAACCCATCCATCCGTTTTTTAAAATCATTTTAAGTCATGCAACCAAAAACGAGGATGCAAATATTAAATGGGCCACATGAGAGGAAACAACGGGGATTTAGTGACCACCGTTGAAACATTCATATGACTACAAAAGTTTTGTATTGGTTTATGTTCGTGGTGTTTTCATTTCATATCAGTGAAAATGACTTTATAAACGGTTTGGATGGAATATAAACACCAAGGTGGAGCCTAGGAAGGTTTCAATGGTAAGCATTCCTTTCCCCACTGTTTCATCTCGTATGGCCCACTTGAATTTTAGATCCTCCTCATTTTGTCCTAAAATGATATCTAAAAATGAATGAACGGCTTAGATTTCACACAAAGATCACAGTGGGCCCCACACAGAATCCTTTTCCGAATCCTCGTGGGAAAGGCTCTAGTAGGGAATCCGCGTCGTTGGGTTTGGGAAACGGACCGGCTACTCCATAACCGGCCAATAGCGGGTGGTTGGTGTTATGTGGGCCCCACCATGTTGTATGTGTTTCATCTATGCTGTTTATATGTTTTTCTAGATCATTTTAGGGTAATGAGACCAAAAATGGGGTATATCCCAATCTCAAATGGACCACATTACAGGAAACAGTGTTGAATGGGCATCGACCATTAAATTTTTTTTGGGGCCCATAAAAGTTTTGGATTAAGTTGATCTTTATTTTTTTTTCCTTCATATGGGTCTGTATGACCTAATGAATAGATTGGATGTCAAATAAACAGTATAGTGGGCCTTAGGATGATTTTAACCATGAGCATCACTCTCTACACTTTTTTCTATGGTGGGGTCCACTAGAGCTTTTGATCTGCCTCATTCTTTGGATAATGCCATAATATGATCTCTCAAAATGGATGAATGGTGTGGATATAATACATACATCATGCTAGGACTCACAGAACTTGGTGACGTGACTTCAGCTACTCAACCTCTCATTAGGTAATCCGTGTCCCACTCCGAGATGGAAGCAGATTGGCTAGTGTACCACACACCAGCTATATAGCTGGTGTATTAACGTCAACAAGTTTTGTGGGTCCCATCATGAGGTATGAGGTATGTGTTATATCCAAAATGTCCATCCATTTGGCAAGCTCGTCTTAAGGCTTGAGCTTAAAGATAAGACAGATACAAAGATCAAGTGGACCCCACTGCAAAAAGTAGTTGAGGATTGAACGTCTACCATTGAAACCCTTTTGGGGTCACAGAAACTTCCGATCAATATATATGAAATTTGTTTTTCCTCTTCATCCATGTACTTGTGATCTTATTAACAGATTGGATGGAAAATAAAAGTTATGTAGGCCCTACGAATTTTTTAATGATGAAAATCATTGTCCTCGCTACTATTTTTGGTCGTCCATTTGAGCTTTGGATATGATTCATTTTTTGTTTAACGGTCTAAATGGAGCACACCACATGAAACAGTTGAATTGAACTTTTATTGTTGAAAATTTCTTTGGGGCCACCTAAGTTTTGGATTAAGCTTCTATTTTTGTTTTCAGTTCATCCATGTATGTATGATCTTATGAACAGGTTGGATGACAAATAAACATCACTATGGGGCCTAACAAGGTTTCAACGGTGGAAATCATTATCCCCACTTTTTCCCGGGCATGATGGACTTAATCTTTGGATATGCTTCAATTTTGGGCTCAACCCCTTGAATTAGATGGAAAAATGGATGGACGGCATAGATGAAACATATACATCATGGTGGGGCCCACATAGCACCAACCACCTGCCATTGGCTGGTGATGGGGGAGTAGCCAGTCCGTTTCCTAGACTCAAAACCCAAGGACGCGGATTTCCTGCTAAAAGTCTTTCCCATGAAGATCAGCAGAAGAATTCTGTGTGAGGCCCACTGTGATCTTTGTGTGAAATCCAATCAGTCCATTTGTTTTTAAATATCATTTTAGGACATTATACCAAAAATGAGGAGGATCCAAAATTCAAGTGGGCCATACGAGATGAAACAGTGGGGAAAGGAATGCTTACCGTTGAAACCTTTCTATGCTCTACCTTGGTGTTTATATTCCACCCAAACCGTTTATAAGGTCATTTTCACTAAGATGAAATGAAAACACTATGAATATAAACCGATATAAAACTTTTGTAGCCATATGAATGTTTCAATGGTGGTCACTAAATCTCACTATTTCCTCTCATGTGGCCCATTTAATTTTTGGATCCTCCTCATTTTTGGTCTCATGTCCTAAAATGATTTTGAAAAATGGATGGACGGGTTGGATTTATCACAAACATCATAGTGAGCCCTACATAGAATCCTAGCACATGATCATCCAACAAGGAAAGGCTCGCACATAAATTCCATTGCAGCCCTATAAAATTTCATCCTGATATGTGTCGAATATCAACATCGTGCTTTTGATGGGTCACCTTTAGGTTATGAGATATCCCAAAAATCAGCTATATATAGAACTCAGGTGGGCCATGCCATCTAAAACCATGTGAAGAAATGCCTAAAACATATCAAAGCACTTGGTGGGGCCCACTTGAGTTTTGCATGCGGCTGAAACTTAGTATGACCCCTCATACAAGTGGGACACATACAATGGATAGGCTGGATTTGTGAATCACATCTCGTTGAGCCCAATAAATGATTATGAATGTTTTAATGGGAGGGTAACCCCTCTCCACTGTTGTATGTGGTGTGGCCCACTCAACTCATGGATTGACTTGATTTATAAGCCATGGCCCACCATGGAATGATAAATCTAACTGATGGGGTAGACGTTAGACACACATCATGGTGGGGCCCACACAACTCGACCTCATGGGAAGTTCCCATAAGGTTGACCTCATAGTACCATTTCCATATATATATATATATATATATATATATATATATATATATATATATATATATATGATTGATGGTGTATATCATATATTATTCCAGTTCAGGATGAAAGTTATGGCAGAAGTTTGATGGGGGCTGCTGACATAGGCACAATCCTCCTTTATCTAGATTCGTAGCCCCACCATGATGTATGTTTTTTTTTTTATTATCCAGGTTGTCGCCCAATTTAGGACATGAGTTAGATCCAAGTCTTAGGTGGACCACACCATGGAAAACAATGGTGATTAAATGCCCACTATTAAAAACTTCCTAAGGTTCATTGTAATGTTTATTTATCATCCAACCTGTTGATTAGGTTTCAAAGACTTGAATGAAACGAAAACATGAATATTAGATTGATTCAAAACTTTAGTAATCCCTAATATGTTTTTAGTGGTGGGCGTTCAATCACCACTGTTTCTTACCTAATATTTGGATCTCTTTTTGGTTCATACACTATAATGAGCTGGCATGGATATATATATATATATATATATAATGGTGTGGTCCACAGAGCTTTTTCAGCACCCAATCTGATTTTCAACACAATTGCTTACTTAAATTAGCGGACTTAGTATGATTAATGTATTTTTTCTGCTCTGTCAAAATATTTTACTAAATAATCTCAGGGCATGACTGAGAAAACGAAGCATATCTAAAGCTCAAGTTTGCCACACCATGGAAAATAGTGTGAATTGAATGTCCATGGTTGAAAAATTCTTGGGCTCAACCCGTAAAATGAGCTGTTAAAACCAAATACGTTCAAGGTTGGCCCAACAAAGTTTATTCAGTACGGTAAAAGCATACTGAGTAACTCAGCAGGTAATTGGAATAGGATTCATGTGGCCGACTTAATTAGTTTAAATGAAACCATGTTACGATGACATATAATCTATATTCCTTGTTTGTTTGTATGGGCTTGGGTCAGGCCCTCTGGCCTAACCCATTGATAACCTTCACTTACTGATGGGTTGGATAGGGTTCAACCCAAGCCCAACCCAATTATCACATACCTGAGCCTAGCCCACTATCCATTTAGCTTGACCCTAGCCCACCTCAAAAGCATGTCAGGCCAGTTGACCCATAGGCTGACGTGGCCCATTGCCACCCCTACACTAGATCCCAAATAAATAAAGAAGGTTTTGTAAAAGGTGTCTTAGCCTATCAGAGAGACTATTGGGCTTTACGTTCAGGCCAAGGCCCAACCTGTGGAATTAAAACCAAAGCCTGGCCTGCCTCAAGACCGTGTGACTGAACCTTAGAAAGCTAGTCGGGTGGGCCTTCACTTACGGATCTTACTCACACGCTAGAACAGATCATCTCATCTCGGGTCACTGCTCGGGCTTGAGTAGAGCTGCACACGAGTTGAGTTAGCTCGGTCAGCTCGCTTGACTTTACTTGGAAAATCTCAACTCATCTCGGCTCGAAATTAGATTCGGACTGAGTCTAGCTGGTTTTTGGAGCTTGAAAAAATTTCGAGCCGAGTTTGAGCTCGACTTGACTCAGATTGAACCTCAACTCGAATCGATTTGGATCGAATCGGCTCAGTGACTCGGTTATTTTGAAACTGGCGATGCTTGCCAAGTGTTTAATGAAATGGCTCAATGAAGTGTTGTTTTAGGTGCATGCATTCTCCGTGGGATTGGTTGGCAGCGAGGAAGGAATGGATACGAAATAAATCATTACAAAAAATAAAAACTTTACATTATAAAACCAACCTCATATCTTGATTTTGATGCTGCCCATGGAGTGTTTCATGAAATACTTGTATATTGTTGTTGCTGTTTTGTATTATGTGAAAAATTGAAGACACTCTATGTGTTTGAGAAAATGTCACACTGGCTCGAACTTGGCTCCACCTAGCTGCTGACTGAACCAAGCTGAGCCAAGTTCGAGCTGGGGTTAGCTACTGGCCGAGCCGAGTCTGGTTTGACTTGTGTACAGCTCTGGGCTTGAGCCAGTATCTGGTCACATTTAGTAAATGGGTTGGGCTTCGGCTGACCTTGTCCTAACCAAAACCGGCCCATCACCACCCTTGTTTAAAGCAAGGCTTGGAATTCTGCCCGACTGGGTCCACAGGGTGGGCCCCAAATGGTCCAAGAAATCAGTAGATATAGCTGGCATCTGTCCCAATTTTTTCTAGAAATATAATTTTAAGGTGGGCCCCACTTCAGTTGATCTGGGCCACATATTCCTAGTCTTCCCTATGATTTTAGACGTGGGAATCGATTCGAACCGTGCATTAGGTTAACCCCACTATTCATGGGCCAACATGAAAAATCCATGCCCGATTTCGATAAATGGTGTGGAGGCGGCGATGGTGATGGAATCCTAAATCCCTTATAAATTACTCCGATGACATTTTATTTTGAAACCAAACAGTTTCTAAAATGCAGGTCACGTTTGGATACACTGCCGGATTGAATCGCGATTATTAGTCTCGTGAAGTTTAAATAATCAAATTGTAATTTCCTTATCAAATCCCCATTTCTCTTCCTTTTTCTCACTCTTAGAGATTTTCTAGGTTTCTTACTGATAGGGCTAGCAAATGGCCTGGGTTGGCCCTCAGGCTTCCAGCCTGGCCCGCTTCAGGTCGGGCTTAGGACTAAAATTTGAGCCCTTTTAATAATTCTTTTAAGAGCTTGCCAGCTCAGCCGGGTCCATTTAGGATCTCAAAGGCATTTTTGTCATATATCATGCATGAGTAGCCAGGCCTGAGCTTGGGCTTAATCATCAAGGTCTAGGCTTAGACCTGTCTTTTTTTTAAAAAAAATAATTTAAAACCGTCACAAGCCTGGGCCTATGTTTTAGTTTAGGAGCCCAGCCGAGGTCGTTGACAGCTGATGTTGAGTGGGTCACGGATAATTTCATGGCCAAGATGAACCAGAAAAGGCACAATCGGAGACGGAGATGATCCAGACCGTCAAAATTTAAAAGGATATATCTTGCGAACCGGAATGAGTTATCGGACGTAAAATATATGATTTTCGGGTAGGACGAGCTACTTTAGCCACCCAACCCCCTATGCCAGGTTGCGCAAGCCAGATTTGTGAAATACCATCAGATCAACGGCTGTTTCCCTATTTCAATTCCGTTTTTACTATAAATAGTATGTTTTAGTTTGATTATAACTCTTCATCTGCTGGGCTTTAGGAGTTGCGCCTAACATGAAAAGTGTTTAGAATAATTAGGAGAACAACTTGGTGGAGTCAAATAGGACACTTAACCGTTTTTGGCCAAAAACCTTGTGCACTAGTAGACATCATGACCATCTATAAATAGTAAGTCACGATTTCTAAGAGTTTTATTTGTAGTTTGATTCCAAAATTTCTTCAATGGCTTAGTATCCTAATGTAGAGTGGGTCACGGACAGCTTCATGGGCAAGATGGATCAGAAAAGGCCCGATCGACATCAGAAGTAATGCGGACTGTTTGACCTTAAATCAAGCGTATCTCGCAATCCGAAATAAGTTATCGGGCGTAAAATATATGATTTTGAGGTAGAACAAGCTACTTTAGCCACCATGCACAAGCCGGATTTACAAAATAGCACCAGATCGACGGTTGTTTCCCTATTTTATTTCTGTTTTTACTATAAATAGTAAGTTTTAGTTTGATTATAACTCTTCATCCGTTGGGCTTTAAGAGTTGCACCCAATGGGAGAAGTTTTTAGAATAATTAAGAGAACAACTTGGTGAAGCTAAATAGGATACTTACTATTTTTGCCAAAAACCTTGCGCACTAGTAGACATTGCGACCATCTATAAATAGTAAGTTTACTATTTAAAGTAAGTTACGAATTCTAGGAGTTTTAGTTATAGTTTGACTCTAATTTCTCTCCCATTGCTTAGTATCCTTATTTAAAAGGTTGTGAACTCGTTTAATTCATTCATCAATCAATTTTGAATTTCATAGAATGTATTTTCTATTTTTCTTGTTCTTTTCCTCATGGATTCAAGGAGTCTCTGCGAGGAGTCCAGAGAAGTTCCATGGATTTGGAACAGTTATCCCCTTGAGGAAGACGGTGCTCGACCTCACATCCTCCCATGCGTCATATCCCTATTTAAAGGTTTGTAAACTTGTTTATTTTATTCATCACTTAATTTCCTCGTGGATTCAAGAAGTCCCTGTAACGAGTCCAGAGAAGTTCTGTGAATTCAGAACATTTATCCCCTTAAGTAAGACAGTGCTCGACCTCATGTCCTTCCCAGCATCAACAGCCCTACTTACCAATGATCTAATTAGGCAATGGGCTACCATAAGGTGGTGTTTGTTATTTTAAATCATTATTACTTTTTATACATATTTACTCATATACACAGATAGTGAGTATTTCCTCATGGAAAATCAGTTCAAAAATGGTGCACTTAAATTTGTGGGCCCCACCATGATGTGTGTGACTTATCCACTATGTCTATCGATTTTATCGTAACATTTTTGGTTGTAAGCCAAAAAATGAGGCAGATTTGAAGCTCAAGTGGACCACACCATAGGAAATAGTCCTAAAGATGTCCACCTTTTAAAGCTATTTCCTTCTTAGTGCCCCAAATTGATGTTTGTTTGTTATCTAAACTGTTCATAAGGACACAAAGACATGGATAAAGAGAAAACACAAATATCAGCTTCTTCCAATACTTATGGGCCCTAAGAAGTTTTAAACGAACGGTGTCTAAATCCCACTGTTTGCTTAGTGTGGTCCACTATAATGTTGGATTTGCCTCATTTTTCAGCTCATGCCATAAAATGATATTGCAAAAAGTATGAATGCCATGAATAAGTCACATGCATCAAAGTGGGCCCTACATGGCAGAAATTACAAATGTAAATAATCATTATCCATTTAGGGGGCATTTACATGAGGATTTGAAAAATCAATCACTCCCTGACATCACAAATATATCTTGTTAGGCATTTGGACTCTTCAAACTACCACTTTGTTGAATTAAACTTAGTTTGAAATTGTAATATGGAATTTGCTTATGTTCCCATCATTACATTGAATAGTCAATAATCCTCTTCCATTAATCTATTCTTGAAGACCATGCATTAAGTGAGATCACATCCCTACGATGGGACGTTGAAAGTTGGTGGTGGGCCCGCATGGGCCATTCTCACCTAACGGACAGCGCCAGTTGTATGTTTGGGACCACTTACATTAATTAACATAATCATCTTAATCTTGAAAGATGCTAATGTCATTCTATAAACAAAATCTCATAAAAATCCGCATCTTATTATTAAAATGTGCTTTGCATCATATGCTACCACCTCTTCGATGTTGTTGGGTTTATCCTTCCTAGTTAGGCTGTCCACAAGTTATTTTCGTCTCTATCGCCACTTGAAATCCCAGTATATGTGTTGCCCTGGTACGGCCCACATGCTGAGATGGTCAGGTGACTATGGGACCATGGCTCACTCATGATAGTACTGAGAAGATGGACGGTTTAAATCATGACCATCTCAGTATGTGGGCTTGGTGAGGCAACACATTACTAACACTACCTAAATCACTGTTTCTCACACTATCATGACTGTGTGTAAATGGGAGCGTCGGGCAATATGAGCCCTTCTGTTGAGCTTTTATTCATACTCAAACACTCACCTGAATCGGTTATTGGGAACGGTTAAAAGACTCATAGACTTAAGACTGATTTGTTTCCTGAGTTGAGTTACCTGAGTTGGGGCTGAATCAGCTCAACTCACCCGAGTCAAGGTGACTCATTGACGCAAGGATGGACGTGATGAGGTTGATCACAGTCTTCTTCAAGGGGATAATTACTCCGAATCCATGGAGCTTCCCAACTCCTCACAAATATTTCTCGAATCCATGAGGGAAAATAGAAAATAAAAATAAATTCTAATAAATTCAAAAATAAATTAATTGATAATAAAGATGAAATTACAATCCTTTAAATAGTAATCTCAAATTTAAGAATAAGTTTCATAATCAAACTCCCTGAAAAACGTCACTTACTATAAATAGTAACGGTCATGATTCCTACTAGACTTTATGGTTTTCAGCCAGAAAAAAAGTAAGTGTTCAATTTGGCCTAACTACGTTGTTCCTCTAATTTTTCTAAGTCATTTTCATGATGAGCACGACTTCTAAAGCTTAAAGGATCAAGATTAAAACTTACTATAAATAGTAAAAACAAAATTAAAAAGGAGTTTCGACTGTCGATCTGATTGGAGTGGGCAACCCAGCGTAACGGGGTTGGTTGGCTAAAGTAGCTTCTCCTACCTAAAATCATATGTGATACGTCAAATAACTCATTTCAGTTTGCGAGATATGTCTGTTTTAGGGTTTTGACGGTCATGATCACTTCCACCTCCGATGTGGCCTTTGCTGGTCCATCTTGGACATGAAAGTGTCCATGACCCACTCTACATCACTCATGGTACTGAACCAGTTCAGGTGCTGCTGAATCTGAGTCGGCTCGGACGAGTCATGTCGAACTCATCCGAGTCTTAAAACCATGTCTGCTGAGCTTCAAAGTTGTTGACCTAGCCCCTGGGTCTATAGGCTCAACCCAAACCCAGTACATAGCAGGTTGGGACTGGGCTGGGCCCTCCCAGACTGGCCCACTTTTGACCCTAACCATAGCCTATGATATTCTGATGTGGATACGCCCAGAGGCTCAGCCAAGAGCCAACACTACATTGGGTTGAGTCTACAAACCCTGGTTAGTAGATGATGTCCCAAAAGTGCCAATAGTGCTGACATCATGCATGTCGCCATTCAGGATAACACCATGCGCATGTTAACAAACACAGGTGTAGCCATGACATGGGCATATACGTATGATTATAGTTTATTTAATACTCTGTCAGAATGTGAGCTCGATTCGCAGGCGCTAAAAAATCAGATTGGGTTGAATAATCCCATCTTCTGATTTGTAGACGGTTAATGCAGATATTGTACTCAAATAAGAGTGCAAGTTTTTTTCAGATTTGTTTGATTCATCGTACATCTAAACAGGGACCTACAATTTTGATAATTTAATCTGTAATTCCTAAGTAGTTTTTAAGTGCTTGCGTATCATCTATCACCTCTGCCAGATTATTAAAGTTTTTCTCTTGTGGTGTATATGTTTTAGGGTAAGCCTAGAACTATTGAGGAAATTAAATAAAATACTGTAGATATAAATGGAAAGGTGTCTTTGACTTTTTCACTAGGACTTATCTGCTGACATGGAGTTGTTAGATAGAGAAATAAAATCAATTCTTATTACACTAAATCTGAAATGGATTACGTCCACCTGAGCATTGATCTCACTACTTTCGGTGATAATGGAAAGCGTCGTATGTGTGTGTACAGGCATGGGACCCACATTGAAAAACTAAAATTGTTATTTTAGTCCGAAAGTCTTTAGGGCGTGTTGGGGAGTGTGGATTACGAACCCTTTGAATTTGAAATCCTCCTATTGTGTTTGAAACTCCAGAATCCCTTATGATTTAAAAGTAGTTATGTATCGTATATTTACATGGGTTTGAATTTAATTACTAGATTAATATTAATATCTTTAATTAGTGTATGTATGTAATATTTGACATGATGCTTATAATAAGCCCATTGAAATATATACTCCGCCCAAAAGTGATGAACTTCCTAATCTTGGATAGGCCACAAGCACAAGATCACATTTGAGAGACTAACCGGTGATTTTTTTACCATTGATTTATATGGACAATGTTTGGACGACACAGATCATCATATAAAATATAAGGCGACAAATGTCTAATTAATTTAAAAATTCTTCCAATCATCCCAACATGTACTTCGCATTTAGAATCGTATATCCCTAGCACTATAAAATATATTATCTAATAATCATTATATCATCTACCAAATCCAAATAAATACACGTACGTGAATGCAACATAAGGCCTATTGGATTTTCCAATAGCTCGTAAATTGAGAGTAGGGCTGTACACGAACCGAGTTATCTCACTTAGCTCGCTTGACTCGACTCAAAAAAGCTCAATTTGACTCTGTTCAAAATTGAATTCGAGCCCAGTTGAATTGATTTTTTGAGCTCAAAAGATTTTCAAACTGAGTTCGAGCTAGCCTGAGCTTGACTCAACTCGAATCGAATCAAACCCAGAATCGAACTTGGATTGAACCAGTTTGGTGACTCGGTTACTTTGATATCGATGTTGCTCAACAAGTGTTTGATGAAATGACTCAACGAAGTGTGGCAAGTGGCAAGGAAGGTGTGTATATAAATCAAATACCCTTTTTTTTTCTTGATTTTTTTGTTGCTAAGAAGGTATTTGACAAAATACTTGTAAAACCACCACGGCTGTTTTGCATACAATGAGATTTTGAAGGTGCAGTCCATATGCCTATGAAAGTGTTGCACAGGTGAACTCAACTCAATCTTGACTTGAATTCAGCTCGAATTAGCCCAAGCTGCTGACCAAACCGAGCCAAGCTGAGTTCGAGTTGGGGTCAGCAAGTGGCCGAGTCAAGTCAAGCTGTGCCCAGCTTGACTTGGTTCAACTCGTGTACACCTTTAATTAAGAGTTTAATATAGTGGTAAAGAAAGTATGTAAAATCAATTATAATTATTACATTTTTCACATTATAATTACCATTTATGAGTAAAATAAACAATGTGGCAAAGTTATTATAACAATCAAACGTAAATGATGCGATGACACAATTACAAAAGTAAATAATCATTATCTATTTATTGATAAATTAACATTATAATTGGAAAACAAAATATGCCTCTAAAATTAATGAACACTGAATGATTACATCCATGCATCAGGTGGGCCACAACATAAAAATCAAATCCAAAAACCAAATAGGCCCATAAAATCAAGAAACACCTAATGAGTTCATCCACACATTAGGTGGGCCACGGCATAAAAATCAAATCGAACCCAATGATCTGACCTAACACACAGGTTTCAGCCTGATTTCAAGGTCAGGCTATCTTCATGATGGGGCCAAAAATTTCTGCGGTTGGGATTTTCTAGGCATGTAACACACACAGGTTTCAGCCTGATTTCAAGGTCAGTGAGCAGCAGTAGTGGATCGCATGTCTCTCATTTAAAATCTTATTATGAGGTAATGACAGCGTCTTACTTGACTAATTGCCCTAGTCCAAACAAAGATTAGGAACTTGGGTGGGCCCTGATCTTATTAAATAATCTCTACTTTTCCAGTTGTATTAGAGGTGGTGGGTCACATTACAGATTATCTGGTCAATGGTATTAATATTGTAGTATGGAACTACGTCTAGATTCCTTGAACCCGAGCCCATGGTCACATCAGATTAATTAAAATGGCTGAAAGTAGAAGCTGCATGAGCCATGTGGTCCAGGGAATGCCAGTTGGGATGCCGATGGACGGTCGATGTGGGATTTTGAGTGGTCCACCATATCCACATCAACCTACATTAATTATTTTCCTATCGTGCTCCATTGGTTTTGCCCGTTTTGGGCTGCTAGTGATAATCAGGGACTAAGATTCTTTTCTTTGTTGAATTCTTGGAAGATTTTTGATGGCCCATCATGTGTGTGGCTGAAAATGTAAGACCACACGATTTGATTGGATCAAATAAGAAGTGGGGCCCACAAACCTGAGTATGGTTCCATTTTTCTCTGCTTATTTTAACTAATCATATTAGATCGCACCAAAACTTACAATAAATAGTAAAAACAAAATTAAAAAGAATATTCGACTATCAATATGATGGAATCTTGCAAATTCGACATGGGCAACCCTGCATAGCTGGTTGGGTGGCTAAAGTAGCTCCTCTTGCTTAAGATCATATATATTACTGTCTAATAACTCATTCTGTTTGTGAGATATGCTTGTTTTAAGCCATGACAGTCCTATCACTTCCGCCTCGGATCGTTCCTTCTTTGGTCCATCTTGGACATGAAAGTGTCTGTAACCCGCTCTACGTCAGCCGCCCAGCCCACTGGCCAAATATACACATATCACCAGTAATAATCATACATGACCCAAATGCGATCGCGAGCCTGGCAGCCCACCATGTGCAAATCAGGGCTGTTCATATATGTCCCCACCATGGATGATATATGACAAAAAAGCCCTTGAAACCTTAAATGGGCTGATCTGATGGGCTTATTGGCATAGCCCAAACTCAACCTGACTAATAAACGGCCTTAACTTTAGCCCAGGCCCAGCCCAAAGGCTTAATATTTCAGCCCAAGCACGGCCGATACGCTGGCTCATTTACAGCTGTACATTAAGAGTTAATTAATTATGGGCCTGAACAGCCTGAAATCTTGGGCTTTTTTATACAAATAAAAACCCAATCTCGGAAATACTGGTTGTCAGCATCAGAAATTGGAATTCATTCCCAAGGCCCACTTTCACCCCTAGATGGGCCCCACATGTTTCTATGTACAGACCGGGAAACACTAGAATCAAGCAAGGGAAAAATCAAGTGAGCCTTTCCTTTTCTAAGAATATCTTTCACGGCTCTTAGCAGATCAAACAAATCGCCAATGAAAAAGACTGGCGCTGATCTTAGCCACCCAAAATAAATAATAATAATAATAATAAAAGAAAAAAAAAAAAAAAAACCCACTAAGACAATCAAAGAGCCTGTCATCACTTGCAAAAATAGGTTTAAAAAACAATAAAAATCTTCGATGTTTACACCCAAATATTGCATTGGCCAACACCATTTCTTTCATCAAAGGGCCTGTCCTTCCGACTGCCGTTTTTATCGGTCCATGGCAGGTGTTCATGGACTGAAAGTTCACCACCATGACACCCAGCTCCATAGCTCAACTGGCAGACTGAGTGGAGATACCTCGTTTCAACACCTGAGGTTTTGGTATCCATCTCTAGTGGGGGTGGCTAACATGGAGTGTGTGTATGTACTAACAAACTCTAAGAAATGAGTACGGAATTTAAATGCTATAAAAGCATGTAGGTTTTGTAATATTCTCTATTTTTTCAAAAATCCTATTTGTGCTTTCTACCATTCGCGGGTCCTGCGCATCGTACTATCTGTCACGCGTGCACGTACAACCGTTGGATCATTTCATCACCATATAAATATACAGACATTAGTCCAGAGCCTCGTACAACCACTTCTTGTATGCATGAATTCAATTCCTGTATCCATGTGTCATGCACAAGAACGGATTTTTCAGAAATGTGAGGGGACAGATGCGTTTTGATTCTGTCTCGCTGGACCCAACCTAAGACGAAGTTGGGGTATCTATCCTCTCTCTCCTTCTTAAATCATGTCTTGGCATCTGTTGTTGTTGGGATTTCCAACTCGACGAGTCAAGTCAGATACGAATCACGGTGCTCGAAGGGAAGACCTCGGGAATATACGAAGGATAAGCAGAGCCGAGTCCACCCTCAGCTCATCCCGACTCCGAACCGCCATCGTTTAAGAACTCAAAACAGTTAATCTACGTACCAGTCTTAGTCCGAAGTTTGGAGTCAATGCCATCTTAGTCCGAACCCCAGATCTGAAGCAAAGGGTATTTGACCAGTTCCGACCATTAGTAATCGGCGTCGGATTGGATGAGGCTGAGGCTGAGGCCAAACGTAGATACTTCGAGTGCCAAACTAGGAAACTACCCAAACACGGATGTGACTGAATATCTCGCCAGCAGATACACATCTTTTAAACATGTAATGCTGTACGAATCATAGATTGCAGATCATATCTTCATGATCACAATATCCTGCTGATTGAGCAAATCATACCGAGATTAACGGACGTGGATCGTTCAACCCACAAGTATAAATACCAGAGAACTCCATTGTTACAGGTACGCAAGATCTCGCACCCTCTCTTTTTTACTTTCGACTTAGACTCAAATTTTTTAGCCTGACTTAAGCATCGGAGGGTCCCCCAGTTGAGCAGGGTCTCCTTTGCTCACCCTTTAGTTGGGACGAGGACTCGTTGGGAGATTTGTAGAATTAAGTAAAGGGTAGTGTAGATTTTGACATAAAAAGTATCGTTCCCTAGTGGGTGTGGCTAACATGGAGTGTGTGTTCTGACATGGGTGTGTTCTAGCCGGCTAATCCCCCCATCCCCCCCCCCCAAAAAAAGCATCGGAGGGTCCCCCAGTTGAGCAGGGTCTCCTTTGCTCACCCTTTAGTTGGGACGAGGACTCGTCGGGAGATTTGTAGAATTAAGTAAAGGGTAGTGTAGATTTTGACATCAAAAGTATCGTTCCCTAGTGGGTGTGGCTAACATGGAGTGTGTGTTCTGACATGGGTGTGTTCTAGCCGGCTAACCCCCCCCCCCCACCCCAAAAAAAAAAAAAAAAAAACAAAGAAAAGTTCACCACCACGTTAAACACGACAACAGCCCTTTAAGGCATGGAAGACCATCCAAATCACTCGCTGATTCAATTATTGATGGAGCATCATAACAGGAAGCGGGGATTGCGTACTGAGTACACTGTGGGGTCCACCATGGATGTATGTCTTATCCATGCCGTACATCCTTTTTACAAGTTATTTTATACCATGATGCCAAAATTTAATCAAATCCAAAATTCAAGTGGACCACAAACAGGAAATACTGGGAATAATGATAATGTCCACCGTTGAAATCTTCCTAAGGCCATAGTGATTTTTATATGTCATCCAACCTGTTTATAAGGTCACATAGACCTGGGTGAAGGCAAAATGCAAGAACCAAAACTTCTTTGGTTCCCAAGAATTTTTCAAGGGTAGGCATTAAATTTACATTGTTTAATGTGGTGTGGTCCACTTAAGATTTTTATATGCTTCGGTTTTGGGCTCATACATTAAATTGAGCTAGTAATATGGATGGATGGTGTGGATAAAAGACATAAATCACGGTGGGCCCCATATTGTTGGGTACAATCCAGTTCCCTCATGACACAAGTACACTGAAAATCTATCAATATAAACAACATCGACAGCCTTCTTTTTATAACATTTTCTTCTGGAAATTTTTGAATTTTTTAACATGAATGGTACTAAAAAAAAAAAAAACTGTGTAAGTAGCAATATCATAGGCCCATCGTTCTTTGATCTAAGTGATATACTTGTGTACCAATCAGGTCCATTCAGTTATTGGGCCCTGACATGGATGGCACATCTATTAAAAAGTACGTTTTGACATTCCTATTGCTCTGTATTGTAGCGATTAAAACGAATATAGAAACAAAAGTAGGATTTGGATTGAGTATTCCTCCTATCTCCATTAGGCTTCCTCTTCACTTGATGACAAGAGGCCGTTGCAAAATACCGAGCACTGTAAAGTATGTGAAAGTTGTCGAGTTGAATACTGAGCAATGTAAAGTACGTGGAAGTTATCAAGTCGAGTGAATGTTCATTGGTTTATTTTCGATAATATCTAATTTTTTAATTAAAGAAAGTGATTGAAATAAAATAAATTCAAAATATTTGATTATAAAAAATCATTAATTGGTGAAAAAAATATGAGAAATGAGAATATGTAACATTTATAATTTTTTGAAACATCCACCGTCCGTTTTTAGTAGTGGCCCTGATGGATGGATGGACGGATGGATCCTATGAGTGTTGTGTCCCATGCGATAAAAGGCTCTGGCAATAGGTAAAGAAGGTTCAAATGGTGAGAGGTCCCCGTCAGAGTTTTCCATGGGGTGATGTCACACAGGCATTATGGTGGGCCCCACTGGGATTTTTTGTTGAACGGCTCCAAAATCAGTGTCTATAGTTTCATGCAATTCTTCTATTCGAATTTGGATTATTTGGATTACTCACCATTTTATGTTTAACCATCCATTTGATTGTAAAAAAAATTTAATGGATAGGATTGCTTGATTAGTGTAATTTTAAAGATATGCTTCATCCACAGTGCACCTTACAATTTAGCCTACGATTTAGACGTCTTAGATGGTGGTACATGCGTGCAACATCCGAGAAGGATTCCTCACCGCCATTTTCCAAAATGGTGGTGAACTACCACACCTGTCTGCTGGAAAGGGCACTCCATCTACAAAAGATCCCAGGGTCCCATGCCCCAAAGTCCCGTCTAAATTTACCTTTCAAATTGATAAAAACATTAATACTCTGGAAGAGTGTGATGGATGATACACGGTCACCTAGAAATTGCATACACGGAGTTCTACTTATTATTAAACTGTCTAAATAATAGTCTAGTTAAGATGTATCGTGTATTAAAAATTAAAATTATTTGATTATCTAACCATCAAATTTGTGAACATTCATCGGACAGTTAGAAATGAAAAAATTTCAACAAGCGTCCACATATTTTATTTATTATTATTATTATTATTTTACACACTCACACACACCCCACACACGTACGCCGGGGGATTTCAACACTGATAGGTACTCGAACCCTTGACCCGGTGTTGAAACTCCTGGGAGTCTTCCACATATGACTATATGAGAAGTTAGAATTGCTCAGCTACAGTGGTTCCACAAATTATTATTCAGTTTAATCTGAGTGCCTGCGTATCAAACATCCTATACGGCCAGAGTATCAAATACCCGCCCTTTCAAATATCATGGCATCATGAACAAAAATAAAACACCAAAAAAACACCAATTTTCTTTGAACTGATACTCTCTATTTTTATTTATTTATTTTTAATTTTTTTTATCTTTTTAAACACGGACATACCCCCACACCCTCCTGAGAGTCTACCACTCGAGCCAGAGTAAGGATCCAAAACTGATACTCATCTACAAACCATATACTTTCTACAAAAAAAACTCATACATCAACCGATACTTATTATAGGAATTACGGAGACCGTACACATCTGGCCCATTCTCAACTGATCCAATCCATCGATTTAGTGGGGCCCATTAAAATTTCTTAACCATTTCAATCACCCACCAGCTTTGTATCTCATCTTATTCAGCATCGATCTGCCGGCAGCTGATCGAAAGGTCAGGATCTTCTGCTGTGGTGGGTCCCACAAGATCGGACTGCTGCAAATCTAAGATGCTATAATTCCACCTCTATACATCCCCAAAAACAAAAACACTCTCATGTACAGACTATCTTCTTCCCTAATGGGAATCGATCTTCTAACACCATGACTGATATTTCCAACGTCGTTTTCCTTTCTTTGGGATCTTTCTAACAAATAACACAGGAATTCGGATTCTCTTCAGCGCTCGGGACGTAGTAATGCGTGGTGAGATAAGGATTATAGGCCTGATAGGCCTTGACAAGCTCTGCGATATGATCGTTCGGATCCTTCTTCTTCGCATCTTCTTTCTTGCCCTCATCCTTCTTGGGTTCCTCCTTCTTCTTCTCCGGCTCCTTTGCGGGCCCCACCGAGAGGATCTCGGTGAACCAGAGCTTCCGCAGCTTCTGCACAATGTTTACTGGATCCACGTCTCCGGTCACCGTCAATTTCTTCTCTTTCATGTCCATCGAGATCGAATCGATCCCTGCACAATTAGAAAACCATCATATGCGTTTCCCTCCAAATGGAATTTAAATTTCAGGAACTGAGGTTTCCCAAGAAAGGTAGGATACCTGAAAGGCTAGAGACTGCCTTCATAGCCTTCTGTTTGGCTTTGTCATCATGAACTTCCAATTTCAGAATCACTTTCTGCAATCACAAGAAGATGGAAAATCCAATCAAATCATGAGACGAGAGAGACCCAAATAGATTCAACGTGATAAGAAATCCTAAGTATAATCCAAATCTCCAAGAAAAAACCCACATCAAGTGCTCTTCTAGATGCCCAAACAGCAAAAACATCAGAAAAGAAAATGTTCCAAAAAGCAAGAACATCAGAAAAGAAAAAAGTTTGAAAAAAAAGTTTCAGATTCTTCAAAACCAAAGAAATAAACAGTAATACATCAAAACAAAAGAAACCCACAAATTCTTGATACTAAAAACCACTAAAAATGAATTTTTGAATTGGATTTCAATAAAAGATAGTAACAAAGAAGAAGAAGAAAGATAAACCCAAGATTCTAAAAGCTATAAAAGAGAAACTGACTTGAATTTGGATCTTAAGAAATGCTTATGAACCCTTCATAGGAAGAAAATAAAGAAAAACAATGATTCAGAAGACCATCAGAACAGAGAAATTGGATTAGGTATGCTTGAAATTGAGAAAATCTAACCTTCATTTCTTCAGCTTCTCTGATGTCTGATGTAGAAAGATAGATAGAGAAGCAGAGATTTGATGAAGAAGAAGAAGAGATTTGAAGAAGAGAAGGAATGGTTGATGTCGAAAAGAGAGATGGAGATGTCCATTTAAACGAGTAGTCGTCAAGGAGAAATAGGGGAGTCCGTCAGCAATTCAGCTACACGCGCGCGAGGAGTCTTCCATCGGAGTCGCGTTTCCTGTAGTCCAAAGTACACGGATTTCACCGCGTTCGAAAATTCATAGGAATTTATGCCTTTCAAGTTGGTTTAAAAGAGATGATTTAAATTTTTGAACTACAAGGTAATGCATATGATATATCCATACCGTCCATCTACTTTATTACAATATTTTGAAATTTAAAACAAAAAATGAAGAGATCCAACTTTCAAGTGGCCCACGCCAAAAGAAACAGTGGCCCAACAAAGTTTTTAACGGTCAGTATTGGATTCCCTTTTTTGTATGACGTGGTCCACTTGAGTATTGGATATGCCTCAATTTTTTACTCATGCTATGAATTCAAATGGAACAATGGATGAACGGTGTAGATAAACGAAATGCATCATAATGGGACCCACAGATATTTTGTAATATTTTTGGCTTACGTGTCAAAAAGTAAGCAGTCAAATCTAGTATGCCGTAAATGTATGGATAACTATTACTTTTTTACCCACTTTACCGGAAAATCAAACACGCCCTGAAAATGAGTGATTATTACCGTTTCGCGCGTTTGAATAGTTACGGAGATTTCACTTCTTGAAAACCGGTTCAGAAGTAGTAGTGGCTATTTTAGGACCCCATCTGGATGTATATGATATATCTGTTCCATCGATCCATTTTATCACAATATTTTGAGATATAAGGAGAAAAATGAGTTAGATCCAACACTCAACTGGCTGATACCAAAAGAAACAATGGCCCCAAAAAGTTTTTAATAATAAGTATTTAATTCACTTTTTTCTATGGCGTGGTCCACTTGAGTGTTGGATATGCCTCTTTTTTTTGTCTTATGCCATAAATTTATTTGACATAATGGATGAACGGTGTAGATATATGATATGCATCATGGTGGGACCCACAAATGTTTTACAAAATTTGTCACTTTTATTTTAAAAAAGTAGGCCGTCGAATCAGCTACGGGGAAGTGTGCGGCAACTACGGAGGAAAATAATTATTACCACTTACCTGGGTATTTCCCACTTCCTTGAAAAACAAGCAGCCCTAAAGAGCGGCGAAGGAAACGTCCACCGCTGGAACCTTCCTGTGCCCCTCGTGGAGACGCGGATTGCATACTACCCTCGCCCGTCCCTACCTCCGAACGGCCAGTTATGTAGGCAGGTTCACAGTTATGTATCTGTACATCCAAACCGTCTATCTCTTTTCTCAAATTTTTTTAAGGCACAAAAAAAAAAATGAGGCAGATCCAACGATCAAACGGACCACACCAATAATAAGCTTAGTTGCATTAAAATGCACAAAACATTAAATCTCAATGGCATTAAATGCAAGAGTCATCTGTGTGGATATATCTCATTCTTATTTTTATGCTTAAAATAATCTAAGAAAAGGAATAGACGGTTTGGATGCACAGATACGCCACGGTGGGCTTGCCCACAGAACTGCCCGTTCGGAGCGAGGGACGGGGTAGTACGCAATCCGCATCCCCCTCGAGGATGTTTACGTGTCATCGAACGCCCACAATCGGAACCTTCTTGTGGGCCTCCGTGATATTTGTATACCATCCAACGACGTGATTCCCAACGGGACGAAGGAAAAACACAAATATTACAATCATCCAAAACTTCTGGGCCTCACAGGAAGGTTTCAATGGTAGGCGTCCAATCTCCACTTTTTATTTGTGGTTTGGCCCACTTGAGTATTAGATCTACCTCATTTTAAGTCTCACGTACTAACATTAGCTTAAAAAGCTGATGGTCGGAGTGGATTTCAACTGGACATCTCGGTGGACCCCACAGCTTTGTGTTGCAGAAAAACTCACGCCCATCCCATTGGGACTCTCCCTGCACGTGCCACTTTGGCTCGTGCTATTGAGATCCGATCGTTCGCCACGTGGCCTCTGTCGTCCAGTCCGGTGGCGTCCAGTCATCAGTTGTGACGGAAGTGTACGTAAGACGTGGACCGTAGACTCTTGCTCGGGTTATCATAACCGTCCAATTTCCTACATCAGCCTGATAATGGGCGACGGAATGAAGAGGGCAAGGTCCAAGTGTCATATTTATAACCGTCCATTCCTCATACATGTGTAGCTCCTTGTGATGACTAAATTGGGTTGATCCTTGTGGGCCAGGGTACAATGAGGGGTGGTGGGATCCACCAGTTGAATCATTCGGATCTGGCACAAGATCGCAACGTTGATGCGTGTGGAAAGAGTATCTACGGTTTGGATGATACCAATTACGTGTAGCATTTTTCTCCCCTCCCCTGACGACAAAGGGAAGACGAAGAAGAGTCTCCGTCGGTAGAGAGAACTTCGATGCTCTGGCTGTGGGAAGACTGATACGCCGGCACTTAGAAATTATTTTATAATTTCTCACAAGGCATATAAGTAATTCAAATTAAACTAACCAAATTATTCTTCTTAGTTTATATGTTTTATGAACCAAAAATAGTAGCTTCTTTCATCATCTCACTATTGGATTGGTGGACATCTATTGGACGGTTAAAAATGAAACATATGAAGCATTCTTTTTTCAACAAACAAGTGTTCACAAATCAGATGCTATGATTTCTCAACCAATAAAAGTTTTGGGCTATTACTTAGAAACAATGGGATCCACAATTTAACCGGCTCTTATTGTGTTTTGTTCTGCCACGCGTACAATCTCTAAGTGCCTGTATATCAAGCATTATAGGCTACTAGACTATCAAATAACCCTCCTCGCTCGAGTGCTGAGTGAGGCCAGCACCATATTTTTATTAAAATACGGATATTTTTATTAAAATACGGTGCTGGCCCGACCCAGCATCCTTGCGCAGGAAGCTCCTACGAAAGGAACTTTCAGTCATGACCGAAGACTCGGCAAGTCAACGTCACTTGGTTTTCTATCGATCGCGCCTTTTAATAATCAGGGCGGCTATCAGCCGGTTGAAAAGATATTCAACGGCTCAGATCAGCTTCCGTTTGCTGCAAGCTACTAACCGTAGCTGGGCATCGGCATACATGAAGGTCCATCTGGGCCGTCTATATCGGCATACACCAAACTTCAAGATGATGGAACGACCCTAACATCTAATTGGTTTGAAAAGGATGGTTAAAACCTAAATTCAAACCAGATTGTAAAAATCGTTTTATGGGGGCCCACCGCGGTGATTAAACACCCACCATTAAAAAGTTTCAAGATAGAAGTTTTGAATCAAGCTGATATAAGCGTTTTCTCTTCATCCACGTCAGATTAACCTCATGAAACCGTTGGACGGATAATAGACGTCATAGTGAGCCTAAGAAAGTTTCAACGGTGGACGTCATTTTACCACCGTTTCCTGTTGTGTGGTCCACTTGAGGTTTGGATCTTTCTCATGTTTGAGTCCATGCCTTAAAAGAGGAGTTAGCAAAACCGATGGACGGTGTAGATATAACACACACATCACGGTAGGCCCGCAGAGCTAGGTGCTGCTGTAATCTTCGTGCAGCCGGGCGCTGCACGGCAAGGTCTGGGTTGACGCGGCCAACGCACATACACACGATGACACGAAGGGCTACTTCGGGAGCGGATTGGCTGTTACCCGAGCAACAGCATAGTGGGTGTTACCCTTACCGTATGGGGCCCACATTGATGAATGAAATCATATCGCCGCCGTTCATCAGTTTTTTCAGATCATTTAAGTATGTTATCACAAAAATTAACAAGATAAACATCTCTAGTGGACCACACCACTGGAAAAGATAGTTCATGATCATTAAAATCTTTTTGTAGGCCACAAGAATTTGTATCTAAATAATATTTGCCTTTTATATTCATCCAGTTCTGTTTGATCTTATAAACGGGTTGGATGGAAAATAAAATTTATGGATATGATTACAGTGGGCCTTGGGAATTGTTTAATGGTGACCATTCAATCATCACTGTTTCTTGTGATCTAGTCCACCTGAGATTTGGACATATTTAATTTTTGGATATTACCTAAAATGGGATTTTAAAACAGATGTACGGAATGGATATACGAAATATAATCAACGTCGGCCAAACAGTAAGAGCCTATTTGATTTTTGAGGATATGACAATTTACTTTCTAAACATTTAAATTGAGAAATTTACAAAAATCAATGTGTGGCTATGCCGCTATGGTGATGTGTGTGACTTATCTAAATGGCTCATTTGTCATGAGCTTATCGCTGCATGCCCTAAATGTGGGCCCATCTTCGCACGTATACTTCTATAAAAGAAATGCCATCGTGCTTATTGCTGCACGGAAGTTCTAAGGATTTCACAAATTAATGCATAAATGGAAAAATTTTCGGAAGATCGGGACCATCGATCTGGTTGTCAAATCTTTGGGTGGGCTATGGAATGAAATTTTAAAAAGTACGGATCTAACTAATCGTCTATTTTTTGTGTGTTCTTCTGGTAAAGTGTGGAGTGCTTTTTTAAGCGTTGGATTTGCAGGACACTTCTTTGATAGAATCCACAGTCCAATCCTCTTGATTTTCAGGATATTGTCGATCCACATGTTATATCTCTGTGGATCTAATTGGATTAGCGGTTTGGATCGTTGATGCATGACCCAGCATCTACGTAATCCTGCAAAGCAACAAAAAATGTACTTTTATAGTGATAGACAGATCTTTGGATGGATTCACTTCCGTTCCCACAGTTTCCCATGACTTGCCCCGCAAGAAACTCTCTCGAAGATTATATGCGCCGCGTGGTATGCACATGCTTTAAGTTCGTGTAAGCAAGGCCCACAGTTTAGTGATCCAGTCCGTTGATATGATGGAAATAAGATTGAATAGATGATTATGTGAAAAAATCCTTATAAAATCTAACCCTTCCTTTGGAGACCTTTGAGTATAAAGTTGAGAAATGAAATCATCAAGGGTTCTCATCCATCTCCAGATATGTAATGGATAGAATCTTCCTTGCTAGGAATTTTTATGGTGAGATCCATCCATAATGAGAAAAATCATATTAACGGTCTGGATGACTGAAAATGGGTGCATAGTCGAAAATTGAAAGTAAAAAACTATATGACACTGTGCATTTTTTTGTTGGAGGATCGTGTAAGTACTGAGTAAACTCTCTGGCCCACCGTGATGTGTGGTTTCTATCCATTCCGTCCATTCGTTTTTTCAATTCAATTTAGATGATGAGCCGAAAATTAAGGCATATATAAAGCTAAAATAGAACACACCATTGGGAATAGAGAGGATAATAACGTCCACTCTTGAAACCTTCTTAGGACCTACAGTTATGTTTATTTGTCATCTAACCTGTTCATCAGCTCACCCAGATATGGATGAAGAGAAAAACGTAAATATCAAGTTGATATAAAACTTATGTGGACCACAAGAAACTTTCAATGGTCGGCATTCAATCACCACTGTTTCTTTTGTTATTTTCTACTTGAGCTATGAATATGCTTCAATTTTGGGCTTATGACATATGAAAAAACGAATGAACGGCGTCGATAAGAGACATAAGTAACAGTGGACCCTACATAGTTTACTCAGCATCCTATACCGTCCTGAGTTACACGATTTGTGTCCGACGCGAGCGGACGCAGATCAGGTCGTGTATTGGTGATTCGTGATGCATTGTACGCTGTAGGCTCACCATGATGCATGTGTTTTATCCGTGCGTTCGGTCCGTTCGGCGAGCTCATTTTACGGCACAAACCCAAAAATGAAACAGATCTGAACCATAAGTAGACCACACCACACGAAATAGTGGTGATTGGAAGCTGGCCATTAAAACTTTTTAGGAGCCACAAAAGTTATAGAGCAAGCTGATATTTGTGTTTGCCCTTTTATCTGCGTGACATTATCAACAAGTTGGCTGGCAAATAAGCATTTAGGTGAGTCCTATGAAGGTTTCAACGGTGGGTATCTTTGTCCTCACTGCTTCCTCCATTTTGGTCCACCTGAGCTTCTTATTTACTTCAAATTTTAGGTTCATGAGTAGTAAAAATGGATGGACGGTATGGATATAAAACACATACATTACAGTATTACAGCAGTGAGTAAGCCCGACCGTTTCCGACACATCACCCCCACCACCGCTGAAGTGGCTCCACCACCTAATCCGCGTCCGACGCGGCCTGCCACAACCGTCCGTATTTTTCCACTACAAATGGTCTGTTCTTTTTCCTTTTTTAAGAATAAAGGACAGGATTGTCTTATAAGGAGGTTTGTTTTGGAATGTTCATCCGTTGCGGATTAGTGGCATCATCTGGGTCACTAAATAATGTTACCCACCTTTCCTCTGTGCAGTCAGAAGCTAAGTGGGGCCCATAGTGATGTTTATTGGAAATCCGCTCCGTTATTTTATTTTGCTAGCTTATGCTTGGAATTGAGCCAAAAACTGGAGTGGATTTAAAACTCAAATGGGCCACAAAATAGGAAAAAAGTGGGGAGGGAAATGGCTACCGTTGAAACTTTCCTAAGGTACTTGATGTTTATACGCCATCCAAACTATTCATAAAGTCACTCCCGCTCAGATGAACTGAAAAAAAAAAAAAAAAAAAAGCTCACCTGGCCCACGAATGTTTCAACAGTAATTGCTCAGTACCTACTTCCCTACCGTGTAGCTCATTTGTGTTTGTATCCAACTTATTTTTTGTCTCATGTTTTAATACCAAGTTAGCAAAATGAATGGATAAGATTGATTTTGAACGCAGATTGTCTTACCTCCGCTGGTTTCTAGCTGAGAATAGGCAAGAGCTTTGAGTGGCCACCTTGATGCATGCGTCATTTTAGGGTATAAGGCCAAAAATGAGATAAGTCCAAGGGTCAAGTGGAGTACAAAATAGGGATTAAACTCTCACCGATTGAAAACAAATTGAGGACCACAAAGTTTTGAATGGAGCTAATATTTGTAGGTTGGAAGGCAAATAAACATTGGGGTGGACCATAGAAAAGTCTCAACGGTGAGAATCATTATTTCTCATTATCTCCGTTGCTTCCTATGGTGTGGTCTACTTAAGCATGGGATCTGTTTCATTTTTGGATTTATATTATACCTTAAAATGATATGAAAAATGGAAGGATGGTGTGGATAATGACCCATACATAACGATGGCCACTCAAAGCTCTCGCTCGTTCCCAGTTAGACCCGGGCAGGGTAGGATGTAAAAAATAGACCACTTAAAGTGTGCTTGTAAGTGGTTCAGTTGAGCAGGTAATGAAATGGTATCACAGGGCTGGACCGATCAAATCTCATTAGGTAGGGTTTCAATATTGTTTGAAAGTTGTTAGGTGAGTGTTCTCTCGCTAAATCGCTGCATCCCAACACTTTGGAAGTATGTGCCACGCAATCCCCTCATACGATGCTTTTTAGGAAGTTTAAAGAAAAACCTACCTACTTAATATACATTTAGGTGCCATTTTCAAAAGTGGTTTCCATAAACTACCTCCTTAATTTGAGTACTTATCGGCCTAATACATTGGGTTAGATTTTTTTAATTGTGCAGGACTTGGAGGCTTGAGTTGGCCCCACTGAAGTCCACCCTAATATTCGGGTGAGCCACCACCTGTTAGGCGTATGATAAAAACATAAAAACAAAAAACATAAAAACAAACTGGTCTCATGCGTGATTCAAGTGGACAACATCCTCTAACCTTGAATCACATATGGGCGTGATGTTTGGGACTCAGACCAAAATTTTTATGTGTCATCTGGTGGTTGAAGTGAATTTCATAAAACTATAATGGTGAGCTTGTAAGAAATCAAGGTTAGACATCTCTCTCCCAATAATTTCCTTTCACATGAGCCACCTAAATCATGGGTTAATTTGATTTTTTGGCTATGGGCTTAGCATCATATAATGGTTGGGATAGATCTTACATATGCATTGTGGAGGGCCCATGACCTGTTTGGTACGTGAGATTGGATTAAATGGTATGGAATTATATTAGATGAGATTAACATTATTATTGCACAATGATTGCATATCTGGAATTACCATTTGGGTCATCCAATTCCCATGTTTGGGATAAAATTATTGCCATGAGAAAAACACAATAATTGCATGCTTGGTTGATTATAGCATTGTAAACAATGAACCAAATTTATAATGGATGTCGGTTACTTGTACATGTATATAATTAGAATGTCATGTGCAAAAGGTGTGTATGGATGGATAAAATACATGCATCAATGTGGGGCTCACATGTATGATGGATTTCAAAATCTACATAAACCCTGCATTGGACCAAATGCAATTCCATGCCACCTAATCCCATCTAATACCATGTGCCAAACAACTCTACATAAATAACGGTAGCTTTCCCATCCCAAGTATTAAAATGATATATATTAAAAAGGAAAATTATGGGACACTAACCCTTGATTTTTTACAAGTCTACCGTAATGTTTATATGACATCTACGTTAGATATATAATCTCATGGTAGGTGCATGGTAAAATATATGGCTGACCTATGATTCAAGTGGGAAATGTCAAAGGAAACAATAAAGAGAAAGACATCCACCCTTGCTTTCATAGGGCCTGCCATGATAATTATGCAAAATCCACTCTAATCTATAGTTGAAACATCAAAATTTAGGTCAGGGCTAAAAAATCAAGTCAACTTGTGATTCAGGTGGGCCACACCAATACAACATTTCCCATTTGGTGACCGTTGTGATAACCAACTACACGAAGAGTTCATGGTGTGTTGACATCCCTAAGTTATGTGTGCCACACCATGATGTACGAATGTTTTACATTCACACTATCCATCCCTCGATTTAGGCATGATCCCAAATATGGGGTAGATCCAAACCTCAAGTGGACCACACCATAGAGAGCAGTGGGCACAATGACTCCCATGATCCTAAGGCCACCATAAATTTTATTTTCCATCCAACTTGTCCATAAGGTCATACAGACCTAAGGGAAAATACAAATGTAACCTTGATCCAAAACTTAAGTGGCCATCAAGAAGTTTTCAAGGGTAGGCGTCCTAGCCCTATTGCTTTCCATGGTGTGTTTCACTTTAGGTTTGGATCCGCCTCATTTTTTGGCTCATGCCCTCAAAAAATCCGGTAAATTTGATGGATAATTTGGATACACAAATACATCATGATAATGGGGCCCACATAACTCAGTGACATCAATTCATTAGGGAGGTCGGTGGTGTGTGGCACATCGATCGCACAATCTGCTTCTACTACAGGAAGCTGAATGGAGCCAACCATCATGTTTTTGAGAAATCTACTCTATCCATCCATTTTCCAAATCATATTACCATATGGGCTAAAAATGAGATATATCCAAAATTATTGTGGGCCACACGATGGGAAAAAAATAAAAATAAAAAAAATGAGTAGTAAAATGCCTATAGGTAAAACCTTCCTAAAGTCAGTAATGATTACATCATCGGTACCATTCATAAGGTCATTTCTAATGAGATGAACTGAAAACACAAAAATATTAGCTTAATTCAGAACTCTGTGGCCTATGAATGTTTCAACGGTGGACATTCAATCCTCACCGTTTTTTGTTGTCTGGCCGATGTAGGAAGTTCATGTGGTTGAAGCTATCTGGGGATGACAGAGATGCTGGTGAGAAATCCACTCCGTCCATCAGTTTCTCAGGCTCACAATACAATAAACAGAATCCAAAAACTTTGTGGGGGCCACACAACACCAACGGCGGGATTGAACGCAGACCATTGAAAACTTTGTGGGTGCCACATAAGTTTTGGGTTAGGATATTATTTGTGCCTACTTTTTAATCCAGTGATAATAACCCCTTGTGAACGGTTTGGATGGCATATAAACATTATGGTCGGCTGTAGAAAGGTGTAAACGGTGGTAGTTACCTTTCCCACTGTTCCTCTCGTGTGATACACCTGACTTTTGAATCTGGCTTATTTTTGGGCTCCTATTGTGAGCTTGTGGAACTGATGGACGGTTTAAATTTCTGAGGGGAGTATTGGTAGGCCCCGTATGGCTTCTGACCATTGGAACTTACCGTTAGCTACTCACGTGGGCACATGCGCAAGGGAATATGCATTGACTTGACCATTGACCAATGTACATGTGGGGCCTACCCACCTAGTGTTTTGTGCCAATCATCTCCATGGTGGGGCCCACCTGATGAGTGGTTTGGATCTTGAAAGTATTCCAAAAGATGCACACTTGACCGCATATAGGCAGTTCCTTTCGAGGAGAGTCCAGCCACTTTATCATATCAACCCAGAAATCAAGGTGGCCCATGCGATATTGAACCCGGATAACTCCATGTAAGATGTTTTACTTGTCATGGGGCCCATCTTGATACATGTATTGTATAGGGTTGCACACGGAACCGGTAGAACCAGTAAACTGGACGAGAATTGATCAGACCGCATGGTTTGATCTAGTTCTGAAGTGCATCAGTTCTGGTTCTTAAAATGAAAGAATTGGTTAGTTTGATTCGGTTTTTGATTTGGGGTTATGTAGGCTTGAACCGAACCGTGAACTGGAAGTGGAACTAGACCCTTGTCGATATATATTTAAATTTTATTATCTTTTTTTTAATATAAAGACTATACCATCTATTAAATTGATCACAACACAAATAAACATTGGCAACAAGGTCATTTTGGGAACACAAAAGGATCATAAAAACAAACTATGACATGATTTCTCTATGTGAATATTTTCAGGAGAGGAACTTGGGCTGGATTATAAAAATAAAAAATCATAAATCATACAATTGGGCTGAATTATAATAATAAACCTAGCAAGTCAGTTGGATTATAAAAAACCCAGAACCATAAAACAGAACTAGTTTTTATGGTCCAGTTCTAATTCGGTTATACCGTGCAAACGGTTGGGTCGAAGTTCTAGTTTTCCTCAAACTGTTTGGGAGCGACTGAACCGTGTGCACCCTTAGTTGTATATCCATGCCATCCATCAGTTTCAACAGCTAATTTTAGGGACCATGCATAGTTCTCAAAATGAAGCCGATCTAAATCTCAATTGGAACACACCATAGGAAAGAGTAGTCATTGAATGCCCACTGTTTATTTGCCATCCAACCTGGTGATAAGGAAAAACAGATATGGATGAAGTGCAAATATCAGCTTGATTCAAAACTTTCGTGGCCCACAAAAAGTTTGTAATGGTAAATCACCACTGTTTCCTATGTGGTCCACCTGAGATTTAGATCTGCTTCATTCATGTAACCATGCTCTGTTTATTTAGTGGGCCAAAAATTCAAGAGGCATGACAAGTGTAACCGGAATCTAGGCCCATTTTGGGTCTACTTTTGCAATCTTGACCATTGATCAATAGTCACTGGATCCAGTTCGTTGAAGGTTTGAGCAAAATCGAGTAGGTGGCCCCCATTAACTAGAGTCCAAATGTGTTAATATAGACGAATTTGCATTTTAACAAGCAATGGTCGGGTGGGGCTGCCTATGATCAACCATGACTATTGCGTTGGATGGGCCACTGCTGGTCCAAAAATCGTCCTAATTGGATGATCCTAGCCATCCAATTAAGCGGCCAGGGAATGGACGTTAAGATCAAAAAAGAATCCGTGGATTGGATAAGGCCGTACGTGATCATTTTAGTTAGCAGGGTTTTGTACGGCCATGTGCGTCCTTGGTTGATCCCACCCATCCAATGGTCATTGAAGATCATAGGTGGGTCCCACAGCAGATCTATTTGCTACCTGCTATGATACGAAATTTTTTACAGGATAAACTCTCTTATTTTAATAAAGAGATATGCTCTAGTGCTCTCAGAGCACTATAAGTTATAGTGCTCCTAGTTGCATCAGTTCACTTGGACTGTCCATTTGAATGATCCAAACCGTCCATTAGATCCAGAGCACATATCGTTGACTACAATTCAAAATTTGTACTAATCGAGTGATCCAATTGATCATTGGTTTGGCATTATTTTCTACTTGAATGCACGGATAGGATGTTTATATTTGTCTAATAAGAGTGATTCTTTACAAACGTATGCAATCTATGATATACCCTAACAAACAGATAAATCAAGTTGCTGATTTGATATATTTTTATGTAAACGGTCTTGACCATCCATATGAAAGCCCACTGATCAAATGGTTCACATATGCCAAAGTGGTTTGATGTTGTCTCCCATTATATGTGAGGTGAACTTAATATACTGTCAAGGTCGAAGGATCTGATTATCCATGTGTGGTGGAACTAGGAGAGATCTAAAGCATCTCTCTTTAATAGATGTTGAATTTAGATTCTCTCCTCGCCACAAACAGGCAATTGTTATTTTGCTGCATCATGATCAGTGCACGTCATCACTGACATTGTCAACGGCTGCATTAAATGTAATGTCTGATGATGTGGCCCAGCTAGATCGCAACAAACAGAAATTTTCTGTTTGCGATGAATAAATGATCTGAATTCATAAATATTATAAGTAAGAATCCAGATCATCTGCATGCCACAGAGCAGAAAAATCCTGCTTGTTGCAATCTAATTAAGCCATGTCATCATATACTGCATTTAATGTAGTAGTGCAGGCAACGTCAGTGATGATGTGGTTCAATCATGTTGCAGTAAAACAGAAATTTCTTGTTATGCCGGGTAGAGGACCCGGATTCTACAGGTAAAAGTTCATAAATAAAGAGAAAATATTTTATAGAGAAAAGATTTTGTATGCACAGGGAACACTGAAATTCGATGCAAACATCCCCATGTTCCAACAATTATAGGCGGGAATCTCTGCTCATTTCAAAATTGGTATTTGACAGCTCACTTCAAAATGCTTCCCAAATTCCCGCCAACCTTTTCTTAGCAGAGAGAGGTCCTTCTGGTGGGCCTACAATTGAGTTTTGGAAGCCCTTTCTTTGAAGTGATGTATGGGATTGTTTTGGGCCTTGCTTCAAGCTTTAGTAGAAAATTTTGTAAAACATGGTGCATATAACAATGGTCCTATATTACAAGTCCAAGCCCATTCCATGTGGTGCTGAGAATGAGTCATAGTGACTTATGGTTAAAAGACTTGACAACTTCGAACCGTTCTGATTGCTTTATGAAAAACAACCTTTTCAATTTTCCGTGTAGAAGTAAAATCTCCACATCCATTCATTACAGCTTGTAACAAACCGTCCAACCAGTACAGTGTCCTGGGGTGTCCACGTAGAATTTTTCGCAGGACCGATCACTTAAACCATGTGCGGTGAGGTACCACAAGCAAATCAACCTAAGATTATCCCATTAAAATAAGCCGGTCGGGATATGACAGGACCCGGTGCGGGCCGTCTAGCCAGATGGCTCATTTGCCCTTATCGACAGCCTGTGTGGGCTACACCGTGACATAGGAAGGTTAGAAAATTCTAAAAATAAAGGGGACCATAAATCTCACTGGGTTTGTGGACCATCGCGGACCACAGACCTAGCGGACACCCAGAAGTGGGATCTAGCACTAACTAAATGCACCCCACCAATGCCAGGACCGAAATCTGGCGCTTTCAAATGAAACCGAGATACCAGGCCATCCAACCGTCGAATCTCTTCCATATTTACGGTGGAGGTCTAATGAATTTTCCTACACCCGTCCACCAACTTTGGGACCCGATCGTGGAACGGTGACCATCGATCACAAATCAAACCCGTACAACCAATCCCCAGATCCGATCGTCCCCAAATTTTGCATGGCCCTTCATCGGGCCATGAATCATCTATCCTAGAAATTTCATAGCCAGAGGACCACCAGAACCACTCCAATCACCAGAATGGACCCCTAAAGGTCGTTTAAAGGTTAGAACCGTTAACTCAAACCCCACAACCGTCCATCCGTTTGTTCCCAAATTTTACACGGGCCCTAATCGGGCCACAGGGCGCTTACCCACTAAATTTGGTAGCCAAAGGAGTATTAAGGCCACACCAACCCCAAAAGTGAGTCCTAGTAGGCTATTTTGGAAATTTGAGGAAACTTAAGGCCAAAGGGCCCAAGTCTAGGGAATAAACCCTAGCTCCCATAACACTCTCTCAATTCCTACAACCACCAAGGGAGAAAGAGAGTAAAGGAGAGTGAAGGGAAGAAAAAGAGAAAGGGAGGGAGATTCAAGGTGAACCCTAGATCGAGGAGGGGACTAAGGTAGCCGATCTTGCATCTCCTTATCCTTCTTCCAAAGGGAAAACCCAACACTACAACCTTAAGAATCGTCCGTTGATTGTCTAGGTAAGATCCTTCATCCTTTTTGCTTGAAACCCTTGTGTAGAGGAGAGGCTTACATGGGATTCTAACATACAAATGTATGCTTTAGGGATTTCGGCGATTCAATCCCAAAATCCCCGCTCCTAGGTCGTTCATAAGCCTCCAACGAATTCGAAGGTGCGGACTATTGTTCTTAGGTGGCCTAGCACTAATTCTAATACGAGTTTAATGATTGTGAATACTTGGATGCTATATTTGAAAAGTTTAGAGGAACCTTAGAAATTGTATAAGTTTGCATGCCTAGTTCTTAAATTGGTATGGATCTTGCCTCTTGCATGATATTATGTATAGATGATAGCTTGCTCATGGGTGTAGATTCTTTTCTCTCATATTTGTGCTTTATTGGGTGAATAATTTACTACCATTGTGCTCATGATTTCTTTAGTTGGAGGAAGTGCTCAACTTTCTCACAAACCCACACACTCACATGCACCTTGTTTCTTGAAAATGTTTACTTGCTTGGTAGAAGTATTCGTTTGTATGGTTGAGATGCATGAGAATATGATATTATTATGTCAATTGATAATTTAGATAGTTGGCATGTTATAGATCACCTTTATTCTAATGGGTTGGTCTGGAACATGATGAGAAACGGTAGTCTCATCGGTAGGACTATGCTATGGCTAGACCTGTGGGTTTGGGCGGGTGTGTTCGGGTGGCTGTAGTTAGAGCTGTTCACGAGTCAAGCTAGCTCGAATAACTCGCTCGACTCGGCTCGAGTTAGCTCGGATTGACTCGGCTTGAATGGCTGAGTCGGGGCCGAGTCAAGCTAAAATATTGTAGCTCGATTTGAGTTCGAGTCAAGTTCGACCATGGGCCATTTTACCTCGACTCGAACTCGACTCGACTCGACTCGAAACTCGAACTCGAGCTCGACTCGGCTCGTTAGAAATAGGTTTCTATATATTGTTAAATATTATATATATAATGGTAAAAACTAAAAACTAAAAACCCTACCCCACGTCCCCACCCCACCTGCACGATTGCCTCCCTTTTCTTCTCTTTCTCCGTCTCTACCCCACGGTCCCCACCCATCCCGCTGCCCCTGTTCGCCGCACGCCCGCCCGACCAACATCACAAGGTGAGTTCTTCTTCTTCTTTTTTCGTCTTTTTTGATTCCGTTGGAGAATGGGGTCCACCTGATGAGTGGCTTGGATTTTGAATCGGGTTCATGATGGCCCGCCTGATGCCCCACCTGATGAGTGGATGGATTAGATGTCTCATGTATCTGCCTGTAGCGTGGGTCCAAGAATACCTATAATTGTAGGAGGGTTGGAAGTGGAGAGGATGGACGGAACTGGGGTTGCAGGTTTTGTTCAGAGGAGGGATACGGTCATACGGATAGGCTACTCATCTTGACAGCAGCCTCTGGTGGTCGGTGCTTTATGGGCCCCACCATGATGTATATGCTCCATCCATTCCGTTCATCCATTTTTAAAAATCATTTTACGTCTTTCTCCTAAAAAATAGAGGGATATAAATCTCAAGTGGGCCACACCACAGGAAAACAACAATGATTGGACATCCATCATTTAAATCCTCCTAAGGCCCACTGTACTGTTTATTTGACATCCAATCTGTTGATTAGGTCATAAAGACCCAGATGAAGGGAAAAACCAAAGATCAACTTTATCCAATACTTTTATTGCCACCAAAAAGTTTTTAATGGTCGAAGTTCATTCAACACTATTTCCTGTAATGTGGTCCACTTGAGACCGGGATATATCTCTTTTTTTGAGTATTAGCATAAATTGATGTAGAAAAATAGATGGACGGAATGGATGAAACACTTACATCATGATGGGGCCCACAAAGCACCGACTATGAGTAGCCAATCCATTCAAGAGAATAGATAGAAATCTGCCAAAAGGAGCTCTGGCAACGTCAATTCAAGGCATGGGCTGTGAAGCCCTCCTTGGAGTATGCGCTGGAGCAATGGATTCATGCACTCCGGCGTTGGATTTGGTGTGCATAGTGGTTGGTGCTATGTGGGCCCACCATGATATATGTGTTTTATCTATGCCATCAATCCATTTTGAAATATAATTTTAGGGCTTGAACAAAAAATTGAGGTAGATATAAATCTCAAGTGGACCACACCATGGGAAAACAGTAGTGATTAAATTACACCATTAAAAATCTCGTAGGGCCAACTGTTATTGTTATTTGACATCTAACCCATTGATTAGGTAATAAAGACTTGGAGGAAGGGAAAAAATATTTATCAGCTTGATCCAAAACTTTTGTGGATCCTAAAAAGTTTTTAACGGTGGGCGTTCAATCAACACCGTGCGGTTCTTTATATTTGGATCAAACTCATTTTTGGGCTCATATCATAAAATGATATGAAAGAATGGGTGGACGGCATGGATAAAACACATACATTATGGTGGGGCCCACAGTGCTTGGGCTGACCTACCATTATATATAATGGCGACCACATAATGCCATTTAAAAGGTTTAGGACGTCATAAACCGTATGCTAGATGGTATGTTACCATGCCATTGCCATCGTTTACAGCCATGGAGACATGGCCATATGAGATGACCATCATCCAAACAGTTGAGTTTTTTATAAACTAGAAATATAAGCCATGAAGAAATTCTTCTTGAATCACTCTCTATGAGTAGAGAAGGTAGTTACCATACACAACACAAACTCTTCTTTGGAACTCCATATATATCATCTTAACAGAATCGTGCCAATAAACCTTTCCTAACCGGATTTTCAGTAAACAAGAATCTGGAATGTGGTTACTTTAGGACCCTCTCCTATATTGGCTTTGAGATTTTGATCTCCAGAATTGGCCACAGCTGCTGGAGCTTTGTTGCTGATTATTTCTAAAGGGCTTATAAATAATGTTAACTGTCCATCAAATGGATTCTACAATTTAATTTATTTAATTTGAGTCAATATATTCCAAAAATATATCATTTTTAAGTGACTGCATATCAAGCGTCATAGGCAGGCAAGCAGAGTATCAATTAATTTCCCATCTCTCTCTCCGTTTACATTGGTATACAAATAATTCAAATGAAACCATTCAAATATTGGGTACCGGATTTTATGTATCATGAACTGAAAACTGAGATTATTAGATAATATAACAAGTGTTCAAGAATCAAAGGCCAGGATTGTTCAACTAATCTGATTTTTGGATGGTAACTCAATGAGGGTGGATCCCATGGGAAAAAACTAAATGCAGGTGATGATTTCTCTTTCATCCACGACGACGTACACTTACGTTGATCTACGGTGCCCAAATCACGGCCCCCAATAGCCACACTGATAAAATGGTCTTGATTATCTAAGTATGGCCAGCAAATGGAAAATTAAAAAGGTGATCATCTATGGTCCAAACCTTATAGGTAAGGCCGTATCCTAAGTGAGCTGTTTTAGATGGTCATGATTGACATACATGCATGCCACTTGTTTGGTTAATAAGTCATCAATATTTAGACAATTGTATAAAAAGTACATGGGAAGGCAACTATGTTGGCAGTAATTGACTTAATTAGAATTACTGGCTGTAAGATATCATAAAAATACAATAATTACAAATTACAATCTCTCTTTGATTTACAAAAAAAAAAAAAAAAAAGTAACTTGACTAACCATTTTTATATTTGAATATAAGTGGTAAGATCTTAATAATAATATTTTTACATTACTAAAATATTAAATTAATAGAAAAAATATTATACAAATTATTTTTTTTCCATACAATACAATATAAAATTGTGTTATGTATGTATCTTGGTAAATTTATTTATTAGGAGATTATTTGAGACACTTGTGTCTTACAGTTTATGGAGGGGCTCGATATTATTTGTATTATATATTTATATATACATAAAAATGTCATTGACTGATTTCTTCAACCTATAAAATCCATGATCTTACCCTACTCTTATTAACTTTTGATTTTTAGATGACTACTGAAGAAAACCCAAGTACTCCTGGCCCTGATGCGTCAATCAATTCTTCTTTTTCCGTGGATGAAGAAAAATTAGAAAACAAAGTTGAAACAGTTTCAGGTTCTATGAAAGGAAAAAAAAGATCGATAATATGGGAATCTTTTGATGAGATCACGCAACCAGATGGTTCTATCAAGATTAGATGCAAGTTTTGTAAGACTCTTTATAGCAAGCATTCTGGTTCTTCTACAACTCACTATCAGAGGCATCTAGATAAATGTGTGAAGAAACCAAGAACATCGAAGGGTGGAGTCCAGCAACTACTTTCATTTAATATTTCTTAAGATGACGACTCTAAAGCTGTACTCTCAACGTATAAGTATGACCCGGATAAATTGAATGAGTGGTTTGCGAGGTTAGTGATAGTCAATGAGAAACCATTCAGCATGGTAGAAAGCAAAGTTTTTATGGAATTTTGTAAATTTCTAAATCCCAGATGTGAGAAGGCCTCTCGATATACTGTGAAAAGAGAGTGCATGAAGATGTATGCCATTGAGAAAGCTAACTTGAAAGCTCTCCTGGAATCCGTATCCAGAATAAGTTTGACATCTGATATGTGGACGGCCTCAAATCAGAGAAAGGGATATATGTCATTGACTGCACACTTCGTTGATGCGGATTGGAAACTACAAAAGAAGATTTTAAACTTCCGTCATGTTCCTCCTCATATCGGTGTGGTACTGTCCGATTGCATTTACAACCGTCTTGTTGAGTGGGGTATTGAAAAGAAAATTTCTTCAATTACTTTAGATAATGCCTCGTCCAACGATACGTTGATTTCTTTCTTACGTACTCAGTTCAAGGCTGCTGGAAATTTATTCTTCGAAGGTAAAATATTTCAAGTTAGATGTTGTGCTCACATACTCAACTTGATCGTGCAAGAAGGGCTGAAAGCAATTGATTCGACGATTGCAAACATACGAGATAACATTAAATATATAAGGGGGTCACCTTCAAGAATGAGTACGTGGAATGATATAATCCAACGTTTGGATTTGAAATCTAAACAGCAGTTGAAGTTAGATGTCTGCACTCGCTGGAATTCCACTTATGAAATGTTGGATACGGCTTTACAATTTAAAGTTGCATTCCCTGAACTTGCGGCACGTGATAAAATGTATGCATATGTGCCAAGTGATGAAGACTGGAAGAAAGCTGAAGATGTTCATAGGTTTCTCAAAGTTTTTTACAACTGCACGAAGATTTTTTCAGGAAATAAGTATCCCACGGCAAATTTATTTCTTCCTGAAATTATTTTCATTATGAATGCGCTTAAAAAATGTGCTGCTGATGGTCTGAAATTTTTAAAAGCGATGGCTCTAGGAATGCAGATGAAATTTGATAAGTATTGGGCTGAATGCCACTTGTTAATGGCCATTGCAGTTGTCCTGGATCCACGATGCAAGATGGCAATGGTTAGATTTGTTTTCAGATCGCTTTATTCCAGTTCCGAAAGAGTTTCAGCAGAGACCGCCATTATTAATGCTGCAATTGAAGAGCTGTTCGCATCATATGTTGATAATTCGGCCGATCCATCAAGTGCAATAGGTACTTCTCAAACTGCGGATAGTTCTTCTACTGTGGGCGAGCGACTTCATGACTTTATGTCTTTTTTAGACGAAGAAGAAACGGATACGCAAAAAACTGAATCCGAAGTGGACAAGTATTTAAAGGAACAAGTCATAAGGATAAAAGATAATGATTTTGATTTTTTACAATGGTGGAAGTCGGGAGCTCGTGAATACCCTAGACTTTCGATAATGGCACGAGACATTTTATCAATTCCAATTTCAACTGTGGCATCAGAATGAACTTTTAGCACCGGGAGCAAGGTAATTAACAAGTATCGAAGCTCACTCGCCTCGAATACAGTTGAAGCACTGATATGTACGCAAGATTGGTTGCATCCAGTTTGGGGTGGTAACACTTTTGATGCTGAAGAGTATGAAGAGGAGAATGAAATTGAAAATGCGGGCCAGAATGCTTGAAGGAATAAAAGCTTTGAAATTTTTCATGAACGGATCTAACAATTTTTTATATATTTTAACTATTTTAAATTGATGTTGATTTTGATTGTTGAGGACAAATTATATTTTTTGTGGTATGATATTAATAGTATTTAAAGGTTATCATTTATGTCTTAGTAATGTGGCATTTAATTTGTATTTTTTAGCAAAAATTTTAATAACTTAACCTATGATGAATGATATGAACAAGCTTGAGCTCGACTCGAGGTAAACTCGACTCGACTCGAACCACTAGCTCGACTCGAACTCGACTCGACAGCTTTGGCAAACAAGCCAAGCTTCAATGTTGAGCTCGAGGCCGAGCTCGAGCTCGAGCTCGAACTCGAGTACACCATGGACAAGCCAAGCCAAGCTTGGCCTAACTCGACTCGACTCGACTCGATGCCCACCTCTAGCTGTAGTTCGACTACATGAGTCCTTTGTGCCCGATGTCACTCGTCTCACGCTCGCCTGACTCGTGCGATTTAGCCTACTGCCTGACCAACCTTGATTGCTAACCCTGTTTGCTCACCTATGTATAGAACCTGAAATACCCTACAACCGTGGCAGCCCATCAATAACCTGCTTATAATTGGTCCACAGCCTCGTGAGCCGGGCATAGTGGAATGAAACACTGTGTCCGAGCTGTCAGCCTATGTTAGGGTACCTCGCCTCCCCGTAGTCATCGCGAGCGATCCCTTTCTCACGGCACTCCTCATGTGCTTGAAATCGAGGATGAGGAACCCGACGGGATCACGGACTGCGGGATCTCGGTCTCACGCATTGGGGGGTCTTAGCCTCGCAACCCGTTTAGGGCATTGATACGTGGGGTATACCAGATTTCCAAATCTACTGGATGAATGGACCTAACTAATAACACGGATAACACGATCGCATTGCATCGCACTTGTTAGGGTGGCGACTCGGTAGTCGAGGTCGCACTGAGGGAGTGTTGTCATTGGCGATCGTTAGATGGTGTCGTTCGAGGGAGTGTTGTGGTGAGGGCATGCATCATATCATGCTGCATACATGCGCATTAATAAGATTACTTAGACGTATGTGATTGTCTGCTTTTCATTATGACCGTATTATAATTGATGCCTGTGATAACTTGAGACTAATAGTACCCACTGAGTTGATCACTCACTCCCACTTTGGGACGGTGTTTTAAAACACCAACCAGACCCGTTTATAGATGCAGGTGGTACAGGGGCAGAGGAGCCTGGTGAGGCGAGCTTCGACGAGGAGGACGAGTTATCCTACTTTCAGTTGATGGAGGGCTCACCGCTAGCTTGAGAGGCGGGATTGAATCGCTGAGCAGGGAGCTCAGTCTTATTATTTTGGGCTTGCTATTCTTTTAAAATTTTGTTGGATAGCGTCATATGCGCCCCTTTCATTTTTGGTCATGTACATGAATATATGTTATTTTTTCGCTCATTTCAATAGACTGTCGTGGTTATGTTTCATGCTCTAGGAACCTTCAGGTTGCGCAACTAAACCTGATTAAATGCATTAATAAAATCGGTTAATAGTGACCCTTGGGAACTCGGGAGTCGAGCGTATGCACGACCCCCGAATTTCAGGGTGTTACACAACTCAAGATCATATTGGGCAATCAGTGCCAATACGAATCTGATAGACACCCGCTACACCGTCGGCACGAATATCTTTGAGAAGTTGATCCATTCTCTTTGAGCATAACCCTTCGCTATCAATCTCACTCTGTATCTGTGTTATATCCTTCTAAAGATCCACTTGCATCCAATCGCTTTTCGGTCTACTAGAAGCTCCACCAGCTCTTATGTATCGATCTGATACAATGAGTTCATCACATCGTCTAGAGTCGCCTTCTACTTCTCAGCGCCAGGCTTACCAAGAGTCATCTAAATAGTAGACGGATCCCTCTCGTCTGTAACAAGAGCGTATGTAATATTGGAGTCGTCCATGTACCTCTCCGGTAACGTGCAATTATGCGGTGTGATTTTTCTCACAGGTGGCTGCTCCACCTACTCCGTATTTCTATCTACGCAGCTTAGGTTTCATGCCCTGCCCACTCATGTGGCCATGTTCAGCATGTCACATATGTGCAGAGGTAGAATCCACTACAGCTCAACCTGTTGAAGTGCTCCAGATCAACCTATAAAGGTTATTGAGTCGTTGTGCTTTCATGATTACCAGTGCCCCCTTAAATAATTTAAGGACACCTTCAAATCTAGTGAACTTGCAGCCCTGCCTTAAGTGCACCGAGAGAAATCAAACTATTCTTCATGTTGAGAACGTGCCTCATCTCAGTCAGGGTATGCTCTGTCCCATCAAATATCTTGATGCGCACCATACCAATAGCCACAACATTAAAGGAAATGCCATTGCACATAAACACTTATCCACCATCGCACTCTCTGTAGCTAGTGAACTAATTATGATAAGAAATCATGTGATAAGATGTCCTTGTGTCTAGAATCCACTCATCCCTATGATCATAATATAAGTGTCCGATTGTAGACACAAACAATACATCACCTTCACATCCATTCGAATATTCTTTGGACATGGCAACGTTGGCCTCCCTGTACGAAGCCTCAGAGTCTTCTCTCTTAGATTTAGGATTTGTATAATCCTTCTTCATGCGTCCTCCCATCCCACAATTCCAGCACTTTAACTTACCTTTGGCCTTGCTTATAGACTTAGATATTGACCTTGAAGATCTTGTACCTTGCTCAGAATTTCTACCCATCATAATCAGTGCATCTGAATAGGCCTTTATGGTATCGTTTATCGCTCTCATGGCCTTACCCTGAAGGGATGAGATAATGGTGGCCACACTTAGGGACGAATTCTCGGTGCACAATGAGTCCCTGAATTGCTCATATGAGGCCGGCAAAGAGTTTAACAAAATATATACCTGGTCATCATCTTTGATCACTTCCTCCATGTCCAGTAACTTACAAATTAACTTGTTAAAATTATTAATGTGGGCCTCCACATCTCCACCTTCTATCATCTTGAAATTGAACAACTTCAGCTTCAAGTGTAAGCGATTTTCAAGGGACTTTTTGGCATAAAAGTCCTCTAACTTCGCTCATAAACTCACTGCGATTTTCTCTTTTAAAACATTGTAGAGAACCTCATCGGTGAGACAAATGAATAAAGGATAAGGCATTTTTATCAAGGGTATTTCAATCATCGTCACTCATAGACGGTCATCGCTCCTCAGGAGCCCCATCTTCGTCTTGCTTAGTTAATAGGCTAATCATCTTAACCTTCCATAACTCAAAATTATTTTTGCTTGAGTATTTCTCAATATCATACTTAGTGTTTCCCATTAATACTAATCCCTTAGATTCAAACTTATGCCCCAAGGTTCGCTCTAATACCACTTGTTGGGGGAACCGAGAAAGCACACAGAGATGAATATAGGATAACAATCCAATAGCACCAAGCAAATACAAAGAGAACACAGGGATTTTAATGTGGAAAAACCCTTTTGGGAAAAAACCACGGCACGAAACGACAGATGATCACTATGAAAGAAAAAATTATAAAGAGAGAAAGCTTACCCAATTTGAACAACCTCGAATCTCACCCTTACTATACCCCTTTGAAACCCTAGGACGATTTAGAAACCCTTAGAATACTTACCAATCCTGTTTACACCCATATATATAACTTTGGAAAGAATTCCAAACAAAATCGAAAACAAATCCCGCAAATTCGTAGTTTTGTGTAAAATTTGCGCAGAATCTTTCGATGTCATCGAAGCCTTGTCGATGCCATCAAACTAATCTTGTCAATGGTATCGAACTAACATCTCAACTGTCTAGAAACAAAACATGATTTTTTAAAAATTTTTGATGGCATCGAATACTCATCGATGGCATCAAAAAAGTGCCCAGTTAGTCAAGCGATCAATTGAAGAAAATTCAGAAAACATCGATGGGTTCGAGAACTGTTCGATGCCATTGAAGGTGACATTGAACAGATTGTCGATTGCATCGACAGATCCAATAACAAACTTGATTTAAGACATCTATTACAACACCCAATTTTAGATTAAATTGCAACATTAACAAACCAATCTATACACTAATGATGGAAATCATAAAGAAAATAACCATAGACCAAATGATCATACCTGATTAGGAAGCCATTCATGTGTGCACTAGAAATTGCTTGGATGTTCCGCACTTTACACGCCTTACGAAACCCTACACCCCGAACACATAAGGTTTTAAAAGTGTTTTTAATTGTTGAACCTTTTTTTACCATTAAAATTATTTTAATTGCGATTAATGATAATCTAATGATCTAGATATGAGAGTCCACCACTTAATCTGCATAAGTATTACATCTTTAGTTGATTCTCATACTTAATGGAAGTGTGTGTGTGTGTGTGTGTGTGTGTGTGTGTGTGGAATAAGGTAGGATCAAATGTAGTAGGGCATATGGAAGACTACATGGTGGTAGAATATTATAATGGGGTCTACCTAAAATCTTTAGCTCTCCGCAGCGTCACTAATTAGATAAAAAGAAGTGAGAAGAAGAGTGAAAGAATACCCTCTCTCCCTCCCTCCCTCATCCATCATCGTTAATGCGCGTGAGCTCCACCTACTTGGATAGTGTGAGTGAGTCACTCTTAGCCCCAACCAATGGCTAGCATGTTTGATTCTCACCTCTCCTTTACCTAAGATAGATTTAAGAAATTCTAGTTTAGAAGATTGACTACATTAGAATCAACAAGTTCATTGACACTTTTCGATAGGTAAAATGTACTATTAGGATTCATGATTTAAAAAAAAAAAAGAAAATCTTTCATAGAAACTTGGATTTATCTAAATAAGAATCCATAAGGTTTAATCACATAATTCAGACTCTTGAAAATTTTTAATTTTTTCTTTTTTCAAAAAACATTAACAATAACTAGGATGTCACCAAAAGTGGAGATCTAATTTTTACTTATAATCTTTGATCGAATCCTGACATATGATTGATTGGTCCTTGATTGCAAGGACACTGACAATTTATGAAAGGAAAAATGTAATTTTGGCATTCAGATGTCTTAGTTTAAGCTTTAGGTCGGTTCAGATTGGATTGGTAGTAATATATGATGCAGTGCCTATGGTATGTACGTACTAAGTATATGAGTAATATAAGATGCATGACTGACTTGAATTAAATTGCAAAGTTTAATTTAACTAAACAAAAAAAATTTTAAAAAAATTAAAAAAAAAGAAGCAACATAAGGTTCCAATTTCAATTTTAACATCTTCATTTTATTTTTACACATTTGGCACATGCATGGACGAAGCATGTGCAATGCTTTAGATTTTTTATTTTTTATTTTTTTTCTCTCTCTCTCTCTCACATGCTCTAGATTTTTTATTTTTTCTTTCTCTCTCTCTCTCTCTCTAAATAATTTATCTCTCTCTCTTTTTAAATAATTTATATGGACCAAGCTAATTAGGATAGTTTAGAGGATTTTGGACTGGGATTGGGCAGCATGAAGCCGGCCAAGCCGTTATCGGCCCTACCCAAAAATCATCATTGCCCAGAAATATCCGTTGTTGAAACATTAATAGGAAAAATCACAATTCTAGAAGAAAATTCAGGAAGAATTTTTTTCAAAATGGATGGTGTTTAAAAGTAAGTATGCTAACAGTAAGTTTTGGCCACATGCTTTGAGATCATCATAATTTTTAATGTGATGATCCTCACTCAAACGCTTAAAAGCGACAAATCTAAATAGTTTCTTGAATAATTGCGTGAATCAACAGTTAGATCCACACTAAATCAAAAGATTTGATTGATTGGAATACAATGATGTGAAAAACGGACGTAATCACTGTCCGCTCAAATAGTTGTGGCCCACCTGCTCTAATATATTAGCAAATGCTGGGCAGATCATTCTAGTCTATCCCACCATGATATGGAATTCAAGCATGCTAAAAGCCTTCAATCATACACGTCTGCTAATTATCTTTTTAAGGATTACTGCCTATTTATTATAGTATTCATGTAAGTGTAAAAAATAGTTTTCATGAGCCGCTTCTGTTAGATTCCTCTAAAGATTGTTGGATTAAGTATATTATTTCTTGCTAATGAAGAACTGCCATTCAAACAAGAATGAATTTCCTAGAAAATATCATCGGTATAGAAATCTAACCTTCGTTTCTTTAGATTCTCTGATATCTGACGTAGAAAGACTGATAGAGAAACAGAGATTTGAAGAAGAAGAAGAGATTTGAAGTAGAAGGGTTGAATGTTGAAAGGAGAGATGATGATGTGTATTTAAACGGGTATGCAATAGCTACACGCGGGAGGAGTTCCCCAATCCAAGGGAGTGTATTGGGTGAGACCCCGGACTCACCCAAGACAGTGCGACCCTTACCGTGGGGCCCACCTTAATTTATGTTATCCGTATCCATACCGTCCATCCGTTTTTTCAGATTTTTTTAAAGGGTATTATTCCAAAATAATGAAGCAGATCCAATTATCAGGTGGACCATACCATAGAAAACAGTAGTGATTGACTATTAATGGGGCACCAAAGTTTTATATCAAGTTGGTATTTATTTTTTCCTTTGATGAAGGCTTATACGACCTAATAAGAAGATTGGATGGTAAATAAACGGTACCAAACATTAAGGTTTGCCCTAAGAAGTTTTTAATGGTAGGATGTTCAATCACCACAGTTTCCAATGGTATGGTCAACCTGATAATTGGGTCTGCTTCATTTTTGGGACACTGCCCTAAAATGATGTCGAAAAACGGATGGACAACGTGGATACGGAATAAATACATCAAGCTGCGCCCCACGGTAAGGGCCGCACCATCTTGTGGTGAGTCCGGGTCTCACCTAATCTGCTCCAGTAATTCAAAGTTCTGTGGGGCCACTGAGATGTGGGTCTGAAATCCGTTCCGTCCATCTGTTTAGCCAGTCATGTTAGAATGTAAGGATTGCGTGGAGTGCCACATCACTAAGTTACCTGGGCACTACTATGATGTATGTGTTTATCCACACCGTTCATCCATTTTAGGGCATGGGCGAAAACAAGGCAAAACCAAAGCTCCAGTGGACCACACAACATAAAGATGCTCACCGTTGAAACCTTCCTAAGGTCTGATATTTATTTGTCATCCAACGTGCTCATTAGGTCAAACGGAACTGGACAAAGGGAAAACAAAAATACCAGCTTTATCCATGACTTATGTGGCCCTTAAGAAGTTTCAACGATAGGCGTTGAATGCCCACTGTTTTTTAAAATGTGGTCCACTTGAGCTTTGGATATGCCTCAGTTATGGGCTCATGCCTAAAAATAGTTTCCAAAAAAATGGATGGACGGTGTGTATATAACACATATATCATAGTGGGCCCACATATCTTGATGACGTGAACACACCTCTCAAGTCGGTGGTGTGTGGCACACCACGCAGTCCGTAGACGCGGATTGCCTACTGACGCTACAGGTGGCTCCTGGACGGTGCTCGGTGGGCCCACCACGATGATATACTTGTTTCACCACTAGTTCGTTTATATTTTCAGATTATTTTAGTGCATGAGATTAAAAATGAGAAATATAAAAAGTCTGAAGTGGACCACACTATCAGAAAACAGTAATTATAAAATTCCTACCATTAAAACTTGTGATTAGGTCACACGTGACGAGACGAAGGGAAAACACAAGCTTCATACAAAACTTCTGTATCCCCGGAGAGTTTTTAACGGTGGGTGTTCAATCATCAATGTTTGGTTCACATAAGATTTTGATATGCCTCTGTTAGGGTTCATACCCTAATTATGAAAAATGGATGAACAGTATAGGTGAAACAAATACATCATGGTGGGCCCACGTGGCACCGTGCAGCAGCTAGTGGCCATTGACTGAGTCAGTAAGCAATCCGCGTCCATTGGAACCTTGGAAAAGCCAGGAAGTTTCCAGACTCAAGTGGGCCCCACTACAGGAAAACATGCGGGGATGAAAACGCCCACCATTGGAACTTTCCTGTGGCTCTCCGTGATGTTTGTATGCCAATCAACGCCCATAATTGGAACCTTCCTCTGCTCCATCGTGATGTTTATATGCTATCCAACCCGTTCGTACGATGATTCCTACCTCGACAAAGTAAAAACAAAAATATCAGCCACATCTAAAACTTCAGACGGCCACAGGAAGGTTTTAATGGTGAGATCTCGATCTCCACTGTTTCCTGTGGTGTGGCCCACTTGAGTCTTGGATCTACCCCATTTTAAGGCCCATCCTGACATTAGATGACCAAATCGGGCTGATCTTTGTAGCCCAGGGTATAATTATGGGTGGTGGGGTCCACCGGTTGAATGGTCCGGATCTGGCCCAAGATCACGACGTTGGTGCGTGTGGAGAGAGTATCTATGGTTCGGATGGTGCCAATTCCTTGTAGCATTTTTCTCAAATCGGGTGGTGGACGAAATTTTTATATTCTCTGGCTGTGTGAAGGATGTTACATAGGCCCTTAGAAATTATCTAAAAAGTACATGGGTGGATTATAAGAAATTCAAATTAAACTAATCAAATTATTCTTCATAAACTAGACGTCTCATGATAAAAAAATAAAAATAAAAAACGATAGCTTTTTCATCATCTAACAATTAGATTGGTGGACATCTATTGGACGGTTAAAAATGAAACATATCTACAAGTATTTACGAATCAGAGGTTCAGATTTCTCAACCAACCAAAATTTTGGGTGATTACTTAAAGAGAATGGGTTCCACAATTTGGACGGTTCTTCTTGTGTAATTATCTGCCACGCGTACAATCTCTAAGTGCCGGCGTATCAAGGGTCATACGCTACCAGATTATAAAACAACCCCTTCGTTTTTCATACGCTTTGCGCGTCGTGAGGACCGAAGACTAGACAGGTCCACGTCCCTTCTTTTCCATTGATCCCGCGTTTTAATAATTAGGGCGGCCATCAGCGGGTTGAAAAGCTATTCAACGGCTCAGATCAGCTTCCGTTTGCTCCAACTACTAAACTGTACCAAGTCATCGGCGTGCATGAAGGTCAATCTGAGCCGTCTAAATCGTCAGCCCCGTTTCTGATGGACCATACTCCAAACTTCACGACGATGAGACGACCCTAATGTCTAACTGATTGGAAATGGATGGTTAAAAAGAAACGGTCAGCTAACCAAATTCAAACCAGATGGTTAGAATCGTTTATCTCGATATTTATCTGTAACTGGACACGATTTAGATGGCTTGGATCGACGGACGATATGCTATGGCAAAGTGGGATGGGGATTGCTTATAGAAACCCTATGGGGCCCACCGTAATCTATATATTATATCCACTCCGTCCATCCGTTTCCCTTCTCATTTTAGGGCATGAGCCCAAAGTAGAGTAAAATCGAAGTTTCAAGTGGACCACACTACGGATGGACGGTATAGATATATAACACAGATATCACGGTGGGCCCACAGAACTTAGTAATGCCTTCCGGGCGCTCGAGCAATCTTCGTTCGACAAAGTCGGGATTGACTGGGTTCAGTTGACGTGCTCAATGCACAGGCACGCTATGGTCATCTTTCAAAAAAGAAATGCTTTCGTGCATGTTGCTGCACAAAAGTTCAATGGATTTCACAAATTAAAGTATACATAGCAAAATTTTCAGACGATCGGGACCATCAATCTACTTGTACAAATCTTTTGGTGGCTATAGGTTGAAAAAATGAAAGTTTCTGGATAGACCTGACCATCCATTTCTCTTGAGTTCTTCTGGTGAAATGTGGACTACTTTTAACCATTGGTTTTTCAGGCCACTTCTGAGATGTACTCCACAGTTTAATCCTCTTGTTTTTCCGGAAATAGTCTATCCAGATGGTATGTCACTGCGGATCTAATCAGATCAGCGGTTTGGATGGCCTAGCATGCACGTAATCCTGCAAAGCAAAAAAAAAAAAAAAAGAAAAAAAAAAAGGACTTTCGTGGTTAGTAGATCTTATGATTAATTCATCCGAGGTGTCCCATGACTTGCACGGCAAGGAAGTTTCTCGAAGAGTATATGAACCTCGTGGTATGCACATGTTTTAAGTTCGTACTAGTGGGGTCCATGGTTGTAATCCAGTCCGTTGATATAATGGAAACCAGAGTGAATAGATCATAATACGAAAATATCACTGACAAAATCTAACCCTCCTATTAGAGACCTACAAATATGAAATTGAGAAATAAAATTATCAAGGGTTCTTATCCATCTCCAAATATTCGATGTATAGGATATTCCGCGCGTGCTGAGAATTTTTTATGTCGTGATCTATCCAGAGTGATAAAAATCATATTAACGGTCTAGATGACTCAAATATGTAGCCACAGTGCCAACTACAAAGGGAAAACTACATGACACTACGCATTTCTTTGTTGGAGGATCATATAATTCCTCATCGGTGACAGAAGGACGCGGTGGAAATCATTATCCTCAAAGTTTCTTACGGTGCGATCTAATTATTAGATATACATAAAATTTAGCATCAATTCCTCAAATCATCTAAAAAACTGATGGACAGTGTGGATAAATCAAAAAAAATTTAAGACAGGTCCACATAGTTTACTCAATGGATAAAATATCTCACTGCAAAATCAGCTTCTCGAAGAAACTTTGTATGAAGGGTAGTGGATTGCGTAGTGAGTAACTCAGTACGGTAAGCGTACTGAGTAAACTCCATGGGACCCAGTGGCATTTATGCATTGTATCCACTTCGTCCATCTCTTTTGAAACATAATTTTAGAGCATTATCCCAAAAATGGAGTATATCCAAACCTCAAATGGACCACACTACCGGAAACAGTGTTAATTGAACATCTACCGTTGAAAAATTCTTGGGGACAACGGAGGGTTTAGATCAAACTGATATTTGTGTTTTCCCTTCATCCATGTCTTTCTGATCTTATGAACAAGTTGGATGACAAATAAACATCATTGAGGGCCTTAGAAAATTTTCAACAGTTGAAATCAATACTTCCACTTTTTCTAGTGGTATGGTCATCAATTTTGGGTTAAACCCATAAAATGATCTGGCAAAACGAATGGACGGCGTGGATGAACTATATGCATTCGCGGTGGGCCCAACTGAGTTTACTCAGTACGATAAGAGCGTACTGAGTAACTCAGTGCGTAATCCGAGAAGTAATGCCTAATATAGCTCATGCCAGCTATACGTACCTGCTCTAGGTATGTGTCGTGCAAAGACGAGCACTGACGCTCCTTGAGCTCCGAGTTGTACGAACGGTCCAAAAGGAGATCAAAGTTACATGGCCCCACAGTGATGTATTTATTATATCTATACCATTCATCTAGTTTTAGAGATCATTTTAGAGCATTATCCAAAAAAATGAATTAGATCCAAAGATCATCTGGACCACACCATAAATAGCAGCGGAGATGATGATTTTCACTGTTAAACAATTTGTAGGGCCCACCATAATGTTTATTTTCCATCCAATCTGTTCTTAAGGTCACAAAGACCTGAATGAAGTGGAAAAACAAATTTCATGTTGATCCAAAACTTTTGTGAACCCAAAAAGGGTTTCAATGGTAGACATTCAATCCCCCGCTGTTTTCCGTAGTGTGGTCCACTTAATAGTTAGATCTGTTTTATTTTTGTCTCAAGCCTTAATACGATATTGTCGAATGGATGGACAGTTTGGATATAACACATACCTCGTGATTAGACCCACAGAACTTGCTAACGTTACACTAGCCAATCCGCTTTTGTCTTTGGGTTTGGCTGTCAAGACAACGCCTGTAAACAGCGGTATGTCGACCTTCTTCGATCAATGTCTGCTGCGAGTCTCTTTCTCTTTCTCTCCTCCGTACACGGCTATCCACCATATCTCAGTGTATATCTCTCCAACAGAGAAATCTCCAAAACCCAATGACAGAAAGAGAGGTATTTGATCTACTGCATATCTAACTAGTCTTCTTCTCGCCGCCATCTTCAACAGAAAGGGAGAGACAGATATAAAGAGAGAGATAGACAGATATAAAGAGAGATAGAGAGAGATAGAGTTGGGGGCTCAAGTGTATATTGGGCAGGTTTTTTTTTGCGCTAAATGAAAAGCCAAAGATATAGAGATATTTTATAAAATAAAGGGATATTTACATGTTGGGTCGGGTAGGGTCGGGTCGGTTCGGTTCGAACCTTTTTGGTCCGGATTTTCAGATTGGTTCTATCTAGATACACTACTATGCGAACCTGACCCGAAAAACGATCGAATTTGGATGGACAGACTCGATCAGGGCTGATCTAGGCCGTCGGTTCTATTCGGAACGGTACCGAGTTGGATCGGATCGGGTCGAATCCACCGAATTGGGTCCAACATGCCCACCTCTAGCCCTAAGTTTTTACAAGTATGTATTCAATTCCCACTGTTTCCTACCGTGTGATCCACTTAACCTTCGGTTTGCTTCAATTTTGAGATCATGTACTAAAATGAAATTAAATTTTTAAAACAAAGAAAAGAAAAAGATGGACGGATAAGACACATGCAATGGTGTGTCACACATATTTTACTGATCACGCTATAACTTTGTGATTGATGGATGTGTCTTATATCCTCGCCTTCTGTTGGTTCTATCAACTCACTGTAGTGCATGAACAAAAATGGAACAGATATGAAGCTCAAGTGTACCACATTCCAGAAAACAGTTGTGATTAAACGCCAGCCATTGAAAACTTCTCAGGACCCACGAAAGTTTTGCATAAAGCTGATATTTATATTTTTCTTTCATCCGGCTTTCTGTAACATTGTCAAGGGATTAGATGTCAAATGAATCTTACGGTGGGCATAGGAACGTTTCTGTCGTTTGTTGTGGGCTTGTTTTCAGTGACACGTGGTGTGTGTGGGTGTGTCAGCCGATAGATTCAATTGGAACAAGTTGACCTCAAGTGCCAATATAAGCACAGATGTCAAACGGAAACTTACATGACCTAGATATGAGAAGATTGGCTGTGAATTTAGCCACTGATGATATAATTGTAAAATATCTAGGTGGTTGTGAAAAGATGGGGTTCTTACTTCGAAAATGAGTTGCACTTTTCCTTTTGTACAATATGACTTTTGTTATACCAAGCAATCAGAAATAACCATTTCAGAAAAAAGAATACTCACAATCGACATGGGGCAGGATTACAATTAGATTTTCAGAATGATCAGAACGGTCTATATTGAGACAGAAATAGTCCAGAGTGTAGACTCAGATAACAACTAAAGATTACCATTACTCCTAAGATAGAGTTAAAGATATGATAAGAAAATATAAATTGATTTGGTTTACTTAGTTGGTAAAATACGATTTGTTTTACCAAATTTTTTGCTATTTATAGATTTCTTCGGCACCCTTTAGATGCTTCTTTTATTATTTCAACAGTTATGACCACTGGATCATTGTCATATTTGGTTTCCCATATCTTTTCATTTCTTCTCAACATGTGTCCCTTTAACAATTCTTTTTCGCTCAACCACTTTCTGCCTCTTTGTTTTCTTGACCATGCCTCGTCATTAGATGACGTGTATCATCCAGCTCAACGCCAATGGTACATCTGTAAAAAGCACTCCAAATATTTTTGCAAATCTTTTGCATGTTATTATTTTTCCGTGCAATGACACATGTCATTCCCTGATTGGTTATTTTAGGATCGGTTAGAAATAGTGTACAACATTACCCCTATATCATTTCGTATTTAGTTTAAAAGGTGAGAGTAATGTTGTTTTGTCATTCGACATAATAAATGTAACTGTTCAATCGATCAAAAATATCAAATTCGGCTATCTTAGTCTAACTCAACTATCTCAATCAAAAAATATCAAATTCAACCATCTTAATCGAAAAACATTAAATTCGGCCGTTTTAGTCGAAATCAATTATTTTAATCTAAAAACATCAAATTTGGCTATCTTAGTCGAACTCAGCTATCTTGGTTTTTAAAAAATATCAAATTCGGTCGTCTTAGTCGAACTCAACCATCTTGAATAAAAAAACGTTAAATTCGGCCATCTTTGTCGAAGTAGGCCGTCTTGGTCGTAAAAACATCAAATTCAAACATCTCGGTCAAACTTGGCCATCTTGATTGAAAAACATTAAATTCGGTCACGACAATCGAGCTATTGGTCAATCCATTCCGAATAAGGCTTATGGTAGATTGTCGTAGTAGTTCAACCAAGAACTTGCCCTGCTACTTCTTGGACAATTTACATGACTCAGTCACAATCCAAATTATGATGTTCTACCATCAGATGTGTCTTAGGACCTATTAGATATTGTTTCCCATTGTAAGCAATATTCTTAGGAAAAGGATGCCCCCAAGGTATTACCTGATTCCTGATCTTAAGAACAAAATTTTTCTTCTCCCATTCAAATCGTCTAATCTCGACAGGAATGGGAACATTCCACACTTCTTGCACCAGAGCAAGATGCATGCTCCATTGTAAAAGAGGAGTTGTTAGTATTAGCTATGTTAGCGCCAAGTTTCCAACATAGCTTGTCTCAATAGTTTAGTGAGGCATAATCAGCTGAGACACTGTTTGTTGAGGCACAATGAGTGCTCTTTCAATGAAAATGCCCATCATCTTATTCAAACTTTCAATCTGACTAAGCGCTATTCACATGTTAAAGGTTTCAATATGAATTTGAGACTGCAAAGCTTAAGCTTATGACTATGCAATATGCCGAATCTCCATTTATATATCGTGTAGTCCAACTGACATTATCTCAAGATGATCAATCTAAGATGAAGATGTCATATCCTGATTTGGAAGATTAAGTGTTAAGTTTGGCAACAACTCAAGTACTAGCTGCAACTGGGTCTTCTCTTATTCTGCAGGAAGTTCAATAGTACTAGAATTCATTACGACCTCTTTGGCTCACATTGTACCGGTGAACTGTAAATATTTATGATAGCCTAGTAGTTCTTCAACTCTCACTAGGCATACCAAAAATTGTATGGTTTCACCAAAATTGTTATACAATGAATATTTACGACAATCAAATAGTTTTTAATCCCACCGGACGTACCAAAAATTGAAAGCACACTACGCCAAAATCGCCAATTTGCGACGGACCAAATCCGTCGCAAAGCCAAATAAACGACGGATTTCGACCGTCGCTGGGTCCGTCGCTGTTTACTGGGTCGTTTTTTTTATTCGACGGATAAAATCCGTCGTTTAATCTGCGACGGATAACGTCCGTCGTTTCATAGCGACGGATAAGATCCGTCGTAAAAAATAAAAAATCCGTCGGTAAAAGTCAAAAAATCAGTCGTTACTAAAAATATTAGCGACGGATAAGATCCGTCGCTAATATGAGTAAGCGACGGACCTCAAATCCGTCGTTGATTTTCAACGATCAGAAATTAGCGACGAATAAGATCCGTCGCTAATATGAATAAGCGACGGACATCAAATCCGTCGTTCAACGGTCGGAAATTAGCGACGGATAAGGTCCGTCGCTAATATGAGTAAGCGACGGACATCGAATCCGTCGTTGATTGGTAATGTTCACAAATTAGCGACGGATTTGGTCCGTCGCTAAAATATCTGTAAATAAAACAAAATATTGATAAATTATTATTATTATTTTTTTTAATCTTGCACCTAATAGTCATTCAAAAAATAATTCACACTATTGTTTGATAAGAATCTTATTCACAAAATTGGTAACAACTCAATTCAATAAAAGAGGAAATGACCCAAGTGGCCCACTCCAACAAAAATTGACTTACCCTACAAACTAAACATTTTCCCCTCTTAAACTAGGACCCGTACAAAAGAAATTACCCGGAACTTCAACTGTTGGCTATGCCTTGCCTTGAATTGGCTACTTAGTATCTGCTCTTGTTCAACCTTCTTTTGAGTCCTTCCTACATATATTACAAACAACCAGATTCAATCCAAGAAAAGAATAGTTTAGTCAACCCTTCATATATTACAAATAACCAGCTCAAATCCATGAAATGTGAAGAGTTTAATCAACCAAAACCAATTAACAAAATAAAAGATTAGAATTCATCCTAGCCATTAGAGGTTCAGGTAAGAGTATTTCTTAACTTCATAGCATTCACTGGGAGAGCACAATACGGTTTGAAAGGATCTTTAGATGTTGGAATCAATACACAACAGTGCAAGGCAATCTGCATTTAATGCACTAGTCTAACGACATGACCAAAGGAAAGTGTAGGAATTGGGAAATTCCTATTTCTCAACAATTCGAACTCTTTTATGAGCAGGGATAATGCATCAAGTTCAGCTAAGTTGGACCGTAGGTTATTGTCCAGCCAGTGGACAACTTCTAACCTGTCGTGCATGCAACATCCAACTTGTCCAAAACGTGGGCCTACCATGAGGAGCACCTTGTGCAAAAATTAGCACAATCCATGCATCAGATGAACCCTATATGTATAGATGCCCTGACCCATAATTCAGGCTGGTCCCACATGCATGTTGATTGTTTGAGACCACATGAAGAAACTTGATTTGTATATGAAAATATTATGTGTTTGGTCAAGCACATAGTCTATTTGAAAGGGAAAAAAAAAAGGAGAAAATGTACCCATTTAAATAGATATCCATGGTTTAGATTCCATGTATATGAGAGATTCATGCCAAAGATCCTAGCAACCAATGAATAAATAGAGAGGCAAACAATTCCAGAGCTAAGGAAGAGCTCTAGGTGTAATGGAAAAGAAGAAAAGATAAATAGATCCCCAAACATGCATTGCAACTAAAACAAATACTGTTAGTAGTAAAATGCAAGAATTTGGAGATCAAACTAAAGAAAAGAATCCAATGCATGTGTAGTTCATTACCAATGTCCTTGTAAAATCTCACCTGAATCAGTTGATTTCAATGACTGTCAAGTTGGGGAAAAAAAAAACCATGATTGTCAATTGCATTAACATCTTCAGTTTTGCAATAACCATCACCATTGGAGTCAGCCATGTATGCTGTAAAAGATACAAAACTTGAAAATGTCCACAGAAGTGCTTAATGCAAGTGCAAGGGATGATATTAGACTAAAAGAATCCCAGATAACTTTGGAATGAAAAAATAAGGAAAAAAATAGCAAATTCAATCACATAAACCGAACACTTGCAACCGTCCATCACACAAATCGCATTAAAAGAAGAAAAAATAAACATTAAACTATCTATTCATTTCCTACCAAAACATGCCAGGTTGGTATTTGTTAAATCTGAATTCCAAAGTATGAATCTGAAGTTGGAAAACTAGTGGTGAATGGATGTTTGGTTTATCCAAAAGGTATCCAGTTTGAAGCTGAAAGGCATAAAAAGTACATCTTCCAAGTTCTTTTACTCGGTCTTCCACTCAAAACAAAATGTTTACTATTGATCCTAGTATTATCTACTACATACTAGTAACATACAACCAATATTGGGGCACCATACCATAAGCTACAAAATTTCATATCCCCCTAAATAAGGCATACACACACAACATATATATATATATCTATATAATACATATATATATATATATATATATATATATATATATATATATATATATATATATATCATAAATTTTTTATTTTCATTTACATTCACAAATTCATTCATCATCCATCCAACTATTAACAACATTTACAAAAAATAAAATATATCCAACCAACTCTTAATAATAATTTGCAACTTAACTTGCTAGGAACCGTCATGCACCGTAATGTCTTACGGCAGAGCGGGTTCTGAGGAGTTACAAGTTAGCCCTGACGACAACATATAAATGAAGCGATAAAGATATAAATGATTCAAGCTTAATTAAAGGTTTCGAGAACTTACATCCACCTCACTCTTATTGCCAAGTAGTCCTGACGAAAATGCATCCACACTACGAGAAGGGAAAAAAATTTTTTGTGGCTGTACCGATACGGTATAGTATGAACGGCTGCCTACGTACCCAATGTTGGAAGATTGGGATCAAGCCACTACGTAGTTCTTAATATTTAAATCAGAACATTTTATGCATAAGCAAAGAAAAAATTAAAATAAATCATAATAGAAATATGTGTACCTTCTGTCATGCATAAGAAGATGAAAAGCTGAAACAAATCACTAGATTAGTCAAGCAAAACTACTAAATAATTCAAGATAAAGATTTAGTCAAATAATATCCAAAATAACCTCAAACACAATCCATATGTCCTGACCAAATTACAAAAATATGTTCTTGACTTAGGAAAAGTTTTAAGTAAACTCCTTTAATATTTATGTTTTCGTCAGCACTCTAGGCCAAACGAGAACGTCACCCACGTCGCAATCGGCTAACGTCTTCTCAATGTCACCAAACACATTCGCACTGGGAACTTCAACAACATCCAATATAACTTTGATGCAATCTGGAGGGATGCCTGCATTATCTCTAATCAAACGCCCACGTGCAACAACTCGACTACAAATATCTGTCAAATGATAGATTTGTTCCACCCGTAGAAGTGGAGGTGGAGCTGACTCATCACGATGACTTGAGGTATCGCCAGATCGAAAAAATGCCTACAAGAAATAATTTTTATTATTTTCATGGATAAAATAGTAACTGTACATTATTCTTTTATTGTTAAAATACCTGAGAACCAGCAATGCCTGGAGAGCATTGCATTGGTTGAACTGGAGTATTTATTTGATTCTGAACTTCAAGCAAACGTTCTCCAATGGTCAATATCATGTCCTTGCACTCGTTGATCTTGTTTTCCATTTGCTCTTTTAATACAATTATCGATGCTTTAACCTCAGCAATTTCGCCCTTTCCTTCTCTAATTTCATTAATGTAAGGGGTTGAAGCAATAATGGTAGTTTTTGCAATATGACCCAACCCCCTTACACGTCCTCTTTTATCAAGACCACAAACCTAAATGATAATTAACCATTATTAGTAATGCATGTATATTAGTAACAAAAAAAATGTTCAGAAAGCTAAGTATGTCAAAGTGAAGAGAATGAATGAAAAACCTGTGCAACCGGGTCATGATTTAAATCATTATGTATACAAGCCGGGTCATTGGCAACTATGTCTTTTATTTTTTCCGTTGTGATGCTCAGCTCCTGTGAAGGGAGAGACCCATCGGATCTAGTATGAGTTGCCAGAAACAATTCAGTTCTTGTGATTTGAGTATCTGGATTTTTTTGTTGCTGTAATTTACAATGAGAAATCATGTTAATTATTGTGTATTCTTAAATTGGATTAAAAGAAATTAAAGTTATATTAAAAACTTACAATCAACTCTGCCGTCCTAGCAGATCCCCGTCGCCCAGTCGTGTGAGGGAACTTCATTTCGCTTCTGGATTCCTTTCCCTTTCCACGACGAGACTTTGCCTCTTTTGTAGATTCGTAATCAACGAATTTGACCCAATCTTCTAGCTTTACGCCATTAGGGCAATTTTTTTTCCTGTCTCCATCATTATCATACATATCCAGGACAGTTCCTCGTAATCGGTTCTTCCAGTCTTTCCACATATCATTAGCACGCTTAATTATGGCAGTTTTACACCTGTCACTGTCGTCAAGATCATATTTGGCCTACATATTTCATTAAATAGGGCAATTAGTCAACAACAATTATATTATAAACATTAGAAAGTAAAACTCATGTATTTAAATGCTTACCAAAATAGTTGACCAAACATTATCCTTGATGGAATCTGGCACAAGCCGCCAGTCTTTGTATGCAATTGGACAATGAGTCCTGACCACATTTCCTAGAAATGAGGTGAATTGATTTTTGTTATCTCCAGTAATCTCTCCAACTGGACTAATTGAAACTTTTATCTTTGTGGTGCTTCCTGGGGCAGAACTAGAAGGCCCTACATACGACATAATTCCTAAAAAAAATTAAGATTATTAGTCATTTAATATGTTACTATACATAATAAAGAGATGACACTATACACATGCATAAGTTTTTACTGAATTTAGAAAAAATGAAAAGGAAAATAATCTAATATAGTAAAAGTAGTTAAATTTATTTCAACCTGATATGAAACTTGATCAGTTTCTTTTTCGCTTCTGAATACGTGGGTTACTTGATACAATTTCTACATATGACCCTTCTTGTATATCTTCACTAGTTGGTTCATACAGATCATCTACTAAGGAAGGGCTCGAGGAACCTGCAGTTAACCTGGCCTCAAACACTAGCGGATCCTCAAATGCATATGCATCTTTTGTTAGTCGCTTCGGAACATCTAATACAACATGCCAGTCATCTCTTGTCGGATCCTTGCAATAGAAGACTTGAGCCACCTAAGATGCATGTATAAATGGCTCATCCTCTTCCTTGATATTCCTTCTAAACCTTCCTAGGTTAACAAATATCAGATTTGTTTCAGGATCTACATAACATCCATTTGAAGTATCTTCGATATGCACCCAATCACAGTAGAACAATGTTATCTTAAAGGTGAAGTAGTTTAATTCAAGAATTTGTCTAATGATACCATAATAGGTGGCTTCCTGTTCTACCAAGTTCTTATCCCTGGCACTCGCCCTGAACATAGTTAAGGCTTTCATAGAGACTCCGCTGTTTTGTGTTGTCAAGTTTTTTTCAGAGTCTGATGTGCAAAAAACATATCCATTTACTGAGTATGTACTGTATGATGTGGCATCGTAGCTAGGACCAGTAGCGATTCTCTTAAATTGTGACATTTCTTCATTCTCTAATTGTTCCCTTAACCAAGCATTGTAGTCTACTTCTTTTTGTACCGACGGATTGCCCCTCCTGTTTTGTCCCTTACGTGTTTGGCCATGAATGTATTCATTGTACTTCCTACAATTCACATATAATATAATGTATGAATTAAACTTTTTACTTTATATGGTACAATTTAAAAACATTAAGGATAGAAACATAGACTTTTGTCAACTTACCCCAGCCATTGAGCATTTTCAGCGTGATGTTGTAATACCCATCTGCGTGCTTGTTGATATTGCACATTAGTAAGAAGATAACTTTTTCCTTTTTTATCGATTTGGAAATTATCGGCATTATCATCACCCTCATCATAGAATATCTTTTTCACTCTCTTATGGCTTCCTAACATCTTATCAGGCATGTAGTCCATGCAGTACATCATAGACTCTTCCAGTATGTAGCGTTCAACAATACAACCCTCTGGATAAGTTTGATTCGTCACATACTTTTTGTATGTTCTCATCATCCTATACACATTAAAATCAGATATGGATATAAATTTAAAAAAATGGAAAAAGAAAGTTGATAAATTTTGATAATTAATGTTACCTCTCAAAAGGATACATCCACCGATATCTGACAAGTCCACAAAGTTGTACTTCCTCTGCTAAGTGCACCACTAGGTGTGTCATAGGAACAAAAAAAGATGGGGAAAAATATTTTTCGAATACACATAATGTTTCCACTATTTTATTTTTTATATTTTGAAGCTCTTCACGATTAATAACTTTTGAACATTTGATGTTGAAGAATCTTGACATTTCACAAATGGCGATGCGCAATGTCTTCTTCTTTCCTAAAAACGAGTGCATCAACAAAACTGATAGCAATTGCTGCATCACAATGTGATAATCATGTGACTTGAGGGCCTTTAGTTGACAATCCTCTAAATTGACACGATGTGTCCAGTTTGTACAATATCCTCTTGGGACTTTCAATTTGCTCAGTGTCAGACAAAACATGTTTCTTTCAGATGTGGATAATGTGAAAGGAGCTTTGGGTAAGAATAACCTTCTGTTTCTTTCTTCAAGCCACATAGACTTTCTTATCTTCATAGCCTGAAGATCCTGACGGGCTTGTAAACCATCCTTAGTCTTATCTTTTATATCCATGATTGTTGTAATGAGGTTCTCGGTGACATTTTTCTCAACATGCATCACATCCAGATTGTGACAAATGGGCAAATGCTCCCAGTATGGCAAGCAAAAAGGATTGATCTCTTTGTCCAGGCAGTAATGTTGTTCGGGTCATTCTTAGACTTTTTCTTAGTCTTTCCCACTTGCTTTCCGAAAACGGTTTCAATATTATTCATTTTACGTAGTACATCTGAACCTTTCATACGCTTCGGAGCCTTTCTTTTTTCCTCTTTCCCATTGAATCTGGTTCTATCAGTCCTAAAGTCATGACCTGATGACAGGAATCTTCTATGTCCCATATATGCAAACTTCTTTCCATGTTCAAGCCAAACCGATTCTGTCTCCTCACTACAAATAGGGCATGCGTACTTTCCTCCTGTCCTACAACCAGAAAGATGTCCATATGCTGGAAAATCATGTATTGCCCATAGTAAAATTGCCCTCATTGTGAACATATTCTTACTGTGCGAGTCATATGTTACAGATCCTTTCCATAATTCAAGCAACTCTGCAATCAACGGTTGCAAGTAAACGTCAATGTCATGTCCTGGACCTTTTTTTCCAGGGATCAAAAGTGTTAACATGGTAAACTCCTTCCGCATGCATAAATGAGGCGGGAGATTATACGTAACAATCATAACAGGCCAGCAACTATATGAATTGCTCATATTCCCAAAAGGATTGAATCCATCCGTTGCAAGTCCTAAACGAACGTTACGTGGCTCCGCAGCAAAATCAGCATACTTTTCATCAACAATCTTCCACATAGACGAATCCACTGGATGACGCATGTAAATATCATCTTGAGCCGACTTTGAATGCCATGTCATATTCTCTGCAATCTCTGGTATAGTGTAGAGTCTTTTTAACCTCAACGTTAATGGAAAGTACCTTAGCACCTTACAAGGTACACGTGGGGCGGTTGACCTTACAACACTATTAAATTTTCATCTGTTTACTCCACATTTTGGACAACACTGCTTATCAACATGGTCCTTCCAGTATAAAATACAATCATTAGGGCATGCATGTATTGTCTCATAGTTCATACCCAATGAACTGATCAGCTTCTTTGCATTATAAGTACTATTTGGCAAAGAGTTCTCGTTGGCAAAATTTTCTTGAGCAAGTTTAACAACTCTATAAAGCTATTGTCTGACCAACGAAACCTAGCCTTCATACTCAGCAACTCCACTATCACAGACAACTTTGTATGCTCTGGTTTACACGATGGATATAGGGGTTGTTTTGCATCCTCCATTAACTTCCTATACCGAGCCTCATCGCCTAATTCATCATGAGCTTCAATATCATCTCCATTATTAACCTCATCCATGCATGCATCTAACTCAATGGGTTGAAAACGACCGAAAGCATCATTCACCAAATCGACCATTCTGGGCAACACATCTTCATTACGATTATCGACAAATGTACTCGCACCTGTTTCAAGACGTTGTTCCCCATGGAGAAACCATGTCGTGTACGTTTGATCTATGCCATTAAAAACCAAGTGTTCGGAAATGGTTTCTAATGTCATCTTCCCACGTATATTACAACACTTGGCACAAGGACAGCTGTGCCAGTCTTCCCCATTTGAATTTTGTTTCACGTACTTTAGAAATGTTACAACACCTTCCATGTATTCAACAGTTAACCTTCCTGCCCGCATCCAGTTCTTGCATGGTGTCATGGAAGCCATCTCTGGTAACGTATACATGATGTGTTTAAGTTAGATTACGAATGAGTATGTCTATTTAACTGACTAAATCAGTTGCCCATCCAAGACCAAATAGATTGTAACGCTTTCATTTTCAAATTTAAATGCCTACACCGAAATTCCGGCGGCATCTCCCCATATCTCTCCAGATATATTGATCTTGTATTTGATTCCCACGTCAGGTATCAACACAAAGTGATGATATTTGACAATGGAAATAAATGCAAGAAACATATCCAGAGAGAAAGAGAGATGATGCATAGAAAAGGCAAGTGCATTTGAATTGCTAAAATGAAAGCATTACATTCTATCCGGCATTGAACTGTCCAAACAGGGACAATTTAAGGATTTTTATGTACCAAGGAGCACATTGTATATATGCCTGGCCACATAAAAACCCTTAAATGGGTAACTGATTGTCTTAATCTATATACAATCACATCAAAATTTTTAATCTAAATGAACATAATTCAAAATACAACTCATTTCTAAATGTAGAATCAAAGCAAAAGAACTCGTAACCTGAGTTGTTTTCCTGCAACCAGTCTCACCAGATGACAGCATCACCTGTTCTCCATACATAAGCAGATAAACAAAACTCAGAGCATGACATTGAATAACATTGAATCCTCCTTTCACCAGTAGTAACAAAAAGAAAATGCTCAATACAAGTGTAACAGGTTTATCCTCCTTTCTTTTTATTAAGCATGGTGATGGGGATATTATTTTCTAACAGATGGGTGTAATCTAGTTAGTCCCATACATGAAAGTAGACATGACCAAAATCTGAAAATCCGAATCAATCTAACAAAAACCATCAAAATCCAAAACCCAAAATAAGATTCAAAACAAACCAAAATGGATGCCTAAACTGCAAAAACTACACAAGAAGCATCTACATGCATCTACCGACCAGTTACCACCTGTAGTTTCTCCAACAATGCATGACATCTATAAACTTCTGCTTTTGATTTTTCTATATAGCATAAATTAGAAAAGATTCAAGTGACTAAAATTTTTCTATGGATGGTAACTGGCCAAGAAAAGCTAATCACATTATATATAGTAAAAATTAGAAAAGATTCGAGTGACTAAAATTTTCTCATGGATGGTAACTGTCCAAGAACAGTTTAGCCATTTGTTCTAAATGACATGGATTGACAACTCATCTGAGTTACACATGACTTGTCAGAGTAAACTTGGACCCTAGTTTGGAACCACAAATAATCTATCATGTAGTGGCCAAGGCAGGATCAACTGGTCCATTTTCAGCATCTATCATGGTCATGTAGCAGCCGAGGCAGGCACACGGCTCAAGCAGTAAAACACTGCAATTACTGCTGGTTGAACTCGCCTCACACGTGTGTAAGATCAGAAAGTTGACCAGGCTTTCCTTATTGTGTAGATTACATGCATCCAAAAGCAGCCAAAACATGTCAATTTGCTCTTTGCCTTCATTTATATTGTACAACAGGCATCAGCACTGCTGGGATCAAATGACGAGTGGGTGATATTGCACACGTGTGCCTTGATCGCATTTTTGCACAAGGTGCTCCTCATGGTAGGCCCACGTTTTTTTCGAGCTCTCAAAAATTAACTCGATTGGGCCCAAATTCAATTTTGAGCCAAATTGAGTTGAGCTTTATGGAACCGAGTGGAGCGAGTTAATGGAGCTGACTCGGTTTGTAAATAGCTCTACATATAGAGACGCACCAGGCCGATCTGATTTGAGCCTGGTTAGGGCTAAAATGACTTGACCTAAGCCCAGCCCACATGCGAAGTAGTGGGTCCATGCTCGGTCTAAAGCCAACCTACTCAGCCCGTTGCTACCCCTGGCCCTCTTTTGAATCATATCACCTAAACGGTAGGACCCACTTGCCATGAAGATCACCCGATACAAATATAATCCTGTCCACTCATCTGGTGCCCCAAGAATTAATGGACAGCCCACGATTTGACACGATATACAGGTGCGGGCCATCTAATGAGTGATGAGGCGTACTATTGCATGGTAGGGATGTCCTCCACTAGTGATGATTTGAACCGTTCATGTCCCGGTTCTTCCGGGTACAACCTTAGTGGGTGTTACCCTTACCGTGGGGCCCACCTTAATGATGTATTGCATATCCACAACGTCCATCCGTTTCTCCAGTCCAGTTTAATACATGGCCCCAAAAATTAAGCAGATCCAAATCTCAAGTGGACCACAGCACAGTAAGCAGTGATGATTGAATATCCACCATTAAAAACTTCCTAGGGCTTATAGTAATGCCCACTGTGACGATCTTTTCCATCCCAGCCATTGATAATGTCAACCAGACCTAGATGAAGGAAAACTATAAAGATCAGCTTGATCCAAAACCCTCATGGCCCACAAATAGCTTTTAATAGTCATTCACCACTATTTCCAGTTGTGTGGTCCATCTGAGATTTTGATCTGCTTAATTGTTAGGATAGTGCCTTAATAATTTCTACACTCGTTTTGAATATTTTCACGGGCTTTCAAACTCAGTATTTTATATATTTAGCAAAAACCCATTAATCAAAGGTTATTTGTCCTTCTTTTCAACTAACGAAGGGTTGGAGGTCTGGTGATTATTTTAGAAAAGGAATGGAGAATCGGGTTGGTGTTTGATACTGGTATAAAAAACAAATCAATCGAAAAAATTAATTTTTGAGTTAATTTTTGAGAGCTCGATAAAACACATACTCTATGGTGTGGCCCATCTAAAAGGGTGGACGGCGTGGATGGGTCTCATGGACCCCACCATCACACACTCCACTGTCAGCACACACCCACCGTCAGTACACACCCACCATCAGTTAACACTTCACTGTTACCAGAGAGAGAGAGAGCATTACCTGTGTTGGTGAAGAGATCGACAGGAAGAAAGAGGTGGGAGAGATGTCTGCGGCCGGCGTTGGGAGAGGAAGAGACGGAGGTGGGAGAGATGTCTGCGGCCGGCGTTGGGAGAGGAAGAGACGGAGTGAATGAGAGGGAGAGAGAAAAGGGTAGTCATTTTAGGCAGATTGCGTTCTAACTCAGTACCTTGCGTACTGAGTAAACCATGTGGGGTCCACCGTTATTTATTTATTTTATCCACTCCGTTAATACATTTTAACAGATAATTTTAAGTCTTGATACCAAAATGGAAGAATATCTAAACCTCAAGTGGACCACACCACGGGAAACAGTTTTTTTGAACCTCTACCATTGAAAAATTAATGGAGGTCACAGAAGTTTTGGATCAAGCTGATGTTTGTTTTTTCTCTTCATCTATGTATTTGTGATCTTAAGAACAGGTTGGATGACAAATAAACATCACTGTGGGTCCTAGGAAGTTTTCAACGGTGTAAATCATTATTCCACACTATTTCCTGTGGTATGGTACTCTAGAGCTTTGGATTGACTTAAAATTTTGGATCAACCCCTAAAATTAGAGGGAAAAAAGGATGGACGGTGTGGATTAACCACATACATTCACAGTGCAAGATCTAGACCATGAATCAGGTGAAAAAAAATAGTCCGTTGCAATGGGGAACGGATTGGCTACTCCCCCTGACACCAGCCCTGTGGCTGGTGGTCGGTGCTCTGTGGGCCCTGCCATGGTGTATGTGTTTCATCCATTCCGTTCATCCATTTTTAAAGATCATTTTAGGGCTTTATTTTAAAAATACGAGGGTTATAAATCTTCAATGGACCACACTAGAGGAAAGCAATAGTGATTGGATATCCATCATTTAAATTCTCCTAAGGCTCAGTGTATTGTTTATCTGACATCCAATCGGTTGATTAGGTCATAAAGACCCAAATGAAGGGAAAAAACAAATATCAGATTGATCCAATACTTTTATGGCCCCCCAAAAGTTTTTAATGGTTGAAGTTCATTCGACACTGTTTCCTGTAATGTGGTCCAATTGAGATTTTTATATATCTCATTTTTTGTGTAATACCATAAAATGATCTATAAAAATATATAGACGGAATGGATGAAAAACATACATCATGGTGGCGCCCACATAGCACCGAACACCAGCTATTGGCTGGTGGCAGGGGAGTAGCCAATCCGTTTCCCAAATCACTTACTATTCACGTATACATCGAATATATACCATTGGTGATTGTGTTCCTGTAATTTTCCATTATATAATAAATTAATGGATAGGATATATGGAATATAGAATTAAATTGATCTAAAAAAATCTGATTAATGGGTCAGATCTAATAATATGTAGGTATATCATCATTTATACCGCGATTCATTTCTTCACTCTCTTCTCATGCGAGTCGTCATGGAATTTCAAATTTAAAGAATGGGAAGGTGATGTGGTTGCCTGACCAACCGTGCTCTGTTAGGGGACGTTGATTATATACACGTACACATTCTCACACGCACGTTTCGTACCTTCACTTAATCTTAACCGTCCAAAATATCAGATCCAGTAAGAATTAGGTACATCCCATAAATCGATTCGTAGCCATTTGATTAATGGTCATTTCCTATTGAAATGTGACTGTTGGATATCCAATCAATATTGTTTTCCTATGATGTGGTCCACCTTAGGTTTATATCCCTATCATTTTTTTGATCAAGCCCTAAAATGATCGGTAAAAATGGATGAACATAATGGATGAAATACATACATCATGGTGGGGCCCACATAGCACGTAATACTAGCCAACGGGTGGGTGGCAGGGGAGTAGCCAATCCGTTCCCATCCATGCTGGTATTTGTGGTGTGGTCCATTTAATCTTTGGAAATGATTCATTTTTGGAATAATTCTCTGAAATGATCTCGAAAAATGGATGAACGGTGTGGGTTAATCCCAAATTTTCGGTAAATCCAAAGCTCAAGTGGACCATGCCACACGAAACAATGTGGAATAATGATTTCCACCATTAATACCTTCCTTGGGCCCACAGTAACGTTAACGTTAATTTATTTGCCATCCAACCTATTCATAATATCAAATATATATGAATGAAGAGAAAACACAAACATCGGCTTGATCCAAAACTTCTATGGCCTCCAAGAATTTTTCAATGGTAGAGGTTCAATCACACTATTTCTTGTGGTGTGGTTCACTTGAGCTTTGGATATGCTTCCTTTTTGTTCTTTAGACCTCAAATTATTTGTTAACATGGATAAACGGAATGGATAAAATAAATAAATAACGGTGGACCCCACAAAGTTTACTTTGGTAAAGGTAATGGCTAATTCACCTGAATGTAGAGGGGTTTCCTTAAAACATTTATAATCATATATTAGGCTTGCCTTAATGTAATTCACATATCCAACCCACTCATTATGTGTGTCCCACTTGGATGAGGGGTCAGACCAAGTTTTAGCCGCATCCAAAACTCATGTGGGCCCCACCAAGTGCTTTTATATTTTTTATGATGTCTTGACGTGGTTTTAGATGGTATGGTCCACCTGAGTTTCGTTTACGGATGATTTTTGAGATATCTCATAACCTAAAGGGGACACATTAAATGCACGGTGTTGATGTTCGACACACATCATGATGGGGCCCACAAAACTTATCTACATCAATTCGTAGGTTCTCACAAGGTCAATAAATTGGGTCACAATTTTGACAATAACATTTAGCCCATTTTATATGTATAGTCCATTCACTCTATTTTATTGATCAATATCCTCAATTTGACTAGTTACTCGCCTCAATCAGGCTAGCTACATGTGAGAAAGGTATTGGGAATACAAGATTGATCAACAATTTGAGTGAAATTTGATTTAAACATATGAAGTTATTTACTCTTCAATCTGGACTAATTCGATTGTCCAAAAATGGTTAAATGTTCAATTAGTGGATGTGCCTAATAATTTATTAAAAAATATTTCTTTTTCATAGATAAATTTCAATTTTCATTTAAAAATAACATTATTTTTCAAAATGAATATTATTTTACTCTTAATTTTTCTTTGAAAACTTGTAACAAAATATCATTTTTAATATAAAATATTTCAAAAAAATAAATAAAAATACAAATTCTGAATTTTTATTTTCAAAATATCTTAAATTTTCACAATTTTTAATTTTTTTTCCCAAAAATTCCAAAATGCCAATTTTTTTTTCTTTAAAAGCATCATGTTGTTTTCAACTTTTCAATTTTTTTAAAAAAATATATATATTTTTCAAAATCTTAGTGTTTTTATAAATAACTTTTTTCTTTTAATTTCGAATTTTGAACATTTTCAATTATTTTTCAAAATCACAAAATTTTTCAACTTATTTATTTTTCATTTCAAAATGTTTATTTTTTGATAAAGTATCGATTTTTTAATATCGTTTTATTTAAAAAATTTCAATTCTTTCTCACTTTTTCATTTTTTTAAAAATCATTTTATTCAAACTTGTCAATTTTAATTGAACTTCACAATTTATTTTTATTTTTTTTTTCAAATTTCAAACTCTCATTTTCTTTTTAAAAATATTTTCATTTTTCAACATTGTGAAAATTTTCAAATTTTTAAAAATATTTTTATTTTTCTTTTTCAGGATATTATTTTTTCTCAAAATCAAATTCTATTTTTTTTTTTCAAATTTATCAACTTTATTAAATATTCCTTTTTATTCCCACAATAGATTTTTATTAAATCACGATTTTTATTTTTTCAAAATCTAATCTTTTTCTCAAACATTGTTAAATTTTTTAAACTTCTCAATATTCTTTTTCATGTGATATTACAAATCATTTAAATATTAGTTTTAAATTAAAAAATAAAAATAAAAATTCCACTCATTTGATATAAAAATAAATAAATTTTCTTTTTGCATTTAATCAATTGTTAAAAAATAATCTTAGATACAAATATGTACAATTAAACCACTGAAATTATATTAAAAAACAATTATTAGACTACAAAAAACTTAATTTTCCACCATATTCTATAGAAAATGAAAAAAAAAATTAATGTTTGGGCAAAAGTCCTTTTACGACGGATCTGATCCGTCGCAAAATCAACTGAAGAGCCCGCCATTTGCTAATTTCGGCGGGAATTTGCAACTGTTCGTTTTCCGTCGCCAAATCAAACTTTGCGACGGATTTCATCCGTCGCCTAGTTACGACGGACAAAAAATCCGTTGTAAATACGTCGTAAATCGGATTTTAGCGACGGATTTTCGTCCGTCGCTAAATTTCGCGACGTTAGGCCTACGGATATTCAAGAAAGACAAGCTTTGCGACGGACTTTTTTCGTTAGCGACGGATTAAATCCGTCGTTAAACCAAGAGATTTTTGCGACGGACAAAGTCCGTCGCAAAAATACGTCGCAAAATAGCCGCTTTGGCGTAGTGAGGGCCCAACATGCATTATTATTATATAATTTTTTTTAATAACATGTGGTGTGTGTGGGCAAGCTAGAACTGATTGTGCAGATATATTCAAAACGAATAACTTAACCCCAAACACTAAGATAGAAAAATACGTCAAATGTGAGCAAATATCATCGAGACCTATGAAGATCAATGACCTACTCAGCCACTTGTAATATGATTGTAAGATGGTTAGGCGATTGTCATAAGAAGGGGTTCTTCATACAAAGATGGGTTACACTTTGGCTTCCATATGAAAAGACTTTTGGTATATTAGGCAATATGAAACAATCAAATAAAAAGAGAAATACTCACAAACTAAGCGACACTACACGGAGCCTGAACCTTTCTGAATGAAAAACTATTTGTATTGAGACGGAAATAATCCAACGCTTTCATTCCCTAAAATGATGGACGGCGTGGATATAAAACACATACAATATTACTGTGAGCCACACAGCCCCCAACAGATCATCACGTTACCGCATCACCGTTGGACCACCACCTGATCCCGGTCCAACGCAAACCGGGTGTAGATTGCCTGACCGTATTTTCCACCGTCTTTTCTTTTTTTCTTTTGGAAGAATAAAGGCTATGATTGTCTTATAAGGAGAAAAGTTAGGTGCAGCCCATCACGATGTTTGTTAAAAATCTGCCTGGTCAATTATTTTATCAGCTCATACTCAGACATGAGCTCAGGAGCAAGGTGGATTTAAAAATCAAGCGAGCCACGAGGCGAGAAAAGGTAAAGAGAACTTACTGTTGAAACCTACTTGAAGTCCGTCTTGATGTTTATATGCCACCCAAGTTGAGCAGCTTTACCTCCTGAGATGAGCTGAAAACACAAAATTATTAGCTTGATCTAAAACTAACCTCGCCCCACAATTGGTTCAACGATAAGTGGTCAATCTCGATTGTTTCCTTTCGCATGACCCACTTGAGTTTTGGATCTAACAAAACAGATGAATGAGGTAGATTACTTAAAAATATCATGGTGGGCTCCACCTAGCTTCGACTGCAAAAAGACAATTCGCATCCACGCAAACCATGTTTGAAAAGAATGCTGCTAATTGGGTACTGCTGCTATATGTGCTGATTAGGAGGGCTTACATAAAGCTTGCATAACAATGATTTGGTCGACTATGTTTTCAAATGGCCCACTTTTGACAACAGCTTACAGGGTTCTTGTGCTGGCATCAGCACACAGACAGGCAATGCCAATCCTCATCCGTTTGAAAATAAGTGTGGATTTGGTGAGATGCACAGTAGTAGCAAGATATGAAGATAGATGATTGGACCACACGTTACTATCAAAGATGAGAGCCATGCAAAGCATATTTCTAAATAATTTCAATTGAAAGTAGTTCAATCAATCATGTAGTACTAGACCAACATCACAAAGGGCCCAACAAATCAAATCTCACAGTAACACTCATCTCTAAAAAATGACACATGGCCCAACCAAGTCCTGCCACCTCCTAAAACTATCAAGCTACTTGCCACCCATTCCCTTCACATAATGTCTCATGAATTTTAGAAAAATCTATGTGCTTGATATATGTTCAGTACCTTTTTTTCAAAGAAGTTTCTATTCAGCTATCCCCTTAGTTGAAGAAATTATTGTTGGTGTACACAGGGTGGTTGGAATATGGCCACTTACCAAGAAGTTGGAGACTTGAGTTGGCCCACCTTCATATTTATGTGAAATTTACCTGACAATAAGATGAGTCACATTATAAGATCATAATTAAAAAATTATCCTCATCCATGATTCAGACAGGCCACACAAATAGACAACTCTTACCCTCCAAAACATTTCCCTTAGTATGGCCCACCTGAATCACATATGGGCCGAACGTTTGGGACGGAGGCCTAAATATCTTGGTGTAGGCACCCGTGGTTGGAGCGAATTTCATGTAATTATCATGGTGGGCCTTGTAAAAATAAAAGTTGGATATCTCTCTCCCAACTATTCACTTTTGTGTGGCCCATTTGAATCAGTGGTCAGCCTGATTTTTTTTGGGCTTAGGTGTAAGGCCTTATAATGGTTGAGACAGATCTTAAAATTGGACAAAGGCCCTCTCAACTGTTTTTTTTTTTTTTTTTTTTAAAAGAGATTAAAAGTGAATTTATTGGACACTAACCCTTAATTTTTTTAGGGTCCTGATGCTTATGTCAGACCTAATCTGACCATTTGGCCAAAGATCTAGTTGACCTATGATTCAGGTGGGTCATACCAAGGGAAACAACTGCGGGAGAGACATGCACCCTTAATTTTGACAAGACTTGCCATGATAATCATATGAAACCTACTCCACCCCATTAAATGACACCAAAATTGAGGCCATGGGCTGAAACATCAGGCTCATATGTGATTCAGGCGGGCCACGCCATGGGAAATAGTTCAACGAATGAGAGTTGTTGTGTATACTATTTTCAATCATGTAGTCCACTTGAATCATGGATGGAGCAGATTTTTACACCCGGGGACTGCACATGGGTGAAGCAACAGATTGTCAGAATAGATATTACATAAATATTATGGTGGGCCCACTAAGCCACTGACCCCTTTGCTTGCATACCGACAACTAGAGGTGGGCATTTTTTACCCGATCCGGTGGATCCGACCCATTCCGAACCAAACCGACCGGATCCGACCCATTCCGAACCGAACCGACGGCCTGGATCGGGTAGGATCGGGTAAGATCATTTAGATCCGACTAGTTTTCAGATCGAGATCGGATAGTGGTTAATCCGGACCGTTCCGATCCGAAAACCCGATCCGAATAGATCCGGACCGTTCCGATCCGGCCAGATTCGGAATAAAAATCAATATTTTTACTTTTTCTTATGGTGTGGTCCACTTGAGCTTTGAATATTCATCAATTTTGGGTTCAACAGCTAAAATAATTTGAAAAAACAAATGGACGGCGTGGATACACCACATGCATTCACGGTGGGCCCCAACAGAGTTCACTCACATATGAGAATGAGTTACTTGCACGGCACGTCAACTGGCGGGCAACAGCTGTTTACTTGCTTTGCATGTCAAAACGGTAGGTTGTGAGAGTATGTATTAAAGTGGCTTAACCAAGTTACTTGGGCCCCACCATGATGTATGTTTTGTATCCAACCTTCCATCCATTTGGAGAGATCACTTCAGGGCAATATCCAAAGAATGAATGAAATCCAAAGCTCCAGTGGACCCCAATATAGAAAGTTCTATGGACAGTGACGCCCACCATTAAAAACTTTTAAAGGCTACAAAAGTTTTAGATTAACCTGGTATTTGTGTTTTCCCTTATTTCTTTATTTTTCAACTTTTGAACAGGTTGGATTTCAAATAAACATTACGATGGGCCTTAGGATAGTTTCAACGGTGGGAATCATTCTCTCCACTTTTTTCTGTGATGTGGTTTACTACAGATTTTTATCTACATCATTATTTGGCTCATGCCCTAAAATGATATCTCAAAATTGATGGACGGTGTGGATATAACACATACAGCGTAGTGGGGTCCACAAAACTTGGTGACGTTACTTCAATAGCCTGCTCGATGGGACAACACATGTAGCAAGCATTGATACAAATTTTTTATAGTCATGTGGGGCCCACCTTAATATATATATGTTATCTAAGCCGTTCATCCATTTTGACATATCAATTTAGGCGTTGAACAAAAAATTATGATACATTGAAGATTGAAGTGGACCACACCATATGAAATGATCCGAATAGTGTTCAACCCGATCCGACTCGGTTTCCCTCGCCGAGTCAGACTCGAATCGGGTCAAATGAATCAAGCATCGGATCTGTCCGAGTCAAGTGACCTAGACACGGTATCGGATCGAATCGATTTCAGGTCTGCCTATTAGAATTTTGAATCTGACCGGGTTAGGCTAAATCCGGTCCAACCCGGACCGATGCCCAGCTCTACCGACAACAACTTCCGTTTAGGAAATTAATGAGATACCTTATTGAAAATATTTTTATAAAAGGAATGTAAATTTTATATTAGGTAAGTAGTTATATATATATATATATATATATATATATATATATATATATATATATATATATATATATATGGGAAAAGGTACTATGCGCTCGACCTCACGATAAGCTCCTGTGAGGTCGAGCTGTGTGGGCCCCACCGTGATGCGTGTCGACCATCAACACCGTGCATTTGATGGTTCCCCTCTAAATTATGGGATATCTCAAAAATCAGCCGTATATAGAACTCAGGTGGGCCATACCATCTAAAATCATGTGAAGACACCGTTAAAACATATAAAAGCACTTGGTGGGGCCCACCTGAGTTTTGAATGCTGCTGAAACTTGGTCTTAACCCTCATGCAAGTGGGACACACATAATGGATGGGCTGGATTTTCAAACCACATCTCGGTGGGCCCAAAAAACTGATTATAAATTTTTTAATGGTGGACGGCCCCTCCCCACTTCTGTATGTGGTGTGGCCCACACAAGTCACTGATTGACTTAATTTTTGAGACCAAGGCCCACGATGGAATGTTGCATCTGACTGATGGGGTAGATGTTCGAAACGCTTCACGGTGGGACCCACACAGCTCGACCTCACGGGAGCTTATCGTGAGGTCGAGCGCATAGTACCTTTTCCCATATATATATATATGGGGAGCGATGGGCTGGGCCGCTTTCGGCCGGACCGGGCAGAGATTTGTCAGACAGCCCGTGGTAGACACCTTGCGCACCGAGAGCCACATGGGTAAAACTTTCGTGAGATCCACACCGTCCATCTGCCATTCTGCCTCGTGTTCACGTTGGAACCCACAATTCATTACCACCCAGAGCTCGGGTAGGCCGCACCTTAGTAAAAAGTTGGGATTGACGTGCACTTTGTGTAGGGCCCACTGTAGTGTTCATATGTCATCCAATCCATTCATCTCATCTGATGTGCCTCATCAGTATGATAAAATTACCCAAAATCAGAGTATTCCTTCCTACACTGATCAGGTGGGCCGTATCATGTAAATTTATACGTATAAATATAGTTTTATCTAGTGGCCCACCTGAGTGTTGAATCAGTCTGATTTTTTAGATCGATGCTAACAAGGTGTGGTGCGCCTAATAGATAGGGGTGGATTTCATTAACCTCAAGTCGTTTTCCATCGTTTGAGAAAGTGACTCTGATAGGTACCTCTCTCTCTCTAGGGTCCATGTGCCGTCCGCACCCGTTCATAACGTAATACCTACTGTTATGAACTGAAAGCATCCAAAAAAAAAGACATGAGCATGATTCAAAACTTCTGTAGCCCCGCGAATGTTTCAACGGTGGGACGCTCCACACAACAAGAAACAACAGGGATTGATCCCCACCATTGAAAACATTGTGAGGGCCATAGAAGTTTTTGGATGATATGTAAATATCATGGTCAGCTCTAGGAAGGTTTAAACGGTGGATGTTTCCATTCCCACTGTTCATATCGTGTAGCCCACGTGAGTTTTGGATCTGGGTTATTTTTGGCCTTTCATACTACAGTGAGGTTGTGAAACTGATGGACGGAGTAGATTTCTCACAAGCATCTCTGTAGACCCGAATGGTTTCCAACCACAGAAGCTTTGCGTGTCCAGGGCATCGTCTAGAACAATCCTTGCCGGTCATGTAACAGAATCATTAGCTCCTCACGTGGGCCATATGCGCAAGGAAATATGAATTCAGGACCTGACCAATCTACACGTGGTGGGGCCTACCCACCTAGTATTTTGTGCCAAGGCATCTCCATGGTGGGGCCCACCTGATGAGTGGTTTGGATCTTGAACTTATTCCAAAAATGCACATAGGCAGTCCCCTTCGAGGAGAGTCCAGCCACTTTATTATATCAATCTTCAAATTAAGGTGGGCCCCACACCATATAGATCCGGAGCAGATCAGGTGTTACCTCCTGACTAACTCCATAGTGGGTGTTTCTCTTGCCGTGGGGCCCATTTTGATGTATGTGTTGTATCTACAGGCCGTCCTTTAGATTTTTTAGCCCATTTTAGGGCATGGTCCCAAAAATGAAGGAGATCCAAATCTCACCTGGACCACACCGCAGGAAGCAGTGGTCATGGAACACCCACCGTTAAAACATCCTAAGGCCTACAGTGATTTTTGTTTTCCATCCAACCTGTTGATAAGTCAAATCAGACATGGATGAAGGGAAAACACAAATGTCAGCTTGATCCAAAACTTTTGTGGCCCACTAAAAGTTTTTAATGGTCATTCACCATTGTTTCCTGTGTGGTCCACCTGAGATTTGTATCTCGTTCATTTCTGGAATCATGCCCTAGAATGACTTACAAAACCGAAGGACGGTGTGGATATACAACATGTACATCAAGGTGGGCCCCACGGTCAGGGAAACACCCACTACAGTGGTAACACCTAATCCTCTCCCATATCCATTGGGCCTGAAGTCAGGCCCTTATTTGGCCCATGACAATCATTAATGGGCTTGGACTGAGCCTCTACAGAAAAGTCCGTAACCCTAAGCTCTGGGCGGGCCTATTTATTTAGTGGCCCAAAAATCATGCGAGGAATGACAAGTGTACCTAGAATCTAGGCCCACTTTGGTTCCTACCTTTTCAATCTTGACCATTGGTCAGATTCACTAGATCAAGTTCATTGAAGGTTTGAGCAAAATGGATTATGTGGGTCCCATTAACTGGGGCCCATATCTATAAATATGGACGGACGGTTTTGCTTTTTAACAAGCAATGGTCGGGTGGGAATTCTTGTTACAATATCGCCCGGACTACTCCACTGGGCCCAAGTGGGGCTGCCTATGATCACCCATGACTATTGGATTGGATGGGCCACTGCTGGTCCAAAAGTAGTCCTAATTGGATGATCGTAGCCATCCAATTAAGTGCCTGCAAAATAGACGGTGAGATTAAAAATAATCCGTTAATTGGATATGGCTGTGATCATTTAGGGCCATCAGCATCCTTGGTTGATCCCACCCATCCAATGGTCACTGAAGATCATAGGTGGGTCCCAACAGAGATGTCTGCTACCTGTTATGGTAAGAATATTTTTCAGGATGAAATCTCTTATTTTATTAAAGAGAAATGGTCTAGTACTCTCGGAGCACTATAACACCTACTTGCATCGGTTTACTTGGGTTGTTCATTTGAACCATCTGAACCGTTCATTAAATCCAAAGCACATAGCATAGACGACCATTCAAAAATTGTACTGATCGGATGATCTAATCCATCATTGATTTGGCCTTATTTTTTACAACCATATGTTTTGAAAACTATGGATGTGATGTTTACATTTGCCCGACAAAAGCAATTCTTTATAAGCATACGCAATCTATGACTGACCCTAACCAGCAGATAAATCAAGTTGCTGGTTGGACCTATTTTTCTGTAAATGATCTTCACCATATATATTAAAGGTCACTGATCAAGTGGTTCACATATGTCAGAGTGGTATGATGTTTATGTTTGTGCAATTCAGTTTACGCGTGCAATTAGAAAGACAATGAAAAAGATAAATACCTAATTCTTCCGTATGAACAAACGATATAGGCAGATGGTTAGCAAGATGTGACCAAGTAAGAACTTGATTGATCGGGATCCATCAACTTAGGGTTGTTAACATTTATGCCAATCATACGGTGCTTTAGCAATGGCGCTTGACAATAGCAATATATGATAAGACTAGGCTATGCTAAGTACTGTTAGTATAAATATAAAAAAGAAAATAGATTGTGTTTGGCATGGACCTCTAGCTCTTCAGAAATTGCTCATTTTATAAGTTATTAAGGCAGTAAAATCCTCTTTGGATTTCTTTGATGGTACATGATCCTCCACATCTACGGCTTGTAGTCTTCCCATAGGGAGATCTCTATAAATCTAAAACTGTTGGTTTCTAAATTTCTACTTTTACATAGATGGTTCCCTCTTTATCAGACTCTTCTCCACCCTTTGTCCCTTCTAATTGTGGAACTAGTGGGATTGTATCCAACAAATTCATATCTCTCTTTCTTTTAATTTTGATCTGCTCCAATATGGGTCCATTCCATTAATATCCATCCATTCAAATATCAATCATATCTTTAGATATTTGAAATCTTTGTAATCATTGTGAGAGCTCCGAACGTTTTTAAAAAAATTCTCCGATTTTAAAAGGATTGCGAGAGACGGCCTTATCGAGCATATCATATCCGATACGTGATAGTATTGTTGCCTGGGTAGGTCTTCTATACACATGCTAGATACACTGCCTTATTCAAATAGCACACGAATCACGGTCTCATGTCATTTAACGATTCGATATCCTAAAGGCATGCGTACGGTTTTATACCACTGCATTAATAAATAAATAAAATACATTACCGAAGAAAATGCAGTGAAAGATATTCTTGGGTGTGAGTACAATTCTACCAACATCGAATCCGTAGTATTGGCACATGATGACTTTTTATTGGTCCACGTTGATGTGCAAAAAACAGGTGTAAACAGTTTGCATGGTAGCCCATTATATGTGGAGTGAACTAAATGAATGGACAAGGTTAATGGATTGGGCTAAGTGTGCTAAGGGAACTAGGAGAGCCCTGAAGTATCTATCTTTAAAAAAGTATTATGTGTAGATGTTGGAATAAATAAAGGAAAAAGATTGTGTCTGCGTAGCGGACACTGAGAGTGGTTGTACACATCTCCCACAATCCAACAATTATAGTTGGAAATCTCTTCTCATTTCAAAATTGCCATTTCATAGTTCACTTCAAAAAGCTTCCCAAATTCCCACCAACCTTTTTTTAGTAGGGAGAGGTACAACTGGTGGGCCTATACTGTGCATCGCATGCCCTCTCTTCGAAGTCATGAATGGGCTTGCTGTAGGCCTCAGATAGCTCATTATTCTATATTATAGGTCCAAGCCCAACCCAAATAGGACTAAGTTGAGTCATGAGTCATAATGACTTGCAATCATGGTTAAATGACTCGGTGACTTAGATTGACTTGTTCATTCTTAAGTTGAGTTGTAACTAGCCCAAGTAAATGTATTCATGTTGATTTTGATCAAATCTAAGTTGACTTGGACGAGTTGCATACTTAAAAACCATACTTACAATGGATACACATGCAATATCCAACTCTATAATACAATGGGCATGATGACAAGTTGGTGTGCCTTTGTCTTGCTATACATCAGAGTGTGATTGTGCCAAAGATATAAGCTCCTAATGTTGAGCTTATTGGACACTTATATTGGTAGATCAAGATTAAGTTTCTAGATCAGGAGGCCCATCATGCCTGGACCATGATTGACTTGAAGATGCATTGAATCTGATTAATCTTTAAACTTAAAGATGTGTGAGGGTTTAAAACTCTTGATTATATGCATTTTAACTCATTGTAGGAGGTTATCATGTACCCCAATAAAAGCAGATATGGCTAGGTACATACATTAAGGACCGTTGAGATTTATATGAGCCAACAAGGATCCACTGGTTTCTTAGGAAATTACTTCTCGTTGATATCTTGGAAATCAGGTGTTTATCAAGTGATTTATCTTATTGGCCTAAAAGGTTTTACAAGTGTTTTTAACTATTAAACTTTTTTAACCATTAAAATGATTTTAATTTTACTTAATGATAATCTAGATTTGAGAGGTCCACCACTTGATATGAATGAGCATTGAGTTTTTAGTGCACTTGATATGCATGATATACCACTTAATATGGCATATGGGAGACTATAGGGTGGTAGATTTTCATATCTACTTCTCCCTAAACTCTTTAGGATGTCACTAACGAGAGAAAAAAGAAGAGTGAGAGAATACCCTCTCTCCAGCACTCCATCGCACGTTGATGCGTGTGGGGTCCACCTACTTGTACAATGTGTCTCCCTTAGTCCGCCCAATGGGTAAAATGTTTGGTTCCCACATCTCCTTCACTCGAGATAGATCTAGAAAAGACCTTTTAGTTTAGAAGATCAACAACGGCAGAATCAACTACTTCATCTATAGTTTTGGATCAGGCAAATTATAGCTATAGGATTTATGGTTTTTTCTTCCATAGAAACTTGAGTATATCTAAATAATGTTCTGCAAGATTTAATCATATAATTTGAACATTTGAAAATTTTTAATTTAATGGTATTTCAAATTTTTTTAACAATAACTAGATCGTCATCAAAAGTGAAAATTCAATTTTCACTTATGATCTTTCACCAAATCCTGACATGTAATTGATTGGCCGATGATTGCAAAAAATTGGGAATTTGAAATTCAGATTGTTCAAATTAAGCTTTAGGTTGGTTTGAATTGAATTTCAGGTGATTTATGATATTCTCATACTTATATAGACTTCGACATGAGTGTGCAATCCAAAGTTTCCATGTAAATAAGCAATCCTGTTAATTAGGTGTGTACAGTATGTACTAAGAACATGGGTGATATAAGACATATTAATTGATTTGAATTGGTATTGCAAAGTTTCATTTAACCTTATGGGGTGTTTAATTTTCATATCCTATAAATAGGACATTATTATTTTTCACTCCTCTTTGAGAGTTGATGAGTTTTTCTGCCTTGGTTAGAAAAAGAATAACTTAAATTTGTAGGCCCTACTGTGATGTGTGTGACATATCCACACCATTCATCTATTTTACCGAACAATTTAGGGAATATCAGCTTGATCCAAAACTTCTTGGCCTCTAAGAAATTAACCGTAGGCATTCAATTCCCACTGTTGCCTGTGGTGTGGTCCACTTGAGCTTTGGATCTGCCTCAAGTTTGGGCTCATATCTAAAATCAGATGACAGAACGGATGGATGGTATGGATAAGCCACATACACCAAAATAGGCCCCACGTGAAATTCATACCTGTCATTAATTTCACTGCAACGTTTGCATTGAAAATGGAGTGGGAATTACATTGGTAATAATTATTACCCATTTATACCAGTTTACAGATATGGATTAAAAAACAAACAGCCATAATGAAATTAACTTAAAAGTTCCAATTTAAGTTTTCACATCTCCATTTCCTTTTTGGCATGAATTGAGCTTTAGGCTGGGATTGGACAGCATGAAACCAGATCCAGCCGTTAATGGCCCTACCCAAAAAGCATTGCCTAGAAATAACATTATCCAATAAAATCACAATTCCAGAGGAAACATGAACCCTCAAATGCCTAAAAGCAACCAACCTAAATAATTGATTGAATGATTGCGTGAATCAATGGTTAGATCCGCACGATATCAAAAGTGTTAATTTGTGAGGAACACAATGATGTGAAAAACGGACAGCGATTAGCTCAAGAGGTGTCGCCCACCTTCTCTAATATATTAGCTAATGATGGGATGTCGTAGGCAACTCATTCCAGTCGATCCCACCATGACTTGGATGAGTCACATCAGGTCGAATTGATGGATTCGCCCGTCTCCCAACTGAATTCGGATCCTATGCTGGCCACTACCAGGGAAGCGGATTGGCTGGTGTAACTACGTGCGGAGGGAGTTATAGGAACGGCTCAAAGGAGATCAAAGTCAAATAGATGTGCCCCCAGGCATCCCTTAATTCCTCACTTCATGAGCTACATTTTTATTTTTACGTTCATGATTTCTGAAATCTATTGGTGGCAGTGAATTTCGTATATGATGGATTAGAATACATTTAGGACGTTTGAAATCTACCGGTATCGATGAATTTAACACATCTTGGATCGGACCAGGGATAGAAACAAGTGGTATGTTTTGCTGCAATGGAAGTATTTGTGGCATCGGTTGAACTAGTGGTACAGGTGCCTAATTTCTAACAGAACTTGCAACAGCTTATTGTTAAGGTGCAACAAATGCTCTATCACCAAATAAATCCATCAAACGATTCATGCTCTAGGTGTGGTTGACCATCCACCTATTGAAAGCCTCGACCTGAACTCGTGAATGTTCTACCTAAACTCGTGATAGTTATAAGATGTGTTGAATCCCCCTTTGCCGCAGGGAAGAACGTGATGAGGTTGATCACCGTCTTCCTCAAGGATAACTACTCCGAATCCACGGAGCTTCTCTGGACTCCTCACAGAAACTTCTCGAATCCACGAGGAAAGAAAGAAAGAAAATAGAAATAAATTCTAATAAAATTCGAAATTGATTAATGAATGAAATAAATGAGTTCACAACCCTTTAAATAGGGATACCAAGCAATGTGAGAGAAATCAGAAGCAAACTACAACTAAACTCCTAGAATTCACAACTTACTATTTGTAGACGGTCATGATGTCTACTAGTGCGCAAGGTTTTCGGCCAAAAATAGTAAGTGTCCTATTTGGCTTCACCAAACCATTCTCCTAATTATTCTAAGCTCTTTTCACGTTGGGCGCAGCTCTTAAAGCCCGACAGATGAAGAGTTATAATCAAACTAAAACTTACGATTTTTAGTAAAAACGAAATTAAAACAGGGAAACAACCGTCGATCCAGGGGTATTTCGCAAATCTGGGTTGTATAACCCGGCATAGCAGGGTTGGTTGGCTAAAGTAGCTTGTTCTACCCCAAAATCATATCTTGTATGCTCGATAACTCATTCCGGATTGTGAGATACGCCCGATCTGAGGTCCAACGGTCCAGATCACTTCTGTCGTCGACCGGGCCTTTTCTTGTCCATATTGGCCATGAAACTGTCCGCGACCCACTCTACATCAGTCCCCTCCACTTCAAACGAACTCGTCCTCGAGTTCTCATCCTGCGCTGGTCCATGATACTCGATCAGGTCCATGACGTTGAAAGTCCATGAGATCGCCATGTCATCTGAAAGATCAACAACATAAGCATTGTCATTGATCTTTCGAATGATTGAGACGAGTCCAATCTTCTTATTTTTCAACTTGTTGTATGTCCCGGTCAAAAATCTCTCCTTGCGCAGATAGACCATAATGCGGTCACCCACCTCGAACACTTTTTGTCACCGGTGCTTGTCCGTTTGTTCCTTATACTTCTCGTTCGCATATAGCTTGGTTTGCACTTCCGCATGGATGCCCATAATCTTGTCTGCCATATGTTTGCTGCAATGCTCGTGCCTGGGTGCTCAGGCAGAGGGACCAAGTCATGTGTGTGGCGAGGCACTGGTCCGTAAATAATCTGGAACGGTGATTTCTCTGTCGAGTGGTTCACCATGTTGTTGAATGCAAACTCTGCTTGAGACAAGACCAAATCCCACTGCTTCAGTTTTTCTCCTAAAATACAGCGAAGGATGTTTCCCAACGTGCGATTCACAACTTCAGTCTGCCCATCAGTCTGTGAGTGGTAAGCACTGCTAAATTGAAGTCGTGTATCAAATCGAGTCCACGAAGTCCACCAAAAGTGGCTAATGAACTTTGTGTCATGATCAGAAGTAATGGTCTTGGTGACCCCGTGTAGCGGTTCGACCTCCCTGAAGAATAGATTCGTCACGTGTGTTACATCGAGGGTCTTCTTGCATGGGATAAAGTGTGTCATCTTGAAGAAACAATCTACCACCACGAACATTGAATCCATGCTGCGTTGTGTTCGTGGGAAACCAAGCACAAAGTCCATAAATAAATCCTCCCAAGGACCGCCAGGCACAGGTAACGGGGTGTAGAGGCCTGTATTCTGAGATTATCCCTTGGAGGTCTGACAAACATGATAACATTGTATGACTTTTTCCACATCACATATTAATTGCGGCAAGTAATATTGCTCTTCCATAAGAGCTCGCGTCTTGTCTCGCCCAAGGTGTCCAACAAGGCCACCTCCATATAGCTCCTGAATAATCTGCTCCATCAGAGAACTTTGGGGGATGCACAATCGATTCCCTTTGAAGAGAAAGTCGTCTCATATATGAAGGTCACTAGAGTGACCTTCTCAACACTTCATCCAAGAATCTTTGAAGTCCTCATCATCGGCATACAGCTTCTTGAGACAATCGAAGCCAACCACCTCGTTGTTCATCGTAACAAGTGGTGATGCACGACAGCTAAGTGCATCAGCCACCTTGTTCTGCTGTCCTAACTTGTGCTTCAGAATGAACGTGAATTTCTGTAAAAACGCAACCCATCTAGGATGCACACTATTCACGTTAGTATGACTATTAATAAACTTTAATGTTTGATGGTTAGTGTACAGAACAAACTCTCTTTAAATTAGATAATGCCGCCAATGTCGCAGTGCCTGAATAACTATGTATAACTTATGCTCATAAGTCAACCACTTCTTTCGGGCTTCACTGAGTTTCTTGTTATAGAAGGCTACTGGCCTGCCTTCCTGTGATAATACTCATCCAATTCCGACGTATGAAGCGTCACACTCAACCTCAAACAATTTCTCAAAATTAGGAAGCACCAAAACAGGTGTTGTTGACAAATGATACTTGATCTCATGAAAGCTCTTGTCAACTTTATTGGTCCATTGGAACGGTCCTTTTTTCATGCAATTTATTATAGGTGCGACTATGGTGTTAAAATCTCGCACAAATCGATGATAGAAAGTCGTCAACCCGTGAAAACTCTTCACCTCATGAATGTTTGTCAGGATCGGTCATTCCCTAATGGCTCGCACCTTTTCATCGTCTACACGAATGTAACAAATTCTAGAAACAATAGGCTGTCAAGTTGAGGTATAACTTGTTAATTTGTAGGACCTGCAGCACCTGCTTAAGATGTTTCCTGTACTCCGTCTCATCCTGACTATATATCAATATGTCATCAAAATATACTACCACAAATCGACCAGTGAACACTTTTAGAACTTGATTCATCAAACGCATAAAAGTACTTAATGCGTTCAATAGGCCGAAGGGCATGATCAGCCACTCATACAACCCTTCATTTGTCTTGAATGCCATTTTTCACTCATCACCGGGTCGGATACAAATTTGATGGTACCCGCTCCTTAGATTTAGTTTAGAGAACACCTTGGCCCCTTCTAACATATCAAGCATATTGTCCAACCGTGGGGTTGGGAACCGATATTTGATGGTAATTTTGTTGATTGTCCGGCTGTCGACACACATATGCTAGGTTCCATCTTTTTTTGGCATTAATGGTGCTGGTACGACACATGGGCTCATGCTCTCTCTCAAGAAACCCTTACGGATCAATTCCTCCACTTGCCCCTGAAGTATCTTACACTCCTTCGGACTCATCCGATAATGAGGGCAGTTGGGCAGGCTAGCCCCAGAAACGAGGTCTATGTGATGTTGAATGTCCCTCATGGAGGACAATCCATCAGGTAAATTTTCAGGCCAGAATTCTTTGAATTCATTTAGCAATAGTCTTAAACTTAGAGGGATGTTTGAGGATTTCTTTTCCTCGCCCTTCACCACTACGGCGTATACCTCGACGGTTTTCTTGGATTCCTGCATGAAATTTCAAATGGTCAAGGGGGATCTCCCCTCTACTTTAGAGGCTTTAGGGTGGTTCTTTGGTGCCATAGGGGTAAGGATTATTTTTTGACTATTCTTGACGAATATGTTTTTTCGACTATTCTTGACGAATATATAGACATTGTCTCAAGGGTCGACCGATTAATATATGGCAAGCTTCAATGTCGACCACATCACAAAGTATCTGATCCTTATAATTTTTGCCAATTGAAAATAAGATAGTGCATTGTTCAATTACCTTGGTCTCATTTACCTTTTTTATCCAGCCAATTAAGTACGGGAAAGGATGTTTCGTTGTTGGTAGCTGCAACTTGTCCAATATCACTCTTGAGACGATGTTCTCGCTACTACCACTATCTATGATCACATCACAGACATTTTCGTTAACAGTGCATCGAGTATGAAATATATTGTGTCGTTGTAGATGTAATTCTTTTCATGGGGCATACAGTAATCGCCTCACAACTAAAAATTCGCCACGATCCTCGCCCGTCACTTCATCGTCACTTGTTATTTCTTCAGTGGTTTGTTCATATTCATCAAATCTATGGTCTTTTTTTGCGGCCTCATCTTCAGTGCCCCTTTCATTTATAGTCAAGTGTACTGTGGGACGTTGAGGACAAGTATTTGATTAGTGGCCTGATTGGCCACAGCAGTAATAGTTGTTTGACTTTGGTCAGCATAAGGATTTGGAATCCTACTAGGGCCCGCTGCTGTGGATATTGTATGTTGAGGTCTGGATGAATCGTTCCCCGTATCACAGTTTGCGGTTGTAGAAGGTTGAGGACGTTCTCCTATTAGATCTTTTCCTCGTGTCATTACTGGATCCTGCATGGGACCCGTCATGTGGGGTCAAGTTGAAGGATAAGGACGAGCATGAGCTCTTGCAAGTTGTGTTTCTGCCCTACCCGTCAATTGAACTGCTTCATTTATGATCCCAACTGGGTATATATGAACTCGGTCCTGAATTGTCGGTCGCAACCCACCTATAAATCGTGTCACTTCTATGACTCAGATTCTGACAGATCGTTTCATGTAGTCAACCGCTAGAATTTCTCAGTGTAATCTGTGACGGTTCGATTTTCTTGTCGGTAATTTTGGTATTGCTGGAATAATATCTGCTCATAATCATTAGGGAGAAATCGTGATTGAAGAAGACGTCTCATCCGTGGCCATGATGAGATGGGCACCTTATTCTGGCGGGCTCGTGAGAGTTGTAATTGTTCCCACCATGCAGAAGGACTAGATTTTAATTTAAACACTACCAATTTTACCCTTTTATGATCTGACACGTCCATATAATCAAAATATCTCTCTACTTCGGCTAGCCAATCGAGAAAATCTTCAGTATGTAATAAACTATTAAAACTAGGAAATTCAGCCTTACCTCAATAGTCTCTTTCAGCACGATCTAGATGATCGCCTCCATGAATTTGTCGTCGGGTAAAACCTTCATTAAGGTCCTCATCGCTGGAACTCGAATCATCTGGTGTAGCCCTACGGTTTGCCACTGGCAGTGCTTTACGAAAATCGGGATTGTGTCGTACAGCAACCACGGGTTGTGGAGCAACCACGGGTTGTGGAGCAACCATAGGTGGTGGGGCACCGCCTACCGCTCAGGGCGGAAGTAGGGCATCTGCAAGACGGTCGAGGGTTACCTGCAGCCCTTATATGATCAACTGACTCTCCTGGTGGAAAGCTTCCATTCTTTCCGAAAGATAACGAATCTTTGAATCATCGTCCATAGGATTTTGATTTGTACCTTCATTATTTGTCATCGGCCCGAGGGGAATCCTCGCTTTGATACCAATTGACGCAAGGATGAACGTGATGAGGTCGATCACCGTCTTCCTCAAGGATAACTACTCCAAATCCACAGAGCTTCTCTGGACTCCTCACAGAGACTTCTCGAATCCACGAGGAAAGAAAGCAAGAAAATAGAAATAAATTCTAATAAAATTTGAAATTGATTAATGAATGAAATAAACGAGTTCACAACCCTTTAAATAGGGATACCAAGCAATGGGAGAGAAATCAGAAGCAAACTACAACTAAAACTCCTAGAATTCACAACTTACTATAAATAGTAAACTTACTATTTATAGACGGTCGTGATGTCTACTAGTACACAAGGCTTTTGCCCAAAAATAGTAAGTGTCCTATTTGGCTTCACCAAACCATTCTCTTAATTATTCTAAGCTCTTTTCACGTTTGGCGCAACTCCTAAAGCCCAGTGGATGAAGAGTTACAATCAAACTGAAACTTACTATTTACAGTAAAAACGAAATTAAAACAAGGAAACGATCGTCGATCCAGGGGTATTTCACAAATCCGGCTTGCGTAACCCAGCATAGCTGGGTTGGTTGGCTAAAGTAGCCCGTTCTACCCTAAAATCATATATTTTACGCCTGATAACTCATTCTGGATTGTGAGATACGCCCGATTTAAGGTCCAGCGGTCTGGATCACTTCTGTCATTGACCGGGCCTTTTCTGGTCCATCTTGGCCATGAAACTGTTCGCGACCCGCTCTACATCACCCTTTGCATATCAACCGTCCCGATTGACATAATCTCAAGAGATTCAACATAGGATGTCGATGGTCTATCTGTATTTAGAGGAACAAGCATTGGACTAGGTGGTGGATCTCCTTACTTAGGCACTTGTTAGACTTGCAGCTCCTCGTGAGTAGGAGGCTCATTAGTCACAATAACAACTGTTAAAGTATTACGATCACCCACTCGGCTCATGATTCCGAATGATTACTACACCGACAAATACGCTTAAGTCAATCAAATGTTATGGCAATGAAGTAGTTTGTAGTTTCACTGGGCATGCTTAAAAATGTTGGCTCTTACCCAAAATTGTTGCGCAATCGATGTTTAATGAATATTTCTGGCAACAAAGTAGTTTGGAGTCCCACTGGCCGTGCTAAAAAATGTTGGCTCTTGTCAAATTTGTTACACAGCCGGTATTTAATGAATATTTCTGACAACTAAGTAATTTAGAGTCTCACTGGCCGTGCAAAAAAATGTTGGCTCTTGATAAAATTATTACATGGCCAGTGTTTAATGAATATTTCTGACAACCAAGTAGTTTGTAGTCCCACTAGGTGTGCCAAAAAATGTTGACTCTTGCCAAAATTATTGCACGGTTGGTGTTCAATGAATATTTCTGGCAACTAATTAGTTTGTAGTCTTATCAGGCGTGCCAAAAAATGTTGGCTCTTACTAAAATTGTTGCATAGCTGGTGTTCAAAGAATATTTTTGAGAACCAAGTAGTTTGAAGTCTTGCCAGGCATGCTAAAAAATATTGGCTTCTCGGTTTATTTTTAATTATGTGGGCGTGCTAGAATCGATATAGTAGCTTGATTCAAACCGATCAACTTTGACCCCAAGCGATAAATTACGTACATATGCTCAATATGAATGTATATGAACATATTTTGAGAAAATCAATCTCTTACTCAGCCACTTGTAGAAGTTTATAATCAGGCGATAATCGAAGAGTGAGATTCTTTCTCTGAAGGTGGGTTACTTTGTGCCTTCTACAAGAAATAACTTTCAAAATACCTGTGCAAATCAAACAAAAAGAAAAACTCACAATTGGTCACTAAGAGTAACTTCAAAGACGTCTCTTAAAAAAAAACTGTTTAATATCAAATAAAGGACAAACCTTGCATATGAGCATATACTTGGATTACAACTAAATATTATAACTAAGAATTACTGTTATTTGATTACCGCTACTCTTAAGATGAGCTGGGATCAATTACATTAATGGATTTGTTTGGTTTGATTGATGCAAGAATGCTTGCTCTATTGAATTTATCTATTATTTATAGAGTTCTTGTAGCTTATTCATCTATATCCTTCTTCCATCATTGCAATAGTTACAACAGTCGAAAAGCAACTATTTATATCATTTTCTTGTTATATTTCTCTTTTACAACTATTTCTCTTTCGGACGCATCTCGGCCTTAATTTTTGTCTTATTATATCTTAAACAATTCAACTGCACTTCTTGTATATCGACCCTAACATTTTTGGATCATCCACTGACATGTAAAATTAGTCTTATGCCAACTGTACACCCCTAAAAAGCACTCTAAATCTTTGAAAATCTACTTATCCACTTCTTATTTCTCATACAATGAGACATGCCACTCCCTTATTGGCTCTCTGAAAATTTCAAAAATCAGGCTACAACTAATGCAGTCCATCACATGCATTCAATCTAAACCTAACTAAACACTATTTTTAACCAGATCCAGAAGGTGATAACCAACCTGACCTGATTTCTTAACAGGTCCTTAAATGGGACCTAAATCCATTAATATGGGTCAGGTCCATTGGGCATCGCCAAAGTCTGGTCAACCATTGGCCGCCCTCCACCCAAGAGTACGACCAATGCTTTTATTTAGGGAAATGACTTCATGTGCATGAGATCTGACTGATCCTTTTGTACGACACCCCTTATTTTCCCTTGATTCAAAAATTCAGGCTGAGGGAACACTCAAGTAGGCTGCCGACATAGCCAATTACCCCTAAACTTCTAAGTACACGTGTTATGGCCCACTTGAGTTCTGGCATAATGTCTTGAATTGGGTGGAATGCGTTGTGCACATGCAGGGCATGCTAGAGTTGAATTCAACTCGAATCGAGTCTTATAACTTATAACCCCAGGTGTTAAAATAGACCCATATTAATATTATCAGTTCCAGCCTTGTTTAATCTTTCACTCATATTACTATATTGTTGAATATTATAAGGTATCATGCGTTTAATTGAAAGTTCTTTCACCTGACCAAAAAAACAAAAAAAAAAAGAGTCATTAAAAGGACAAATCCTTTCCTTCATAAATCGCTTGATTCTCTATAATAAGTAACTAGATAAATATTTGCAGATCCAGTTTTAATTGATTTATTTTAGTGCCGGGGTCATAAGACAAATTGCCTTATTCCCTGTAATCGCTAACTGGATAAATATTTGTGAATCCACTTTTAATCGGTTTATTTTGGTGCCAGGGTAATAAGGTGTTTGGTTCGATTCAAGCACATTCAGATTTAGCATCCCCGATGCGCGCACACAACACATACAACTAAATTCGAGCCAAACAGTGTGTTTAATCCGAATGAGTTAATTTAATTTAGATGAATGGATTGGATGAAATACAGACAGTCCTGTTTGCCCTGCACAACCAACGGTGGGCATTCCATACCAATTTTCTTCTGTGATGGGCCCACCTGAATTTGCCATAGACAGGCTAGTGCGGTTCCGAGCATTTGGGTGCGCATGAGATAAAAACGGTAATGTTTTTATTTTTATTTTTTTATAAAGAGTTATTAAATACTCTGGCAGAGATGACAGTTGACACACATGTACAATCTGATTGTACCCCGAGTGTATATGAGTTCAAAACATAACCGACAAAGTTGTTGAATCCATTATCCCAATCCTATCCACTGTTTTCTGGACACTTGCATGTTGAAAGGATGATCTCAGTTTCCTCATTTACATAGAAATAACCAACCTATCTAACTGCCAAACGGACAAATCTAATAAAAAAATGAATTAATGGGGCAGCTTAATAAAAATCGTTTTTGAAAAGGTACCCACATGTAAATTCCATAATACTTAGGCAGTGATATGTAAAAATCTCTTCCTTTTTCACTCACATCTCACACGTGACAAAGTGTCACACAGGTGAAAGATTGAAGCTGTCCATCAGGTAGATCATGAAAATAGGGCCAATCTGGCCATAGGATGGATCAATGTTCATTGAATTCGGACCCTGCTCAATTTCTCTTAACCGTCTATTTATAATGTACATGCATGGCCCACCTGATAATCAGAATGGCCTTAGTTTTGCAAACAAGACACATCCACCGTTGAGTCTTAGATCTTGCACACTTGTGCCACTTTGCCTCAGTGATAGTAGATGGGAAATCATGAAATGGAGTCACTCCATTCGATGTTGTGGGTCCCATTTGGTGTGTGTACAATCCAACCCGTCTAACAGGTGGACCACACTTTTGGTAATGAGGTGCCCCACCATACAGTGATGCAGGACACCCAAAAATCAGGCCGTCCCATCATCATCAGGTGGGCCACACACGACAATAACAACGGAAAAGCAATAAATATGTTGGGCAACAATATGATGATCTGATCGGCCTGATTTTTCGGACATCCATGTGCATGGTAGGGCAACACTTTTGGATGGGTGGAATGTCATATGTTGGTTGCCAGACTGATTATTGAGATTTTACGGTTGGTTGTCCTTTGTTGTCTGTGGTGTGGCTCACCTGATATTGAATTCGTCGGATGTTTTCTATGTTGTGGCCCACCTGATAGTGAATTAGGCGACTGTTCTGACTTCTCTTAGAAACAGATAACTCACTCCTGACTTTCTTTCTCTTAAAAACAGATGATGGAAATTCGTTCGTGAAATTCCCTCCATACATCAGTTGAGCCACCTCATGTTCACCGAATTAAAAAAAAAAAAAATCAAGATGGCCAAGTTCATGTGGTATGGCCCACCTGAGTTTTGGACCACTCTGATTTTTTGAGATGCCGCTTCATACTGATTGGAATTACCTGATGAACCGATTGGATTACATATAAACAATATGGTGGGCCCAAGGAAGGTTTCTATGGTAGGCATCCTCATCCTCTGTTCACTCACCGTGTCGTGGCTCACTTGACTTTTGGATTTGCCGGATTATTGGTCCAACGATAATACGAGGTATCAAAACTGATGGACGGAGTGGATGTCACACACACGCACTAAGGTGGACCCACAGAGCTCTGATCTTCATCAGGTAGGTACCAACTAATGGACGGAGTAGATGACACACACACACAAGTATGCAAGATCTGGGCTGTTCCTTATTTGCGACCCAGCTCATCCAAACCCCAGATCCACTCAGCAAGATTTGGAGCAACACCTATACATATGCAAACACAATTAGCAATATGTCACACGTGTGCTTTCTCTAATATTTTCATCAGGTGGGCCACATTGTTAAGACTTTGGGATCAATAAATCAGGCAGTTTCACTCCTAAGGTGGGCCATACTATTTAAAAAATAAATAATAAAAAATAGATGGTTAGTTTAGCCATCCATTCGTTTGGTTATGTGGCCCATGATCTGGACGGTCTGAATTGGATTAGCATGAACGTGTACAACGGATGCCTTGGCTGACACAAACGTTGTGGTCTATCCTTCAAATAAATATAAATTAATGACCATAAATAACTACCAACAACCACATGTCTGATTGGATGCGAATTAGATTTTGACAATGTCAGTGGCCAATTTGCTACTGAAGTGATATCACCAAGCTCTGTGGGCCCCACCATGATTTATATATTGTATCCATACCGTCCATCCATTTGGAGAGATCATTTTATGGGATGAGACAAAGAATGACGTAGATATAAAGCTCAAGTGGACCCCACCACAGAAAACAGTTGGGGTAGTGACACTCACCGTTGAAACCTTCCTAGGGCCCACCATAATGTATTTTTAAGATCCAACCGCTTCATAAATTAACATGAGATATAGATGAAGGGAAAACACAAATATCAGCTTGATGGGAAACTTCCGTGGCTACTGAGAAGTTTTGAACGGTGGACCTCATTATCCCCATTGTTTACTACGGTGGAGTTCACCTGAGCTTTGGATCTACCTCATTCTTCGACTCATGCCCTCAAATGATATCTTCAGATGGATGGACGGTGAAGATATAACATATACAGGGCCTACAGAACTTGGTGACGTCACTTCAGTACTAATGTCGCTACAGACATTGTCAGTATCTAATCCGTGGGCGGCTGAGTTAATTCGTGATCTGAATGGTTGATCTAATCACCGACAGCCGGATGTATGCTAACTTATCATGCAGTCCCATCTTTCCTATCATTGTTTCATTTTTTCCAGACATCTGAGCCATTCAATAGCAGTTCCGACATGAAGAACAACTGGCGCAATAATCAGGTGGTCCACAACATTGGAATAGTGGACATCTAACTGCTGGACTCATCACAACGGTTTGGCCCACCTAATGAATGAATTACCATAGTTTTTCGGAGATGTGATCTTCATGGCTAGGTGCAACTTTTGGCCGTTCAGCTATCCTATACGTAACATGCTGGCAGCAAAAACAGGGCTGCATGCTAAGGTAGCATACAACCGGCTGTAGGTGATTAGTCTTTCAATTAAATATGCCACCGCCAAAGTAGTGAAGGGAAAGATGCTTCTGAAATGAGTTGCAAGTGTTAAGTCACTGCATAATTAGTTGTAGGTGATTTGTTCTAACACCAATTAGTCATCATTGCTCACATCTCTAATTACAGCGCAAATCTAAAATTGACTATTTTGGGCACAAAACAGAAATAGGAGAACGTTTTGGACCCCAAAGCTATATTGGGCCCACCATGATGTATATGTCATATCCTCACTGTTCATTTGTTTTGCCAGCTCATTTTAGGTTATAAACTAAAAAAATAAAGTAGATATAAAGAGCAAGTGAAGAACACTACAGTAAAGAACAGGAAATTGATGCCTACTGTTGATAACTTCTTGGGGTCCATAGAAATTTTGGATCAAGATAATATTTGTGTTTAACCTTCATCTAGGTTAGTATGATCTTATGAACAAGTTGGATGACGAATAAACATCAGTTGGGCCTGAGGAATGTTTTAGCTTTTAATAGTTATGGTATGTCAAGAGACAGCATATGTCATATATATGTATTATGATGGCCCCATGGTGTTTTTTCTTCAATACAAAGGATTGAGTAATTTTCCCTTTTAAGTAAATAATGGTAAGAAATAATAATAGACCGTTGGCTTGTAATCAACAGCTCTTTTATTTTTAATGATTCAAAATTTATTTATTCTTTTAAGTTAGCTTGTTAGTACACCCACTGTCAAGTCATACTTCACTGTTAGCCACCCCCATTGGGGAATCGATGCCAGACCCCAGTGTTGAAACGAGGTATCTTTCACCTAGTCTACCACTTGAGCTATGGATCTAGGTGTTAGTGATTCAAAAATAATATAATTGAAAAGTGCAATAATTGTAAAATTAAAAAACAATTTTAATTAACTAGTGATCATGTGCTTAGTTTCTAGGTGGTGAAATCCAGAATTCTCTTGTTGCTTGTCATGTAGACCGCAGCTGTATTTGTAACGTCCATGCACCAAATCCAAATCACTGAAATGAATGGTCTTAACTTTCCAATGTTATCCACCTAATGACGGTAAATGATGACCAAATCTCAACCAATAAATGTCCACCAACTGGACTTTATGGCGCCCATTGTGATGTCCATGCGACGTCTGCTCTATCCAATTTAACAATTTGACAAGAGCTTAAAATTGAGGTACATCCAAAACTCAAGTTATCCACACCACAAAACAGAGTTGATGGAAACACTTACTATTGAAAGCTTTTCCGGCGATGTTTATGTATCATCCAACCCATTAAAAAAGCCATCCCTACTAGGATATAGAAGGACACAAATATCAGCCCGATGCAAACTCTGCGACCTCAAGAAGATTTTAATGGTGGTAGTTCAATCATACTGCTTATGGTGTGGCCCATTTGAGCTTTGAGTTACTCTAATCTTTGACTAACATCTTAATATGAGCTGACATAATAGCTGTAAAGAGTGATATAACATGAACATCATGTGGGCTAATGAAGCACGTAAAGAGGAACCCCGACCCTCTTGTACAAATAGGACAGACTCGTTCTATTCAACTTGACTCAGGATCAGACGTGTCGAGTCACCAAGTCTTTTAACCTTGGCTGCACTTTACAAGCCGGAGGGAATAGTAATAAAACATTGAATATATTCTCATATGAATATGATGTGAATGTAAAAGTATGGCCCATGGTTACTTTATTCAATGCTCTATCATGGATGAATTTGTTTACCTTCAATCCACCATAGCTAGATCCAACGGTTGAGAGGCCGCCATGTGTCGACATCATTGTACGAAATATCCAAACGAGATACTCGTGGATCAACGGAAGGAAATCACAATAATAGGGAGACGTCTACATTAGGGACACCCATCACACATCGAGTAAGCCGAGAGACCATGAGTCCTACAATGGGCTAAAAACATATGCACAACCCAAACACTAGACACGTTCATTCTTCAGTGACACGTGTATGAAAGAAATAGGCCATGCATAGCTAAAGCTTCTAGAAGAGAATTAAACATGCAGAACGTTTGGACGGTGATTTATATTAACATGTGGTAAAGCATAATTGGTTGCGCGCGTCCTAAAGATGCTTGGCTATGCCAAAGCAAATAGAAGTTGTTTGGTCACAGCAACGTAAAGGTTAGCTAACTTCTATAAGGGTTAGATGACTTGATCCTGAATTAGAATCATGATAGACTAATGTTATTAGTTGATTGGTCGAATAATCCCATTAGCCTAAAAGATTATATGTGAAGCCACTGCTTATCCAAACCTATAAAAGTGGCACAAAACGAAGAGCTTCTAGCCAATTTAAATACACGCCTCTTATTAAGCACAAAACTATTAACTTTTTTCTCCCTTCATGGACACTTATTATAGTTTAACTTAGTTTAGCCTTTCCACCTCTGTCCAGCATAATGCCACAACAAGTTTGGATTGATTAGCATAGATTCAATCTAATTTAGTTTTCATCCATTTCTATTTAACTCATTATTGCAGCAAGTTTAGATTAGTTTAATTCTTCATCCACGACCTTGTGGTCGGATGATAAATTTTTAAGTTCTCACTTAGCGGTTTCATTAGGCTACGACGAGCTGGCTAAACCACAACCATCTTTCAACTGTAAAAGTTCAGACGACCACCAATCATCAACGGTCGCTTTACTCACTTTGACTATCGTTTTATATTTTTATTCTCCGCCTTTATATTTACCTACCCATTGTACTGTATTCTTAATCAATTTAATAAAATTAGCACTTGCTTTATTTTTATTTTTTTGTATATTGCATTCTTCTTAAATGATACAAGTTATTACCGACATAATAAAATGTATTTTCTTCTAAATTAAAAATAACTAATATAAAGGACTAACCCTCTCATTCACAAATCACCTAATTCTTTGTAATCACTAGCTAACTGGACAGATGATCCTCTCAAATCTGATATTAATTTATCTATTTTGGCATATCACAAGATATTTGGTTCAATTTGAGTCATATCTAACTCAAGCATATAGGACACTCATACAAGCAGCACGCATGATCGAATTTCAGCCAACCACAATGCATGTCGTTGTGTGCTTGAATTGAAACCAACATAATTATATCTAAAAAATCTTTTTCATTCTCATCTCTAACCTTCCTAACATTTCCATTGTTGCCGTGTAAATACATGGTCAAGAAGACACCCAGATCCCTAGCTCAACTGGCAGACTGAGTGGAGATACCTCGTTTCAACACTTAATGTCTTGGTATCGATCCCTAGCAGGGGCGGCTAACATGGAGTGTGTGTACTGACATGGGTGTGTACTAACAAGCTAACCTAAAAAGAAGAAAAAAAGAAAAAAAGAAGAAAAAAAACATGGTCAAGAAGGTATGAACCAACAATCCACATTTACTGGAGAAAAAATTAGAAAAAATCTTCCAATTTCGTAGGGTTATTTTGGGCATGGTTCATCCATGACGAGAGGCACCACATCTGTGGCTTGATCAAAGCAATTTTGGGCCCACATGTTCAGATTAGGTACCTAATAATGTAGTTCCTTTTTTGTCCATTACTATGCACCACATGTACAAATGCAAGTGCATGTGTATCATCCACCCTGCTCTACTAGAGTACCAAAATTTTAATGTTTACAATCAATCAATTATTTAACTTTCTGCACATCATCCATCCACAATGTTACCATAGATTTGACTGTCCAGATTGGCCTGCATGGATTGCATACTGATGTAGAGTGGGTCGAGGACACTTTCATGGCCAAGATGGATCAGAGAAGGCCCGATCGAAGTCATAAAGACCATTAGAACTTTAAAACAAGCATATCTTGCAAACCAGAATGAGTTACTCTATATACCATATATGTTTTTGGGGTAAGACGAGCTACTTTAGCAAACCAACTACCTAGGTTGCCCACGCCAAATTTGCGAGATAGAAACTTTATTATTTATAGTAAGTTACAAATTTTAGAGAGTTTTAGTTATAGTTTAATTCTTAAACTTCTTCCTAATCTTAGTATTCCTATTTAAAGTGTTGTAGACTCATTTATTTCATCTATCAATCAATCAACATGTTTCTTTCGTATATTTTAAAATTGTTTTTATTTCTTTTCCTCATGAATTTGAAAAGTCTTTATGAGGAGCCTAGAGAAGCGTCATGGATTCGAAGTAGTTATCTTTTAGGAAGACCGTGATCGCATCCTTGCGTCACATATTGACCATGTGAGTACCGGCCTTGCTACTGGTCCATGCTCTATGTGCCCCACAATGATGCATGTGCTTTATCCATGCTATCCATCCATTTTTGTAGATCATTTTAGGGCATGAGCTTAACAAATGAGGCAGATCCAAATATCAAGTGGACCACACTACAGAAAAATAGTGGTGATTGAATGCCTATGATTAAAAACTTCCTAGAGTCTATTATAATGTTTATTTGCCATTCAACCTGGTGATTAGGCCATGTAGGCCCGAATGAAGGAAAAACATAAATATTAGCTTGATCCAAAACTTTGTAGCCTTGACAAGTTTTTAGTGGTGGCATTTAATCACCACTGTTTCCTATGGTGTGGCCCACCTGAGATTTTTATCTGCCTCATTTTTAGGCTCCCGCATTAAATGATTTGAATTATAAATAATAATTTTTTTAAAAAAAATGAAAGGTGGGCTAACCTAGCACCGACTCTATTGGGGGGCGGATTAGGTGTGTTAATAGGGTAACACGGTAGTGGGTGTTTCCAGACTGTTGGCTCACTTTGATATTTGTGTTGTATATCCAGCCGTCCATTATTTTTTCCAAGCTCTTTTTAGAAATAGTTAAAAAATAAGTGGATTCGAGTCTCAAGTGGAACGTATTGTAGTGATTGAATATCCTCCATTAAAAACTTACTAGGCCACAAAACTGATATTTACTTTGCCCTTCATCAAAGTCTATGTGACTTTATCCACAGGTGGATGGCGAGTAAATCTTATGGGGCCCTATGATGTTTTTAATGATGGGCATTCAATGACCATTGTTTCGTGTCGTCTGGTGTGTCGTACGATTTACTTGAGATTTGTATGTGCTTCATTCATGGGAACATCCTCTTAAGTTAGCTGAAAAAACCGGTGGATAGCGTGAATACACAACACATACTTGGAGATGGCCCCAAAACAACCACTGCCGTGTTAGCCGGGAATTGCTCCTTATCCAATCCGCGTCCTTAGTACGCTCTTGTGGGGCGGTGAAATGTATGTGTTTTATCCAAGCTCTCCGTCCATTTTGCCGGATCATTTTTGAGGTAGGTCTGAAGCTCAAGTGGACCACAACACAAAAAACATTAGAGAATGGAAGCTTAGTACTGTTGGGAACTTCTTGGGGGTAATAGAAGTTCTCCATCAAGCTGATATTTGTGTTTTCCCTTCGTCCAGGTTCATGTGACTTCATGGACACGTTGGATATAAAATAAAAATCATGGTGAGCCCTGGGAAAGTTTCAACGGTGGCATCATTATCACCACTACGTATTGATTCCTGTGGTGTAGCCCACTTGAGCCTTGGATCTGCCTCCTTTTTGGGATTGTGCCTTGAAATGATCTATTAAAATAGATGGCCGTAGTGGATAGAACACATACATCATGGTAGGCCTCATGGAGCCCCTACCAGGACCATATTGGCAGGGCATCTACTTCAGTACATTAGGTGCAACCCGACCTCACCGAAGAAGGTGTGGCCCACCTTGATATATCTATTTTACATCCATGAAGTCCATCACTCACAAGCATAGCTCTTGTTTAGGAAAAAAATGATTGCCCGAACTCCTATTTCTTGATCGATCTAACTAGGCAATTGAGAAAAGATAGGTGATTTGTTGTTTTAGTGGTCCTACAAGAAACCAAATGGGAGCCCCAGAACTAGCAGGACATTGGAAACGGGTTAGGGCCTCCAATTCGATCATTGGCTCAATGAATATCATGAAAGTTGATTTCATGATTGACTATTAATGGGCCACGAAAGTTTTGGATCAAGCTGATATTTGTTTTATCCCTTCGTCCAGGTTTATGTGACATAAGGCGTTTACATTTAATCACTATTGTTTCAGTTCGTTACTCATGCCTTGGTAGTATATGTTTGGATTTGTGCTGCGGAATCACAAAGATATGGATCTAGGATAGTAATCCAAGAGTAACAAGCAAACACAAAAGAACACAAAGATTTAACTTGGAAAACCTTTACAAGAAAAAACCATGGCACAAAGCGACAGAAATTTCACTATGAAAGCACATATTACAAAGATGGAGGACTTACCCAGCTTGAGTAATCCTCAAACCTCACCTTCTTTCCACCCCTTGAAGCCCTAGAACCCTTTTAGAAACCCTAGCACCCTTTTAAAAATACTTAGAACCTCTTAGAATAGTACCCAGTCCCGTATACATCCCTATTTAAAGGTTTAGAAAGAAATCTAAATAAAATCGGAAACAAAATTCGCAGAATCTGCGTTTCCACTAAAAATTTGCGTAAACGTTCGATGACATCGAGCAACCTTCGATGTCATCGAAGAAGGACAAAAACTATCCAGCGATCGGAGCCAAAAAATACCGAAAATTTCGATGTCATCGAGCCCCCAATTTGACAGATTAAAGACATCTGTCACTAACAATCTCCACTGTGTCTTCAATATTTAAACGTGTAGCTTCTTATCCTCTTCTTTTATCTCTGTATTGCATCATAACTTCATCAACGCTTCTCGTACATACTCCGTCCTTCTTTTATGCCATTGCCAAGCCTAGAGAAGTTGCACAGAACTCGAACTTCTCTGTAGGAATAACCTTAGTGAGCATGTCCGCTGGATTCACACTGGTGTGAATCTTCTTAAGTGTTACGCCTCCTTCCTCAAGCACATGTCGAATAAAATGGTAACAAACATCAATGTGTTTAGTACATGAGTGATAAACAGAATTTTAAGCCAAATTGATAGCACTCTCGCTATCACAGTTAATCGGCACGGCCTCCTGCTAAAGTCTCAATTAATTTATCATGCCTCTAAGCCAAACACCTTTTTTAAACACTTTCGTCACTACAATGTATTCTGATTCGGCCGTGGAAAGAGCCACCACGGACTAAAGCTTTAACATCCAACTAATTGTTCCACCCGCTAATACAAATGAGTAACTTGAAGTCGATTTTCTGGAATCCACACTACCTGCGTAGTCTGAATTCACATATCCTACCAACTTTACCTATGTTTTCTCAAAAGTTAAGATATAGTCTTTTGTACCTTGAATGCATTGAAGTAGACATTTCACTGCTTCCCAATATTGCTTATCAGGGTTTGACATGTATCTGCTCACAACACCGACTGCCTGTGAAATATCTGGTCTCATACAAACTATAACATACATTAAACTGCCAACCACATTCGAATAAAGCACATGAGACATAACTTATTTTTCTTTATTTGATTTAGACATTATTCTCAGGAAAGCTTGAAGTAAGCCGCGTGGAGAACGCTCACTGGCTTTGCCTGGTCTATCTCATACTTGATTAACATCTTTTCAAGGTATTCTGCCTGTGATAACCAAAGTCTGCTTCTCTTCTTGTCTCTATGAATATCTATGCCGAAAACCCTCTTTGCAGCCTCCGGATCTTTCATCTTGAATGTCCTTGATAACTGAGTCTTCAGTATATTGATTTCAGACATATAATAACTGGCAATCAACATATCATCAACATACAATACTAGGATAATGTCATCACTCAGTGTTTTGTAATAGACACAGTGATCGTATTCATTCTGAGTAAATTTCTAACTCAACATGAAAGAATCAAATTTTTTCATACCACTGCCTAAGCAATTGTTTCAAGCCATACAACGACCTCATTAATCTGTAAAAATTTTTCTCTGCCCCTTTAATTTCATAGTCCTCTAATTACTTCATGTAGATCTGCTCTTCCAACTCCCCATGCAGGAATACAGTCTTGACATCCATCTGTTCCAACTCGAGATCGTATTGGGCAACCAGCGCCAACATGAATATGATAGACACCTGCTTAACTACCAACACGAGTATCTCTGTGAAGTCGATTCCTTCTCTTTTAGCATAACCCTTTGCTACCAATCTAGCTTTGTATTTATCTTGTTTTCTTTTGAATAACCACTTGCATCGGATCGCTTTTCGATCCACTAGAAGCTCCACCAGCTTCCATGTGTGATTTTTGTACAATGAGTCCATCTCATTGTTTATAACCGCATTCCACTTTTCTACATCAGGCTCACTGAGAGCCTCCTGAATAGTAGACAGGTCCCCCTCATTTTTAATGAGGGCATATGCAATATTAGAGTCGTCCATATATCTTGTCGGTAATCTGCGATCACGCGGTGTGTTTTTTCTCACAAGTGGTTGCTCCATCTGCTCATGTACATATGTCTGTATATCTGTATCTGCCTAAGTATCATCTATGTCAATCTGGACGTTAACGATTAACCTTTCAAGTTCCTTTTGTTCTTCTTGATCATTCTTGCAGAATAGAGAGCTTTAATTGAATTTGACGTCACGGCTAGTGATGACCTTGTGTGTGACCTTGTCGATTAATCTGTAACCTTTCACACCAATACCATAGCAACCAAAAATGTACTTTGATCACTAAGAGTAAGCTTCACAACCAAATATGCGTAAATTAGAGTAATCTAGCTTATAATCACTCTATACTTCCTCTAGTATTTTACATTCAATTGTCGTAGAAGGAGACCAGTTCACTAAATAGTAGGCCATGTTGACGGCCTCTGTCCATAGGTCCTTGCCCAATGCAGTATTACTTAACATACATCGGGCCCTCTCCAAGAGGGTCCGATTCATTTGCTTAGCCACACCGTTTTATTCGAGCGTGTGGCGCATTGTGTTGTGCCTAATGATCCCTTCATCCTTACAATATTTATTAAACTCAATGGAAGTAAATTCCCCACCATTGTCAGTCCTTAAAACCTTTATTTTTCGCCCTAACTGTTTTTCCACCATTGCCTTCCATTGTTTGAATATGGTGAAAACTTCAGATTTACGTTTCATGAAGTAAACCCAAACTTTCCTGGAGTAGTCGTTAATGAATGAAACAAACCATGACGACCTCCCAATGGAAACCTCTAGCAATGGCCCCCATACGTCAGAGTGCACATAATCAAGCACTCCCTTACATACATGTTTTCCAGTTTTAAAAGATAATCTACATTGTTTACTTTATATATAATGCTCGCATATATCTAAATCAGAATTTTTAAAAGTTGGAATCAAACCACGATCAGATGGTACCTTCATACCCCGCTTGCTCGTGTGGCTCAGACGAGCATGCCACATACGTACAAAAGTAGAATCTACAACAGTTGCTATCATTCCACCTGCTAAAGTGCTTCCGATCAACTTGTAAATGTTTTCATGCCTTTACGCTCTCATAACCACGAGTGCCCCTTTTAAAACTTTAAGGACATCATTAAGACTGGTGAACTTGCACCCTATAGCTTCGAGTGCACCAAGAGAAATCAGACTTTTCTTCATATCAAAAACGTGCCTGACATCAGTCAAGGTACGCTCCATCCAATCAAACATCTTGATGCTCACCAAACCAATAATCACAACATTACAGGCATTGTCACTTCTCATAAAAACTTGTCCACCATCGCGTTTCTTGTAACTGGCGAACCAACTCCGATGAGGAGTCATGTGATATGATGCTCTTGTGTCAAGTATCCACTGTCTTTATGATTATCGTGTAAGTGACCAATCATGGAAACAAACAGAACATCACTACCACTTGTCTCTTCATCAGATGTGACAACATTGGCTTCCTTGTAAGAAGTCGTTGAATTTTCTTTATTCGCTTTAGGATTTTTACATTCCTTCTTCATGTGGTCAAACATCCCACAATTCCAACACTTTAATTTTCTTTTGCTCTTACCCTTGGATTTGGATATAGGTCTAGAAGATCCTTTACCTTGCTTAAAATATATACCCCTCGTAAACAGTGTATTAAAAGATGTCCTCATGTCGTCGTTTAACTTTCTCATGGCCTTCCCTTGAAGGGCTGAGATAACGGTGTCGACACTCAGGGTTTTATGCGGTGCACATCGTGTCGTTGAATGACTCATAAGATGCAAGAAGAGAATTCAACAATATATATACTTGTTCTTCATCTTTGACCGCTTCCTCCATATCCAGCAATTTACACATCAATTTATTAAAGTTACTTATGTGGGCTTCCAAATCTCCACCCTCTGCTATCTTGAAAGCATATGTAATATCCTAGATTTTCACTGTTTTGGATTTTCACAAATCCTTGAATTTTTTTTAATTAACTTATATTATCACTTACTGACCGTTAGCACTCAACGTTAGCTTATACACGAGTGGTCCAGTCTGGTCACGATCAGACCGTGTGCAGGCCATCAAGTCAGATGATCGGTTTGTACCCGGCGACAGCTTGTGCAGGCCGAGAAAGGTCAGAAAAATCTAAAAAATTGGAAAAGCATATATCTCACTAGGCTTGTGGTCCATCACGGACCACGGACCCAGTGGACACCCAGAAATAAACAATTTAAGTTGTCCCAACGGCACTTGCCAAATGCAACCCATCAATGCCAGAATTGGAATCTAGAATTTCAGGCATTTCAACCGTTGGATTTCTTCCAAATTTATAGTAAAGGTCTAATGAATTTGTCTACGCTCGCCCACAAAATGTAGGTCCCGATCGTGGCATGGTGATCGTTGATCGCGAATCAAACCTGTGCGACCAAACCCTATATCTGATCGTCCCCAAATTTTGCATGGCCCTTCATCGGGCCATGGAGCACTTATCCTATAAGTCCAGAACTGCCCCATTAATAAGAATGGACCCCACAGGGTCATTTAGAGACCTGAACCATATGATCAAACCCTATATCCGTTAATCTGTTTGATCCCAAACTTTGCATGACCCTTCATCGGGCCATGAGTCACCTATCCACCAAATTTGGTAGCTAAGGGGGTGCTAGGGCTACCCCAACGCCAATAGGGAGTCCTAGAGGGCCATTGTGGGCATTTTAGGAAACTTGGGGCCAATGGGCCCCATTCTAGGAAATAAACCTTAGCTCTCTCCCTCATAACTTCCATCATTCTCTCCTTCATAACCTCCACCATTCTCCAACAACCAAGTTCTCTCCCTCATAACCTCCACCATTCTCCAACAACCAAGCTCTCTCCCTCATAACTCCCACCATTATCCAACAACAAAGCTCTCTCCATCGTAACTTCCACCATTCTCCAACAACCAAGGAGAGTAAAGAGAGAAAGAGAGAGTGATGGAGAGCAAGGTGGACCCTAGATCGGGGTGGGGCCCAAGGAAATCAAACCCCATAACTCCCTACCTCTTCTCCAAGAAGAAACCATCATCCACGACCGCTCTTTCATTCCGTGGATCATTTAAGTAAGATCCATCACCCCTTTTTCTTGAAACCTTTGTGATGAGAGGGGATTTACATTGAAATCTAACATACAAATGTTTGCTTTAGGGATTCCAGCCGATCGACCCCGAAATCCGCATTCCTAGGTCGTTTTCCAACTCTCCAACGATCCATAAGTGTAGACTATTGTTCTTAGGTAGCCTAGCACCTATTTTAGCATGAGTTTAATAATTTTGCTTGCTTGGATGATGCATTGGAGAATCTAGATGAACCTAGGGAAGACCCTACCCTTGATCCTATCGATTCACATGGAATGGTTATGGAATATTGTTGTCTTTCGTATGATTTGGTTTGAATGGATGATTGCATGCACTTATCTTGTTTGGTTTTCATATGATATTGCCTCATAGCATGTATGATCCATTAACTCTTGTGTAATTTGGTTCTATTAGGTATAGGAAGTGCTTAGCTTCCTCACTAACCCACACAAAACACTTGTACTCTTGATTCATGATATTGATAGGTTTGCTTGATAGGAAAAATCTAAATTGTATGTTGAGAAAATATGAAACATGATATTGTTTTATACTAGATGACAACCCTACTAGTTGGCATGCTATAGATTACCATCAAATCCTTGGGTTGGTCAAGAATATGAGGAGAGTGAAGGTGGTCCCGTTGGTAGGACTGCCCTGAGGTTAAACCCATGGATTTGGGCAGGTGCGTGTGGGCGACAGTAGTTAGGCTACATGGGTCGCTCGTACCCGATGTCGTCTGTCCCGTACTCGCCTAAACTCGTGCGGTCTAGCCTACTTACTGACCAACCTTGTTTGTTAACCATGTTTGCCCACACCTGTATGGAACTTGGAATACCCTTCAACCATTGGAGCCCATCGCCAGCCATTTGAAATCGATCCACTGACTCGAGAGCCGAGCATGGTGGAATGGGACACTGTGTCTGGGCTGTCGGCCTACGCGGGGTGACGTGCCTCCCCGTAATGACCGCGAGCGATCCCACATTTCAATACTTCCCATGTGCTTGAAGTCGGGGATGAGAAAAATCCAAAGAGATCAAGGATCACGGGGTCTCGGCCTCACACGTTAAGAGGCCTTGGCCTCGCAACCAGTTTAGGGCATTGATACGTGGGGTATACCAGTTTTTCCAACCTACTGGATGAATGGACTTAACTAAGAACTCGGCTAACACGATCATTGCATCGCACTAGTTAGGGTGGCGACTCGTCAGTCGAGGTCGATCTGAGGGAGTGTTGGTCATACGCGATCGTTAGATGGAATAGAACGGACTAGGATACGGGTCTTACATGTAACATATCATCCATCATGCATATGCATTAATAAGATTAGTTAGTTGTTTATAAATGATTATTTTTCATTCAATTCATATTATAACTGATGCTTGTTACAACTTAAAACTAATAACACCCACTGAGTTGATCACTCACTCACACTTTGGAACGGTGTTTTAAAACACCAACCAGACTCTCCCGTAGATGCAAGAGATGCAGACTTTGAGGAGCTTGGCGACGTGCGTCGCGAGCCGCGAGGAGGACGAGTTCTCCTACTTCCAGTTGATGAGCGGGTCTTCACCAACTCAGTAGATGGGGCATTGGACCGCTGAGTAGTGGACTCAGCTTTATTCTTTTGGGCATACTATTTTTTTTGGTGATTTTGTTGGATAACGCTTATGCGACCCATTATACATTCTTTCGGACTTGTATATATACTTCATCTCTTTTATTTCAGTAGACTTGTGTGTTTGTGCTTCATGTTCCAGGAAATTCTAGGCTGCGCATTTAAACTTGATTTAAGCGCATATTAATGAAAACCGGTTATAAGTGACCCTGAGAACTCGAGAGTCGAGTGTATGCACGACCCCCAATTTTCAGGGTGTTACAGTATTGCATTGTAGCTTCAAGTGTAGGTGACTTTTAGAGGACTTTTTTTAGATAGATGTTCTCTAATTTCGCTCATAAAAACATTATAGAGAACCTCATCCATGAGACATAAACAGATGAAGGCTAAAGCATTATTATCAAGAGTTTCACATTCTTTATCTTTCATAGTCGATTTTCGCTCCTTAAGAGCCTTAATCTCGTCTTGCTTGGTTAATAGACTAATCATCTTAAACTTCCATAACTCAAAATTATTTTTACCTGAGTACTTCTCAATATCAAACTTAGTGTTTCCCATTATTACTAATCCTTCAGATTCATATCTGTGCCCCAACGATTGCTCTGATACTACTTGTTGGGATTTGTGCTTCGGAATCACACAAATATGGATCTAAGATAGCAATCCAAGAACATAAAGTAAACACAAAAGAACACAAAATTTTAATGTGGAAAACCCTTATGGGAAAAAACCACGGCACAAAGCGACAGAAATTTCACTATGAAAGCACAAATTACAAAGATTGAGGACTTACCCGGCTTGAGCAATCATCAAACCTCACATTCTTTCCACCCCTTAAAGCCTTAGAACCCTTTTAGAAACCCTAACACCTTCTTAGAAATACTTAGAACATCTTATAATAGCTCACAATCCCGTATACATCCCTATTTATAAGTTTAGAAAGAAACCTAAACAAAATTGGAAACAAAATTCGTAAAATTTGTGTTTTCGCAAAATATTTGTGTAAACCTTTGATGACATCAATCAACCTTCGATATCATCGAAGAAAGACAAAAATTGTCCAGCAACTGGAACTAAAAAATACCGAAAAATTCGATGTCATTGAGTTGGCTTCGATGACATTGAAGTTTGCTCGATGTCATCGAGCCTCCAATCTGACATATTGAAGACATCTGTGACTACCAATATACTCACAAGAGTTTTAACGCGAGGTCATGGGTTCAAGTACCCATCGTCATCAAATTGCATTGTGGTGTGAGTGCATGTGTGTGTGGAGTGCCGGTGCCTATCTAGGAACAAAAAACTGCTACTCTTTTCTGTGATATGATTCGTGGGAGATTTGGATCTTCTTCATTTCGGGGTTGTGCTCTAAAATGATTTGGGAGGCATGGATATAGAATACATACATCAATGTGGCCCCACATTAAGGGTTCCGCTCCCGTCCCGACAGGGGTAAGATGCAATCCTCATTGTCCCCTCATGGACGGGCCAACTCACGGACATTAAACAGTGGGGGAGCGGATGAGGTTTTCCCCAGTAAACCTTAGATGGTGTTAGCTTTACCGTGTGGGGTTCATCTTGATGAATATTTTTTATATCCACACTATCCATTTGTACTCCCATATCACCGTAGAACTTCAACCCAAAACATAAGCATCTCAGGTGGACCACACCATTGGAAACAGTAATAAATGACCATTAAAAGCTTTTTATAGGCTACAAAATTTTTGGATCAAGCTGATCTTTGAATTTTCCCTTCATCTAGGTTTGGCTGACCATATCAATGGGTTTGATTGGAAAAAAAAAAAAAAAACATTATAGTGGGCATTACTATGAATACTAGGATGTTTTTAATGGCGGACGTTTAATCACCACTGCTTCATGTGGTGTGGTCCATCTGAGATTTAGATTTGCTTAATTATTTTGAAAACATCCTAAACTGAGCTGTAAAACAAATAAACGGCCTGGATATACAACACATCATTTAGGTGGGCCATGGTAAGCGCAATACCGACTTACGTGTTACCCACGCAGGTGTTAATCGGTAAGGCCGACCTTGGGTCATTACTCTTGCCCGGTGGTAGACTCACATGAGTTTTAAATATGGAAATCCCACTATGGCATGATTGCGTGTGTGCGTGTGAAAAAAATAAAATAAGGCCTACCATGATGAATATTTTGTATATCCACACCGTCCATCCATTTCCCCGCGTCTGTGATGGGAAGGTATGAATATTATGACAAACGCACACTTTACTCTTCCAAAACAGATCAGCATATTCGTCATTCAGCGAGAATATTAAATGTGGGCAGCTTATATGGTAGAAACGGACGAACTGGAATAAGGTAGAGCAGTCAACTCTCCTAACTACACATTTCAGAGTAATAATCAATTTCATCTTCTGGGTACTATATCCAGCGGTTTAAATTTCAAAAATCATACGCTATTAGGCAATACAATTCATCAACTTTACTTCACTTCCCGTACTAAATGATCATCCACCGTTGCTTTGAGATCCACTGTTAAGATGACTAAGATCATCCGATCCATCCATGCGCTGATCCATTATCCATCCATGATAGTTTCAAAATGATGGACGGTTTCACTTGCTAAGTTACCTTGCATGTGTGCTGTGAAAAGATGGATGTATCATATTTCGGTGCTACCGAGTCTACCGTAAAGTGCTTCCCAACATGTACAGACCCCAATCTCATCGGATCACACAACCACAATGCCAGTGGCATTCCAGAAATTTTCCTTCGGTCCTGGGGCACTCTAGTTTAGTAATGGCAGGGTATTTTCGTGCCTTCCACACACGTGCCACATTTATACGATGATCCGGACGGAAACGGATTGGCTACTCCCCCTGCCACCCGCCAATGGCTGATGGTCGGTGCTCTGTGGCCCCACCATGATGTATTTGTTTCATCCATGCCGTCCATCTAGTTTTCTATATCATTTTATAGTACGAGATTAAAAATGAGGTATATCCCAATCTCAAGTGGACCACATTATAGGAAACAGTATTGAATGAACGTCCACGGTTAAAATCTTCTCGGGGGCCATAAAAGTTTTGAATCCAGCTGATCTTTGTTTTTTCCCTTCATATGGGTCTGTATGACCTAATCAACAGATTGGATGTCAAATAAACAGTACAGCGGGCCTTAGGAGGATTTTAATGGTGGATATCCAATCATTATTGTTTTCCTGTGGTGTGGCCCACCTGAGATCCGGACCAGGCATCTTGTCAGCTCAGCAGTCTTACAGAAATTAATTAAATCCTTCTTTAATTGCCTAGTAAATGGAACTATCCTCGTTTAATAGAAGAGCCGTTGGTAATTTTGGACCATGACGATTCAATATTGGAAGTTGGACGGTTTTGATCTCATCCACGTGTGTCATCTGGTCAGAACCACAGGAAGTCTACGGTAGTCAATGCTCCAGGGAGACGGATTGGCTACTCCCCCTGACACTAGCCCCGTGCCTGATGATCGTTCCTCCATGGGCCCCACCATGATGTATTTGTTTCATCCATTCCGTTCATCCATTTTTACAGATCATTTTATAGATTAATATAAAAAAATATAGGGATATAAATCTCAGGTAGACCACACCACAGGAAAACAATAATGATTGGATATCCATCATTAAAATCCTCCTAAGGCTCACTGTACTGTCTATTTGACATCAAATCTGTTGATTAGGTCATAAAGACCCAGATGAAGGGAAAAAATAAACATCAGCTTGATCCAAAACTTTTATGGCCCCAGAACGTTTTTAATGGTCAACGTTCATTCAACACTGTTTTCTGACAGTAATGTGATTCACTTGAGATTTCGATATACCACAATTTTTCTTCCGTAGCATAAAATTATCTATAAAAACAAATGGACAGCATGGATGAAACACATGCATCATGGTGGGGCCTACAGAGCACCGACCACCTGGTGGTAGGGGGAGTAGCCAATCCGTTTCCATGCTCCGGACCTAAACGCAAACAAACGTAAGAAGCAGATTGGCTGCTGTACCATACACCACTGATATGGCTAGTGTGGGTACATGTCATGTGAAGACGGGCGCAGATTAAGTGCTACCCCCGCCTGTTCCGAGCTCGGCATAGGCGGAGGCCCCACGGGATATCGAGGGGCTACCATGATGTATGACTTCTATCCACACGGGCCATCCATTTTTCCATATCATTTTATAATTCCGTACCAAAAAGAAAGCACATTGAAGTTTTAACCACGCGGTGGAAATTAAATTCCTAAAGTTGAAAAATTCTCAAGGACAACAAAAGTTATGGATCATGATGATATTTATTTTTTCACTTTAGATGTATATGACCCTATTAATATGTTAGATGGAAAATAAATGACACAGTGGACCCTAAGAAGGTTTCAATGGTAGGTGTCCTTATCAATGCTACTTCCTTTAGTGTGGTCCACTTGAGCCTTATATCAACCTTATTTTTCATCTAATATTTTAAAATGATATGTAAAAATTAATGGACAATGTGGATAGAAGTCATACATCCTGGTGGCTTGTGGGCCCTCCACCAGACCCGAGCTCCAAACAAGCAGGGGCAGTACATAATCTAAGTTTGGCCGGTGTACCACACACCAGCTATATAGCTATGTAGGTACGTGTCGTGTGAAGATGAGCGCTAGACTCCTTGAGCTTCGAGTCGTACAAACAATTCAAAGGAGATCAAAGTTACATGCCCTACAGTGATGTATTTATTATATCTATACCGTTCATCTATTTTTAGAGATCATTTTAGAGCACTATCCAAAAATTGAATCATATCCAATGATCACATGGACCACACCACAAATAGCAGTGGAGACGATGATTTTCACCGTTAAAAAATTCATAGGGCCCACCATAATGTTTACTTTCCATCAAATCTATTCATAAGGTCACAAAGACCTGAATGAAGAGTAAAAACAAATTTCATATTAATTCAAAACTTCTGTGACCCAAAAAGGGTTTCAATGGTAGATGTTCAATCCTCACTACTTTTTACGGTGTGGTCCACTTGATAGTTAGATCTGTCTTATTTTTCGTCTTAATCCTTAAGGTGAGATCGCCAAGTGGATGAACGGTTTAAATATAACATATACCTCATTATCAAACCAATAAAACTTATTAACGTCAATACAGCAGCTATATAGCTTGTGTGAGGTACACCAGCAAATCCACTTCCACGAAGACGAGTGATGACACTCCTCCGGTAGCTACGAGTTGTACGAACGGTTGAAACGGGATCAAAGCTATATAGGCCACACATTGATGTATTTATCATATCCTCCCCCTTAATTCATTTTAAGAGATCGTTTTAGATCAAAATTATGAACAAATTAAAAATGAGTAATACCCAAAGCCCAAGTGGACCACACCACAAATGTAACATCCTGAAAATCGAGGGTCATGAATATGCTCGACTCCCGAGTTCCCGGGGTCACTTATAACCGGTTTTCATTAATATGCGATTAATCCAGTCTAAATGCACATTCTGGAATTTCCTGGAACATGAAGCACAACCACATAAGTCTATTGAAATGGAAGAAAATCAAATATACCTATATATACATGTTCAAAAGAATACAAACGGGCGTACAATGTGACGCCCAACAAAATCACAAAAAGAATGGCATGACGAAAAGAAATAAGTTGAGCCGCTGCTCGGCGATCCAACGACCCATCTACTGATCCGATGGGATCCCGCTCATCAACTGGAAGGGAACTCGTCCTTCTCCTCGAGACTCGCATCACCAGGCTCCACTTAACCTATATCACCTGCATCTATGAACGGGTCTGGTTGGTGTTTTAAAACACCGTCCCAGAGTGGAAGTGAGTGATCAACTCAGTGGGTGCTATTAACCATAAGTTGTAACAAGCATTAATTATAATAAGAATTTAATAAAAAGCAATCAATCATAAACATCTATATAGTCTTGTTAATGTGTATGCATGCAAGATGATATGATATATGCCCTTACCACAACGCTCCCTCGTGCGACAACATCTAACGATCGCAAATGCCAACACTCCCTCAGTGCGACCTCGACTGCCGAGTCGCCAACCTAGCTAATGACATACAATGATGATGTTAACTGAGTTCTTAGTTAAGTCCATTCATCCAGCAGATTTGGGAATCTGATACACCCCACGTATCAAATGCCATGAACTAGTTGCGAGGCCAAGACCCCCTAATGTGTGAGGCCGAGACCCCGCGATCCTTGATCCCGTCGAGTTTCCCCCATCCCCGACTTCAAGCACATGGGGGGTGCTGAATGTGGGGTCGCTCGCGGTCACTACGAGGAGGCCCGTCACCCTAGCGTAGGCCGATAGCTCGGACATAGTGTCCCATTCCACCATGCCCGGCTCACGAACTGTGGATGAATATTTCATCCGGTATTAATGGGTTACAACGGTGGTGGGGTGTTTCAGTTTCCATACATATGTGAGCAAACAAGGTTAAGAAACTAGGTGGGTCATCCAGTTAGAGCTGGGCATCGGTCCTGTTCGGATCGGATCTGGGCCAACCCGATCCGATCCGGAAACACATTTCTCTGACTCGAATCCGAACAGATCCGTTATCGGATCTGGACCACCTGAGTCGGACCTATCCGAAGGGTGGATTTTCTGATCCGATCCGTGCCCGACTCGGTTTTCCGATTGGCCTAGGTTCGGATCGGTCCAGATGTGAGTTATTACGTATCACGTATGCACTGTTGGAGTGGCTGTGTATCAAGTGTCATAAGGAGCAGGAGTACCATAAAAAAAGCTATAAAGGCAACAAAACCAAGCTCCGTTTTCAGTCTCTCTCTCTTCCTTTCCAGCGTCTTTTTCTCTTCTGCTTTCCGCCCAAAATGGAGAAAGGAAATGGTGGCTCCATCGATGCTCCATCGATACGATGCTCTCTCTCTCTCTCTCTCTCTCTCTCTCTCTCTCTCTCTCTCAGATATTGTTGTACATTGATGGGAGTATTGTTTGGTTGCAGTTGCTGTTTGGGTTCTTTTGATATTTGATTTGGTTTTTTTTTTTTTTTTTTTTATAAATTTCTGCTCTGAATTAACGTGATTTGGGTGCGAGACATTGATTGCTGAGATGATTTTTTAAAAAAAAATTTTGGATATTGTTTTGGAATTTGATTGTTGGAAGGTTCGGATCGGATCCCGAATCGGATCGGATCCAATCGGATCAGATACCGGACCGGATCTGGTCGGATTAGGTCTAATCTGAACCCGAGCCGAAAAGAATTCGGATCTGGATGGAGCTACCCGATCCGCACCGATCCAGCCCGTCGGTTCGGTTCAAATCAGGTCGGATCGGGTCGGAACGGGTCGGATCCACCGGATCGGATCTGAAATGCCCAGCTCTACATCCAGTAGACTAAACCGCGAGAGCCTAGGCAAGTATGTGGCGGAACGACATCGGGTACAAGCGACCCATGTAAACTGACTACTGCCGCCCACACATACTCGTCCAAACCTATGGGTTTAGCCTCAAGGTGGTCCTACCAACGGAACCACCTTCGCTCTCCTTATGTTCCTGACTAACTCAAGGGTAGGAATAGTGACTCATAGCATGCCAACTACCAATGTAACATCAAACATATTCAACACCATCCTCTCATGTTGTTCAACATACAACTCAAATTTCTCTAGCAAGCAAACTATTAATATCATGAATCAGGTGTATGTGTGTGGTGTGGGTTGGTGAGGAAGTTAAGCACTTCCTACACCTCAAGGAATCAAATACATAAGAGCAAATGATTCATACACAATATGAAGCAACACATATGAGAAAAGAAATCAACCAAACATGAGCGTGTAATCATTCACACACTAGATCATGAGATATGCAAAATTAACATCAAAGAGAAAAAAGCATGCAAAGCATACAATTCCAACAACATATCATCCCTAGGTTCTTCTAGATTCTTCCATACAACATACCAAGCAAACAAAATCATTAAACTTCAACTAAAATTGAAGCTAGGCCACCTAAGGATAATATTCCGTACCTATGAATTGTTGAAGACGTTAGGAATTGATCTAGGGTTGCAAAACTCACGGGTCGATTCGTAGAGATCCTGAGCCAAATTAACATCACGGATCTAGATTATGAGATATGCAAAATTAACATCAAAGAGAAAAAAACATGCAAATCATACAATTCCAACAACATATCATCCCTAGGTTCTTCTAGATTCTTCCATACAACATACCAAGCAAACAAAATCATTAAACTTCAACTAAAATTGGAGCTAGGCCACCTAAGGATAATATTCCGTACCTATGAATTGTTGAAGACGTTAGGAATTGATATAGGGTTGCAAAACTCACGGGTCGATTCGTAGAGATCCTGAGCCAAATGAACTTGCATGTTAGGATTACATGCATTTTCTAGCTCAAACCCAAAGATTACCAAAAATGATGGGTGCTTACCTCCCTATTCGGAAAAAAATGGCTTGTAGTTGTGCATATGGGAAAGGAAAGATATTTCTCTAAGGCCCCAAGCTTCCTTGGGCCTTACCTCCTACCACACACCCATTTCCTTTCTTCTTCCTCTCTCTTTCTCCTCCTTTCTCCTCTTCCTCTTCTCCCTTTCTCTCTTTTCTCTCTTCTCTCTTTCCTTTCTCTAGGGCAAATTCGTATGGTGAGAGGGGTGCCCCAAATGAGGCCTTTATATAGTGTCAGGTTTGGTGTAAATGGCCCTAAGGGATGAGTTTTCACTATACTAGATCTATGAGAGGGTCTTTCTAGCCTCTAGGGCCCACTATGGGGTGTACAAGTCAATATACACCGTAGGATAGCTAGTCCTAATGATGATCTACGTATGGATATGATCGGCCCGCCATTTGGATGCGCCGATCGAAAGATATAATAAGAAGTCTGTTCAACGGTCACCGATAGTCGATCAAGGCCGCGACTATATGAATATGAGCAGGGAAATATCCTTACTATATGGGTAAAGTTTGGTCGCAAACTGACGGTCCGAAATCCTCAACTTTGTATAGGAGTGGACGACTCAATTTACTTAAGTTCCAACTCCTTCCTTTAAGGTATTTGCACTTCTCATGCACTCGTCATTCAGCTCAAGTTGACCGGTTCTGGGCAGTACCCAGGTCCGATTCCCGCGATGGACGTCAAGCCCAATGAGACGAACATTATTCTATAGTTTTGGAACTAGTGGTCCACCAACGAGCGGTCTAGAGCTTGTTTAGATAATCGGGGCAGTTCTGGTAGCCCTCTGACCATAAAACTTATAGGATATGTGCTTCATGGCCCGATGAAGGGCCATGCAAAATTTGGGGTCGATCGGATATAGAGTTTGGTTGCACGGGTCCGATTTCCAATCAACGGTTACCGTTCCACGATCGAGTCCCAGAGTTTGTGGACGGTCGTAGAAAAATATATTAGACCCTCATCATAAATTATGAAGAAATTCGACGGTTGAAATGTCTTACATTTCGGTTTTATTTACACGTGCCAAATTTCAATTTTGGCATTGGTGGGGCAAGTGCCAGATTCCATTTCTGGGTGTCCACTGGGTCTGTGGTCCGCGTTGGTCCCTGAGCCCAGTGAGATCTATGTTTCCCTAAATTTTTATAATTTTCTGACCTTCCCATATCGTGGTATAGCCCGCACGGGCTGCTGCCAAGTGTAAATGGCCATTTGGCTTGACGGCCCACACTTGGCCTAATCATAACTCGACTGGTCTACTTTAATGGGCTAATCCTAACTTAATTTAGTTGTGAGACCAAACCATGAATAGTTTAAATGAACGGTCCTACAGCAAATCCTACGTGGACGCCTCAGTACACTGTTCTGGTTGGACGGGACGTTACATGATTAATCGGACTTGTGCGATTCTTCACTGGTACACTCTTGTATAAACTAACATTGAGTGCTAATGGTTATTAAGTAATATTTAAGTTAATTAAATAAAATTAAAAAAATAAAAAAATAAATATTGATGGATTTTTGAAAATCCAAAACAATAATAATCCAGGATGTTACAACAAATAGCAGTGGGAACATGATTCTCACTGTTAAAACATTCGTAGGGCCCACGATAACATATATTTTCCATCCAAACCGTTCACAAGGTCACAAAGAGCTGCACGTAGAGGAAAAAAATATATTATAGTGATCCAAAACATATGTGACCCCAAAAATGGTTTCAATGGTAGATGTTCAAATTCCCGCTACCTTTTGTAGTGTGGTCCACTTAATCTTTGGATATGTATTATTTTTAAGCTGAAGCCTTAAGACGAGCTTAATTACCAAATGGTAGGATAGTTTGGATATAACACATATCTCGTGATGGGATCCACAGAACTTGGTGACCTCAAACACATCAGCCATATTAGTGGTGCGTTGTACACCAGCCAATCCGCTTCCACAAACGTAGGGTTTCAAGTCCAACCGTCCACCTAATGTATACCATTCAATCCTTACCATAGGTTTTTCCTCATCACGTGAAGATTGTTTTGTTCAAAATCAGCCACTTAAACTCAATTGAGTGGACCATACTTGTATTTCGTTGTCTATCAATAATTAGATATTACATTTTATGCTGTGGCCTAGATATTACATTTTATGCTGTGGCCCACCTGATGAGTGAAAGGAGCTGATTTTTGTTAAAGGTGATCTCGTGTGGCCAATCTCTCGGAAGAGTTGGACGGCCGGCGGGCGTACGTGATAGGCTGGACGCAGTTATTCGCTGGGTTAGTCCGTAAGACTTGGGACCTTCTCAAACATATCTATATGAGAGCCATCAAAATCGTGGGTCTCACCATGGATGGGCACAATCGAAAAATTAGACTCGAGGTATGATGAGAAGTATCATCTTATTGGCAATCAATCAAATGGACGGTTAAAATAAAAAGTCTAGATCCAAGCGAACTATATCCCAAAAAGTCTCCCACCGCTAAAATTGATTTCGTGAATATGCTACATATGCAGTGGGGCCCACTACTTTCCAGTGTGAGCTGCGCGGACAGAATTGTAAAGCGGGTGAGTGAATGTATACGGATGTTTGTACTCTACCGGAATCCATGTTCTGTGGTTTGCTAAGGCCACGCGCAAGTCCAAAGCAGCTCATTACACGGACGCGGATTAGATGAGTAGCGAGTCGGCTACTGAAGTGACGTCACCAAGTTTTGTGGGTACCACTATGATGTATGTGTTGTATCCACACCGTCCATCCATTTTGATATATCATTTTAGGTCATTAGCCAAAGAATGAGCTAGATAAAAATCTATAGTGGACCCCACCACAGAATAATGGGGAGAGTGATTCTTACCGTTGAAACTATCCTAAGGCCCACCATAATTTTTATTTGAAATCCAACCTGTTCAAAAGTTAAAAAAGACATAAAATAAGGGAAAATACGAATATCAGCTTGATCTAAAACTTTTATGGCCTTTAGAAGTTTTTAATGGTGAGCCTCACTGTCCCCACTGTTTTCTGTGCTGGGGTCCATTGGAGCTTTGGATTTAACTCATTCTTTGGATATTGCCTTAAAATGATCTCTCCAAATGGATGGAAGGTGTGGATACAAAACATGCATCATGGTGGGGGCCAGGGAACTTGGTGACGTCACTGCCCCATTACACGCCACACATGTGGCCGCATGGCGCATTGGTAGGGATCCAATCCATTCATCAGAGACGTTCATTAGGGATGTAACGTCTGGATTCTCTCGTCCAGAATTAACTCCGACTATTCGTTAGGTGGGCTAAAGTTCCGGCTGAAATTACTCGGCTGATGTTTCTTGCCCGCCTAACTGTTTCTAACATCGTCGCCCACCTGCTGGATGGACCAGATTACTTTTGGAGAAAGTATATGTACGGTTAGAACCAGCTGATGAACCGTTTGGATACTGTACATTTTGGTCATGCTGGCACATACGGTGGCGTGTATATATGATCTGTCCTGTTAACGCGTGTGGGCTCAGCAAAGCACCGGAGCGGATTACGCGCAGTCCCCCGCCTCACCCAAGATGGTGCGGCCCTTAACGTGAGGCTCACCTTGATGTATTTATTCTATATCCACTCTGTCCATCCATTTTTCCGGATCATTTTAGGTTATGGGTACAACAATAAAAAGATAAAAATCTCGGGTGGACCATACTATAAGAAAAAGTGGTGAGTGACCTTTAAAATCTTTGTGTGGGCCGAAATTGTTATGAATCAAGCTGATATTTGTGTTTTCCCATCATCCAGTCATTTTTTATACCTTATCAACAGTTTGGATGGAAAATAAAATTTACAGAAACATTATGGTAGGCACTAGGAAATTTTTAATTGAGGGGAGTTCAATCACCACTATTTCCTACAGAATGGACTAACTGAGATTTAGATATGTTTCGATTTTAGATTACAATCGAAAATGATCTTTAAAAACGGATGGACGGAATAGATTCCGAATAAATAATCAAGGTGGGCCCTACGGTAAGGGCCGCACTATCTTGGGTATGGCCGGGGCCGCACCTAATTCGCTCCCGCAAAGCTCAACTTGTTAGCAGAAGGTGATTCGCGCGACGATCGATTGAAGAGGAAAGCCGCCCCACATGTGCCCACATGAAACACATGTGCGGGATCTAGAGACTCATGGCCCCACGTTGACCATGCCCTGTCTCAAATAGCAGGCTGGACGGCCCATCAAGCTGCTTGAACATGTCCCAAAAAACAAGTATTGCCGGCGAGAAGATGACGCAACATTCACAAAGCGGGGCCCACCTAACCGGTAGCTCCCACACACGTATGTTTAGCTGTAACGTGCACCGCGCACTGTCACTTCAATCTCTCCACGCGCGAATCGCTCTACGATTTTCTCTCTCAAAACATAAACACGCGTAACACGCCGCAGGCCCAGATTTCTCTTTGCCAGCAAAACGCGATGTCTCCTCCTGCGAAGAAAAAACCCCTCCTTTTCTCTCTCGCCTGCGGCTGCCGCGATTCCAAGAGCGTCTCCGTTACGATCCCCGACACCCCCCCTAAACCCCGAAACCCCAAACCCGTTACGCACTTCCCCAGCCTCTCATCGGTCGACACGCCAACAAGCTCTTCCTGGGAAGCCAAAGACGATGACTGCTCCTTCTCTGGCGAGAGCTCCTCCAGTTTCTCCGGCCTCCTCCGTCAGCTCAACGAGCTCGAGCAGAACGTCCTGGCGTGGGGGTGTCAGATTCCGGCGGGTCCCCGACACGCGCGGAGCCGGAGCGAGGGCGGTAAGGTGGGAGAGAGCGTGGCCGTAGTGAAAGACTCGGCCGATCCGTTTGCCGATTTCAGGCGATCAATGCTGCAAATGATCGTGCAGAAAGAGATCGTTGGAGCCGAGGATTTGAAGGAATTACTACGGAGGTTCCTTGCGTTGAATTCGCGGGAGCACCATGACGTCATAATCAGGGCGTTTACGGAGATCTGGAATGATGTGTTCAAAGGTTACCAGAATACCCCTGACTTTTTGGTGAATGCACAAGCGTGAAGGAAGGGGGTCTTCGTATGTGAGATAGAAAATACCAAGGATATTCGCGCGAGTAGAGGCTGAAGAGACGATTCGCGCCGGGCTGTGGTACACGTGTGGAGATTCCTACGATCCTCAGGTGGGCCCCGCCGGGAACATGATCTGGCCCAAATTCTAGCCGGTTACTCATCAGGTGCGGCTGGAATTGTACGTTGAATGTATAACATTGGTCATCGTTTTTTTTTTTTTTTTAACGGCTAGATTTTCTTATACGCGTGTGGCCGACCTGAATGGAGTGACCAGCGTAGACGTGTTCGTGACGATCCTACTTTCTGAATACGCACGTACACCAGTTTACCACGTGTGCTGCATAATATCTTTTCCAACCTCTCCTCGCGCGAAGAAGTTGGCACTTCTAATAAATGGGAATTGAATTTCCACCTTCCGTGTCGGAGAGGGGTAGTTTGGTCTCTCGAAGGCTGCTAGTAACTTCCTCTGGTATGACCACAATACCCTTCTATTTGTAACTATTAATTTCAGGGGTCCAGGTATCATTTCGCCTTTGTAATTTACTTGTGTTGTATTGCTATTTTTCTGCTTCTTCTTCTCACTTTTTTTTTTTTGGTTTGGAATGATAATTAAACCCCCATTTTTTAATACATACACCTTTTCTGTGAGTGATCTAAGGGTATTGTAGTGATTTGAAAATGTTTTTTTCTTTAAATCCAAAACTTTTGTGACCTCAAAAAGGGTTTCAATGGTAGACGTTCAATCCCCACTATACTTTACAGTGTGGTCCACTTGATCTTTGGATCTATCTTATTTTTCGTCTCGAGTGTTACAACGAGCTCGCCAAATGGATAGACGGTTTGGATATAACACATAGCTCATGGTGGGACCCACAGAACTTGGTAACGTCAACACACCAGCAAGATCGATGGTGTGTGGTACACCAGCCAATCCGCTTCCGTTGGTTTGGGGGAGAAAATGGTTAACATCCATTGAGTGAGTGAGTGAGTGGTTATGATTTTTTCGCCAACATACCATGCGTGACTGAGTGGTTAGGATCACCCACGTGATTAGATTTTTTGGCCATGGCTCTTGCGGGGCCGGACCTACCCGGCAAAGAGGTGTGGATATTGTACAAGTTTGCCACGTGTGATCTCAGGAAGTGCGATGAGCTTTCCGTAATTAGGATTGCATGATAACGTTACCATTAGGTAACATTGGTTGGGCACCGCCAGGTGCTGCTGTCGTATATGCGTTCGTCCTACTCGGCCTTCCAACTTTCTAGCATGCATTGCGTGAACCATCTTACAGTGAGACGTGGCTCAATTAAATCCAGATCCTCGGTGGCGCTCAATTAAATCCACATCCTTGGTGGCCCAACGTTGCGTCATTTGATTGAGCCACGTACGTGTCAGAAATGGTCAGGTGGAACACGTAAATGAACTTTGCATGTTGAGACAACGGTTGGGCACCATCGGCTGGCCTGAGCTCAGGCAAGTCTGGATTCAACGTGATGTATGGGTTTTATTTGAAAGGGCAGACTAAAAAATGAGGTAGATTCAAGGCTCAAATGTATTATATTTAAGAAGGTAGCAATTCTACCATTGGGGCCTTTTAGTACTTAAATTGATGTGTATTTGTCATCCAACTTTTGTATGGAACACGAATATCAATCTAATCCAATACTTATATGGCCCTCGAGAAAATTTTAACCACATTTAATCCTCATTTTATGGTCCACTTGAGTTTGGATTTGCCTTTTATTTGTTTTTTTTTCTTTTGGGTTAGCTTGTTAGTACACACCCATGCCAGTACACACACTACCTGAGTTTGGATTTGCCTTTTTTATATATATATATATATAGCTTTTTTTTTTCCTTTTGGAGTTAGCTTGTCAGTACACACACTCCATGTTAGCCACCCCCGCTAGGGATCGATACCAAGACTTCAAGTGTTGAAACGCAGTTATCTTCACTCTGTCAGCCAGTTGAGCTATGGATCTGGGTTTTTTTTTTTTTTTTTTCATATATAGCTTACGGTCTTAAATAATAAGGCAAAACAGATTGATGATGTGGATGAAACCCACACATTATTGTGGTCATCAAAGCCCTAACCTATGCTAGATTTGGTGGATCCAAAGTGGGTGGGACCCATCATGATGCACGTGACTGCATCCATGTTGTCTATCTATATTAAAAGCTCATTTTAGGGCATGATCTCTAAAAAATTAAGTAGATCCAAATTTCATATGGACCATAGTATAGGAAACAATAATGATTGTATCCTCATCATTAAAACTTTATGGATTCCACCAAATATTTATTTTCCATTCAAAAGGTCACAAGGTATATGAAGAGGCCGCACTAATATTGTCTTAATCCAAAGATTTTGTGCTCACAAGAAGCTTTTAATGATCTATTAATTACCATTGTTTCTCGTACTATGGTTCATTTGAAATGTAGATTTATTCCATTTTTGGAATCATGTCCTAAAATGAGCTTTCAATACAATTGAATGGCATGGATGTAGTCACGTACATCACAATAGGCCCCACAAGATCTAGAGATGGAAGAAGATGCACCCCTCCTCAGTGGCATGGCCGTCCTAGCCATTTAAGAGAACTTTGGATCTTAAGTTGCTTAAGATAAGCTACTTATTCTACAAGTAGCCCATCTTAGTTTCTACTTACTGGGATGATAAATTATATTCCGGAAATAATATAGGTTTCAGCTTCTCCTCTCCTTCATCTCTCCTCATGTGGCTCTTCAACAATGGACTAAAAATAAAAACACTAATAAAAATAACTAAAGTAATTAAATACTTTTAAGTAAAAAAATTTATTATAACTGATAATAAACCAAACTTACTTATCTAAAATAAGTCACTTATCTAACGTGGTAAGTATGAAAAGGAACTTACTTGGTGATTTCCAAACCAGCCCTTGGTGAGCTGTCACCACAGACGTCCATGGTAGTTGGGTGACCACGTAATCAGTGCCCTGTTGTGCGAGAGCCACGTGGTAAACAGAGGATAGTCCAAACCGTCCATCAGGTGGAACTCTCTCGGATGTCGTACGTTTCAGAAATGACAGTGACCTGGCGATCAACTACTACCTTTTTCATCTTTATCAGTCCTTTTTCGGACCTCTTATAGGGCTATCTGGATCTTCTGATCTATGTCATATTTTGGATCAGATCTATCTATGGTGGCTTAATCTTATGTACTGCCCATCTCACCCCATCACACACACTCATGCCTATAGTGACTGTAGGCGCTTTTAATAACTGTGCCAGTGTGATGATCCTGACCGTTCATCCCGTGTCCCTACTTTAAATAGGAAATGACTTCAAATTATCCTGACCATCTAGTCAATCCAATAGCATTTATGCCAGCCAAATGGGCCTGCCTGTCTTTTTCTTGTTTCCTTTTCCGGGCCATCAATAGGACAACCAGGACCGTTGGATCAGTGTGAATTTAATACCGTTGTCCACCCACGATGGGGGGACCACCGGACAGATCAACTGCACGTTTGGGAATGAAATATTTTATTACTAATAAAAACAATCGCGTGGTAAAAATTAGTAAATTAAGATTAATTAATTTGAATTATCAAAATAACGGAACCTAATATAAGTAAACAGTTTTAAAAAGCTAAAGAAAAAAGTATATATATATTTTTTAAAGTTCTTTTTAATAAGAAATGCTCAGTGCTCTCAGAGGGCACTATACTTATAGTGCTCCTAGTTGCATTGGAATGCGTGGACAGTACACTCCATTGATCTAGACTGTTAATTAGGTCCAACGCACATTTATTAGACTACCATGTAAAACTAATACTGATTTGTTAAATATTAACCATTTTATTAATGGTCTTTAGTATGGACGGTGAGGATGGTTTACTTAAAAAAGGTCCAATGACAAATTTGATCCATCAATTTTTTTGTGGGCCATCATGGATTGCATATGACTATAAAGAATAATTTTTATCGGGTAACCATAACTATGCCATCCATGGCATGGAAAAAGGACGGGTGTAATAAAAAAAGGCCAAATTAAGGATCTATTGGACCATCTGATCAGTGGAAATTTTGCATCACAGCCATGAAATGTCTTCTTGACTTAATGAACAGTTCAGATTTGTCTTTCGGACCGTCGAAGTGAACGGAACTAGGAGCAATATAATTTACAGTGCTGGGGAGCATTGGACCATTTTATTATCCTCTCGGGGGCAGGACCAGAATGTCAGATATGGACGGGAGCGGATCTGGTATTACACGGGTAACACGTTAGTCGGTGTTTCCCTAACTGTGGGACCCACCCTGTATATCCACGCCGTCCATAAGTTTTTACAGCTCATTTTATGGTAGGATCCCAAAAATTGAAGACATCCAAATATCAAGTGGACCACACAGTAGGGATTGAATGCTCACCATTAAAAACTTCTCGGGGGCCACGAAAGCTTTGAATCAAGCTGATATTTGTGTTTTCCCTTCATCCAGCTCTGTGTGACCTTACCAACAGGTTGGATGGAAAATAAAGGTTTTGGTAGACCGTAGCAAGTTTTTAATGGTGGGCGTTTAATGACCACTTTTTCTTGTGGTGTGGTCCACTTGGGATTTCGATCTCATTCATTTTCGGTACAGATCCCTAAAATGATCTGGAAAAACTGATGGACGGCATGGATACCCAACACATATATCAAGGTGGGGCCCACCGTTAGGGGAACGCCCACTGCCTTGTTACCCGGGTACCTTCCAATCCGCTCCGGATAAGGAGTGGGTAGAGGATGAGATAAGCACACTCAGCCAGCAAAAGGCCCACCAAACATATGGTTAGGATTTTCGATTGAGGAGATAATTTCAAGGCATGAACCTTCTGAATCTCCACCCAAAGGACCAGGGCCCGTTTGGATGACAACCCAAAAAGTTCGATTAGAAAAAGTTAGATTCTCCTTGGAGTGGGCCCCACCCAGTTGCAGCCCTAAATTATTAAAGCTGGTGGACCAGAACATGGACTCAGTTGAGCTGGTGATTCCCCCGTGAATGTCCTTGGCCCTTTTAAACTCCATGCAGATGAGTACCATTTTTCTTACCTAGACAATGATGGTGGCCCGCTATGCAAGGACCATTTGGAAAATTCTACAAATATGGAAGATCAGAGCTATCCAATCTTGGTCCTTCTCTGTTGAATGTGGACCGTTGCTTAGCTTTCAATGTGCAAGTAGTCACCATCAAAGGGTCAGGGTTGTCTTCGCACCGAGATCCCTGCAACATGTTTGCACGCGTATGGGTAAAACTGCTGAGGTCCATGGAGTCCACCATACTGTGTGTGGGAAATCCACTCCGCCCATCAGGTGTATCCATCAATTTTAATACATTAAACGAAAAATCATCTTGATCTGCAACTTAGACAGGCCACACAACAGGGAACAATAGGGAAGTAAAGCTAACATAAGTTTTTGTGGGGCCCAAAATACTGTTTCTATACCATCGAATCCGTTCATCAGGTGAATCTCACTAGAATGAATTCTCACTCCAAAAATCAGGATAATCCAATAGTTAAGCGGGCCACAGCGGATGAAATAAAAAAGTTTTAAGCGTAATTTTACATTGTTTCCTGTGGTATGGATGAGGCTGATTTTTGGCTTCTAAGGTGAATATTAGAATACGAAACTGATGGACGGAGTAGATTTCACCCACGCTGCACAGCGACCACACAGAGCACGGATGCTGTAGCAACTAAGTGCAGCAGGTGTTGGAGAGGGTTCGGGTCCGGGTACGGGTCCCATCTCTTCATGCTTTTGAGGTGTCACATGTCATACTTACGTGGATGGCCCGAACGTTGAACTGTTCCAATAACCTGTGGAGTAGGTGAATAAGATTCATTGGCTCCCGTTACTTTGTCCTGATATATGTTAATGATTGTCCAATGGCCAGTATTTGTCGGCTGGTGGGCCATGCCTGGCTGCCGTTGGATGTAGCCCAACATACGACCGAATTGTACGACCCTGGTGGGTGGAGACACTCCAATATTTATGTCACGGACTTTCATAGCGGTTCATGCGACCTTCCCATTTTAGGGTCGAGAACTGATCACAAACAGACATTTGTACCACAACCTGTGGTACAGTGCCCTCTTTCACGCCAACACTTCACCTGTTTTGGAAATCAGTACCCCCAGAAAAAGATAGATTTCAGTGGGCTTATTTGATTTTCCAATTAGGTGGTAAATGTAGTGTGGATGGGTAGTGAGTATTTCCTTACGTGTTTACCCGCACTCTTCCCTGTATTTGGTTATATTTGATTTGACCGTTAGCTTTTTGAAGGTAGAAATCGAAAAAGTTGCAAAATAATTATGGTCCCACCATATAATGCATGTTGCTTATCCACACCCTTCATTCATTATGTCAGCTGAATTCATAGCAGGAGCCATAAAGCGAGGTATATCCAAAGCTTTAGTGGACCATGACACATGAAAAAGTGAATCAAACACTTATTCTTTAAAGCTTTAGTGGTAAAATAGATGGACGGAGAAGATATGTCATATACCTCACCGTGCGGTCAAAAATTTTAACTGGTACTCTTGAACCAGTTGCCATGGCAGTTCTCGAAATTTTCGAAACGGGTGAAAGTGTCGTGATTACCCATTTAATGGGCATTTACATCCGCATTGAAAAATCAACCAGGCCCTGAAGCTTTTCCCAGGGAGTGGCCTACCTGGCTTCTGAATGGTCATGATTTCAGGACTTTAAAATAACTATCAAGCAGGGGAGGCGGATTAGGTAGTTGAGCCCTCAGCCCCTCAGCCGTTGGTTTAGTGACGTGGTGAGATTTGATTGGTGGGTCATTGGCCGTCAGAGATGACCGGGGCATCTCCGACGGAAACGGATTGGCTACTCCCCCGCCACCAGCCAATGACTGGTGGCCGGTGCTCTGTGGGCCCTACCATGATATATGTGTTTCATCCATGCTGTCCATCAATTTTTATAAATCATTTTATGGTATGAGACTAAAAAGTAGGTGTATCCCAATCTCAAGTCGGCCACATTACAGGAAACAGTTTTGAATGAAGGTCGACCGTTGAAAACTTTTTGGGACTATAAAAGTTTTGGATCAAGCTGATATTTGTTTTTTTTTTTTTTTTTCCTTCATATGACCTAATCAACAGATTGGATGTCAAATAAACAGTACAGTGAGCCTTAGGAGGATTTTAATGGTGGATATCTAATCACTATTGTTTTCCTTTGGTGTGGTCCACCTGAGATTTATATCCCTCTCATTTTTGAGATCAAGCCTAAAATGATCTGTAAGAATGGATGAACAGAATAGATGAAACATATACATCATCGCGGGGGCCATACAGCACCGACCATCAGCCACCAGGCTGGTGGTGGCAGGGGTAGTAGGCAATCCGTTCTCCTATCTATGGCCTCCAAATGGACGTTAAAGAATATTGGTAATGGTGAGCTTTAAAAAGAAGAAGAAGAAGGTAAAAAAAAAAAAGCTTCAGCAATTGCACAGGTGAGGTCATCCAGTCCATGTGAGTTGCAGACAATGGTCCAAAAATGGTGGGACCCTCCCAATGAATGGCATGGATCACAGACAAATGTGCCATGCACCCAATCTGAGTGCAGCTCAGCAAATACAAATATTGGTACATTACAGACAAGATTGAGTTCCTCTTTAAACATAGGTTCTACTCCTAATCTCATGTCCTTGTTTAAAAGAAAATAGAATCTCCATCTTCCGTTGTCCCAGTTGGTTGGCCCATCAGTTAGTGCAGTGGGTCCCACCACACGATGCATGAATTCCAGAAAGCATAGGTGGGCCCCACAATTTATTCCGGTAGGAGGAACCAAGCATGAAATAATTAGGTGGTCCAAAAGACATAGTTATCGAATTTTAACCTAATGTCATTAGAAATTGATATTTTGTATAGCCTAACAAAACTATCATTATCTTTAATAAAAATATTCCACCTGCTCCAACCTAATTTAGGTACTTCATCATTATAGTTTTGAGGTTGCTTCATGTCACCCTCTTGATTCCTTATATCTTTTAATATTACATATTTCAAAGACCATGCACCTAAAATAATAGAAAATCCAGGTACACCAGCTGCTTGAGGCCCACCACATAGCATACTTAGAACCACTCATCTCTAATTACCTGCATCGATCACCACAAATCACATGGGATTTCAATGGGTGCCCAAATTTAGGTATACCGAGCTATCCGACCCCATTTAACTGGATCTGGCTCCAGATTCGCGATCCAATTGTTCGAGTCAACCAAATGCGACTCTTTTAAAATCAGGATGGAGCTAGGAAGTATTCTCAAAACTTGAGAGTGCTTTGGAGAAGCTCAGGGCTAACGGGGAGTTATTTAATACCCTGGCAAAGTATGATGCTTGATACACATGAATTTAGAACTTTTACATGAGAGGAATACCGCCTTAGTTCTAAATGTCTATTTTGGAAACCCCACCATGAATGGGTCGTCATCGAACAATCACAATGTCTAAGCTTTTCTACCTATGATTAGTCAATTGATGTTTGGAGAGACTGACAAATATTTTTCACCTAAAAATGTCCGCTAATTGGCTATTTAAATAATCAAATCAAATTAATATTTTGGTTTATGGTCCTTTAAATCATGGATAACAATTTGAATGGTTCAATATGATTTACATGTAAATTATCCTCCACCAAAACACCTTCAAATGACCTGAATGCCCTTATATTTAGCTTAGAATCCTTTCTATATTCTTAAATAATGCATTGCTTTAGCAATCTTCTTGCCTTTAGCTTGTCTTACATTTTGCATAAGATATATTATTATTTAAAATCCATACAAAGGCATCTTTGTGCGATGGACCCAAATCTAAATTTGGACCAGACTCCAGTTTGAACCCGACAGGGGTGGCTACAGACATGTTCCATATCTAAAGTTCATTCCAAAAATCCCAATTCATGCTCAAAACAAGACCCAAGGGCCTAATCTTATTGAACCTTGATGCAGGGATGGGTGTGATGAGGTCGAGCATCGTCTTCCTTAGGGGACAATTACTCTGAATCCATGGAGCTTCTCTGGACTACTCACAGAGATTACTCGAATCCACGAGGAGAGACAAAAAAATAAAAATAAAAAATTCTAATAAAATCAAAAATAAATTGATTGATGATAAAAATGAATTTCCAATCCTTTAAATGGGGATACCAAACGAGGAGAGATAAAAAAATAGAAATAAATTCTAATAAAATTGAAAATAAAATGATTGATGAAAAAATTGAATTTACAGTTCTTTAAATAGGGATACCAAATCTAGGAATAAGTTTCATAATCAAACTTAAACTCCTTAACATCGTGACTTACTATAAATAGTATAGACAATCATGATTTCCACTAGACATCATGGTTTTTGGCCAAAAATAGTAAGTGTCCATTTGGCTTAGCCACCTTATTCCCCTAATTTTTCTAAAACATTTTTATATTGGGCACGACTCCTAAAATTTAATGGATCAAAAGTTATGATCGAACAAAAACTTATTATAAATATTAAAAATGGAAATAAAATGAATTTTATTTGGCCTGGGAAACCTGGTATAACAGATTGGTTGGCTAAAGTAGCTTCTCCTACCCCAAAATCATATATGGTACGTCGAATAACTTATTCCAATTTACGAGATATGCTTGTTTTAAGGTTCTGACGGTCCAGTCTTGACCATGAAATTATCCACAACCCGCTCTACATCAGACCTTGACAAAAAAATATCCAATACATGAACCCTGTACACCCAAACCCAATTCCCCGTGTTGGTGAGAATACAGGTGGACCAACATCCAACATGGGCTCGTTAACACCCCCCTATAAAACGGCTGTAAATATGTGATCCTATAAATGCAACATCCTTATATGGTTCAGGTGCAGGTGGAAGCATTTGGGAAATATTTTTGGCTTAATGCTGGCAGAAATTCTGCGTATGCATCTTCCACAGAACAACTGCATATGAGAATTGATTCTTAACACATTTTAAAATGGACTTTTAAAAATTAAAATTTGAAAAGCTTATGAATTACGTGTATTGTTTTTTAAGTGATGCTAGATAATGTGACCATCAACTCTGATTACTACCCAGTGCATTGAAATCATGCTCTAAATGCATGTTTCATTAGTGCAATTCCGTATAACGAGGTGAGACAATCTATCAAACAGGTCTTAGATAGTAGTTGGATGGCTGTTTTATTGTCCAACTAGTGCCTAATTGTCAATGTGCCAAGTGCGTACAACATCGAATACAACCCCAAAGTGAAGATTGCGTAGAACGAAAATTAGGACAATCAATTCATCAGGTGGGCCTGATTAGTGGATTTGCTTGATATATGCAATCGGTGCATTTTGTGTGGGGCTAACTTGTTGGATAGTTTGAATGTCACGAGCAACTAACATAGAGAGTTTTAGGTGCTAGTTGGATGTGTGAGACCTTGTTATTGATGTTTTAAATTTGCCATTAATACAGTATGTTGATGCCTTCGACAGATGTTTGATCCCATCTAGAAAATTTAAAAAATTCTTGTTGTATGCTGGACTGCTTTAGAAGTCTACTCGATGGCATCCAAGGAGTTAGATGTGATATACAGGTCTTTGAATGATGTCGATGTCATCGAAGGTTTCATTGAAGATGTGCACATAATTGCATAAGTGTGCAAGTTGTTTCCTATTCCGATTGTGATATTATATATATCAAGTGTAATTGGGATTAAGAGTAGATTAACGTATATTAGGGCTTTCTAAATCATTCCTAAGGGGTTCAAGGGCATAACTAGGGTTTAAAGAAGATTCGATGCCTGTTCGAATCGATAAGAACACTATCTCTTGTAATGCTTTCATCGTGTATCATTCATCACTTTTTGCCATGGTTTTTTTTTTTCCTGAAAGGATTTTCCACGTAAAAATCAGATTGATCTTGTTTTAGTTTGTTTGTGTGATTGCTTGTACTTTGCTTGATTATACTTTATCTGCTTCTGCTGTTCCAACAAGTGGTATCAAAGATAACATTGGGAAGTAGATCAAATCTGAAAGCAAGGTATCGATGGCATTTAACATGAAGTACGATGTAGGAAAATATTCCGATAAAATAAATTTGAATTATGAAAAATTAAGATGAACGGCATCCTAATTCAACAAGGATCGTATGAAAGCTCTCCTACGATGCCATCGAAGACCCTTCAAGGTCTGTTCGATGGGATCGAGTACTACTCGAAAACTGTTGTTTTGGACGAATGCTTTCACAACAGCTTCCTACCTCTTCTAACCTTACTTATCATATTCCAATTAGGTTTCTAAGACTAAGAGATGATCAACAGGATTTACTTATTAAGCTAAGATCATCTAGAGGTTCAAGGGTTGTTTTGGGCCAATGGTTAAGGTCACCAAGGTACCTTATTTACATGTTCTTTGCTCATTGATGCTCTTGTACTCTTATATCTTCGGTCTTCAGCTTCCAAAGGCCCAACCCCAAGAGACTATATGACACAATGACTCATGTGATTGACAAATAAGATGAACAAATCAGTGCACTAACAGATACATGTCTAACCCAGACAAGTAGCACTGAGAGGTAGTGAAATGACTATTTTGATATATTCGAGATACATAAGACTACTGTTCGAGTTGTTGGTATTGCTACAAGTTTCGCAGGCTAGAGATAAAAATATAATATCGTTATCGCCAATAATATCGCCGATAACCGAAAATGCGGGGACAACATGTGAAAACGATATAATTTTTTAATGAAACTTCAAGAGATGCCTAAATACACATATTTATATGTTTAGAAATCAAAAAATTGTAAAAAGAATGCATGCATAATAAATTTCTATTTAATTAGGGCCTAAAAGTATGTGCTGTCATAAGAAATCAGTCCAATAATAGTACAACATTCACTTAAATCTTATTAAACTAATTAACAAGCATAATGCATTCATACATTTTACAACCATGCATAAATAAGCATATATTTTATTTTTTAAAAAAAAAGACATGCACGATGATCCAACCATCCATCCCATCTATCCATCTAACCATCCATCCATCCCATCAAATCATCCAATAATCCAAACATTTATCCATCCATCCCTATCCATCAAACTATCAATCCATCCATCCCATCTATCCAATAATCCAACCATCCAACCCATCAAATCATCTAAACATCCATATATCCATCCCATCTATCCGTCCAACCATCTAACGATCCCATCCAATCATCCAAACATCCATCCATCCATCCATCTCATCTCATCACATCAAATCATCCAATCATCCATCCCATCCAACCATCCATCTCATCTATCCAATCATCCAAACATCCATCTCATCTATCTATCCAAACATCCATCCAACCAACCCATCCATCCCATCCAAACATCCATCCATCTATCCATCCAAACATCCCATCCCATCCATGCATCCAACCATCTAACCATCGGGATTGGATGAGGCGCGACCTCGGCCTCACCTAAGAGGGTGGCCCCCTCCTTCATTTATGTATTCTATATCAATCTATTTTACAAGATCCTTTTAGGGCATGAACCTAAAAATGAAGTGGATCCAATTCTCAAGTGGACCTTATCATAGGAACACAATGGTGATTGACCATAAATGGGCCACAAAAGTTTTGGATCAAGCTGATATTTCCTTTTTCACTTCATCCATGTTTATGTGACCTTAGCAATAGGTTGGATGACAAATAAACATTATGGAAAGATTAAGGTGGGCCCTAGGAAGTTTTTAATGGTATGACATTCGATCACCGTTGTGGTCTAGTCCATAAGATTTGGATCTTCATTTTTGGGCTCATGTCATAAAATGTTTTGGCAAAAGGATGGACAACGTGGATATAGAATACATAGATCATGGTGGGCCCCATATTAATGGCCTCACCATCTTGGGTGAGGCCTAGACTCGAGCACACCTAATTAGTTGCCCTAACTATCCCATTCTACTTTATTTTTTAGTTTTTTTAATTTCATTTTTTTGTTCGTAAAGTGGTTGTGATCCACTTTTATTACATAATGTGAAACTCACACTCTAAAAGTAATTTAAAAGTTATTTAAACTATTAGTTTTATTTCCATTTAAAACAGTAGTGACCCATGCTTTTAAATGGTGAAAAGATTACATTTTAGAAAAACTTAAAAAAGTACCTTGGTTCAAAACCCTAAAAGTCGATGTGCGTTCCCTCCGCAGTAGCCACCGCAATACAGGTATATCTGTTCGATTCTCCTTCCATAGGTATGGTTCTATTTGATTACCTCTATCTAATCTAATAACTCCCGCTTTTCTTTTTTTATTTTTTATTTTTTTGAATTTAAGGCTACATACAAAGACATAATCGTTGGATTGTCGATATTTTTGTTGTCATCAACGTTATCAACGATATATCGCCAATATTTGAAAGAGAAACGATTTTTTAAGTTTTCGTTATCACAAGTCCAACAATATCGAAATTATTGGCAATAATATTGATTTTTCACCGACAATACGAACATTGCGAATGACTACGTTTTACCATTTGAAAAATTAGGAGATACGTTAGTAAGTTACGTGGATTCAGATTATGAGGGCAGTATGGATAATAAAATGTTGAGTTCCGGTTACTCGTTTGTGCTAGTGGGTAGAGTGATCGGTTGGATGTCGAAGTTTCAATATATGATGACTCTTTTCACAATTGAAACCGAGTGTATGACGGTGACAGAAGTGTTCAAAAAAGGTGTTTGGTTAAGAGGAATGATAAATGAGTTGGGCTTCAGCAGGAGACCATGCTGGTCAATTTTGATAGCGAAAGCACGATCATTTTGGTTGAAAACTTTGTTTATCACTCACGTACTAAACATATTGATGTGCGTCATCATTTTATTCAACAGGTACTTGAGGAAGAGGCGTGTGTCTAGAGAAGATCCACACGAGTGTAAATTTGAATGACATGCTTATTAAGGTGGTTCCCATAGAAAAGTTTAAGTTCTGTGTAACTTCTTTATGGACAAGAAACGATGATGAAGCTATAATGGAAGGCGAATTAGAGATGGTGATGGATAAGGAGCTATGAAGAATGAAGATTAAAGACGTAGTAGAGATTATTGTTGATGTCTCAAATCTATCAGTAATAAGGTCCGTTGATGCCATCAACAGATCACTCGATGTCATTGAGTAGATGTCGATGCCATCGACATATGCTCAATCCCATCGAGAAAATTGAAAAAATTCATGTTGCATGTTGGACTGCTTTAGAGGAGCTACTCGATGACATCGAATGAGTTAGATGCATTCAACAAGTCTTCGAGGGATGTTGATGCCATCGAAGGTCCCATTGAAGATGGGTACAGAATTGCATGAGTGCGCAAGTTGTTTCCTATTCCAGTTGTGATACTATATATATCAACTATAATCGAGATTAGGACTAGATCAAGGTGTATTAGGGCTTTCTAAATTGTTCCAAGAGTTCAAGGGCATAACTAGGGTTTGAATGTGATTCAAAGCTTGTTCGAATTGATAAGAACACTCTCTTATAATTTATACTTTCATAGTACATTATTCATCGCTTTGTGCCCTGATTTTTTATTTTTTTGAAAAGGTTTAGGGGTTAGGGGTTTTCCACGTAAAAATCATATTACTCTTGTTTGGGTTTGTTTATGCGATTTTGTGTACTTTACTTGATTATGCTCTATGTGCTTCTGTGGTTTTCACCAGACCTTAAGGCTTATTTAGCACCAGAAAAAGTTCTAAACAACTAGTTTAGGTGAGCCCCGTCAGGTCTTGTGTATTTGTGTTATTTATTTATTTATTTTTAATACACTCACACCACAGTGGGATTTCACCACAATGGGTACTCGAACCCATGACTTCGTGTTGAAATTCTTGTGAGCCAACCATTGAGGCATGAGTAAGGACTTGTGTCATGCTATCTTAGGCTATCGTAATAAGTAAGGATTGTTTAGCACATGTGCATACTGAAATGTAGCACATGATACGTGTGTGGTGCTTGAAACTTTATGATGGCATGTGTGTGACATGCAGAGTATTTGAACAGTACAATTGCACACGTATCACATATGAGGCACTTCATGATCATTAGTGGCATACATGCGCATGCATTGCATGTTCAATTTTATATATGTTGCACATATAGGGCACTTAATAGTGGGGGCATTTGTGATGCTTGAAGGCAAAGGTACATTGGCACATGTGGGATATATAAACACAAAAGAATAGTCAAGCCATATCATAAGGATAAAGTCTCTGCGACATTAAAAAAAAAAGTATATAAAAATAAAAAGCCCTAAGACAACTTGTCTTTATTAGTGTTTTTTTTTCTTCTTGGTAACAATGGAGTCTTGGCCCTATCCTACCAAAACAACCTCTTAAATTAAAAGAATTTAGCATTTTCTCTGCAGATCAGTCTAGAATATCTAACATATACGTCATATGCAGATACGTTCTTTAGTTAGCTGGGCCAAAGAGATAATGTGAGCTCATTTAGACTCTAAAGGCTCATTTGGGTACCACCAAATAAGTTACTTTTTAACTTATGTTAAGTAATTAAGTTACATTTTTTACTTAAGTTAATTTAGTAAGCATAATGTTAAAATTAACTAATGTGCCAAAAGCTACTTATTTTAATGGGCATTATTTTTAGCTTTTGAACTTATGACTTTTCAACTTCTCATAGAGTCCATGTCATGGGAGGCTCTCTTTCACAGTCTATGTCAAAAGAGGCCCCATGTGGTGGACTGTCCACATTGAAGGTGGATTGTCCACATTGAAGGTGGATCTCCCATGGTGGATGGTCCACATAAAAGGTTGTCCCCATATGATGGATGACCCCATATTAATGTGGGCCCACATATGGATGGTCCACATCAGAAGTCACCTATAATGATAAAAAGCCCACATCCAAAGAGGGTTGGTATGGTGGATGATCACTTCAAAGGTGGGGCCTACATGATGGACAGTCCACATCAAAGGTGGGCTCCACATGACAGGCAGTGGACATTGAAGTTGGGCCCCACATGATGGATGACCCGTATTGAAGTGGCCCCAAATGATGGACGGTCCACATTAAAGGTTAGCCCCTAATGATGAATGACTCACATTCAAGGCAAGCCCTGCATGATGGGCAACTCACATTGAAGGTGGGGCCCACATGATGGACAATTCACATCAAAAGTGGGCTCCACATGATGGGCAATTAATAATGGTGGGCCATACATGATGTACGGTCCATATCAAGGTAGGCCCCACACAATGGATAGTCCACATCAAAGGTCAGCCCTAATGATGAGTGGCTCGTATCTAAGGCGAGGCCATGCATGATGGGCGACCCACATCAAAGGTGGGGCCCATATGATGGGCCATCCACATTAAAGGTGGGCTCCACATGATGAGCAATGGATATTGAAGGCAGACCCTACATGATAGACAATAACATTGACGGTGGGCCCCACTTGATGGATAACTAACATCAACGGTGGGCCCTACATAGTGAATGGTGCACATTAATGGTTGGGCCATATTGATGAATGACCCACATCCAAGGTGGGCCCTGCGTGATAGACGACTCACATCAAAAGTAGGCCCACATAATGAATGGTCCACATCAAAGGCTGGCCCACATGATGGATGGTGGATATGAGGGGGACCAAATAAACTTCAAGGATAATTACTTATGATGTTGGAAACCAAATATGCTTTTTTACTTTTTGGTTAATTAGTATGTTGGTTAACAAACATACTTATTGACCGAATAAATAGAAACTAATATAAGGTACCCCCTCCCCCCCGCCCCCCCGTTTATGCTTATTTAGCTGATAAATATATATTTGATAAACAATATTTGCCCCCGATGCATTTCGTGCTGGTGCTAACCTATTGGATAATTCCAATGTCACAAGCAATAAACATGGGGGACATCTAGGTGCTAGTTGGATCATAGCATTGTTGGCAACCAAGTGGCTTGTGAGACCTTAGAACTCATTTAGCAATAACAAAAGTTTAGTCCCAAGCAACCAGTTTAGGTGAGCTTTGTCCGGCCTTGTCTATTTGTGTCATACAATCCTAGACTATTGTTCTCATGTTCTTCGTCACTTGTAATAAGCAAGGATTGTTTAGCACATATGCATATTGAAAACTTGCAAATGGTGCATACGTGGTACTTGAAACTATACAATATCATGTGTGGCACACGTAGGGTATTCGAAAATGTACGGTTGTACATATCGCACATGGGAGACACTTGATAACGTTTAATGGCATACATGGTGCATGTAGCCTTGCACATGTGGCACATGTAAGGGCAGTTGAAGGTGGGTGCATTTGTAATGCTTGAAGGCAGATAATGACATATTGACACATTGGCACAATAGAATAGTCCATCAATATCATAATAGAATAAATGTCTCAACTTTATTTTTATTATCATGTGTTTTTTTCCTCAGAATTGTGTACAAGAGTCTTCACTATGCTACCAAACAACCCCTTAAGACTAAGAAGATAATACATATTCTCTATGTTAGTCTAGGATATCTAACACGTATATCAGGTGTAGATGCATTCTTTAGTTAGCTGGGCCAAAGAGATCTTACCATGTTTAAAGCCCTACTTTTTTCTTCTTAGGTCTTGTTTGGATCAAGTTTCATAGGACAAAGTCTTCTTTATTTATTATATCCTCGTTTAAAAAAATTTAATTATGGATAAGATTGATGATTGTTTTTTAAATTTCTCTACCCTGCAGTTATGACTGTCATGTAAGAGAACTTAGTGTTTTTTTTTTTGTTCTCTTTGAATTCCAAGCACATAAACCTGCCGAGCAGAATCCACACCCAACAAAATCTAACCACTAGATGAGTTGATGAGTTGATGCGCCAACCCATTGTTATGGTCCGGATATTTCTGCCTCACTATGGTGAGGCTTTGAGCACACCAGATGTGCTAACTGATGGCATAGGACTCAGCTTTCAGGCCTGATTAGTTGCCGAAGTGGGCCTAAGCCTATCTCTACGACCACGTAACAGCCTACCGCAACATTTAAACATTTTGGGCGATTATGTGTTACGAGGCTAGGCCCATGTTAACAAATGGAAGTGGATTGCCCGGTGATGCTGCCACAAAAGCAGATTCGGTGTGACCCAACACCACCTATATCCCTAGTGACTGGACTCTGTAGGGCCCACCCTGATGTATGAGTTTTATTTACACTGTTCATTTGTTTTGCCAACTCATTTAGGGCATGAGCCTAAAGTTGAAGCATATCCAAAGCTCAAGTGGATCACACCACAAGAAACAGCGGGGATAGTGACCTCCACTGTTGAGACCTTCCTAGTGCTGAGAGTGATGTTTATTTGCCATCCAACCTGCTCATGAGATCACATGGACCTCGACGTAGGTAAAATATAAATATTTGATTGATCCCCATTGTTTCCCACGGTGTGGTCCACTTGAGCTTCGGACATGATTCAATTTTGAGCTCATGACTTAAAATGAGCTGGCAAAATGGATAGATAAAATATATACATCTCAGTGGGCCCCACAGATTCCATTCACCATGGATGTTGGTGGCATTGTGGTCACCACACAATTTATTTCCCTTGCTACTGGGATATCCCCCGTGGCAAAACATGGATTGCGAGCGACTCTGATTGGAGGAAGGTCTTTTGATCGGAAGCTAGGTTGGGCCCACCATAGTGTTTGTGAGAATTCCACCCCAATTCATCCATTTTTCCTCCGTATTTTAGGGCATGAGCTAAAAAATAAGATAGATCCAAAACTCAATTGTTAGGAAACAGTGGGGACTGGACGTCCAAGGATGAATCATCTATGAGGCCACAAAATTTTTGAATTAGGATGATGTTTTTGCGTTTCAACTCTTCACACTGTAAATGACATTTACAAGGGTTGGGACGGCATATATATATATATATATATATATATATATATATATATATATATATATATATATTCTATATATATATATATATAGGGAAAAGGTACCGTGCGCTCGACCTCACGATTAGCTCCCGTGAGGTCGAGCTGTGTGGCCCCCACCGTGATGCGTGTCGACCATCTATCCCATCAGTCAGATGCACCATTCCATCGTGGGCTTAGGTCTCAAAAATCAAGTCAATCCGTGACTTGTGTGGGCCACACCACATGCAGAAGTGGAGAGGGGCCGTGCACCATTAAATATTCATAACTATTTTTTGGGCCCACCGAGATGATGTTTGCAAATCTAGCCCATCCATTATGTGTGTCCCACTTGGATGAGGGTTCAGACCAAGTTTCAGACGCATGCAAAATTCAGGTGGGCCCCACCAAGTGCTTTTATATGTTTTAACGGTGTCTTCACATGATTTTAGATGTTATGGCCCACCTGAGTTCCGTATACGACTGATTTTTGGGATATCCCATAATTTAAAGGGGACCCATCAAATGCACGGTGTTGATGGTCGACACGCATCACGGTGGAGCCCACACAGCTCGACCTCACGGGAGCTTATCGTGAGGTCAAGCGCATAGAACCTTTTCCCTCTATATATTGTTTATCTGAAGATTTTCATATGTAATTTTTTTTTTAATTTTTTTATTTTGACCCACTTCAGTTTTGGATTAGACTCACATGACTTAAGACGAACTAGTAAAATAGATGAACATAGTGAATTTCTCAAAACATCATGATGGCCCTGCTTTGCTTCCTACGGTTTAACCGTAGGAAAGCTCTGCTACAGTAGCAGGAGTTGTGAGGACCAACCGTTATGTGTTTCACAGGGCCTCATGAATAGGCTGAATGGCATATAAACATTATGGTAAGTGGTAGGAAGATTTTATCCGTGGATGTCACTATTCCTGCTGTTTCGTGTGGTGTGGTCCACTTGGGCTTTAAATCTTTATTTTTGTGCTCATGCCTTAAAATGAACTGGCCAAATAGATGATGGTGCGGCCTCACTGTGAGTACACTTTGATTGTATGTGTAGTGCGGTCAGTTTATATTTTCATATCATTTTAGGACATGGACTACAAAAAAAGAAGATCCAAATGTCAAGTGGACTATACTACAGAAATCAGCGGTGAATGAATATAAAAGTTTTGTATCAAGTTGTTATTTTATTTTTGTTTTTCTTCTACCAGTCCCCTGTGACCTTATCAATATGAGCCCATAGCCAGGACGGCACCCGTGGTTGATGGATGAGGCCGAAGCGCAACTAATCCGCTCCCTTCAACAACATGGTGAGATGAGATGGGGATGCAGATTAAGTGCTACTAGGGGTGTACCGGAACTGAGCTAGCTCGGTTAGCTCATTCGACTCAACTGGAAAAAGCTTGATTTGGCTCAATTTGAAGCTGAGTTCAAGCCAAGTTGAGCTGATTTTTTGAGCTCGAAAATGAGCTAGAGTCAAGTTCGAGCTGGCCCAGCTCGACTCGACTCAGATCCTCAACCCAACTCGAACTAAACCCAACTTGAATTGCACTCAGATCGAACCAGTTTGGTGACTCGGTTACCTTGTTATTGATGTTGCTCACCAAGTGTTTAATGAAATGACTCAACGAAGTGTGACAGATGGAAAGGAAAGTATGAGTATGAAACAAATATCCTTTTTTTCTTAATTTTTATGTTGCTTAGCAGTTGTTTGATAAAATACTGGTAAAACCATGACTGCTTTTTATTTTTATACATATAGTACGGTATTGAAGGTACAATCCATATATTTGTGAAAATACTGCACGGAAGAACTCGGCTCAAACCCAGCTCAAACTGGCCCAAGCTGTTGAGTGAATCAACCTGAGTTGGCCGGTCAGACTTCAGGACTAAGCCGAGTAGAGTTCGAGCTGGGGTCAATTAGCGGCCGAGGCGAGGTCCTACCCCAGCCTGTCCAGCGAGATAGGAACAGGTGAGGGATCTAAGTAGCCCACCGTGATTGGGTTTATCAACACCGTTCAACCACTTTTTCAAAGCAATGATAGCTGCGTCAGTGGATTGGTGCAAGATCCATGGGATTGCTATATCCGGTCTACTCGGCAGCCCCGGCCAATCCCGGATTAAACGTCCCAGTCCCTTTCGTTCCCTCGAACCAAACACGTCCCGGCAATTTTGAACAGATTAGGGTAGATTGGATGGGATTTAAAGGTAATGATGGTGAAGTCAGTGGATTGTCTTAAGATCCATGGGATTGCTATATCCTGGGATCACAATCCGGTGTCTATTTGGCACGCCTGGCCAATCTTAGGATCTATCTTCCAATCCCTTCCAATCCCATCCAATCTGCCCGGCCAAACAGGCCTTATAACAATCTGATTGGGTTTATCAACACTGTTCAACCACTTTTTCATGATAAAATTCCAAAAATGAGGTAGATCCAAAACTTCTACGCTCCCAAGAAGTTTTCAATGGCGGTGTTTAATCCCCACTGTGTGGTCCACTTGAGCCTTGAATCGGACTCATTTTTGGGCTTGTATCCTAAAAATAGATGGAAAATGGATGGACAGTGTTGATAAACCCATACTCCGTGGGATGGGCTCTTACCATCCTAATCAACGGTCAGGATTTCCTATACACGTGCCACAAAGCCTCCGCGTCAGCATTAATCTATCCGTCTCCATCCTGCTCTCCCGCTAAGATGAGACCACAACAGCAATGGCGGCAGTAGCAGCAGCACTTTCGTTTCCTCTCTCCTTTTGTATTTCCCAGGCTCACGTCTTCAGCTCAAAAAGAGCACGCCTTTACCTTCCAAGGAATAGTCCATCCATCTCCTTGCGACGAACTGAAGCATGGAAAAGACGCGACTCACCATCTGTTACTTACCCGAGAACTCTCCATGTCGATGGTTCCCTCACCACCCCAAAAGAAGAGGAGGAATTCTCCGTCTTAACGTCCATCAAGAGCTCCCATAACGATATAGTCATTATCGACACTCCCAAATCCCGTTTTCTGCTCCTCGATTCTACCCGTAACGATTCCTTCTCTCACTCTCTCTTTTAATTTTTTAGAGAAATATTTCATTTGGGTTTTTCCCGGAAATGAAAGGGTAGTTCTCTGATATTGTATGTCTACTTTGAATTGCTTCATGATAGAAGGAATTTAAAAATAAAAAATAAAAATGAAAAGAGTCGAAAATATCTTCAAAAGAATCAGAGAAAAACCCATAATTTTATTTTGCTTGATGTTTGTTTAAACATCTCAGCCAATCGTAGTAGCTGAATAAAGTGTGATAATGTTGAAATCAGGAATACAAAACCCCAATTTAAAGAAATGCAGATGAATTTTGAATATAACACGGATGCTTGGGTGAAGGTTCGAGTTTTTTATTCAGACAAGTGGGGCCAATTGTTTAGTGAGATCCAAACCGTTGATATTATGGCCACCACTGTGGATTTCCATCTGCTAAAAACTCCCCACAGAGATAAGAAAGAAAATACAAAGCACCGATTCACGTTCAATGGAAGAAATGCCAATAGGATCATCCAATCTGGGATTTTTGGTGTATGGGTCATCCACAATTAGGACCATGTTATCAAAGGTCTGGACCCAGTTATACAAACTGAGTAGATGAGAGTTTATATGGGCAGAACAGAGATGTGCATTTGCTTCTGAGTCTAACCCCACTTGTTAGGGAAAAACAATCTACCTTCCTATTGCTTGACCAGAAGTGTGTGCATTCTCATGCGTTCCCCCTCCCGTAACTAGTGAATCAAGTATTAATGTAATTGAATCGTATCTGTCATTTTCACTGTGCTCTGTGTGTTCTTTGACCTGAGTGAATTGAACTGATTTGCCATTTTGCTTGAATTCAATTTGAGAATAATTCAATTAAATTTTGTTTGAATTTGTGCCAAATTCACCGTTTGATTTGCCTGAATTTGAGCCTGAAAATTTTCCGAAGAGTTTGAGCTGTGGTTTTGAATATTTGTATTGGAGGATGAACTGGTTGTGCGCAAACACAATATAATACAGGGGGCATCGGACTGTATTGGCCGAGTATTGGTAAAGAAAAAAGGAAAATTTCAAAGAGAGAGGAAAAAAGAAGAAGAAGAAGAAGAAGAAGAAGAAGAAGAGAGGAGAAACAGAAGTATTATTTATTTGCCTTTGACATGTATTTGATAGTTTATCAGACCATTCATTGGTAAGAATGCTATCTATCGGCTTGGTCTGCTGAAACATGAGTTTATAACCTCTGAATTTGGTATTAAAACATTTGGGAATTCGAAATTCTTTGGTTGATCATTAGTTCTTATTGTAATGGGTTTTGTAATATATTTGAGGTTTTTAACCAAACATCATGGGAATCACCACAAATTATCCCAAGTTAAAATATCTGCAATTACAATCACAAATATCATGAATGCAGTAAATGAACAACATGCTGTTGCAAGTAATTACCAAATTGATGTCACAAGCTGAACAAACTGTTGGCAGACCAAAATGAGTGGATTCAATAAATTGGGAATCCCATGCAATCATGAACTGCAAGCCAAACCGAAAAGAAACTGCAAACTTGGCAACCATGAGTTAGAATTCTCCTTCAGCAAAGAGCACTAATGTACAAGTTTCGGCACAGTGATTGGAGGAAACTAATTTAAATAGAAAAGCAAGAAACAGTTATTGTTGTGAGGTTGAGTGTGAGACTGATCATGGGCTTGTCTGCTTATGCCATGCTAGGAAATCTTGTTATCTTTATACTTAATATTTTCCCTATTTTTCCTATCATTTTAGGCTGTCTTTGGTTGCACCAAATATCATGAAATTTCATTATTAACCAGTAATTTTGTGCAAAATATCATGAAATTTCATGATAGCTGGTGCAACAAAATGCAACCTTAATTAAAGATCTAAAAGTAGTTTGTAGCTTACGCCACATGCTATGTAGCTCATACTTCATGCTTTAGAGGGGTGAATGCTACTCTACATGCTATTCACTATTGAGAACACTGCTTAAAAGCAAGCTGTACTATATTCTTTTGATTGCAAGTACCGTAGTAGTTACAGATGTAGGGCTATTCTCCTCCTCTTGAAAATTGAACACTTGCCAGGCCTAACTTTCTCTTTCACTGCATTACTGCTTCTAATTCAACATATTTGGGTGCAGATAATATTCATAGCATTTATAACAAGGGACCAAAATGGACTGGTGCATATTGGGTATGGGAAGTTTCTTTTATCCCAGTCTCCCTTTCTATCTTTTTGAGGATTGCATACAGATTTGAAGTGGCACAATGTCAGTCTCTCTCTGAAATCTAGTCTCAGACATAACACAGTAAGATGAATTCTTGAAAATGGACCTTCTGGTTTGACTTGAATGGCATTAGGCATGGAAATTATTAGTTAGGACCACCTTGTGGTATTTGCTTGTCTAGACTCTGCCAGGACTGGTGACTTACCATAGCTAAATGAGTGATTGGCAAAGCATTTAGTCTATGGTTAAAAGACTGGGAGACGAGTCGCAACTCTTCCAAGTCGGGGCTGAATTGGCCCAACTCACCTGAGTCAGGGGTGACTTGTCGTATCAAACCTGACTGAGTCTGAGTCTACTTGGATGAGTCGCTCCAGACTCGTTTTAAAACCTTGATCTTGTCCTTTCTCATTCTTTCCTTCTTTTAGTTTTAGGGCTTTGTGTGTTTGATTAGTCTGAATTCAACTTGTGCTGGTACATGGCAACTCCTGAGCTGAATCCCACTGTGTTCTCTCAGTCTCATTTCAGTCTGTTTACATTGCATGTTTTTGACAAGAGTTCCTTTGTTGGCATGCCATTCACTTCAAATTCTATAATGTTGTTAACTTCATTAGTTTTCTGTAAGCAGATTTGCTGTCTTTCATAAGAATTATACGGAATTCAATCTAAGCTGAGCAGTCCTTTTTCTCATTCCATGCAGCCATGCTTCTTTATCACCCGCCCGGGGTTTGGGCTAACGGCTAGCATTGTGGGTTTGCTCCCCTCAGACATGAGTTCGATTCCCCTCCCCATACTTTACCCGATGCACGTGGTTTGCTGTTGATTGCATGCATCTGCAGGGATTAGTCTCGCCTTAAAAAAGGGGTGGGGACACCCTGTTGTCATCAAAAAATAAATAAATTTGCTTCTTGTTTATCAGTAAGGTCTATCAAAAGATTGATAGCCTCTGCAGCTCCTAAACTCATTCAAGATTATTTCTCTGCTTTCACTGTTTCCTTGAGTAACTGACAACTGCAGATGATTTCCCAGTAAAATGCTCATTAGATATTCACAGTAGCAGATTCTCAACTCTCTCCCTTTACATTCTCTCTATACTGGACGAGATTCTTAGATTCACAGCTACTGAATTGTTTTACCACTCTAGAATGGTTCTCTGCCCCTCATCGTTACTAGATTAGTTAGTTAACATCGATGAAGCTAGACAATGCGATGAAAGAAAATCTGTGTTGATTTGGTTGTTCATATATTCTGCTATCAGTGTTCTTCTGCCAAAATATTTCAACAGATTTATATTTTACATTTTAGATCAGTATGCTACTTAACAATCAACATTCCCATAGTGATGGTTTTGTCACTGATGTATTTTCTACAAATCTTTTCTCCTAGTACAGTGCTAGGATTCGTTAGCAGATATGTTTCAGGTTATTACCATGCTTGCCTGTGATTTTATCTAATCTCTTCCCCTTTCATTCTCGAAACTAACGATTCTTCCACAAAATTTGATCTTGTTTACCTGACACCTTTTACAGGACGAGTTTGCAAGTCTTCCTGCTATAGTTCCACAAGGTCCCATCGCCATCTTGGGTTTGGTAATTCAATCATATGGATTTTTGTGGGGATGTTTCTCTTGTCAAAATATACTAGAGTAGAGAAATGAGTTCTCATGGATTAAAGGCCATTAAATGCATGTTTGTGCAGGGTGGTGGTACTGCAGCTCATTTGATGCTTGATTTATGGCCTTCACTGAAACTTGAAGGCTGGGAGATTGATGAAATAGTAAGTGGAACTTCTGCTTCATATCTTTTAATAGAATCTCTTGTTCTTTATACACTTTCAGGAATTTGTTACCCAATTACTTAGTTTGGTTTTCTTGTATTCTATATAGTATGCAACATCTTTATTGTTAACTTGAATTTTCAATTAATTGCAAAGATGGTCCTTTTACGTTGGTTGCTATAAGAGATTGAATTGAGCTAGTAGAAGCATGTACCAATTCATGATTTATGTGCTGCTTTGCGACCATTTGAAAGTAATTAAAGACCCTTCCTTGTAAAGTGAGAAAGATTGAGAAATTTATACACCCCCAATGTCAAAAGTTTCTGCTGTTGAAATTTAGTTTGAATTTATCTTAAAATAATTGAATTGTTAGAGTGATTGATCCTTGTGGAAACTAATATAGCTGTTGCCTAAGTTTCACTGCCCAATGTGGGGTTTCAAAGCATTTTCACCTATCCAACATACTAATTGATTTCAGACATTTCAAGAGCTACCATTTTCAAGTATATCTTCTAATGCGTACGTTTTTCCATGGAAAAGTTCCTACTCAGAAGTATTATAGTGCTTGTAATGGTTCTGGACAAAAGGTAACTTCCCATGGGGTTGGAAACTTCCGATAATATGTGCTAATTATTTTTGAACCCTTAATGAAAAAAAAATGTATGAGAAGCTTCATGACAGCATGCTTCCTATGATATTTCTTTCATATTTAAAATTTGACTATGAAAAACCATGTGCTTAACTTCTACACAAAAGCTCAATGATGGGGGTGATGGAACTCAGTGTGACATTGCTGAGATATTTGGAAATCTTGTGATATTATCGTGAATTGTCTTGATAATGTAGCGAGACTTTCATAATATAGGGAGTTTTTTGCAAAATTACCCCTATATTGACGTAACAATATTTAAAGTTTTAACTAATTCATTATATAATTACATATTATTTTTTTGAAATTATGTAATAAATATTTTTAACTTTTTACTGTTCAATTTTTATTTATTTAACTTTTTATTTTTAATGAGATTTTGCAGATGCTGTCCCAAGAAAAACCTCAAATTTTAAAGTCTCCCGAGAAATTAAAATATATTGTCTAGCAGCCAAAACTTTGAATTCTGAGTTAATCACAAGTTCGCTACAACACTGTTAAGTTTCCTCGAAGCTGTAGTTGAAGACCCCTTTCTTCTGAAAGCTGTTTTCATTTCCCTCTTGTCTTTTAATTGGAAAGTTACATTCGAGTATTCTATGACATACATTTTCAATGCAAAATTGCTTAGCTTCCTATATAGGTACCTTTATCCTTACTGTGTGATGATTCCATCACGCTACTTGGCAGCTGCTTGATAAAGCAAGAGAATATCTTGGCCTATCCGAGCTAGAGAAGGTTAATCAAGCTGGTGGTGTTCTTAATGTTCATGTGGGGGATGCCTTTTCTCCGTCTGCTGTTGTTCCTGGAGGATTTGCTGGTATGTCTTTTTGGGGACTAGGGTCCTAGAGACATGCACTTCCTTTTGTTTTTTATGCATGTTTTCTTCATTTCCCATTAGCGTTCTGATGGTTAGTTGTAACTGGTAACAAATGTTGAGCAGCATAGTTGGTAGCAGTGTTTTTCTTGCAAATATTATCTGTTTTTGGCATGCATTTGATTTGTGCAAGTGTCTTTCAATGAACTGGCCTCTACTGTAGTTGTATTTTTTAGTGACGCGTGTCAATCGTCCAGGCATCGTGGTGGACTTGTTTTCTGATGGAAAGGTCTTACCGCAGTTGCAAGAGGTATGCCTTGCAATGTCACCAGATTTAGTTTAAAGGGCTTCTGTGCTATTGATGAACTAGTAGATGTCCATATCCATTCCTTATGGTAGCCATATATCTAAATATCATCGGCTGGCAGTACTGCAGTATGCTCTATATGTTTTCCAGCTTCCCCGGTTCTTGACCTTTCCCTTATACTTTTCAGTCTGCCATTCATCTGTTCTCTCATTTTGATGCATTCATTTATCCTCGTTCACTTTTATTGTCCATGTTTTTGTTTTCTTTTCTCATCAATTCCATTTGTTTTTTCATATATTGATGCATCTTTTTTTTTTTTGATTATTCAGTTAGGCTGTGTTTGGTAGACGCCTAAAAATGAGTTTATCTCATTCTAGTTGGTAGTAATTATGTATCAGAAATCTTGATCTCTAATTCATAATTATTGTTAACATGAACACATTTCATATTAGAAATCAACATCTCTAATACATAATTACTGTTAACTAAAATGAGATGAACTCATTTTTATGTTGGTTGTGACGCTATTTATCTTGCTTGGCTATATTTACTGAATTATTAGTTTGGCTTCTATTGGAAGCTGCAATTTAAATGCTTTTCTTTCCTTTTTCTTTATCTTTCTTTCTTTCCTTCTTTTTCCCGGTGTCACAGGTCACGACATGGTTGGAACTCAATAAAAGGCTGATGCCCCATGGCCGTATCATGGTGAACTGTGCTGGGGCTCATTCAGAAACAGCCAATATTAGTGATGGTGCCTGGGTACAGAATTCTACTATTAAAGCATTATGCAAAGCATTTCCTGGAAATGTATGTCACTGCTTGCCTTTCTTCTATTTAATTCAGAACCAATATTGTATTTTTGTTCAACCTCAACCATGGCATAGGTGGGCTTGGCTTTCAGTAATCAAGGGCATTGTTCTAGTGGGCCCTGCCACGAAACGGGTGTCCAATATCTCCCCTATCAGATGTAAAGTTGCATCCAACGGGACACCTTTAGGGCCCATTTAGAATAATGGGAGTCCACGGTAAAGTAAAGCAAAATCACAATAATCGTGAATACATTTCCGTCTCCCATAAATTACTAAAAAGGAATTGTAATTGCCTTGTTTGGAAAGGAGATTGAAACACCGATTTTACCAAGTAATGCATTTTCCCCAGGTTGGATCATACAAAGTCATCGTTCATGAGTAAAAAAATGACGTGGTGCACTGTGGCTCCCTACTGCTGCTATCCTATTCTCATTTTTGGATTGCGAGGTGAATGTATAGAATACCACTTACGATAATGAACACTCTGCCCACATAAGCCACAGAACAGACGATTTCCACTAGTTGGAGCAAACAGACATTTGAAAGCAGTACTCATTTGTGCACTTCTTAGTTGATCTGATTAACCAAACACAGATCAGTAAGTCCTTTGCTTCAGTGACACATGAACCTCACCTGATTGAACAGTAGCAACCCAAAATACCATTTCATGAAACAACAACACACAAGCATCCACAAAGAAACATTCAGTTCCATCATTTGAAAAACAAGAACTGAACATAACAGTGTATGAAACACTAACGCACAAGCTGACTGATAACCATCCAAAAGATGCAGACAAAACAAACTTAGGGGCCACGTCACTCCTCTTCAAGTAGCTGTGGGGTTGCATGTCAGGCCTTTGATTTAACATGTGTTTTGGAGAGGATAAACCAAGTGCAAAAGCAGAACCATATCACTGAAGGGGAGAGAGACATCTCTGTCATGAAGAGAGGAAATCAGGAGAAAACCCCATTCTGGTTAGGGTATGCTAACCTTTGTGTTAGGTAGATTCAAATGGTAAGGGTTGAAGGAGGGCTGTGGTGCATGGAATGAGGTAGACATACATTTTATGTGAGGAGACGTATGGTCGACTCATGCAGGAGAGGATGAAATTGGATTCGATGGAATGTCCAAGCCTTTTCAACTGGCAACACAGCAGTCGAAGGTGGCGCAGGATTACAGCGTTTACAGCTGCAATCCAACCGACGGTGTCATCCATTTATGATGCTTTTACTTTAATTTACTGTGGAATCCGAGTGTCCAAACAGGCCCTTAGGATCATGAGATGGGAAAGATTTTTTGGAATATCTCCTACTGACCATGAGACCACCGTATGAACATTATAGATCACAGAAGAAGTGGGCCCCATATGTACAGGTTTTGGGTTGAACAATTTCTTTGATCAAACAATGTATATTTTCTCTATTTTGTACCTCAATAATGACAGCTTCATGAATATCATTTGTGTCATCACCATAGTTCACAAACCCAGACTAGGACTCGGTCTGTCAACAGGTTGGGTGAGTTGTGGTGACTAGGTGGGTTTGAAAAACTAATTTTTTAAATTATATAATATATAAATAATCATATTCTTCTCCTTCTTCCTTTTCCTCCTTATCCGGCTGAGTTGATTTGCTTGAGTCCTGAGTTGACTCGCTAAGTTAGCCTTGAGTCAGGTGAGTCAAAACCAAGTCAGATGCAACCGGTTGCATCTCAACCCTGTCAACCGGTTAGTGACCGTCCAAGTAGACTTGCCCGAGTACCAGTTGGCTCCTCGGGTTGGCAAATTAGATAATCACCTATAAGAACTCGTACTGTTTCAAGGACATTGCCAGCAATTTACCTTCAGCTCCAACTGTTTTCTCTTGCTCATTCATGCAGTGACACGAGATTGGGTGCAGCCAAGCTAATAGTTAAGAGTTGCAAATGGTCTTCCTGTGTCACTCTTGAATTGGTGTCGGAAGTCCATGTTGAAACATTTTCGATAAGCTATTTTTTTCATCTCATATTACAAGAGGAAATCCGTTCCTCAATGGATCCCCATCTTGAATGGGTGTCTTTGAACCTTTTCTTCTCTATTAACAGGTATTTTTTTATCCCTCAATTGATATCATCTGTGAAAGAGAAAACAAAAGTGATCTATATTAAAAGAAGGGTCGGGACGCTCTTACTACATTAAAGCTCCCAGGTTCAGAAGGCGCTACATTAGCGTACACATGCCACTCTAGACTAGATGACTTGAAACCCTTTATATAGATAGGAGTTGCAACCCACTTCCGCACAAGTCTCCGTTGTGGAACTAAACTCCCAAGACAATAAACATAAAGAAGGTTGAATTTGTATTCTAAACACTCCCCCTTAAACTCATTATGGTCGGGTTCAAGATCTTCAGTTTCAGTTAGTCTTTAGGTTGAGCTTTCAACTTCCATTAGATCTTTTCTTGAAATAGTAGGCCATAACCCAACTCGGCCACCTTAACAAGCAAACTCCTTTTGAAGACACAAGTGCAATCCTACACTACAGCATAGTTGAAAAACTTGAAAGTTCTACCTGACTCTAATGTAGCCGGATTGGGTTGACTCGAAGACTCAGACGATTCTTTACTGGACTCGACTCGTAATCAAATTGATATTATTTATAAATATTTTAAACAGTGATATATAGATAAACTTTATAAATAATGGAAGAAGAAGCATGTAGCGCTTGGCTTGTTGGTTAGGGATGTCGCCCTCTCTGCTATAGGTCTCAGATTCAAAATCACTCATTACCTTGTTATATAAAGCTCAGTTCAAGCAAGTGGCTCACTTCTAGTTGAGTCGAGTTGACTCAATGATCATGCCAAGTCATGCTCAAAGGCGATTTTCAGGGTATCTCAGCTTGAAATCTCATTGAGTTGAATCGACCCAGCTGATTTTAGAGTCGAGTCACAGAGTTCTAGAACTATGCATGACAAGTGAGTGAACTGCACTAACAAAAGCTGAGAGGGGTCCTACACCCACAGCAGCATGTAAAGAAATGAGCTATACTGCACGGTAACCTTGAAGTTAATGTTCATGTTCTGAAATATGGTTGATTGCAGTTAAGCTGGAAGAGAATGACCGAAGGAGAAGGTGAAAACTTTCTTGCACTCACAGGACCGACACCAGATTTGAATGCGTGGTCGATGGCCGTCCCTGGCCCATTAAGCTCGAATGTAACACATTGGAGACCTTGCCAACTTGCAGGATAGATTGTGCCCATGGTCAGAAAAGTTTAGTTTAAGACAATTCACCGTCAGGTTGCTCTTTTTAACTCTGGTTTTCTGTGAATTATTATTTTTTTTCATTATGGAACCATCACTGCTAAACAATTTTACAATGTCCAGTGGCACAAGTCCGGATGCATGTGAATGTTGGGTCCCACCATTATGACGTCTGAAATTTGAGCTGCAACGAATGACTTCATTCTCCAAAGTGAGTTTATGAATGTTCGAACTTATTATTTTCTGATAGAGCTTGTATCTGACTCAGTTAGCAGGCACTATTTTTTACTATACATGTGGTACACATGTATGAGATCAAGGGAGTTTGTCCGCTGGGCCCCAGCAGATGGTCCATTTCACAAAGAAAGCACAGCGTTCTCACGATTGTAGCCACCAAAGAGGGCTTCTTTTGAATATGGTTAGCCGACATTGAAGGGGCCGGCAATGGGCGGGGTAGCTAACCTGACTCAACAAGCCTGGCTTTGGCGTTGCATGCATGAGGGTTGTGCTTGGACTCGAAGGTCATTTTAGCTCGACCGGGCCAGGTCCCGCCTAGCCTGACCTGACTTTATGTTTGCATGTGTTTTCCTACAAATATGCTATTCCAATCCTTGGTTAGGCAGCACATCCATCTTGAATGCAAATTGTTAGTTTCATTCTTGTAAAATGTCTATTTCTTTGTGCATGCATGGCCCACTTGATCAATGGATGGGGTAGGAACATTCAAGTAGGAAATAGGGATTTTATCACTTTTCAGTCCAGTCCAGGCCAGGCCCCACCATTTTTTAGGCTTGGACTTGGGCCTGCTGTGAGTGTTTTGGCACCCACCCCATTACCACCCCTAGGAAAAATTCTAATCAGTGTCTAGGATTACGTGAATCGTGTGCTTTCTGTGGTAAAGCTCATCCATGTCAATGCCTAGCAGATGAACGGTCCGGATCTCGTACATGTATGTCAAGTGTGCAGATATAGGGTGATTGATATCTGACTTGGAAATAAGCATTTACCACCTTCCACTCTCTCTCTCTCTCTCTCTCTCTCTCTCTCTCTCTCTCTGTTGAACTGATTTTCTCGTTTCTTTCTGTTTGTTGAGCAGCTGGTGGCGTATCTGTAATCTGGGGATCCTAACTTCCAAGCATTGGCCTCTCTTTGTAGCCGTCGGATTTATGGTCACCTGATCAAAATGGTTCCTCGGAGACACGTAACTAAGAAAATGGAGTCGTTGGAATGGACTATTCATATCGATTATTGGACACTTGATCCAAAGTGTTCATTTTTGCATGATTTTGATTGGATGCTAGAACTCCTTCCACGTGTGAATTTCTCATGGTGGCTCAAGAAAAGTAGGGCGAACCTAGTGGACGGTACAGATTGATGATTCGACCCTCCACATGTCCGAAAGCAGTGGGCACTTTAGATCATGGTTTGTTTTTATGCGTTTCACATCTTCCAAGATAATTTTTTTTTAAAAAAATAATAATAATAAATCCAAGATAATTTGATTAACACGTGGATCATCAACTCAAAGCCAACCATCCAGATTGTGGGACCCACTGGTGTAGGTCATCATCCAAAAGTCAGATTGAGTGAACTATCCTGACCTTTAATTGATGGCCATTTGTTATTTTTAATTCTGTTTGATGAATATTTCCCATTTAAACTAATGAGCTGGCTACAAAAACAAGCGGGTGCATGAAATCATCTAAGCCAGTGTAAGTTTTCAGTTTGCATGCCATCTAAATCAGGACAGATAGTTTGAACAGCTTACCTGTATGGAAGCCAGGCTTACCACCAGAAGTCTCGATTCATTATAAAATGTGAGTTGATTGGAAAGCGGTGATATAAACGAAATTGCTGTAAGACTGCAATGGGAAAGTGATAGATTTATGAGAAATCATTTTGAATTTCCTTTATGTAATCCACAAATGCCGGTAATCACACAAGTAGGACGCTGCTCTCCCACCTTTCATGGGCGGTGTTTGGTCCCTCCACATTCAAAATTGGCTTTGAAAACATAGAATATGAAAACCCAGCTTTTATAGTTGCTATGCTAACTTCCATTAATGGACCATGTGTCTAGTTTTAAGAGAAAACTGAGGTGGAGGGAATAAAATAAAATTTAAAAATATTTTATTTAAAAGGAAATGTTCACCTTCCGACCATTTTAATTTTTAGGTGAGAACCTCTGAGTAACTTTTGTACACGTCATGGGCACAAAATTCGAATAGGCCACGTGATGTGGCACCTCGTGAAACCTTTGGGAACAAACTTTTAGCTTTAACCAAAACGCTGGTGGGCCATAGTAAAGAGAGGCAAATCAAGGGTTGCTATGGCCCGTCGGAGCACCCCTAGACACCTTTGTATACGTGTAATGGACACAAAATCCAAGTGGTCCATGTGATGTGGCATCTCATGAAACTCTTAGGGCCCAACTTTCAGCTAGATCCAAAATTCTGATGGGCCATAGCAAAGAGATGCAAATCAAGGGAGAAAATTGTTTTCTTTTGCCATGGTTCACTAGAGTTTTGGATCAAGTTGAAAGTTAGGCCTTAGGGGTTTGATCGGGTGCCACATCACATGAACCGTTCGGATTTTGTGTCCATGACATGTATGCAAAAGTGTGGCACGGGTGCTCACGTAAAAAGATGTGCCGGTGATCATCTCTATATATAATATATTTAAAGCTACACAACTGGTACATAAAAATAAAAAGTCAACTTGGCTTTAAAAAGTAAAATAACAAAATAATAATAATTTAAGTCGTAGTAAGACTTAGATCAAGTTTACCTGAACTTTTTCACAAAAAAGCATTAAAAAAAAAAAAATCTGAAATGGTCGTAACCATTGATGACCAACAACAAAGAAAATTGGGGCAATGGAGGTGTCAGGCGTGGGTTCTGAATTATGTTATAAACGGGCATAGAACTCAGCACAGACTGAACATTGCTCAATGTTGCTTTAGATGAGACCTGATTATACAATGGGCTCATGTCTGGCTGTGACCATGTTTTGACCATTCATACGAGTCCTATCTTATCTGACTCACTTGGGTCTACTCAGTTTTGGATTTGTACATGTGTGGCTATGACCATGTTTGATTACTCATACAAGTCCTTTATATGACTCACTTGGGTCGACTCAGTTTCAGTTATGAATGGGTTAAGTCAGTACCATGGCCAAAATGCCCTCAGCCTCAGACAATACATGGAACCTCGGTGGGTTGCAGCGTTTCTAACATGGTTAGCCCAAGGGACACAGACAATAGCCCGATAGACTTTCGAATGCTTTACATAAGAGGGTTAGTGGGTGAACGGTCTAGATCATGCTTACATGAGGTCTTCAATCATATTAACCTATTCAAGTTCCCATTTAAATTGATTTCCGGTATCTAACCGCTCAACAACTCTTCTAATTAACAAATGTGGTCATTGCTTACATATTGGATGCATTACTTTCATACACATGTCAGCAATCAACATCCCCCATCCGGTGGAGCCATTTGGATGGATGACAGTCCAAATACACAAACGTTGGATAATCCTAGAAATTGATGGACTTCTGTAAATGTATACCATTTTCCATTTTTAACTGTTGGTTCACGGCTCTCCCTTTCGATGGTTAGAATCATCCAATCAGGATGAGTTTTGAACCATTTATCCATCCTCGCTAAGCCCTAATAGATGGACGAATTAGATCATCTGACAGCACGTTGCATAATGTATAGTGGCAACAAGGATCAGTATAAGACCCATCCCAGTTCCCAACTCATGGGACCCGGTTCGACCTCAACAATCACATAAACTAATCAAACCACAAACAATGCCCCATCCAACGCATGCAGAACAGTAGGAAAGAGGTAGTGGAAGAGTTTTTAAATTCAAGGTATTCATTTCGTACCAGTGGGCCCGTTGTTCATTGATCTACTTTTGAACGGCTCCAACAACGTCGCCCATCTAGCCGACCATGAGACTACAAGACAGCTCTTGTACAAAACCCATAAAAGAAGGTGAGAGCCAAAGTCAAGTCAATAACACACCAGTCAGATCACCTATCATAGCTTCCCAATCTCAACAATAACATGGTAAAACACACAAACATCAAATAAACAAGCAATCCCATTCTCAGAAGGAATCTATAAATACTGACAATTTGCATTCACCCCAAACAAGAAAAAGAAAAAACCAGCACTAGCTCAAACACAAGCTATAGAAGCAAGTGCTGTATTTGAATCTATACTTTCCAAAGTTCATTTGCTGGAATGAAGATGGGCAAGGCCTGGGCCTGGTTTTCATTGTTAGCCATGGTCATCATGGTTTGTGGGTCTCAGGCTCAAGACACATCCTGCCTGACACAGCTTGTTCCTTGCTTGAGCTACCTCAATTCAACGTCAACCACCCCACCGAGCAGCTGCTGCAACCCGCTGAAATCAGTGATCCAATCCAACCCACAATGCCTTTGCAGCATGATTACCAGCAATGCGGGGGGCACGCTGGGCGGTGCCATCAATATGACCCAGGCTCTACTCCTGCCAGCTCGGTGCGGAGAGAGTGTAAATGCTTCGTCTTGTAACACAGGTAAGCATATCTTGATTTCTATTTTCTTAGTCACTGCTGGGCAATCCTAAGCATGGTTCAAAACCAAGAAACTCAAGTAGAAACTCCATCTGGTTGAGTTGAGCTGAAGAGAACTCACCTTGATTCCAAAGTAAATACTCAATAATTGCTAATATTTCTGAATAAAAAGTGTAGTTTGGCAGACTGGAAAATTACACTGATGGAAATGGTAAAAAGTGTAGTTTGGCAACCAGATCACGCCGGTAAACAATGGTAAAAGCACAATAATTATGAGAGGTGAAATTCATAAACCAATTTCTAAGCCAAAACTCTGTGGGGCCCTCCATTATATATTTGTTATATCTAAACTGTCCATTCATTTTGTTCCGATCATTTTACGGCATGAACCCGAAAATTAGGCAGATCCAAAGCTCAACTGGACCACACCATAGAAAACAGTGGTTTCTATGGTGTGCTCCAGTTGAGCTTTGGATCTGCTTAATTTTTGGGCTCATGCCCTAAAATGATCTGGCAAGTTGAATGGATGGCCTCGGTAAACACAGATCATGGTGAAGTCCACACAATTTTGCCACCTGTCAACATCATATCATAGGAAAATTAAAAAGTAATAGTTATCACTTATTTACCCCAAATTCCATGTAATTACCACAAATCAAACAGGCCCTAAAGTGGGCGGTGCCATCAATACCAGTTTTCTTCTTCTTCTTTTTTTTTAAAAAAAAAATTCTTTGAGAATAAAGAAACATATACCAGTTGGAATCCACTTCTAGCTAAAAGCCTATTTTTGGATTCCTAGCCAGGGGGTGGCTTGCAAAGTCCAAGGAAATGAAATGGCTTGCAAAGTCCAAGGAAATGAATTTCCTCCCAATGGTTTTATTCATTCATTTATTTATTTATTTATTATTATTATTTTACAAATAAATAGACCTGCGCATAGTTTCTCAATTCCATAGAATTACATTCCTAGTACCAAAACATGACTGGTAGAATTTGTTTCAGGAAGCAAATTCTTAAGTAACTTGTAAATTCCAGGTCGCCAAATGACCCCTTCGAGAAAACCTAGATTACTCAGAAAAACTCAACTCAACTCAAATCGCGCAAGCTTGTCTCAGAAAATTGGGGGCTAATGCACAGCTTTTCCTAAATTGGTAAATAAATAAATGATGTGATGTGTATGTCTCCTGCAGGTTCTCCCGGATCTCCCACTGGATCTCCCACCAACGGTTTCCTCGGATCTCCCACTACTGTGCCAAGTTCCGCAAGCAGGTTTTCGTTTGTGAACATGCTGCTCGCTGCTGGCTTACCATTGATCATACAAATCATATGGGCATGAAACATATTTCTTGTGTTAATTGCCTGATAGTTTTGTGATCCCTATTAGGGACTTGGATTTTTTTTCTTTGTTCGATGTGTCATGCCTGTAGAGCCTCTATTATTGCTGAATAAAGGTTGATCCTAGTTTTGATTTTTAAGAGACTTGCTAGATGTTTTTTTTTAATGCCATAGTAGAAGAGAAGCCTCTGAATCTGTTCATCTGATTGAGTAAATTAAGTCATAGCCTAGTATGATGCAGGCACTAGGCAACAAGCTGTCCATGTGTGTCCCATGTCAAGGAGGGTCAAAGTTTGTATGGTGGACCCACGGTTGATGGTTGATTGGGTAGTGAGGGAAGGTGGTTCCCACCTGTATCATCGATGGGTTGTGCAAAAAAATGGTTTTTCTCTTATGAAAGCCGTACATATGGATCAGGGTACGAGAGAGTTAATAAAAGCCTGCTTGAGGCCTCGATGTGAGGCCTAGAGGGCAGCCTTACCAACCTTCCACAAGGAGAATTCCCTCATCTCCAAGCGGAAACCCCCAACCTCGCCTCTAGAGCACACCAACCAATTACTCAAGCGTGGTTGGAGTAACCACATGGTCCCCTGCGGGCGTGTATTGTCAACACATTCTGTGAGCAAGAGAACCTCTCTCAAAATTAAACGAGTAAGAGATACTCATTGAACATCTCTAAGCATTATTTAATACCTCCTCTATCATACCGTCTCCTGAAACGACATAAAAAGCAGTAAACACCACACATAAGACAAACATCAGAAAGTACTAGTACATCCACAAACAAGAAGTGCATGTACAATGCAAGGGTTAAAAAAAAAATAAAAATAAAATAAAAACTCAGCTTACAGAATAACAGAAGTTACAGAGGTCCACACAGACTCTTACATCTCTTTATCCCGTTAACATTTATGTGCAAAACGTTGCCGATGTCCTAGCGAGAGACCTCAAAACGTGACCAGGATTAGATCCTATCTTGCAGATAGGCTTGAGATAAACACAGCCAATGCACAAACAGAAAGACCCAGTAAAGGCCCTGCAGGAATTAATTTACGAGTCGCTGCCAAGCGTATACCTGAAAGAGGCAACAAATGAGCAAAAGGTGGGATGTGGATTTTATTAGATCCTTAGAATTGCTAAGGGTGAGTTTGGATGCACCCTAAATTGCAGGTGGGTTCGATATTTTGGCGGAACAGATAAACGTATGTATCACTTAGTGTTTGTGGCAGCTGGTAAAACCAGAGCCATAGCATGTGGGATGAAGTTTCTTCAACTTCTCTGCCTCAAATCAATACCAGTTGCATTTCAGGCCCTACCTGATATACAAGGGCTACAAATTTGGGCAGAAAAGCATCACATACACTGCCTTTCTAGAATCGCCAAATGCACTTCCAAGATATCTAATGTGGAATCAACTTGCATTCTCATGAATACGTTTATGGCATTAGAAATGGTGAGTGTCCAGATGAACAATAAAAGCATACCGAATACAGAAGAAAAGATGAAGGCAGATCCAAATCCAAGGGCATCACCAAGGTCTTTTGTCTCAGGCACTTGCATAAGAAAATAAGCCGACACAAGCACACAAAATTTCCATTAAAACAGTGAATTTATAGCCAAGCAGCCTTTGTCCAAAAGGGAGGTAGAAAATACTTCCTATCTTACGAAAGAACCAGTCGGGAGTTAGCACAAATACTACTTCCAAGCAAGTGAAAGGGAGACACATTTCAACTTCAATGCTTTCCGACAACCAAATATCACAACAAAAACGGGACGCAAAATCCAAACATTTGTAGAACAAATTGGAATGAATACCGTTGGATGTAAATATTGAGTCAAAAGTTTTCATTTAGGTTCGAGTTTCTCAATCATGGTTTTGGTTCCTTAACCAGAACTTGCCCATCAAAGGATGTAAAAATAAATACAAAGTGCCTTGATGGAATTTCCACCAAATACGGATGAAAGCATGTGTACCCCGTGCAGAGTTGGATGGGATCAGGGTATAATGATGGCCGTAACAGTCACCTGATCAAAATGGTTCCTCGGAGACACGTTACTAAGAAAATGGAGTCTTTGGAATGGACTATTCATATCGACTATTGGACACTTGATCCAAAGTGAACATTATTGCATGATTTTGATTGGATGCTAGAACTCCTTCCACGTGTGAATTTCTCATGGTGGCCCAAGAAAAGTAGGGCGAACCTAGTGGACGGTACAGATTGATGATTTGACCCTCCACATGTCCGAAAGCAGTGGGCACTTTAGATCATGTTTTGTTTTTATGCGTTTCACATTATCCAAGATAATTTTTTTTAAAAATAATCCAAGATAATTTGATTAACACGTGGATCAACAACTCAAATTCAACCATCCAGATTGTGGGATCCACTGGTGTAGGTCATCATTCAAAAGTCAGATTGAGTGAACTATCCTGACCTTTGATTGATGGCCATTTGTTATTTTTAATTCTGATTGATGAATATTTCCCATTTGGACTAACGAACTGGCTACAAAAACAAGCAGGTGTATGAAATCATCTAAACCAGTGTAAGTTCTCAGTTTGCATGCCATCTAAATCAGGACAGATAGTTTGAACAGCTTACCTATATGGAAGCCAGGCTTACCACCAAAAGTCTCAATTCATTAGCTGAGCCATCATCCACAGCCGAGCTTTTTCCCTTTGTTCTTCCACGAGATCAAGTCCGAGAGCCAAAAGTTCTTCGTTATCTTCTTCATTAAACGAGTTAACTTGGGTTGAAGGCAATCTGATCTCAACCGGGGTGACGGCTTCCGATCCATACGCAAGGGAGAAGGGGGTTTCCCCTATGGTGGTGTGAGTGGTGGTTCGATATGCCTATAGTATTTTAGGAAGTTCTTCTGCCCATGCTCCTTTAGCTCGGTCGAGTTTGGTTCGGAGATGATGTTTGATAATCTTGTTGACTTCCTCGACTTGTCCATTCGTCTGAAGATGATGGGGGGAGGAGTAGACGTTTATGATTCCGAGATTATCGCACATCTCCCGGTACTGCTTATTATCGAACTGCTTCCCGTTGTCGGTGATAATGGTCCGATGTATCCCAAATTGACAAATAATGTTTTTCCAAACAAAGTTTGTGATTTTCTGTTCGGTTATCCTAGCCAACGGCTTGGATTCAGCCCATTTTGTAAAGTAATCTACTGCAACAATGACGAACTTGGTCTAGCCTTTCCCTAATAGGAGCGGTCTGATGTCGATTCCCCATTGCGCGAAGGGTCAAAGACCGGCCATAGGGGTCAGCTCTTCGGGAGGTTGCCTTGGAACGGCTGCGAATCGTTGGCATTTGTCGTATCTTTGGACGAGTTTACGAGCATCATGCTGAATGGTCGACCAGTAATATCCTTGATGTAACACCTTATGGGCGAGTGACCGTCCTCCCGAGTGATTTTCACAAATCCCTTCATGGATCTTCTGTAGCACATAATCGGCTTCGTCGGGATTTAGGCATTGTAGCAAATGAGCAAAGAATCATTTCTTTTACAATACCCCGTTCAGTATAGTGTAAGAGAGGCTTGGATTTTCAATCGTCGAGCCTCGGCACGATCCTCTGACAACTCTTTACTGTCGAGATACTGAACGATCGGGTTAAGCCAAGTAGGTTCCGAATCAATTGCATGTACGACGAGCTAACCGGGTCATCGATACTTGGCTTAGCGACGTACTCGATTAGAATGGACATGGGTAAGTTATCTTCGTCAGCAGAGGCAAGTTTCGCTAGTAGATCAGCCTTAGCATTTTCTATATGAGGGATCGACTCATAATACATAGTTGAAAACCATCGATCAACTCTTTGGCTTTCTTCATGTATGCTTTCAGTTGCTCTTTTCGTATTTGATACACACTGGTAACCTGATTGACGACCAACTGCGAGTCGCTGAATATGTTGAGATGAGTAACACCCACACTGGCTGCTAGTCGGAGGTCGAGCAACAAGGCGTCGTATTTTGTTGTATTGTTCGAGGCTTGAAATTCAAGTCTTAAGGCATATTGCATGTAAGTTTGATCAGGAATTTTCAAGACGACTCCTGCCCCGCTTGCCTTAGAGTTGGATGAGCCATCAACATAAAGCTTCCAAGGGATGGGGTCGGGTGATGACTTGAGAGAAACAGTCGTCGATTGTTCGATTCTAAGCCTGGTAAGTGGATCGACTTGTGGTGTAACTTTAGCTATGAATGTCGAATTCACTGAGCTCGATTGCCCACTTCGTTAGTCGGCCGGATGCTTCTGGTTTCTGAAGGATCTGACGCAGTGGGAGGTCGGTCATGACGACGATAGTGTGAGCTTGAAAATATAGCCGAAGTCATCGCGAGGAGATGACTAAGACTAGGGCCACCTTTTCTAGAGGTGGATATCTTGTTTCTGCCGACAATAATGCTTTGCTGACGTAATACACCGGCAGTTGTTTTCCTTCATGCTCGTGTATCAAGGCCGAGCTTACGGCTGCGTCAGAAACTGCTAGGTACAATAGTAGAGCTTCCCCAAGCTTGAGTTTCGATAAGACATGTGGAGATCCGAGGTATGACTTCAACTGCTAGAATGCTGCTTTACACTCTTCCGTCCACTCTACCATTTGCCGACCCTTAAGTTGTTTGAAGAACGGGAGGCACTTATTGGTAGCTCGGGAGAGGAAGCGGTTGAGTACGGCTACTCATCCAGTCAACCTTTGTATATCCTTGATCATTTTTGGAGATTCCATGTCGAGTAATGCTTTAATTTTCTCTGAGTTTGCCTCGATTCCTCGCTGACTGACCAGAAATATAAGAAATTTACTCGAGCCGACCCTAAAGGCACACTTGCTCGGGTTTAACTTCATCTGATATTTGCGAAGAGTGAAAAACATCTCCTCTAGGTTGGCAATATGATCGTCTGCATGTATAAACATGTCATCAATGTATACCTCCATGGTTCGGCCGATCTGCCGAGCGAACATCTTATTTATCAACCGTTGATATGTCGCTCCTGCATTCTTTAAACCAAATGGCATCACATGGTAACAGTAAAGTCCTTTGTCGGTGACAAAGGTAGTCTTAGATTTATCTGATTGATGCATTACAATTTGATTGTACCCAGAATAAACATCAATAAAACTAAGAAGTTCGTGTCCTGCCGTGCTATCCACCAACTGATCGATCCTTTGAAGAGGGAAGCTATCCTTTAGGCAGGCTTTATTTAGGTCAATATAGTCAATAGAAACTCGCCACTTCCCATTGGCTTTCCTCACAAGGACGACGTTGGCTACCCATTCCGGATAGTAGATCTCCTCGATGAATTTAGCCTTGAGGAACTTGCTGACCTTTTCTTTAATGACGGTGTACCTTTCAAGGCCGAACAGATGTCGTTTCTGTCAAATCGGTCCATAGGTCGGATCGATGTTGAGTCGGTAAGTCATCACCGAGGGATCGATCTTGGGCATATCTTCATGACTCCATGCAAATACATTAGCGTATCATCGGAGTAGTGATATCAGCTTGTCTTTCAGAGACGATTGCAGAGACGAGGCAATCTATACTATTTTTTATTCGTCTGTCCCGAACAAGGGTACTGGAAAAAGATCTTCTACTGGCTGGCCTCGATCGTATGTCTCGGCTCGAGGGTCCAACGATTCAATCGTGGTTACCTCGGCCGGAGCTTTCACAGCTGTTGCATAGCAGCGTCGTGAATCCTGTTGATCGCCTTTTACGACTCCTACTCCCGACTCAGTCAAAAATTTCATAGAGAAATGGTACGTTGATACCACAGCTTGGAGAAGGCTCAGAGAAGGTTGGCCAAGTATAGCATTGTAAACCAATGATTGGTCGACTATCAAAAAGTCGACCATTACTATCACCTGGTGCGGAGAGTTACCAGCATAGTAAGTGGTAATAAGATGACTCCTTCAGGAAGTGTTCGTCCCCGAGAGAAACCAATCAAGGGAGTGTGAACCGGCCGTAATGTTGATCGTTTAGCACCCATTTTATCAAACGCCTGAGTGAATAGTACATCGGCGGATGACCTTGTATCAACGAGAACGCGGAATACCTTACAGTTCGCTATAGTGAGGGTGACGACCAATGCATCATCGTGCGGATTATAAATACCTCAAGCGTCTTCATCGGCGAACGATTTACAGTATTTTTCATTTTTCTTTTCTTTCGAAGGCCGAGTTAGTATCAGGATTTTGGATTCGGGCTGATTGATACTCCTGGCGTGATTTTTTCGAGCATTGTTGAGTCGCCTTTGCCTTAGGGACCACCGACAATAGTTTGAATTTCCTCCATGGGTCGGTTGTCACCCAGCGTTCTTCCGTTGTCCCGGTTCTTTCAACGTGCTCTCTGAGACGGCCTTCTCGGATGAGTAGCTTGCTTTCTTCTTTCAAGTGATAGCAATCACTTGTGTTATGCCCATGATCGCGATGGTAATGACAATACTTATTTTTGCTCCGTCGGTTTGGATTCCTTCGGAGCCTATCTGGCCAATTGATGAATCATTTGCCCTTAATCTCCATCAAAACCTGCTCTTGCGGCTTGTTGAGCGGGGTATACGTTAAAAACTTATGGTCTGGCCGTTTACCCGACTTACGATCACCACGCGTTCGATCATCTTTACGCTTCTTTCCACCGGCCGAATCAACTTCTTTCTTTACTGACTCTTTGGCCGAGACTTTTACATTTTGGGCGGCTTTGCGCATGATCTGGGTTTCCTTAACATCCGTGTACTTATCTAACCGGGCCATAAACTCGGCCAGAGTAGTAGGCGGGTTCTTATCCAAGGATGCCAAAAATGGTTTGTCTCTGACACTTTGTATGATTAAGTTAAGTATTGTCTCGTCCGAATGTTTCCGAACTTAGAGTGACTCGAAGTTGAAGCACTTAATGTAGTCTTTTAGCAACTCTCCCTCTTTTTGCACTATGTTGTTCAGGTACGCAGGTGGCTTCAGCTTTTTCTTTCCACTAATGAAATTGGTGAGGAATGCATTACTGAGCTCTGTGAATGAGCTAATAGACTTTGGTTTCAACTGCTTGAATAAAAGTCAGGCTACGTCGGCTAAAGTGAGGGAGAAGGCTCAGCACATCACAGCGTCCGAAGCATCATGTAGTTTTATATATGTTCGAAAGGATTCGATGTGCTTGGTAGGATCGGTCTTGCCGGTGAAGGGCGTAATCTGTGGAAGACGGAATCGTTCTGGTAACCGAGCTTGCATTATCTCTTCTATGAATGGAGACGCTTTTGCCTCGGGCCTCGTTTGATGTGCATCACGACCCTATTTCATATCTGCAATCTCTTCCTGTACTTCTCTCCTGAAGTCCTGAAGGTCGGCTTTTCAGGGTTTGTCACTATCTGCCGTACCTTCAACCGGAGGCCTGCTGCGCCTTATCTGACAGTGTTGTTATGTGCGATCGCATATGCGAATATGCAATCACATATGTGCATATTGGTGGGGCGATTGCATATGCGGCAGTGGCTATGCGATCCTTGCACATATGAGATCACATATGCCACATGTGCCAGCATATGCGATTGCATATGCGATGTATGCGATCGCATACTGCATATGCGATCGCATAATGGACAATGGTTAGATTTCTAACCGTTTTTTTTTAATCCAAATTTTTCTCTATAAATATGCATTTTAAGCATTCCTACATGTAAAAAAAAGCTCAAACACTCTCTCAATTCTCTATTTCTCTTACTACATCCTCTCTTACATATTTCTAATTCCAACTTCTAAGCACTCTACAATACAATCCACATTCTACATCCACTCCTCTCCATCCATATTTCATTTTCATATTTCTTTTCTTTTCTTTCAACTTTCAAGAATCAAGAATCAAGAAAGGGTAAAAGAATCAAAAATTAAGAATCCAAGATACATCATACATCATACCATCCATATTCTATATTCAAGAATTAAGATTCAAGAGTCAAGAGACTCCTCATTCCTCTCCAATCTCCATCCACTAAGTTTTCTAAGTTCTAATTCTAAGTTTCTAATTCTAAAAACTTCTTTCTATCATTTTTTTTGTTTGTTAATTGATTTGTTACTTTGTTAGTTGTTAGTTGTTACAACTTACAAGTTTGAAGTTACAACTTACAAGTGATAAGTTACAACTTACAAGTTATAACTTACAAGTTACAAGTACAAGTTACAACAAGAATTCAAGAATCAAGATCAATACTCAAGTGAAGGGGGCAAAGGTGAAGAGAAGACAAATAGACAACTTAGACAAGAATTTAGAAGTTGAAAGTTGAAAGTTGGGAACCTATTTTAGATTTGTAATTTTAATTTTATTTGTATGTAAATCTCTCTCTCTCTCTCTCTCTCTCTCTCTCTCTCTTTCTACAAGTGTAACTCAATTCTCTCTCTTTCTCATTTTCTTTTCCATCTTCTTCTCCCTTTCTACAAGTGTAAGTGTATAACTCAACTATCTCTCTCTCTCTCTCTCTCTCTCTCTCCTTCTCCATTTCTAATTTCTACAAGTGTAAGTGTGTAAGTGTGTGTGTGTGTGACTCTCTCTCTCTCCCAAGTCCCATCTCTTTAAGCTCTTTAGTCTTTACTCTTACTTGCTCTCTTAGATCTACTTCTTTCTTACTTCTTAGTTCTTCTTCTCAGTCTCTTACTTTACTTTAGTTTTCTTTTTATTTGTAGTTTACTTTCTAGTTTCTAGTTAGTAGCTAGCTAGTTACTGTTTAGTACTAATACACACACCACCATCCACCATCATAATGTCTTCTTTCCAGTATTCTTCTTTGAAGCCCAAGTCGAATGACCTAGGATGGAAGTATGGGCACTACCGTAGTGCTACCGAAAAGACTCACATAGTATGTGAATTATGTGGGTATGTGAGTTCTGGTGGTATTACAAGGCACAAGTAATACCTTGCACATTTACCAAGGTCAAATGCAAAAGCATGCAATAAAATTACTCTAGAAATTTGAAGGAAGATCGTGGAGTATATGAAAAAATAATCAAGAAAGAAATGCGATAGTGCCCTACGTTAGGAGGAATATGTGAAACAAGATGCATACAAAGATATAAATGTAGTTAATGTAGATGAAGTTAGTCCCACTCCCCCTACTTCGACAGGTCGGTCTAGACCACAAGTACAACCATCGAAAAGAGCCCGAGGGCATAAAGATATAATATCGTTATCGCCGATAACCAGAAATGCAGGGAAAAAGGGGAAAACATGGAGAAAATGGTGGAATTTTTCAGTGAAACTTTAGGACATGCCTAAATACATATATTTACATATTCAGGAATGAAAATTTTGCAAAAAGAATGCATTAAATTAGAAGTTTCCATTTAATGGGGGCCAAAAAGTATGCGTTTTCATAAGAAATCACTCAAATAGTAACTAAATTGAGTTTATATAATAGAAATGCAAGCTTACAACAATTAGGACATGCAAAAGTAAATGAATTAAAAAAAATTACACATTTTTTGTCATGTTTCATCCCCACATAGAGTGACGAGGTGGCTCGTAATCATTGTCCGGATCCCGTGGCAGTTGAGAGTAGTACTGTTGCCCAACATATTGGCAGTATTGTTCCCAGGTCATTCTCTGCTTGTACCAATTGAGGAACTCTCTTATGTACCTCTGATAGTCATCCTCCCCAAACTGTACGAGAACACCTAAACATGGGAATTGCGTGACATACATCGACGGCATTTTCTGAGCAGGATACTAAGGGAACAGATCAAGTTCAACCCCGACCCCTTGATAGTATTGCTGACAGTCATATGGGTACCCCGAATATCCTCCTGTTAAAGGGTCATGACTCGAAGAACTATCTTCCGGCTGCCTATACCCATGGGTAGATGAGCGTGACTGAATGTCACAACTGTCATGGTCATACCCGTGATATCCCTCATAAGCATAAGGTAGGACAGAGGTGGAGCTCCCCTGATCTGAACTTATGTCCATAGATGACAAGCTGCGTGTGAGAGCATCAGCCGCGGCGCGTCCGGCTTTCTTCTTCGAACGACGCTCGAACATATATCTGGGCTCTGATGCTCTCGCCCTGGATGGTGGACGAGATCCATGATCCCCGTCCTGAGTGGCATGGTCAAAGCTCTACTCCTCAGTGAACTGGCCAACGGATCGTTGGCTCTGAGCCGTCGTGTACCCCCCACTACTGCCACCCCCACCCCTACTAGTACCACCTATACTAGTGTCGGTGCCTCCGTCCCCTCCTTCATCACCATCATTATCGTCGTCATCGTCGTCGTCGTCCCCAGGACCAGTGTCAACTGGGGGTTGAGTCTCATCATCATCATCACTCACTACAACTTGATGATGAGGAGGGGACCGTGAAGATGCTTCCTTACCCTTATTAGAACGTGCCGAACTCCTCACCAAAGGATCAAAGGAGTCCATGTTCGCCTTCTGTTCCTCTACTACTCGATCGACATCGATACCCAGAGCCGCTCCTCCCTCGGCTACCTGTGGAGCAGGGCCTCCCTCCACATCATCTAAATCAGTTGATTTGACCCACTCATAAAGTGGGTCCTCATCATCATCACCTATCTGTGCCATGTTACCTATAGACAACAGGTCTAACGGGTCTTGATTTTCCTCCATGTCTCGGTCTACCCGCAACTGCCTCTCTCTTAACTTCATATTGTAATGGCAGTAAACGAGCTTTTGCAGCTTCTCATATGCTAGTCTGTTCCTCTTGCTAGTGTGTATGAGTGACCATGTGCTCCAGTTCCTCACACACGGTGATGAGGATACAGTCTGTGCGAGAACACGGACTGCTAATAACTGCAGTGCGAGCGTGTCAACTCCATACATCGCCCACCACTCACCTATATATCCATGAGGAGCTTGTTTTAGTTTGAAGTTTAAATAAAAAATGTAATTACATAATTATGTTACCATACTCACATGGCATCATCGTTTCAGTCGATGCTTTTGCTAGTGCGGATGAGAACGTACCCCTCGCATCCCTAAACCGTAGCAACTGTAAACACGGATTCACATGTCATTATTTTTAATCACCTATATTTCTAGAGGTTATAAGGAAGAAATTATATTGTATTACCTGGTTAAGGAAATCTGCTTGCACTGTTGATTCTGGGAACAATCGTTCGAACGCCTCGTGGACGGCCATCGTCAAATCTTTATTCTCATGGAGCCGACGTTTATAATGAAATTTGAGATTCAGGTAGTATGTTGAAATCCAAATATTAGTTATTCAGTTGTATTAACATGCAAACAGAAGTGATGCTTAAAGTGCAAGTGCAAGTGATAAAAAAGATAGGTAAAGTGGATGCTCGAGAGTCCCAGTCCATCGACGATCGATGATATCAATCACCTATTGATACGAAGTGGGGATTACAATCATTATCCCCTGTCTCATAATTCTCATAAGCTCATACATTGACCCCATCGAAGGCCACATCTCATTATCTACGGCTCGTAGGACCTTGTACAACGGATGCAAGAAGGAAACAACGTTGTGAACTTTATCCCAGAAGGCATCGAAAAGCACTATATTTGAACATGTCTTTGCACCCTCAGTCTTCTTCTGATTCCACTCCATGTATCTCTTGGATCTGAACAAATTTCTGAGACCCACGCGGTGTCTGTATAAGCTGTCAAGTACAATGAAGTTCGTGGCGAATCGTGTCGCGCCTGGTCTAACGATGTCCCCTCCACAACACTCACGCATTGCAGCCAACAACTATGAGTGATTGTATATAAAGTTTGTCACTTTCCTCGCATCCTGGATGGTTTTCCTGACAGAATCCCTCTGGCCAATCTCCTCGGCATTAAATCAATGCAGTGTGTCGCACACGGGGTCCAATAGAGATTGAACTTCTGCATCAATTTCTTCCCCACCTTAACGATCGCACTGCCATTGTCCGTCACAACTTGGACAATATTCTGGGACTCAACATCTCTAATCACTCCTTTCAGGAGAGCATATATGTATTCGTGATCTTTTATTCTGGCCGATGCATCAATGGATTCGAGAAAAATCGGTTGTCCTCTACAGTACACCATGAAATTGATAATGGACAATTTCGTGGGTCCTGTCCACCCATCACACATGATTGTTACCCCATACTGCTTCCAGTTCGGCTTGAGTCCACGTACTCAAGCCTGCATCTCCTCATGCTCCCGATCGAGGTAGACACCAAGAATCTCTTGTGGCGTGGGAGGCTTCACGTCGGGCTCGGCACGCTGCACTCCTCAATCATATTTTTGAAGTGAGGACTGGCTGCTGCATTTGCTGGTACATGACTCGAGATGAACCACCTACTTTCTCCCTAAGCCCCTTGCTCCACATATTTATGCGATGCTCTGGTCAAGAGTTGTGGGCCAGCGTTCGGTGCGAGGAAACGCCGCGCGTGCGAATCCCGAGAGAATCTCTACGAGGTGTCACATCAATCAATCAATCCCATCAATCCCATCATGTCAAGTACACATCAACTTTCACCCTTTTCCAAGCAAGCCCCAAAGTCAAAAAAATTTCTTACAACCCATAACTCCTCTTACACATTTTGCCAAAAAAGTCATAAAGTTCTTACACCCCCATCCCTCTCTCCCATCCATCACTCCATCACCCATCATTCTCTCTCTCTCTCCCTTATAAGTCTCTCTTTCATTCAAACTCTCCCATAGCAAAATTCATACGTATGGTCCTCCCATGGTGAGAAAATTTCATTTGTGAGGCCCACCTTTCCTACCCCTTCATCTCTCATCTCAACCATCCATTTTTCATCTTCCTCCATCAAAGAGGAGCACAAGGAGCTAAGGAAGCCAAGGGAGCAAGAAGATCAAGCGGTGGGTGTTTTTATAGGGTAGATTTTAATGTTTTTAAGATGGGCCAAGTGAGGCCAACCGATCAATGGTTTGGATCTCACTTTGGACCCTAAGGTGTGGCCAATGGCCCACTTGGAATCATCATGATCGTTCCATGATGGGGCCATTCTCCATGGACCCCATCATGATGTTTATTTTCTTGTATGCTTAGGGTCATCTAGACCATCTATTTTAGTGGAGAAAGGATCTCCACCGTTGGATTTCAGTTCCATGGACCCCACATGTAATGGGACCAACTTGATGTATGATTTAGTGCAAGGGAGGGCCCATAGTGCCGGGGTCCCTCCAACACACGGTCTCACTCTCTATCCCTCTCCCTTTTTATTTTATTTTTATTTTTTGTGGTGATGATAATGAAGTTGTGTGGCCCACTTGAATGGACCCCACCATGAAGTAAGTATTTTACCCAAATTATTTATAAGTGGGGAACAACCTTATATATGTAGTACCATGCCATCCATCACTTGGTGGCCCACCTAAGCAAGGCCCACCTCCAACCAATATACAAAGTCCAGCGTCCAGGGATGCTGGACGTTGCTGGAAAGACACTAATATCAGTTTGTTTCCAAGGCTATGGGGGTGGTCCGTTTGTGTAGGCCCCACCTTGATGTATGTATTAAATCCATGCCGTCCATTCCTTTTTCAAGATTATTTTAGGCGTTGAGCCAGAAGATGGGACCAATCAGACTTCCAGGCGGGCCATAACATGGCAAACAATGTGCTCACCATTGAAACATCCCCTATTGCTTCTAGACATTGAAATATGCCCAATATTGGGCTTGTTTTGCTTGTCTGGAAGCATGGAGAGCCATTGGACGGAGTGGATTATCGGACGTGGGCCCCTGTGTCAGACAGCAGCAGGGACGCTGCTTGCGCACCAGCGCTCGGGCGAGCGGGCGAGCGTCAGCCACCCACGGCTGTAGCCGTGGGCCCCACCTTGATGTTTACATGTCATCTAACCCGTTCATCGGGTGGGCCACTCTCTAAAGTGGGCCCACCCCAAAAAAATCAACATGATCTAAAGCTCAGACGGCCCACACCGTAAGAAATAGGGGGATTGAACATTTACCTTTGAAACCCTTTTTGGGTCCACAGAAGTTTTGGATCAAGGTGAAAAATTTTGTCGCCCTTCATCTAGGTCTGCTTGACCTTATCAATGGTTTGGATGGAATATAAACATTATGGTGGGCCCCACATGGAGTCCACAATGATGTATGTGTTTCACCGTCCGCTGGACAGTGGACGTGGAGCCCACTGTGATATGTGGAGCCCACTGTTCCCCTCCGTCCAGGGACGGTGGGCCTCTTGTGTGCGTGCGTGTGTGGTGTGTGCGTGTGTGTATATTTATATATATATATATATAATATTATATTATATATAATATCATATGTATTATATATATATATATATATATATTATATTATATCATATTTAACATAATATTGGTGGGAGGCCCACCTCAATTACTTGTGGCCCGTGATTGAGGCCCACCTTGATATAGGTAAGGCCCACCTCAGTTGCCTGTGGCCCATGATTGAGGCCCACTTTGATGAATATGTAAGGTCCATGGGTCGAGGCTCATTTAATGTATTAGGAGCCCATGGGTCGAGGCCCATTAAGTTGTAATGGGGCTAATGGGTTGAGGCCCATTTGATGCACGTATGGGGCCCAACTGGCGAGGCCCATTTGATACATATAAGGCCCATAAGATTAGGCCCATTTGATGCACTCTAAGGCCCACGGGTTATAGCCCATTGCAATGAACATAAGGCCCATTGGTGCGGCCCATTGATGTGGCCCACTTAATGAATATAAGGCCCATGTGATTTGGCCCATTTGATGTATTTAAAGCCCAATGGGATGTACCTAAGGTTCATTGCAATGTGTAGTCCCAACATGTTTTATGTAATGATGTTTACGTCAGGGCTATGCCTTGGGAGCAATGGTGGTTTGACGTCCACATTGCAGGTATAGTGTGGTTAAATGTCCGCATTATGACTTTCCCTAAGGCCCATTGTTAGGCTCGTGTGTCTGATGTGTAGGCCGTCTAGGCCCATCTTTGTTATGATTATCATCCATCCTATATAACATGTTTAGTTCCATGATTCATGATCATATGCATCATACGTATGCTTGATATGAGAAATGACTGATCATAGCATATGCCTTCGGGCAGATCGTCTAGGGACTCCCGTACAGGGGGTGTTGCCCTACACGAGCGCATGATACGCACAGGATTGTTGTATGACTGGATAGTGTGATTCATGCATTCGCATTATGTGATATGGTTACTATACGCCCTAGCTACATCAGGGCCGTAGCCTCCACAGACGTATCGTGGTTGGCAGGATTGGATACCGAAAATACTGTTCTACATGGGGTGCGATAGATATCCCTGGGTGAAAGTCCCTAAACCCTTATGGTACCAGGAGGTTGCTCCAACGTCTAGACCGAGTGGATGCATGAGCGCTGAGTGCCGATTACCAGACGGTTGCGCTTTCCACTGTGTCGTGGTCGGTTGGAAGGGGGTGCGGCCTTACCCGCCCGAGAGTAGGGGGCAATGCTAGGCTGAGTCTGACCAGCTCGAGGAATGAGTCCGCTATTGACGAGCCGAGCCCGATATTGGCAGGCGGATAGTGAGGTCTTTTCCACTCACCTTATTGCGCGCGATGGGGCGGCAATCTGGCTTGGAGTGTACTAGACCCCGGTGATATTCCAGATTTGAGCCGTATTGACATGTGGACTTAGATGAGGATTTGTATGCTTGACTTGCATTTTGCATTGCATGGCCTTGGTATGGCCGACATCATTCTTTGCACCGCATGGCCTTGGTACGGCTAATGGAATTCTTGGCATTCATCAGCATGTTCCGCATTACTCTGATACCGCATAACTACATTATCACCTTGAGCATACACTTTCACCACCCTCTAAGCTTTCTATAAGCTTATGCACGACCGTTGCGTGCAGGTGACGTTGGATCGCAGCAGCGCTGAGGCTTGGACGCGTGGCTGATCTTTAGGAGCTTTTTTTGTCTATCATCATTGTATTTCCCTTATGCTCATTGTACTTGTAAAGTTTATATTATATTTGAAATGTGATGGAGTTTTTGGTTGTTGTTTGTGGGTTATGCCTTTGGTTATGCTCGTTACGAATCAAACTGATGTTGAAAATCCTCCTTGTAGCATCCCAGGATCGGAACCTGGCGAATGGGCGCTGGGAGCCGAAAATGAGGTTCTACGGAGGCTCGGCGCCGGATTCGGGGATCGGGAATTTTGTGAGCCCGGTTTAGAGTTTCGAGGTAGACACCAAGAATCTCTTGTGGCGTGGGAGGCTTCACGTCGGGCTCGGCACGCTGCACTCCTCAATCATATTTTTGAAGTGAGGACTGGCTGCTGCATTTGCTGGTACATGACTCGAGATGAACCACCTAGATATAGCGCCACCCACTTTCTCCCTAAGCCCCTTGCTCCACATATTTTTTAATCTTTTTTTATTAACGCCTGCGATGGGTGTATCTGGGACACGAACGCTTTGTGTGCGTTGTAGGCCATGCTTGTTGCCTCCCTCAAATCGTCTGCTGCTCTCACCAGCCTCATGTCGAGACATCTCAAACGATGGCCTACTCTCATCAATCCGTCTTCTTTGCTCCCCCTCCCACTCTAAAGCCCGAGACTCACGAATCACTTGTCTAAAATCACTCCTTTCTCGAGTCGTAACACAGTTATCGGGGTACACGATCCCCTCATCGTCGTCGTCATCGTGCTCGTCGATAGCACCTAGGCCCCGTCCAGTGCCTCGTAGCTCCTCCCTCATATCCCTCTTCCAATCCCTTTGCTGCAGCTTGCGTGACTTTACTTCAGTTAACATTCTTCTCATCTCCTCTCTCACTGGCCTTGTTACACTTGGACAGTCTTTCATATTCTTGTATCCCCCTGCTAAATGTTCCTTTAGCCTAGACACTCCCCCACTCCGTATCACTTGGCCACAATAGTTGCATATAGCTCCATATTTATTCCCCTCCACTGACCGTCCATGTTTCCACCCAATGTCTCGTGCTCCTCCTTTTCCCGATCCAAACGACATTTTGCTCCCTAGTAGTATACAAATTTGCAATAATCGACAAAAAAGGTGCATCGGCTTGTATTCATTGTAATAAGCCCAAATCATTTCAAGGGTTAAGATGTTAGATCAAATCAAAATTTCATATAAATTACAATTGAGGAAAGAGTTTACAGATTACATACTAAGTAAACTTTATGGGGCCTATTGTGATTTATACATACAACATGATGAGTATTGGAAAAAAATGAAACAGATATAGTCTGAGGTGGACAATGCAAAAGGAAACGGTTGTGATTGTACAGTCCACCATTAAACACTTATTACAACCCACCATAATGTGTCCATAATGTTTATTTTCCATCCAACCCGTTGAAAAGGTTACATAAATCTAGATGAAGTGAAAAAATAAATATCAGCTTTATACAAAACTTTTGTGGCCCATAATAAAGTTCAAGTGGACCCCACCATAGAAAATAGGGACTGTGATTGCATATCCACCATTAAAATCCTCCTAAAGATGGCTGTACTGTTTACTTGACATCCAATCTGTTGATTAGGTCATACAGATCCAGATGAAGGGAAAAAACAAAGATAAGCTTGATTCAAAACTTTTATGGCCCTCAAAAAGTTTTTAATGGTTGAAGTTTATTCAACGCTTTTTCCAATAATGTGGTCCACTTGAGACTGTTATATACCTAAGTTTTGGTCTCATTCTATCAAATGATGTAGGAAAATAGTTGGACGGCATAGATGAAACACATTCATCATGGTGGGGCCCACAAAGCGTAGCCAATCCTTTGGCTACAGTTTTTAGCTACAGCTTTAATCTGTAGCCAATGCGCCTGAAATTGGATTGCTTACTATGCTAACTCTTATTGTACTGAGTAAACTCAGTTGGGCCCACTGTGAATTTATGTGGTTTATCCACACCTTCCATACGTTTTTCCGTCTCATTTTAGGCGTTGAGCCCAAAATTGAAGCTTATATAAATCTCAAGTGGACCATACCACAGGAAACAGTGGAAATAATGATTTCCACCGTTGAAACCTTTCTATGCCCCACAGTGATGTTTATTTTTCATCCAAACTGTTCATGAGATCAAAAAAACATGGATGAAAGGAAAAAACAAATATAATCTTGTTCCAAAACTTCTGTGGCCCCCAAGAAATTTTCAACGGTATAACTTCAATTCACATTGTTTCCTATGGTGTGGTCCATTTTAGCCTTGTATATCCTTCTGTTTTGATAGAAGGCCCTAAAATTATCTTGTAAAATGGATAGACAGACTGGATAAAATACATAAATCACGGTGGACCCCACAGAGTTTACTCAGTACGGTTAGCATGCTGTACGTAGTATGCAAACAGCCATCCCCTTTCAACAGCAGCGCAGGACTCGGTTTTCCTTCCTGCGCTGCAAGCTTAGGTGAGGCCCACTGTGATATTTGTGATAAATCCTCCTCGTCCATCAGTTTTGTGAGTTTATTTCAGGACATGATGCAAAAAACTAACCGTATCTAAATCTCAAGTAAGCCTAAAACGTGATAATTAAACGTCCATAGTTGAAATATTCGTAGGGCCACATAAGTTTTGATTCAGCTAATATTTTTTTTTTGAGTTCATCCCAATAGTAATGACATTATTAACGGTACCGATGGCATCTAAACATCACTGTTGAACCCCAGGAAGGTTTCAACGGTAGGAATTTTCCTAGCCACATTTTTCCTATAGTACGGCTCATTTGAGCTTTGGAAACGGATTGGCTACTCCCCTGCCATGCTCTGTGGGCCCCACCACAAGGTATGTGTTTCATCCATTCCGTCCATCTATTTTTATAGATAATTTTATTGTATAGAAAAAAAAAACAGGTATATCCCAATGTCAATTGGACCACATTACAAGAAATAATGTTGGATGAACTTTGACCATTCAAAACTTTTTGAGGGCCATGAAGGTTTTGGAACAACCTGATCTTTTTTCCCCTTAATCTGGGTCTATATGACCTAATTAACAGATTGGATGTCAAATAAACAATATCGTGGGCCTTAGGAGGATTTAAGTGATGAATATCCAATTACTATTATTTTCCTGTGGTGTGGTCCACCTGATACTTTTATCCATCTCGTTTTTGGGATAAAGCCCTACAATGATCTGCAAAAATTGATGAACGGAGTGGATAATACACATACATCATGGTGAGGCCCACATACATCATGGCTGGACCACACCGTAGGAAATAGTTGAATTGTACATCTACCGTTGCAAAATTCTTGGGCACAGAAGTTTTGGATATGCTTAAATTTTTGGGCTCAACCCCTTGAATTAGATGGAAAAATGGATGGATGGCTTAGATAAACCACACATGCATCCAACGTGGGCCCAACTGAGTTTAGTCAGTACGATAGGAGCGTACTTGCACAGTGGCCGTCGAATTTACCTCCTAGGCAGAGGTATTTCATTTTCACCTTCGTAGGGCGCGAACTCCTCACCGCGAGAGGGATTTTCGCGAGAGGGATTTTCATGCGGCGAAATCCGATTTCCCGAGAGCAATTTTCGTTCGGTACGAAATCCGATTTCCTGGCGTGAGAAGGATTTTCACTCGAAGGAAGAAATTAAAAAAACCCTAAAGAGGGGAGATGGTGAGTTACTGGCTTTGTCGATCGAGAAGCTCCTGTTCTAGCTCCGGTTCCGACTTCCGATTAACCAGGTACTCTGAAATTTATTTTCCCCGATATTCCCGATATTTATCAGAGAAAAGAGGGGTAGGTAGCTACAGTTTTCTCGTGGGGTTGGTGGCTACAGTCGAGATTTCGAAAATATCGGACGGACGCCGATAATATCTTCCGATATTTCGTCGATAATGAAGTATGAAATGGCTTTCGCCGATAATATCGCCCATCTAAAAAAAAATCGCCGATTTTTCGCCAACAACTGGGAGGAATATATGGAACAAGATGCATATGAAGATATAAATGTAGTTAATGTAGATGAAGTTAGTCCCACTCCCCCTACTTAGACATGTTGGTCTAGACCACAAGTACAACCATCGAAAAGAGCCCGAGGGCATGGGCCCATAGATAGATGGTGTAGACTACACCCCGAGGATGTGGTCGACTAAAGGGGTAGAGGGAAAGGGCAGGCTCAAACAACTTTAGAGAACCGATATAAATAAAAAGATAGAAAAATCACAATTTAATATATTGCTAAGTGGTTTTACCAAACCAGTGTTGCTTTTAACGTCGTTAAATCGAAAAGCTTCAAAGTAATGATTTTGACTATAGGTCAATTTTGACCTGTGCTTAAACCTTCTTCATATTATGAAATGAGGGATACATGCTTAAAAACTAAAGTTGAATATACACAATCCTTCATAGCTGAATATAAGGAATCATGAAAAATATATGGTTGTTCACTAATGGCCAATGGATGGACCGGTAGATCCGATCGGTCTCTCATTAACTTTTTTGTAAATTGTCCAGCTAAGACAATATTCTTGAAGTCAGGGGATGCGTCAGGCCATTCACACACAGGAGAATATTTGTTTAACTTACTAGATAGTGTAGTTGAAGAAATAGGTGAGGACTACGTTGTACAAGTAATTACAGATAACGCAGCCTCGTATGTAATGGCCGGTCATCTTCTTATGGAGAAGAGACGACATTTATTTTAGACCCCTTGTGCGGCCCATTATATTGATCTTATATTAAAATATATAGGTAAATTATTTATAAATGTGATTGCAAGTGCTAGAAGAATCATGGTCTTTATGTACAAACACGCCCTTCTTCTCAGTCGAATGAGAAAATACATTGGGGATAACTTGTTACATCCAACAGTCACCCGTTTCGCTATAGCTTTTTTAACACTACAAAGGCTACATGCAAAGAAATCGGAACTTAAAAGCTTTGTAGTGTTGGCTGATTTTACAAGTGGGCCTTGGTCAAAGAAGGCTGAAGGGAAACGGGTTCAATAAATAATTCTTTCTCAAAGTTTTTGGACTCAAGTAGTAAAGGTGCTAAAATCATTGGAGCCCTTAGTCACTATGTTGCGATTGGTGGATGGGGATGAGAAGCCCTCAATGGACTACATATATGATGCAATGAAGAGGGCGAAAAATAATATCATGGACCATTTTAATTATAAAGACCGTGATTACAGGGTAATTTTAGATATTATAGATAGAAGATAGGGTAGCCAAATGTCATCCCCATTATATTCGGCTGCTTACATCCTTAACCTAGCCTGTTTATTCACTTCTGCTGATCCAACAGAAGCACTAACTATGCATATGGTTGGATTTATTGATGTCTTGGAAATAATGATTCCAGATAGAAGAGAACAGGACAAGATCTCAACTTTGATGGACTTCTACATAAAAAGTGAAGGGATATTCTCAAGGGATATCGTAATAAAACATCGAACAATGAAATTACCCAGTAAGTACTTCTAAGAATGAATGTTAGTGTACTGTCAACTGTGTACTAAAATCTTATAAAAAGTTTTTGTACAAAGTGTCTCTAAGAAACTAAGACTATAACATATACTTAAACTATTTTTCTCAGCTGACTGGTGGGCTGCCTATGGAGTGGACCCAAACAGGAAAGATCCAGCTCTAAAGAAGCTGGCTATGAAGATTCTTGGACTCACGTGTTTTGCTAGTGGTTGCGAGTGCAATTGGAGCACGTTCGAGGCGGTAAGTTTAGACTATTTAGTAATTATTTTATTTTTTTGTAAACTTCAATTTTTTAGTAGCCTAAGCTAAATTAATTACCCAAATAGTTAATGTCAAATACGCTTTCTTTCTTACAGATTCATACCAAGAAAAAGAATCGCCTTGAGCCAAAAAAGCACAACAACTTAGTTTTTATTCAATACAATTAAAAATTGCGAGAACGATTCCAAAGTAAGAAAAAAAAAAGCCCGGTTTCTTTAACCCTATTTGCTTAAATGAGTTGGATGCAGATAACGAGTGGCTCGTAGAGACGGAGGACCTGGTATTTGCTAGGGAGGAGCTGACATGGGCACAAGTTGAAGATACCGCATATGGATCGACACCTGGTGAAGGTAGAAGTATCACTCGAAAGCGAAGGACGGGAGGGAGCCGAGGGGCGAGTAGTAACCGTCAACCCGTTGATGAAATTGAGGAGATTGAAGAAGGAGAATGTGATAATGATGATCAAGCTGAAAATCATCCACTATTGGATGTTAATGAAGCATTAGTACATTCAGATGATGAAGAAATGGAAGAAGAAGAAGTGTATGTGGAAGAAGGAGATGACTTAAATGATGATGATGGTGGTGGTGGTGGTGGTGGACCTGGTGGTGATGTGCCACAATGGATGTTAGATCAATGTATATGATTAATGATTAATGATTAGATAAATAAAATAATAAATACGTAACTTCTTAATTTTATTTAATGCTTGTCTCATAAGTCTAAGTGTGTTGATGTTGATGTTGTTGATTGTTGATACTTAATAACTTGATATTGATAACTTGATATATTATGTATTGTATCATATACATGTAGTGTTGAATGCTGAATATGGATATTTGATATTTGATATTTGATATTTTTTTATTGTTAAATGTAAAATGTTAATTGTTAAGATTTAAGAAGTTAACTATATTGTAATTTGTAAATGTATCATTATCATATGTATGTAATTGGTTGGTTTTATTTTTTTACTTAAATTAAATGTATTTCATGTCCCAATGACATATAATAATTTATTTTGATTTTTATATTTTTTTTAAATTTTTTCTGATTTTTTTTTATTTTTTGAAAAAAATGAAAAAAAAATAAATGCGACCGCATATGCGATTATGCGATTGCATATGCGCACACGCATATGAAATCGCATAGGATCGCATATGCTATTTGACAACATTGTTCTTCGATCTATTTTGCGTCATAGATCGGAAGCTGGCAGTGGGGCGGTCACAGAATGAGCGGGCGTAGGCTCGGCCGGACCCTAGTGCTGACTCGGCTAAGGGACAGATCGAGGAGCGGTACGCTGAGGGTCGGCGAATTGTTGCGGAGCATTCGCCCGATCACCATCATATTGGGGCGGAACTTGCTGGCAATGCATTTGCTTCAGCATCTGCTTCATATAGTTCAAATCGATCCTGAGCTCTTGGACTTCCTTATCTAACCGACCATTTCCTCGGTTCCGTTGGTTTTGTCTGGTCGAAACAGAGGATGTTGGATGGGGGCAGGGCCTTGTCGGTTGTCGGGTTAGTTCTGAGCCCCTTGGGCCTAGTTCGTACCCGACGGTCCTTTAAGTGCCGGTGGTCCAGTAACGACCTTAGCGGGCTCGTTTTGAACAGCTCTTCTAGTTCTCGCCATTGGAACTTGCTTGAAGCTACTGATAGAGCTTGAAAAATGACTTTTCGTATTGTTTCCCATTAACGGTGCCAATCTATTGATGCGAAAAATGGGTTCACCCTCTGCTGTCCCACCACTTGCAATTTGATGAAGAGTTAGTCTCGGCCAGCTCTAAGGATAAAGTTGCTTGCCATCTGTCGGATAAGGTGGAATTGATCCGCAATCGATATCCTTTCTTAATCCGGTAGCCGACTATGTAACTGACCTAATTTGAGTTGGTTTTATAGTCGGTCGAGTGGCACACTCCAACTGTGGCAAGGCTATGGTTGCGTCTTGGCGTTACCTGCACACATCAATCGTACATAAGCTTATAGAAAGCTTAGAGGGTGGTGTAAGTGTGTGCATAATATGAGCGTGCTCAGAATACAATGCCAGAGTAATGCGGAATTATGCTGATAGGTACATGAATGCAATCAGCCGTACCAAGGCTATGCAGTGCAAGATATGAATGTTATTGGCCATATCGAGACCATGCGATGCGAGATATAACTCAAGCATGTCAATCCTTATCCAAATTCACATATCAACATAGCTACAGTTCTCATTCTGGATAATCACCGGAGTCTAATACACTCTACGCCAGCTTGCCACCCCTATTCGAATACACAACTGGGAGAGTGGAAGAGACCTCACTATCCGCCTGCCAATATTAGGCCCAGCTCGTCGATAGCGGACTATTCCTCAAGCTAGTCAAACTTAACTTAGAAATTGCCCCCTCACTCGGGTGAGTAAGGTCACACCCTTTTCCAACCGACCACGACACAGTGGGAGATGCGGCTTACTGGTATTCAGCCCTCGCGCGCTCATGTATCCACTTAGTCTCAATATTGGAGTCATCCTCTAGTACCATCAGGTTTAGGGATTATCACCCAGGGACATCTATAGCGCCCCGATGCTAGTAACAGTATTTTCGGTATCCAATCCAGACACCCACGATGTGTCTGTGGAGGCTATGGCCCTGATGTCGCTAGGGCATACAATAATTACAATCACACACAAATGCAAGTGCATAAATCACACCACCAGTCATGTAACAATTCTGCACGTACCACACGCTCATGTAGGGCAACTCCGCCTATCAGGGAGCCTATAAACAATCTGACCGAGGGCATATGCTATGATCAGTCACTCCTTATATCAAGCATACATATGTTGTGCATGAGTATGAATCATGGAGCTATACTAAACATGTTATATGGTGATGGACTCTGTTCATAATGAAGATGGGCCTAGACGACCTACACACTACAAGTATAGGCCTATCAATGGGCCCTAGGGAAAGTGATAATGCAGACATTTAACCAACATCATCCTTATAATGTGGACATCAAACCATCATTGCTCCCAAGGCACCGCCTGCCATGAACATCATTACATAAACCATGGTGGAATCACACATTGCAATGGGCCTTATATACATCACGTTGGGCCTCAACCCAAGGGCTCCAAATACATCAAATGGGCCGCGTCACATGGGCCTCATATATATCCATGTGGGCCTCAACATCGGGCCTCATATATCACATCAGGCCTAGTCAAATGGGCCGAAACAGTGGGCCGAATCAACTGAGCCAAGTCGAATGGGCTAAGTTGAATGGGCCAAGTTGAAGTAGGCCAAACCCAACTCATTTATTCTTAAAAATCAATATATATAAAATGAATCATATCAAAAAATCAACTGGATCATATAATAACTAGCAGTGGATATAATGATTTTCCACGGTTAAATTCCAGTGGGCTCCATCATAGGGTTTATTTTCCCCATCCAACCTATTCATAAGGTCACAAAAGACCTGGATTTAGAGGGAAAACAAATATCATATAGGTCCAAACGTTGAAGCCCAAGGGCTTTGATGGTGGACATTCAAACCCATTGTTTTCTGAAATGTGGTCTACCTGATCCTAGATCTATCTTATTTTTAGTCTCAAGCCTTAAAATTATCCTACAAAATGGTTGGACGGTTTGGATGCAACGCATACATCAGCAGCCCCATATAGATGGACAACATAGATAAAGCGCGTACCTCAAGGTGATGGCCACACTGATGGCATGTGTGGTATATATACATCAGAGGGTTCCCACGTGGGGCCCACCATAAGGTTTATTTTTCACCCAGTCTGTTGATAAGGTCACACAGACCCTGATGAAGAGGAAAAACAAATTTCATAATGATGTGAAATCCAAATGGATTTCAATGGCAGACGTTCAATCCCACTGTTTCCTACCGTGTGAGCCACCTGAGTTCCACATGCGGCTGATGTCATGCCTCGAACTAGGAAACCGGGCTCATGAAAATCCCGATCACCAAATCCGGCACCGACAACCTCCGTAGTACCCCATTCTCGGCTCCCGGCACTCATACGCCAGGTTCCGATCTTGGGATGCTACAAGGAGGGTTTCTAATCATCAATTTGATTTGTAATGAGCATAACCAAAAGCATAACCCATGAACAATAACTACAAGAACACCATCATAAAATCTATTATGATAAAATACTTTTGAGTATAATGTGTATGAAAAGGAAATACAAGATGATGATAATAACAGAAACTCTAAAAGCTCGACTGCACGCTCCAACTCTGACGAGGCTACGGCTGCATCTTACCGTCACCTGCACGCATCGATCGTGCATAAGCTTATAGAAAGCTTAGAGGGTGGTATAAGTGTGTGCTCAATATAAGCGTGCTCAGAATGCAAGGTCAGAGTAATGCAGAATCATGGTGATGAGTACATGAATGCAATCAACCGTACCAAGGCTATGCGGTGCAAGATATGAATGCTATTGGACATACTACGACCATGCGATGCGAGATACAACTCAAGCATGCCAATCCTCATCATATATTAGTACAATTCTCATTCTGGATAATCATTAGGGTTTAGTACACTCCAAATGGCACTGCCACTCTCTTAGCCGCACAGTCCAAGTGAGCGTAAGAAACCTCACTATCCGCCTGGCCAATAGTCTGCCAATACCTATCCGGCACGTCGATAGTGGACTCATTCATGAGCTGGTTAAACTCAGCCTAGTATTGTCCCTTACTCCCGAGCGAGTAAGGCCACACCCCTTTCCAACCGACCACGACACAGTGGGAGACGCGGCCTCCTGGTATTCGACCCTCGTGAGCTCATATATCCACTCGGTCTCGACGTTGAAGTCATCCTCTGGTACCATCGGGTTTAGAAATTTTCACCCAGGGACATCTATGGCGTCCCGATGCTTAGTAACAATATTTTCAATATCCAATCCAGCCACTCACGATGTGTCTGTGGAGGTTATAACCCTAATGTCACTAGGGCATACAATAATCACAATCACACAAATGCAAGTGCATGAATCATACTATCAGACATGCAACAATCCTGCATGTACCGAGCGCTCATGTAGGGCAACTCCACCTATCAGGGAGCTCATAAATAATCTGCCCGGAGGCATATGCTATAATCAATCACTCCTCATATCAGGCATACATATGATACGTATGATCATGAATCATGGATCTATACTAAACAAGTTATGTGGTGATGGGCTCTGTTTATAACGGAGATGAGCCTAGACGGCCTACACATTACAAGTATAGGCTTATCAATGGGCTCTAGGGAGAGTGATAATGTGGACATTTAACTAACATTATCTATACAATGTGGACGTCAAACCATCAATGTTCCCAAGGCATAGCCCGCTATAAATGTCAACACATATACCATGGTGGAATCACACTACAATGGGCCTTATGTTCATCCTATTGGGCCTCGACCCATGGGCCTCCAATACATCAAATGGGCCTCATACCATGGGTCTCATATATATCAAAGTGGGCCTCAGTGGGTAGGCCACAAATACATCAAGTCAGGCCTAATCACATGGGCCTTGCATACGCCACAATGGGCCTTATAACATGGGCCTCATATTTATTAAGGTGGCCTTAACAACGGGCCTCATACAAATCAAGGTGGGCCTCAACAATGGGCCATAAATATGGTAAGTGGGCCACACTACATGGGCCACATGTATATCAAATGGGCCACACTCAAATATAAGTGGTGATAAGGATTTCCACCATTAAAATTCCCAAGGGTTTAATGGTGGACGTTCAAACCCACTGTTTTTTATAATGTGGTCCACCTGATCTTAAATCTGTCTTTTATATATATATATATATAATTTATATATATATATATATATATATATATATATATATATATATATATATATATATATATATATATATATATATAAAATTTTATTCCATCATAGGCCTTAAAATAATCTCCAAAATGATTGGACGGTTTGGATGAAACACATGCATCATGGTGGATCCCATAGGGATGGAAAGGATGGATGGCATAGATGAGGTACATACCTCATGGTGGGGCCCACACTAATGGAAGGTGTGGATCACAATACATACATTAGTGGGTCCCGTGTGGGGCCCACCATAATGTTTACTTTCCATCTGACCCATGGATAAGGTCACTCAGACCTGGGGCCCACCGTATTGTTTATATGACATCCAAACTATTGATAAGGTCAGTCAGACCTGGGGCCCACCGTGCTGTTTATATGACATCCAAACTGTTCATAAGGTCACGAGGACCTGGGGCCCACAGTAATGTTTATTTTCCACCCAACCGGTTGATGAGGTCATGAGACCTGGGTTGAGGAGGAAAAACAAATTTCATATTGATCCAAAAATCCTGGCCCCAAAAAGGGTTTCAATGGCAGACGTTCAATCTTCACTGTTCTCTGTGATGTGGGCCACCTAAGCATCACATGTGGCTGATTTTTGGGAGGGGGCCACTGTTAGAAGGGACCCAACAAATGTACGGTGTTGATCATCAACACACATCAGGGTGGGGCCTATGGCTGGGGCTGTGGGTCCCTGCCTCCACCGTCATACGCAGCGTCTGCTGCTGCAACAGTAGTAGCAGCAGCGTCAGCTGCTTTTTTTTGTTTTAACATATTTTTGGGGTTTTTCCTAGTTGGGGCCCACATCAGGGAAATCCGCCCTGCCCATTGGTCTTTTTGGGCTCATTACAAACCCGTCAAGTCCAATATTGGATGGGTTTTGATGTACAGTAACATCAGAGTGTATTTCAACGGTAGAAAACTTTGTTTGCTATGCTATGGCCCACCAGAAACTCGGATTGAGTTCATTTTTCGGCTCAACGCCTAAAATGATCTGAGGAGAAGAATGGATGGCTTGGATTAAGTACATACATCAAGGTGGGGCTTGTAGGAGTGGCCCACTAAAAAAAAAAACTATATATGTATATTTGTTAGCCGTTAGTACACACTCATGTCAGTCACGCACTCCATGCTTGCCACTACCTACGTCCAGCGTCCAGGGACGCTGGACGACGTGGGTAGTCACAGACATCATGGTGGGTCCCACATGGACGTGGCCCACCTATTGGATCTACATGATATTTGTAATTTCTCATCATCCAGGCCCACTGGATGGCATGGATAAGGCAGATGGACGGCGTCGATAAAATACATCCATCATGGTGGGCCCACGATCGGTGTGGATCTAGTGGACCACACCCATAGCAAAGGAGAAAGAGAGAGAGAGACGGTGATGGTGGGACCCCGCCACTATGGGCCCCACATGATACAACTCATATATCAAAAATGGGTCCCACCAACAAGTGGTCCCTAAAAAAAAATAATTTAACGATGGATCACCCACCTCTAGGCCTCCTCCTTGCTCCCTTAGGCTCCAATACTCCTTAGCTTACCTTTTGATGGAGGTTGATGGGGTTTTGATGGTGGTAGATGATAATTGGAAGGTTGAGATGGAAGATGAGAAGGTGGGAAGAGTGGGCCACACTTGGAGTTGGGAGTGAGGAGCTTGGACGTATGGAGTTTGGGTTGCTTGGGAGATTTGAGAAATGAGAGAGAGAGAGAGTGAGGTGATGGGAATGATAAGAGGTGATGGAGTGATGGGTTTGTTTAAAAATTTTGTAAAAGAGGTATGGTTGTGTTTGAATTTTGGAAAAAGATAAATGGGTGGGGAGAGAGAGGGTTAACTTGTGGAAAAAGAGGGATGGGTTGTTGTACTTGAGGTATGGTTGTACTTGACATTGATTGATTAATTGATTGATGGGACATGACATAGAGATTCCCTCGAAATTCGCAACACGCGGCGTTTCTCTGGAACGAACGTTGACCCATATCTCCTGGCCTGGGCATTGGTTCGGTGCGCGAGTCACGGCGTTGGAACTGCGGCGACGGCACGGTCGCTATGATACTAGTTCTGGTTCGAGCCGACTTCGGTATGCAGGACCCGGCTTAGGATCGTGCGCAAACGTCGGATACGGGTCGAGAATTGCCGAAATTCGACCGGAAGGACTGCAAAAGCCCATGGAACGGTACGAACTAGGATACAGGTCTTATAACTAATGTTTGGGGCAGTCCACAACTAGAAGGGGGCCCATCAATGCAAGGTGTTGATGTTCAAAACACATCATAGTGGGGCCCACAGTTGGGACCCACAGTCCCTGGCCACCATCCACAGCGCAGAGGACGCTGCTGCGCCATCCTCTGGATGGCAACAGCAGCGTCTGCTGCTTGGTGTGTGTGTGTATTAAAATTCATGTTTTTCTGTGGTTTTCCTTAGGTGGGGTCTGCATTAATAAAATCCAACCCAACCATTGGTTTCTATGGCCCAAGACAGACCCATCAAGCCCAATATTCAATATGTTTTGGTATACAGAAACATTAGGGTGAATTTCAAAGGTAAAAACACTGTTTTTTGTGCTATGGCCCACCAGATAGTCGTATTGGCTTCATTTTCAGCTGAACGCCTAAACTAATCTAGGGAACGAGATGGATGGCGTGGATCAGACTCATATGTCAAGGTGGGGCCTGCATGAGCGGCTCACCCAAACCTTAATATTATATATATATTGGATGGTCCAACATCCAGCGTCTAAACCTGGACGGACGGCTGGACACAGGACTCCAGCGTCAGGCGTGGGTCCCACGTGGGGCCCACATACATAATATATACTATATATTATATTATATTTATATTATAGTATATTATCTAAATATTATATATAATATATGGTATATAATATAATATTATATATATATATATATACACACACACACACAATCGTTCAATCAGCTGTCTAGACGGACGGCTGATGAAACACCAACATTTGGTGGGTCCCCTGCTGATGTGGCCCACCTAGAGTTTAGGTCCGGCTGATATTTGTATTTTCCCTTCAACTGGCACTGTCCAGACGGGTAGGCTAGCGGACTTGTCACTGGACGGTCCAGTCAAGTGGGCCCGTCATAAGGATGGCATGGATATAGCTTATACTTCATGGTGGGACACACACACACTAGATGGGCCACACACCCCTTCCTCATCATCATCACACCAAGGAAAAGAGAGAGGGAGAGAGAGAGAAAGAGAGAGAGACGGTGATAGAGGGACCCTGCCACTATGGGCCCCTCATGGTTACATCACATACATCAAAATGGGTCCAACTAACAAGTGAGCCCTAAAATAAGAATCAACGGTGGATCACCCACCTATTACACTCCTCCTTAATCCCTTAGCCTCCTTAGCTCCTTGCCTTCAATGTTGATGGAGGTAGATGATGAATAAATGGTTGAGATGTGAGATGAGAGGGTGGGCCACACTTAGTTTTTGGGAGAGAGCTTGGTTGTTGGATATTTCTCATGGGATTTAGAAAGTTGCTAGAGAATGAGAGAGAGAGAGAGAGAGAGAGAGAGAGAGAGAGAGAGATATAGAAATAATGGATGAAGGGATGGATGGAGTGGTGGTTCTAAGGAAAGGAGATGGAGAAGTAAGGTTTTTGTTTGAAATTTGTAAAAGAGGGATGGGTAGGAGGGAGAGAGAGTTGACTTGTGAAAAAAGGAGGGATGTGTGTTGGTACTTAAAGTAATGAGTGTACTTGATTGATTGATTGATGAGACATGTTGTAGAGATTCCCTCGAAATTCGCAACGTACGGCGTTTTTCTCGAAATGAACGCGGGCCCACATCTTCTAGCACAAGTATTGGATCGGTGCGTGAATCACGGTATTACAATCACGGTGACGGCGTGGTCGCTAGGGTACAAGTTTCGGGTTGAGCCGACTTTAGTATGCAGGACTCGGCTTAAGATCGCGCGCAAACGTCGGATACGGGTCGAGGATTGCCGGAATTCAACCGGAAGGACCACGGAAACCTACGGAACGGTACAGACTAGGATACGGATCTGACACTTTATTAGTCTCGGTCGGGATTTATTCCTCGTAATCCGAGTTAAGTCTCTCCTTCAAGCCTTTTGCTTCTCCGCCTCAGTCAGGCTTATTACCTCGGATTCCCGGGCGGTGTCAGTAGAGTTGGTCCATTCCATAACCGAGTCTCCGGATTTGTCATATTTTTCCCCCAACAGGATGCATTACTTTCATACACATGTCAGCAATCAACATCCCCCATCCAGTGGACCCATTTGGATGGATGACAGTCCAAATACACAACCGTTGGATAATCCTAGATATTGATGGACTTGTGTAAATGTATACCATTTTCCCTTTTTAACTGTTGGTTCACAGCTCTCCCTTTGGATGGTTAGAATAATCCAATCAGGATGCGTTTTGAACCATTTATCCATCCTCGCTAAGCCCTAATAGATGGACGAATCATATCATCTGACACCACGTTGCAAAATGTATAGTGGCAACAAGGATCAGTATGGGACCCATCTCAGTTCCCAACTCATGGTACCCGATTCGACCTAAACAATCACATAAATTAATCAAACCACAAACAATGCCCCATCCAACGCATGCAGAATAGAAGAAAAGAGGTAGTGGAAGAGTTTTTAAACTCAAGGTATTCATTTCGTACCAGTGGGCCCGTTGTTCATTGAACTACTTTTGAATGGCTCCAACTACGTGGCCCATCTAGCCGACCATGAGACTACAAGACAGCTCTTGTACAAAACCCATAAAAGAAGGTGAGAGCCAAAGTCAAGTCAATAACACACCAGTTAGATCACCAACCATAGCTTCCCAATCTCAACAATAACATGGAAAAACACACAAACATCAAATAAACAAGCAATCCCATTCTCAAAAGGAATCTATAAATACTGACAATTTGCATTCACCCCAAACAAGAAAAAGAAAAAACAGCACTAGCTCAAACACAAGCTATAGAAGCAAGTGCTGTATTTGAATCTATACTTTCCAAAGTTCATTTGCTGGAATGAAGATGGGCAAGGCCTGGGCCTGGTTTTCATTGTTAGCCATGGTCATCATGGTTTGTGGGTCTCAGGCTCAAGACACATCCTGCCTGACACAGCTTGTTCCTTGCTTGGGCTATCTCAATTCAACGTCAACCACCCCATCGAGCAGCTGTTGCGACCCGCTGAAATCAGTGATCAAATCCAACCCACAATGCCTTTGCAGCATGATTACCAGCAACGCGGGGGGCATGCAGGGCGGTGCCATCAATATGACCCAGGCTCTACTCCTGCCAGCTCGGTGCGGAGAGAATGTAAATGCTGCGTCTTGTAACACAGGTAAGCATATCTTGATTTCTATTTTCTTAGTCGCTGCCTAAGCATGGTTCAAAACCCAGAAACTCAAGTAGAAAGTCCATCTGGTTGAGTTGAGCTGAAGAGAACTCACCTTGATTCCAAAGTAAATACTCAATAATTGCTAATATTTCTGAACAAAAAGTCTAGTTTGGCAGCCTGGAAAATTACACTGATGGAAATGTTAAAAAGTGTAGTTTGGCAACCACATCATGCGGGTAAACAATCGTAAAAGCACAATAATTATGAGAGGTGAAATTCATAAACCAATTTCTAAGCCAAAACTCTGTGGGCCCCTCCATTATATATTTGTTATATCTAAACTGTCCATTCATTTTTTTCCAATCATTTTACGGCATGAACCCAAAAATTAGGCAGATCCAGAGCTCAACTGGACCACACCATAGAAACCGTTTCTATGGTGTGGTCCAGTTGAGCACTGGATCTGCCTAATTTTTGGGCTCATGCCTAAAATGATCTGGCGAGTTGAATGGATGGCCTGGATAAACACAGATCATGGTGGAGCCCACACATTTTTGCCACATAAACATGGTACTGGCATCCCGCCACCATCCCCGTCGACGTCATATCATAGGAAAATAACAAAGTAATAATTATTACTTATCTACCCCAAATTCCTTGTAATTACTACAAATCAAACAGGCCCTTAAGTGGGGGAAATTCCTATGTTTGGGACTGGAAAAGGGGAGAAACATATGCTAGTATTTTTATTTTTTATTTTTTCTCTGAGAATAAAGAAACATATGCCAGTTGGGATCCACTTCTAGCTAAAAGCCTATTTTTGGATTCCTGGCCAGAGGCTGGCTTGCAAAGTCGAAGGAAATGAATTTCCTCCCAATGGTTTTATTTATTTGTTTATTATTATTATTATTATTATTATTTTACAAATAAATAGACCTGCGCACAGTTTCTCAATTCCATAGAATTACATTCCTAGTACCAAAACATGACTCTGGTTGAATTTGTTTCAGGAAGCAAATTCTTAAGTAACTTGTAAATTCCAGGTTGCCAAACGACCCCTATTAGAAAACCTAGATAACTCAGAAAAACTCAACTCAACTCAAATGGGGCAAGCTTGTCTCAGAAAATTGGGGCTAATGCACAGCTTTTCCAAAATTGGTAAATAAATAAATGATGTGATGTGTATGTCTCCTGCAGGTTCTCCAACTTCCGGTTCTCCCGGATCTCCCACTAACGGTTCTCCCACTACCAGGACTGCTGTGCCAAGTTCCGCAAGCAGGTTTTCGTTTGTGAACATGCTGCTCGCTGCTGGCTTACCATTGATCATACAAATCACATGGGCATGAAACACATTTCTTGTGTTAATTGCCTGATTGTTTTGTGATCCCTATTAGGGACTTGGATTTATTTTATTATTATTTTTAAATGTTTCTTCTTTTCTTTGTTGGATTTGAGCTCTACTATTACTGAATAAAGGTTGATCGTAGGTTTGAATCTTAAGAGAGACTTGCTAGTTGTTTTTTTTTTTTTTTTAATGCCATGGTAGAAGAGAAGGTTCTGAATTTGTTCATCTGATTGAGTAAACTAAGTCATGGCCTAGTATGATGCAGGCACTAGGCCACAAGCTGTCCATGTGTGTTCCATGTCACGGAGGGTCAAAAGAATCTGTATGGTAGACCCCATGGTTGATGGTTGATTGGGTAGTGAGAGAAGGTGGTTCCCACCTGTATCATCGATGGGTTGAACAAAAAAAATGATTTCTCTTATGAAAGCCGCACATACGGATCAGGGCACGAGAGAGTTAATAAAAGCCTGCTTGAGTTCTCAATGCGAGGCCTAGAGGGCAGCCTTACCAACCTTCCACAAGGAGAATTCCCTCATCCCCAGGGGGAAACCCCGAACCTTGCCTCTGGAGGACACCAACCAATTACTTAAATGCGGTTGGGGTAACCAGATGGTCCCCTGCAGGCGTGTATTGACAACACATTCTGGGAGCGAGGGAACCTCTTTCAAAATTAAACGAGTAAGAGATACTCATTGAACATTTCTAAAAGCATTATTCAATACCTCCTCTATCATAACATCTCCTGAAACGACATAAAAAGCAGTAAACACCGCACATAAGACAAAAATCAGAAAGTACTAGTAAATCCACAAACACGAAGGGCATATACAATGCAAAGGTTAAAAATAAAATTTAAAAAAAAAAAAAAAAAAATACACTCAGCTTACAGAACAACAGAAGTTACAGAGGTGCACACAGACACTCTTACATCTCTTTATACCGTTAACATTTATGTGCAAAACGTTGCCGATGTCCTAGCGAGAGACCTCAAAACGTGACCAGGATTAGATCCTGTCTTGCAGATAGGCTGAGATAAACACAGCCAATGCACAAACAGAAAGACCCAGTAAAGGCCCTGCAGGAATTAATTTACGAGTCGCTGCCAAGCGTATACCTGAAAGAGGCAACAAATGAGCAAAAGGTGGGATGTGGATTTTATTAGATCCTTAGAATAGCTAAGGGTGAGTTTGGATGCACCCTCAATTGCAGGTGGGTTCGATATTTTGGTGGAACAGATAAACGTATGTATCACTTAATGTTTGCGACAGCTGGTAAAACCAGAGCCATAGCATGTGGGATGGAGTTTCTTCAACTTCCCTGCCTCAAATGAATACCAGTTGCATTTCAGGCCCAACCTGAGATACAAGGGCTACAAATTTGGGCAGAAAAGCATCACATACACTGCGTTTCTAGAATCGCCAAATGCACTTCCAAGATATCTAATGTGGAATCAACTTGCATTCTCATGAATATGTTTATGGCATTAGAAATGGTGAGTGTCCAGATGAACAATAAAAGCATACCAAATACAGAAGAAAAGATGAAGGCGGATCCAAATCCAAGGGCATCACCAAGATCTTTTGTCTCAGGCACTTGCATAAGAAAATAAGCCTACACAAGCACACAAAATTTCCATTAAAACAGTGAATTTATAGCCAAGCAACCTTTGGCCAAAAGGGAGGTAGAAAATACTTCCTATCTTACGAAAGAACCAGCCGGGAGTTAGCACAAATACTACTTCCGAGCAAGAGAAAGGGAGACACATTTCAACTTCAATGCTTTCCGACAACCAAATATCACAACATAAACAGGTTGCAAAATCCAAACATTTGTAGAACAAATTGGAATGAATATCGTTGGATGTAAATATTGATTTAAAAGTTTTCATTTAGGTTTGAGTTTCTCAATCATGGTTTTGGTTCCTTAACCAGAACTTGCTCATCAAAGGATGTAAAAATAAATACTGAGTGCCTTTTTGGAATATCCACGAAATACGGATGAAAGCATGTGTACCCCGTGCAAAGTTGGATGGGTTCAGGGTATAATGGTGGCCGTAACGGTCACCACCGTTACCGTTACAATACAGGCCGTAACGGCTGTTATGGTCTCTCTTTTTCATTAAATAAATAAATAAAAACGAAAAACATGTATTGGCCCCATAATGGACCGTTACAGGGCCGTTAAGGGCTTTATAGGGGGTGTAACGGGCCATTATGGGGGGTGTAATGATGGTTATGGCCATTATGAACCCATAACGTGTAAAGGCCACCGCCGATACCTTTACATAACAGCCTTTATGGCACACCATGGATGGGATGCTTATAGGTCCAATCAGCTATCGATCCATTCTCATTGTGAGGCACATTTAGAAGCTATTGGCTCTTCTGCTTGTGCAGATACTGGGATTTGACTGCCCGAGAGCTCTTGGGACTTAGAGAGCATGTTGTATTTTTTTTCCTTGTTGCCTGTTAGAAATCTTGTAATCAAAAGGGATACCCAGCAGGTTTTCTAGTGAGCGTAATGCAAACCCTGAAAGGGGAAGCAAATAGATCAAAGAAAAGAAGAAAGAGATTATGGAAAAAGACTAAACAATTCCCTAGCCGAATGTTAAAGACCATGACTGCAAGACTATGAGCAAGCTCGATAGTCCTATAGTCTTGAACCAGATATCACTTCCTCCCTTCAACAGCTACCCTAGAGAAAATATGCGAATTTCATTTAAAAAAAAAGAAGAATGACATCCCACTTGTCTTATTCCATAGGCCATAGGCCTTATTTATAATTAGTCCTTACAATCTGCAATAAAAACTATGGAATCTAAAGTATTTGTAATTAGTCCTTACAATATGCAATAAAATCTATGGAATCTAAAGTATTTATAATCAGTCCTTACAATCTGCAATAAAAGCTATGGAATCTAAAGTATTTATAATCAGTCCTTACAATCTGCAATAAAAGCTAAGGAATCTAAAGATCTTCCTAACTTGAAATATTGAGAAAATAGGAAACCACCTAAATAAGAAAGCTTTATAATTAAGAAAGTGCCTAAATAAGAAAATTCTAAAATTATTACTAGCCTAATATAAAGATTTAAAAGAAAAAGAAAAATTCCTAATATAGAGATATGAAAGAAAAATAAAGTAGTGATAGGCCAAAAAGGGAAATTGGGCATTTTCTTGTGCACACGGGTGGAGCGTGCACGCATGAGATGTGGGCCTTTTCTTCAAATCTTGATCAATCAACTTGTGTGGCCATTTGATTGCATTGAATCCACCCGGCTTCGGAAAAAAACTTGTCCTCGAGTTTAAATAGGTTGTCATAATTTCCTATGAAAATCCTTGTTTGTAGCGTATCTTCTTTGGCTTATGGTGGAGACCTACATGTCTAACAAGAAAATCCTCGTTTATAGCGTGTCTTCTTTGGCTTCGTTGGCAGTTGATTGTGGAGACCTACACATCTGACAGGTAATTTCCTATGAAAATCCTTGTTTTTAGCATGTCTTCTTTGAATTATGGTGGAGACCTACGTCTAACAAGAAAATCCTTGTTTATAGCGTGTCTTCTTTGGCTTCATTGGCAGTTGATTATGGAGACCTACACATCTAACAGGTAGCCTGTGCATAATATGGTGTTGAAACACACACCATCTTTTCTTTTGCTTCCTGTTGGTCCTCCATGTTTTAAACATCAATTGTGGCCCCTTCTTCACAGTTAGCTTTCAATCTGTGAGCCTCGATTGAAATTGAGATGGCAATATGGTGATCGTGAAAGTATCCATCTCTTCGACCATCAGATCGTGCATATTTGTTAAACCCATAGTCTGTTCAATTGGATCATCCATCGGCTGATCTTTTGGTTTTACTTGAATTCCCTTTGATCTTACTATTGATCCATCAACCAATCCAAAGGATGACTCCTTCTAGGTTGCCACACTATCTATAACCACGTCATTCCTTGGAATGCTAGATAAAACATATTGAAGCCCATAAAGCTTTACCTGTACAATCAAGGGCTCAAAGCAAGTTCTCACAAACTCATTGACTTCCTTCTATTCATTTGCAATATCTTCCTTGAATGTCCTAATCTCCTTCTTGACTTCTTGCAAATTCTCTTCCCATGTCTCCTGAACATTTTTGGCTATCATCGATATTTATGTGCAATATTATGCTTTTGAGTAGCTAACATGTGGTTGTCGTTGCTCCTAACATCTGAAGGGCCACTAAAAGGAATCTCTAGAAAACTCATATGAAGATGGGTGAGACTCGAGACGATAGAGATGATGATTGGGATAGTCAGAATGAGCCAGATAAGAATAACATGATAGATATGAATGGTAGGAAAGTCTAGATGGGGATAATTGTATAAGGCATATGAACATGATGAGGACATCGTGCACACGCACGCCCGCACACCACCACCCTACGCATGTACGTACGCAGAAGGAGGACCCCACCATCGATTTGGCTCGATGACGATGTCCAGGGAGGGCCTCCTATCTAGAAGATAAGTTTTGATTCAGAAAAGTGGCCCGATAGTCAAGAAAAGCCCACCATGGGATCTCATGATCGTGGCCCACTTGTCGGATTGGTTTTATATTTTAGGTTTTGCTTATTGTTATTATTTAGAACATCATGAACGCTTTAGATTTCCTTGTTTAGTTTTTATTTTAGTTTACTTCATCGCCAAATAATAGGTGTCGCACATGGTGCGAGTTTTTGGGTATAGGGTTCTCCCTATAAATAGACACCCCTTGTAGTTCTTTTCATTCATTGAAGTTAATAAAAAAATTCCTGCTTTATTTTTTTGCTCTCTTCGTAAGTTGTGAAAGAATTCAAAAGTGGGTGCGAAGCCCTCCCTTTTCGAAGGGCTAACTACCGTGGTGCGAAGCCACATCGATCCCAATTCACCCCCATCTTCCATCATCTTTTTTTTCCATCTTCCCCCACCATCCGTACTTCGAATTTGTCCTTTTGTTGCATCAGATTTCTTCATTGAAGCATGTTTCCAGATTTCGGCCCGCAGGCGAGTTGAAACTTCGGCGGAGCACCACGCACAAACCGTACATCAGATCGAGCTGAGATTTGGAGGTTTTGGAGTCCATCCCTGGCCAATCAAGGCCAAGGTGGCCTTTTTCTGAATAGTGGGCCCCACACACGTGCGGTCGGGATCACACGCATGTCCGTCTGGGCCATTGTTGCTGTCCACACGCAGGATCATCTTTTGGCTCAGATTTTTATCCTCTTTTATCCTCTCATAGCCGTTTTTTTCATGAATCCTAACCCTATATTACATGATCCCTAATTGATTTGCCCCTTTTTATCACCTTAGGGTTCCTTGAATTGAAATTAGGGAATCCCTTGGATTAGGGACTGATTTTTATGCATGAGTAGTTGATTTTACTTCCCTTTGACATTGTTTGGCTTATAATTTTATTGGTCCAGTCCTAACCTATGTCGGCTTGGACCCACATAGATTCCCCTTTAATTGAATGTTTGGATTTTCATGTGGGATGTGGAATTTATGTGATTGTTTCTGAATTGGTGTGATCTAAGCCTGCAATCTTGCAAATCATATTTAAATTCACGTCCTGCATCAAATTTGGTATCAGAGTCAAGTTTCTTATAGGGGAATTCACCACATATTTAGGGTTTAGTTTGTTTGAGTCCTTCATGCATTCAGTTCATCATATATAGCTGAATTTTAGTAATAGTGTGTAGTCTCCTTCATATAGAGTCTCGTAGGGTCATTTAGTTTTTAGACGCATATAGTTGTCATAGCAGGTCCTTAGGTTGAGTAAGTCAGTGTATGCCCACACGTACGGGTCGCGGTTTCGATTTGCACCCCACACTAAACATAGAGCAACTATAAGAAACAGTGGCCAAGTTAGCCCAGCAAGTTGAGTCCTTGAATAAGCATTTGGAACAACACATAAATAAACGCCTCGAAGAAATAGAGGCCTCCTTCAGGGCAAACCCCACCACTGGGGAGGATGCCCAATCTCAGGCAGCTGGTCAGGAGGTTAGACCAAGGAATGGAGGCGGCCAAGGAGCTGGTCATGGGCGCGTACGTGTGCACCCACCCCGTGAGGGATATCATGATCAATATGATCCAGATGCACAACTCCTCAAGGGAATTAGGGTAGATGCCCCTACTTTTGATGGCCACTTGGACCCTAAAGCTTTTTTAGATTGGTTGGCGAATATGGACCATTATTTTGAGTGGTATGATATGTCGGATGCTCGATGAGTCCGATTCGCCAAGATGAAGCTTGTGGGTCAAGCAAAGAGGTTTTGGGAGACGGTTGAGCGAAAAAAGAAAGAGCGAGGAAACTTCCAATAGTCCATTGGGGAGAAATGAAAGAAACGTTGAAAGAGAAATACCTCTCTTTTTCTTATCGCATGCAGTTGATTGAGGAGTGGCAGTCTCTTCGAGAGGGTTCCATGAGTATTGCTGACTATATTGAGAAATTCGAAGAGTACTCGACCCGGTGTGAGGTTGATAAGGACCCCGTACTCACCCTTGCTCGTTTTAAAATGGGCCTCCGTCCTGACATTAGGAGAGAATTGCTCGCCAAAGACATAGACACTATCGAACAGTTGTACCAAGTAGTGTTAGATGTCGAGCAATACCTTAAAGCATCTGTGGGAAAGCGGTTTGACTTTCACGAATCTGATACTAAGGTTAACCCCTCTGAGGCTAGACCTAACACGGGATTCTAAAACAAACCTTCCCCTAATGTTCAGCCCAGACCTAAGGATGATAAGGGTAAAGAGATTGTCGGGTCTAGTTCACGTGGAAGTGGGGCCACTAGGTGTTTTAGGTGTCAGGGGTTTAGTCACTTTGCTCACCAGTGCGGCACGAGAGAGGGCACCAAAGTACTCCTTATTGATGGGCAAGTAGAAGTAGTGCCCCCAGAGAGTGATAGTGAAGAGGAGGAATATAAGCCAGTCGGAACCCCTAGTGATGAGGAAGAGGGAGCACAAGACTCTTTGACCCTCGCAATTGTGCGTTACGCCCTGGCTCAAGCTAAGAACACTGATGACTAGCGCCGCAACACGATCTTCTACACTTATGCAAAATGTGGGAAAAAGAGCTGTAAGATAATCGTGAATAGTAGTAGTTGGGCCAACGTGGCATCGACTAGCACTGTGAGTCGTTTGGGCTTGAAGCTGGAAGCCCATCCTCAGCCCTATAGAGTCTCCTGGGTTAATGAAACATCCATTCCAGTCTCGCACCGTTGTCTTGTCCCTATTCAGTTCGGATCTTATAAAGACACAATTTGGTGTGATGTTGTTCCTATGGATGTGGGTCATGTCATTCTGGGTAGGCCGTGGCTCTATGACAGGGATGTTACCATATTTGATCGTTCAAATGTGTGTACATTCTGGTTTGAAGGCAAGAAGGTCAAGCTAAATCTTCTACCACCCAAGAATACAACTGGAAAAGAGTTCACCACACAGAGTAGTGTGAGCGGGCCAAAAGAAGTGAAGGAGTCAAAGTCCAAGTCCAAACCGCTCCATATTTTGAATGCCAAAGACTTTGAGCGAGAGACGGAGGCGGACTCGATGTTATAAGCCCTTGTGGCTAGGGAGAGTATACCAGATACTAGCGTAGAGTTACCCACTGAGGCCATTCAGGTAGTATATGAGTTTCGTGATGTTTTTCCTGATGATTTACCGAATGAGCTTCCCACTATGAGGGATATACAGCATGCCATTAATTTAATCCCTAGGGCAACTCTACCAAACCTCCCACATTACAGAATGAACCCGAAGGAGTACGCTGAGTTGAAGAGGCAGATTGATGAACTCCTAGAGAAAGGTTTTATTCGAGAGAGTATGAGTCCGTGTGCCGTGCCCGCCCTTCTTACACCTAAGAAGGATGGCACATGGAGGATGTGTGTTGATAGTAGAGCCATCAACAAAATCACAATCAAGTATCGATTTCCCATACCGTGTCTTGGTGACATGCTAGATATGATGGCTAACGCTACTATCTTCTCAAAAATCGACCTCAAAAGTGGGTATCACCAAATCCGTATAGGCCCTGGTGATGAGTGGAAGACGGCCTTCAGGACGAAAGATGGGCTATATGAGTGGCTAGTTATGCCTTTTGGGTTAACTAATGCCCCAAGTACTTTCATGCGTGTGATGACCCAAGTGTTGAGACCCTTCATGGGGAAGTTCCTGATCGTATACTTTGATGATATCTTGATTTATAGCATGACTAAGGAGCAACACCTCAACCATTTGAGGCAGGTTTGTGAGATCCTTAGGGCCTAGAAGTTGTACGCCAACCTAAAGAAGTGCGCGTTCTTGTCTAGTAGTGTGATCTTCTTAAGTTTTATTGTGTCAGCTGAGAGCGTATTGGCGGATCCCGAGAAGGTCAAAGCCATCGTTAATTGGCCTGAACCCCGCAATATTCATGAGGTGCGTAGCTTTCATGGCTTAGCTACTTTTTATAGGCAGTTCATTCGAGGCTTCCGTTCCATTGTGGCTCCCATCACGGACTGCATAAAAAAGGGAGAGTTTCAATGGACAAAGGTCGCCTCGAAGACCTTCAAGGAGATAAAGGTCAAGATAACCGAAGCTCCAGTTACGCGACTTCCAGATTTTTCAAAAGCTTTTAAAGTCGCATGTGACGCGTCAGGAGTCGGCATAGGGGGAGTACTTAGCCAGGAAGGGCACCCTGTCGCCTTTTTTAATGAGAAACTGAATGAGGCAAAGCAAAGATATTCCACCTATGACAAGGAATTCTACACGGTAGTACAATCACTACGCCATTGGCGACATTACCTGTTACCGCAAGAATTCGTCCTGTTCTCAGATCATGAGGCCTTAAGATACTTGAACTCTCAAAAGAAATTAAGCCCCAGGCACGCTAAGTGGGTTCAATTCCTTCAAGAGTACACTTTTGTGCTTAAGCACAAGGCCGGTGTAGAGAATAAGCCTGCCGACGCGTTGAGTCGTCGAGTCGCATTACTCAACTCCATGAACGTTGAAGTTATGGGCCTTGAGCGCATCAAAGAAGAGTATTCTGAGTGTCCAGATTTTGGAGTTGTATATATGTCTTTATTAGAGAGTCCGTCAGGAGCTAACAGTGAGTATTTGATTTTGGACGGATATTTGTTTAGGAGTGACCGCTTGTGCATACCACGCACCTCCCTTCACGATTTTCTTGTCTGGGAGTTACATTCAGGAAGGGTTGCAGGTCATTTCGATCGTGACAAGACCATTGCCCTAGTGGAGGATAGATTTCATTGGCCAAGCCTCAAGCGGGACGTGGCCAAAATTATAGGGCAATGCCGTACTTGTCAACTGGCAAAGCAAAGGAAACAGAATACATGATTATATACACCTTTGCCAGTCCCATTCATCCCTTGGCAGGACATCAGTATGGACTTCATGCTTGAACTTCCCAAGACTATTTGAAAGCATGACTCCATATTCGTTTTCGTGGACCATTTCTTTAAAATGACCCACTTCATTCCTTGTTCTAAGACTTCCGACGCCTCTCATGTTGCCAAGCTATTCTTTAGTGAGGTTGTCAAACTGCATGGGTTACCAAAAACCATAGTGTCTGACCGTGACGTGAGATTCATGAGTTACTTTTGAAAGACACTATGGCACATGATGAATACTAAGCTCCAGTTTTCTTCTGCCTACCACCCTCAGACCGATGGCCAGACTGAGGTGGTAAATAGGAGCTTAGGGAGTTTACTTCGATGTTTAGTGGGGGAGCATACCAGGACATGGGACGCCGTAGTACCCATAACCGAGTTTGCATAAATAGTTCTGTCAATAGGTCCACAGGTCTAAGTCCTTTTGAAGTCGTTACTGGTTATAAGCCTATGAAACCTATTGATCTTATCCACATGCCATTGTCCCATAGGCCATCAGAGTCTGCAGAGTCTTTTGCGCATCACATACATTCATTACATCAAGAAATCAAGCGAAAGATCACTACTAGTAATGAGCATTACAAATTTTCTGCAGACCTACATAGACGTTTCAAAGAGTTCAATATTGGGGACTCTGTGATGGTCCGTATCAGGCCCGAGCGGAACCCTCCAGGGGCCGTTCGTAAGTTACACGCGCGTAGCGCTGGGCCCTTCAAAATTATAAAGCGAAACGGTCTCAATGCGTATGAGGTAGATCTTCCACCTTCCATGGGAATTAGTTCCACATTCAACGTGGAGAATCTAGTTGCTTTTCAGGGACCCACTGATACTTTGTCCAGCCCTTCGCCCACCCATCCTGATGTCCCAACCTTACCCTTTGATCCATGGCCTCTTCCCGACCTTTCATCCCAGCCTCTGCCTCCCATACCTAGCCTTCACACACCCAGAGAGGAAATAGAGGATATCTTGGACTATGAGATAATTTCCACGTCGGATGGTGGGTTTCAGAAATACCTAGTTAAATGGAAGTCACGCCCAACTTCGAACAGCGCATGGCTCACTGAGGAGGAGCTTCAGAGACTTGATCCAGATATCCTAGAGCGGTTCAGGAGTTTTATTTCGCCAATGGCGAAATCTTCACAGCCGGGGAGAGTTGATGAGGACATCGTGCACACGCACGCCCGCACACCACCACCCCTACACACGTACGTACGCAGAAGAAGGACCCCACCATCGATCTGGCTCGATGACGACGTCCAGGGAGGGCCTCCTAGTTAGAAGACAAGTTTTGGTTCAGAAAAGTGGTCCGATAGTCAAGAAAAGCCCACCATGGGATCTCATGATCGTGGCCCACTTGTCGGATTGGTTTTATATTTTAGGTTTTGCTTATTATTATTATTTAGAACATCATGAATGCTTTAGATTTCCTTATTTGGTTTTTATTTTAGTTTACTTCATCGCCAAGTAATAGATGTCGCACATGGTGCGAGTTTTTGGGTATAGGGTTCTCCCTATAAATAGACACCCCTTGTAGTTCTTTTCATTTATTGAAGTTAATAAAAAAATTCCTGCTTTATTTTTTTGCTCTCTTCGTGAGTTGTGAAAGAATTCAAAAGTGGGTGCGAAGCCCTCCCTTTTCGAAGGGCTAACTACCGTGGTGCGAAGCCACATCGATCCCAATTCACCCCCATCTTCCATCATCTTTTTTTTCATCTTCCCCCACCATCCGTACTTCGAATTTGTCCTTTTGTTGCATCAGATTTCTTCATTGAAGCAGGTTTCCAGATTTCGGCCCGCAGGCGAGCTGAAACTTCGGCGGAGCACCACGCACAAACCGTACATCGGATCGAGCTGAGATTTGGAGGTTTTGGAGTCCATCCCTGGCCAACCAGGGCTAAGGTGGCCTTTTTCTGAACAGTGGGGCCCCACACACGTGCGGTCGGGATCACACGCATATCCGTCTGGGCCATTGTTGCTGTCCACACGCGGGATCATCTTTTGGCTTAGGTTTTTATCCTCTTTTATCCTCTCATAGCCGTTTTTTTCATGAATCCTAACCTTACATGATCCCTAATTGATTTGCCCCTTTTTATCACCTTAGGGTTCCTTGAATTGAAATTAGGAAATCCCTTGGATTAGGGACTGATTTTTATGCATGAGTAGTTGATTTTTCTTCCTTTTGACATTGTTTGGCTTATAATTTTATTGGTCCAGTCCTAGCCTGTGTCGGCTTGGACCCACATAGATTCCCCTTTAATTGAATGTTTGGATTTTCATGTGGGATGTGGAATTTGTGTGATTGTTTCTGAATTGGTGTGATCTAAGCCTGCAATCTTGCATATCATATTTAAATTCACGTCCTGCGTCAGAACATCTTTCTATCCATGACATCTCAAACAAAAGCATGGGCTAAACTATAGGCTTGGATTTCAGATCTAAGGTTACGAGGGCTATGGGGCTTGGATTTCAGATCTAAGGTTACGAGGGCTATGGGGCTTCTTCTTCTTCTTCTTCTTCTTCTTCTTCTTCTTCTTCTTCGAAGGGTTTAAGAGAAAAAGAAGGAAAAGGTATGGTTTAGGGTTTTGTGATTTTGGGATGGGAAATGGTAAAGAAAAGAAAATGGAAGATGAAGGTTGAGGAAGGGGAAAGATGAAAGGGTAGGATTGAGATCAAAAAAATACATTCTTTAAGTTTCCCAAGAGCAGAACTTATTCTGATACCAATTAATGCAAACCTTGGAAGGGGAAGCAAATTGATCAAAGAAAAGAAGAAAGAGATTGTAGGAAAAGATCCAACAATCCTCTAGTAAATGCTAGAGACCGTGAATGCAAGACCATGAGCAAGCTCAATAGTCCTCTAGTCTTGAACTAGAGATCACTTCCCCCCTCCAACAACTATCGTAGAGAAAATATGAGAATTTCATAAAAAGATAATGTCATCCAACTTGTCTTATTCCATAGGCCATAGGCCATAGGCCTCATGTATAATCAGTCCTTACAATCTACAATAAAAGCTATGGAATCTAAAGACAAAATTCCTAACTCGTCAATATATGATAAAATAGGAAACTACCTAAATAAGAAAGCTTTGTAATTTTTTATTTTTTATTTTTTATTTTTTTTAAATATGAAAGGAAAAAGAAAATTTCCTAATCTGGAGATTTGAAAGAAAAAGAAAGTAGTGATGGGCTAAAAAGGAAAAGTGGGCTTTTTCTAGTGCACACGTGTGGAGCATGCATGCATGATATGTGGACCTTTTCTTCAAATCTTGATCAATCAGCTTGTGTGCCCATTTGGTTGCATTAGGGTGTCAGGTGATAAGCTAGGCCCATGGAAGTTTAACTCATGTGTCCTTGGAGCTAAATGCTCTTCGGTCCTCAAAGGGTCCAATGAGGTAGTTGGCGAATTAGCTAGATATGAAGTGATAAGAAGGTCAATCGCTGTTGCTCCCTCTTTGGGTCTTTTGTAATGTTTTATTGCTGGCTTTATAGCAATTGCGATTTCTTTCATGAAATCCTAACACCTTTAAACTACATTTCGCATTTCCGTTCTACATCTTTCTTTTACAAAGTTCATAATTCAAAAATAAAAAATTAAAAAAAAAGGATGAACTGGAAATTCCAATCAAGAAGCAACTACATAGAGCAAGAATTACTGTTTGCAGAAATCAAATAAACAATCCGAAACATGAAATGAAGCTAATTAGGAAGCAGGTTTCTCTACTCACCGTTGCCATCAGAATAGCTCCCGACACACCTCCAAGAAGCGAACCCTTGCTTTTCGATCTTGTATCTGCAGACATTTAGAGAAAGGAAAAAAAAAAAAAAAGATAGTTGAAAAAAGCGATGAGATTGAAATCTCTACTCTTAGGGTTTAGAGAGAGAGAGAGAGTACATGCGAAGAGACCGCCTCCCAAGAGGAGAGTTCCGTAGACTGCGGAGGCAGCAGGAGCGAGGTCTGCGATCTGAGCGGTGAAGCGAGGGATGTGGGGTTTCACAACTCTTATTTTCTTCGTTGTGGTTGCTGTTGTGGAGACGGTGTGGGTGCGAATACCCAAGGTTTTGTTATGGTAGATAAGAAGAGCTGATGGTGTGGATAGAAACAAAGACATCGTCCGTTGCAGAGAGAGGGAGAAAGGCAGAACAGCTATCTGCTTCACTCCTGTACTCTAGAGTGTGAGAAACCAGAAGATCTTTCTAGTAGAAAATGGGTAGTGCGGACCCGACGAGTCCTTGGAACCGACCCCATTATAAATCAGCCTGACGTCGGGTCCGAATCTGGACCATCCAGGGCTAGTCATTCAACTTAACCTAACCTGGACCCGTTATAGTAGGCAACCCGGTCTAACTATAGGCCGGGCTGGCCTGTAAGGCTTTCGAGCTTGGCCCATTTCGGTCGATCCAGACCCTTCAGTAGGTTAAGCATCCACTTTAAGGTATAGGATTTGAAAATAACAATGATTGATTAAACGGGTCTGTTCATAATTAGGGCTTCTTTGTTCTAGATATCCCTTTTCCAGCCATGGATGAGATGGGTAAGATTCTCTGATAAAAAGTGAATATTTGGAACCATAATAATCCCTAAATACTCCCAACAAATAGACGGATCAAAAGTGCTGTTTAGGCCTTTTATTATATAGATTATCTTGATTATCCATTTTTTAGCCCATTGATGGGTTAGGTTACAATAGTACCATTTGTTTGATTTTTACAGTGCAGACCATGAAATGCGTTCTGATCATAGTGGACGGCCTAGATTGATCTTTTAGACTGCCCAAGTGTCCTAGTGCAGCTACGAGTGCTGTAACTTAGTACTGTCAGAGTGGTGGGCCATTTCTCTAACCTAGGAAACTTAAAATTAAAATTTAAAATTAAAGAGAGAGAGAGAGAGAGAGAGAGAGAGTGTGTGTGTGTAAGGGGGCTGTTTGTATTTTTATTTTCCAATAGGTGTAAATAAGTAATTATGATTAACTTTACCTGTTTGAAATCAGCGAGGAATTACATCTCGAAAATGAGTCCAAAAAACCTTATTAATTACTCCCATCGTGATGTATGTAACTTATCCACACCATCTAACCATTTTAACAGTAAATTTTAGACTATGAATCGAAAAATGAGACAAATCCCAAGGTCAAATGGACCACACCTTAAGAAACAACGATAGTAACGACTTCAACAATTGAAAGCTATTTTCTCCCTGGGGATATGTCATCCAACCTGTTCATAAGGTCGCAGAGCCATGTACAAAGGGAAAACAAAAACATATCAGCTCAAGCCTAGAGCATTGTTAATGGGCCAAGAATTCCAGCCTAAGTCTGACCTATGACCCACTATCCCAATCGGACCCAACACATTTAATTGTAATCGGGTAGGGCCCAACCTATCCAACCTGACCCAGCACAGCCACACTCGGTTTTAGGAATGGAATAGAGGGCTAAAGGGCTTATGCGGAGTTGACCCGACTCATACTCGCCTTTCTAATAATGGTTTGAGCTGTCATTGAAACCCAGTTCCGATGGTTTAAGCGGGTCCAGTTTGCAATTTGCCTCTGTCCCCTTCTATTCCACAACGTTATGATCCAAGCCGCTAATCTTGAAAGCCCCATGGTATATGGCCCACATGAAAAAGATCTCATTGATGAAATTTGTCATTTTCCCTAACAAAGGGCAGTTAGAAACTGCAGTTGTGGACTTTTTAACTTTTACATTGTCAGGATGATGAGATGATATCTTTTCCATACAGTCCATTGCCTTGTAGATGAATATTCTAGATCATCACGTGGCCTGTTAGCTCCCAAATCCCAACGCGGACGGACCATACCTCGATGAGACAATCCTGACCTTCCAATTTGTGGCCCATAAAAAAAAAAAGATTAAAAATTCAATGCTAGCATCTTCCAATTCTGAGATTTTTTGGTACATGGCTCATTCCTGGTGGGGAACTTCAGACCAATGGTACAGATCTCCAGCCACAGACCCCACTTGTCAGAGTTAAAAATGCACGTACTGTACAGAGCCTCAGGGCTCCTGATTTCCAATCTCGTGATTGTTCAAGGTGGAACCAAACGCATGACGTTCTCTGCAAACGGGCAACATATCGGCTTATCATCAAACGGCCCTCACAGTGTAGGAGCCTCATCTCAAGGCGCATGCTGTCGATAATCAGGTGGGCCACACGTGTTCAAATCAAATGGTCAATTGAGAGAATTGATCAAAGGTCTAAATTCAACATATTGTATGGCTCATTTATTCATCAGATAGGCTTGATTTTTAAAACTTGAATTTACCAAGTTTGAAACAAAAATGTCTAATGTTTTAGTAGATCTATCAATGAGCCGCTTGGATAGGTTAGAATACCAATTTATTAGAATACTTAATAATCAGGTTGGATTCGTGGTGTATGATGTGTCATAGATGTATTCTTAGTATGACTAGATCAAAAGATGCCCAAACGAAAATGGAAGTAGCCCGTTATAATTAGACCCACTCCTACAAAGGGCATGATGGAATTGGGTACAGGTGTGTCTCGCTCAAATCAAGTTGTTCAAAGTGTTGACGGTAAATTAGCCATAATTTTTCATTCGAGAATCTTCATGAAACGAGCAACATATCCATCTTTATGTAATGATGCTTTTGAGGCTAACCAGCCTGCTATGCTAGCAAAATTCATCCGTTTTATCAGAAAACGCAACCCTCTAATTCAATACAAATTTAAGAGGAAAAAAAAAAAACCACTGTTTTTTTAAAAAAAAATTATTTTTATCCCATCTCATTATTTTTGTAATTTTAAGATTTTAACTTTTTTTAGAAATTGCTTAAAATAATTTTAGAAATGCTCCACTAAGGTTTATATCTGAAAATTTCTATTTTGACGAAGTAAGATTTAGAAGAGTTTTGCTATTTTGGATAACTTTTAAACAAATTAAGGTTTAGATTCTTTCTTTCTTTTTCTATATAAGTGATATAATTGGAAAATATTAAGATCATCTCTCAATACAATTTTATTTATTTTGTCTTGTAGACTCAATAATAGTAGATTCAAGGTTTCGATTGATTAGAAAAGATGGGTGATCTTCTTCTCCTTTATTACATGCTCTTCCCTACGTCAATAATTTATGTCCTATCACTCCACAAGTCCCTAAACTAACATGATTGATGTTATTTAAATGTATACCTGAACTGACCCAACCCGAGTTTGAGTTGGGCTGGGTCGTCAAGGTCCTCCGCCCAGGTTGGGGTTGAAAACTATAAACCGATATGAATCTGGTTCGAGTTCGATTAAGGAAATTTGGGTCAGTTTAGGTCAAGTTGGGAATAATCTCACATATTTGGGCCAGGTTTTGTCGGGTTGGCAGCAGGTTTACCCTCTACCAGACCCAACCTGCCCAAGTTATCAAGAATGATGCGGAAAGACGAACGATCAAATGCAATGACTGTGTGAGAAAGTTCAGGTACAACCTTTTATTTTCCACGACAAAGTGTCACGTTTGGAGAATATCAGATCTGTCCTAAATGCAGGCTGCACAACTCGTCCATGAGGAAAAAAAAAAAAGACACTACATGTGGCTCTCTAGATGAGTGAATCTTCATGGTTTTCGGGCTAAGGCATGTTCTGGGCCTGCGTGTGGCTGTGTGGGCTAAGGCATGTTCTGGGCCCGCGTGTGGCTGTGTGTGGCCCCATGCCCGTGTGCCCCTCATATGGCCTGGTGTGGCCGCATGTGGCCTCATGTGGTCACGCATGGCCACACATGACCTCGTGTGGCCACGCATGGCCGCGTGTGCCCTTGTTTGCCCCTCCCATGCCTTGATTTAAGCCCAAGCCTGACTCAACCACAATCCAATCCGCCTCTAGGCTCCATCATTTAGTGCCCGACCCTTACATGCAGTTTTTACAATGTTAAGTTATTAACAATACGTACATGAGTGTGGGCTTAGCAAGCCACTTGTGTGTGCGCATGAATGTGCAAGTAACCTGCATTATAAGTTTCTCGATCCATTCGGCCTTCACCCAAGTTGGAACCATTGCTAAGCAAGCCTCTAGTTTGAGGCTTGAAGCAACCCAATGGGCTTAAAAGTCTAGGCTTGAATAAGGCCCATTGTTAGCAAAATGGTACATGTTATAAAATGCTACCAAAAATGTCCATGTTTAATTCGTTCTTGGTTATTAAGAAGAAATTCAAATTTCAATCCAGAAAATAAAAATGCTAAAATATTCAATGATTGAAAATTTTGGGTTTAATTCTCGTATATTAATTACATAGATAAGTATATGTATTGCTTTCAATTTAGCTAGTTAAGGCCACTTGTGTGATAAGGGGTCTGAATCAGAATTGTGTGTGCATGTATGATTGCGCGGGCATGCTTGAGTCTTCTCGACTCAAAGATATTAACTGAATTGGCCGGTACCCATGTATCGAGATAGACATATTAGAGAATGAATCTGGACGTAGAGTCCTCTTAACGACCGATTGATTGATTTAATGCATGATGTACTATGGTGATTTGAGCAAGTGAATGATTCAACCCTCACAAATAAGTTCTTTTTGCCTTGTACTAGTGATTACGGAATCGGGCAGTTTAAGGACTTTCTACTTCACCGGTGCTTTAGCGTGGTAGCTCAATCAGAGTAGAAGATTTGCACATAATAGAATAAAGGCTAGCATAAATATGATCAATGTTTATTAATATATCGGCTCTATTATAACCGTTGTGCTTTACACTCTTATTAAAAGCAGGAAGTAAGATAAATACCTAATGTGCCTATCAAAACAGATGATTAAGGAAGATGGTCAACAAGGTATGACTGGGCTATGAAGAATTCAATCAGAACTCAGATAGATATGAGGATCTGACAACTTAAAGTTGCAAATATTGAATCTACTCCTAAGACAAATGTACTACAGCGAGGGCCATTAAGGTGATAGTGAACTAGGTTAGAAAAGGTAAAATAGACATGAATATAAAGTATACATGTAAATAGATAGGTTTGGCATGGGGGCTTGAGCTCTTATTTGGGTGCTCCTTTTATAGTTTTTTCGAAGCAGTGAGAGTCTCTCGTTGGGCTCTTAGGTCCTTTAAGATTATTTATGTGGTCTTTTCAAATACGCAACATTTTTCTTAACAAATTGGGACTTGCTTTGGAAAAAAAGTGTTCCAAACTCGTTGGCTTTTCGGATCTTCTTTCCATAGTTGATCCTTCACAGAGATGTTCGTGGCCCACTAAAGAACTGCCCTGGTGCCCCAAAGTTCCTTTGATGAAGACAATTAGACAAGGTCCAGCAAACTCAAGGGTTGATCTTTATCGAACGTGGTCATTCAACGTCTCCTAATGACCCACCTTGTCAACTTCAAGGTGTTGGTCAATCCGGATGAAATCACCTCCTTCATTTAATCATCTTGAATGGTGATGGCTTGGAGTATTAGAGAGATTTAATCTCCGATACTGATATATCATTTGGATATATAAGATCTCTCATTCTCTTTATTATAATCATCATGTAGAGTGAGACCTGACGTAGGTTCAGTTGTTCCTATGTGTTTTGGGTTTAGGACCATATTCATGTTGGTTTGCATGCTGATTTTACCTTTCAGTCTTCGAGATCTTCGAGATCGTTGTTATTGGTTCTCTGAACATCTCTGGAAAAATCTCTCAATTTTTAAGGACTGCAAGAGACAGCCTCTCAAATGAGAATACATCTACATGTGAGATAAGATATAATCATCCAGCGGGTCCTTTATAGTTGTGCCAGGCAAGTCCCACATTTAATGGGCATACTAATCATGACCATACAAAGTTTCATTCCCTTAAAAGGCCTAATAAGGGTTCGTACCGTCGCAATAATGACAAAATGTGTGACACCCAAGGAATATCAAACGTAAATCTTCTTTGGGTACGATTACGATTCTCGCCGTGCCAAATACATAGTTTCTCCACGTCACATCTTTCTATTGATCCACGTTAGGGTGCTGAAAACGGATGTAAACAGTGTATTATTATAAATAAGGTTAAATTGGACAACTTTAATCAAAACCCAACGTACAAAAGTGAAAATGGTTAAGATAACCTGCACCGAAAGCACCTTGAAAGACGATATTCAATTAGTCTAATTTTTCTTAGTCCAGCAAACTTGATCATATTTCATTGATTTGGTCATAACTTAAATAAGTTTAATAAGTAATTAACTTAATTAATATATTTGATAGCAAAAAATATATCACACATGTCAAGGCAAGCATCACACCACACACCTGCTACTGTGCAAAGTGCACAAGTGAAAAGTTGCATCCATGGTTCTAACGAAAAGTTTATTTCTGCAAACTTTTAAGGAGGGGCTTAAGGTCAACTGGAAGAACTAGAAAGAAGAAAGAGAATATTGAATAAGAAGAAAAAAATTCATACCACAAAAAATACCAACAAGTTGAAGAGAATTTTTAAAAAGAAACTTTTTTTAGAACTTTTTCTTTTCATTTTATATAATAATAATATTATTATTATTAGGGATGTGTATCATAGAATCAAAAGAAAATTACAATCTAATGAGAACCTTTAACAAATTAAAAGTAATTCTAATTTAACTTAGATAAAATAAACTCACGCAAAGTCCTATTCTAACTACGAAAATTAGCTTAAACAAAAGAGTTCTAATTCTAGTTAAATCAATCCAAGTAAAGTCCTATTCTAATTAAAACAATTAACTTAAACAAAGGAATCCTAATTTTAATTGGAAACAACCACCAACCCTACCCCTCTGGTGATGTGGTAGAGTCAATGATGACTCTAACAAGAACAACAACCTATATATACTTATAAAGTAAGTAGAAACTCATCACTATCCAATGTGAAACAAAGAGAAAGCTCCTAAAGAGCAAATTAAAACAACCGCACTATTTTAAAAGGCTAAAGTCAATAAAGAATGAAAATTTGAAATAACTCAACCATATTAAATAAGAACTAAAAAAAAAAAAAAAAAAACCCAATTCGACTCAACTGAGCCAATGTTCAAGTTGAAATAAGCTTTTGAGTTTTAGAAATCTCATCTCAACTAATCAAGGGTCTTATGAATTACTGGTGAAATGGAATTTGTAAAGCCAACTTCAAGTAGTTTGAAGCCAATTTATGACATTTGTAATCCATTTTACAGTTTTATACTTTGGTAGACATTAGTAAAAATGACGGTTCCTTTTATATCTTTAATGAAAGACCAGTTTAGGGTTTGAGAGGGTCAATCCTCTTCAATTTGTAAAAATATCACTTTCATACAACTCTGGTTGTGAGGATCACATGATTTCTGTAAATCCAATTCTAGTAGAAAGGTCTCCTGACTAGGAAGATGGGGCACCCAGAAAAAAGAACGATCCAACACATGTACAACACATGAATTTGAAACATACATAATGATTGTATATATTTGATTATTGGGGCATACCATTATCTAAGCTGGAAGTTACTTGATGCGCGATCAAGTTATATTTGGATGTTCACTTCCTCAGGTTCAGCTCTCCTTATGCATGGGTTGCATGGAAAATAAACATCATGGTTGGCCCTAGGAATGTTTCAAGTGTGGGCATCATTTTCCCCAGTGTTTCCTGTAGTGTGGTCCACTTTAGATTTTCATGTGCCTCATATTTGAGCTCATGCTTTATGATCTGGTAAAACATATGGAAGGTATGGTTATAACACATACATTACAGTGGGCCTTACAGGGCTTAGGGTTGCACCTTCGTCCGAAAAAAGCTTCTGGGGAGATGAATAAGGGTGGAAAACGATTTTCGTACAAACGGTTGTAGAGGATGCGGCCACTCCGTTTAGTCCCAATTTGGTCCACTCTCAGATATGGATCGCCTACTGAGGCTGCTAGTAGCCACCCGCTGCTGTACTGTGTTCTGTGAGTCCTACCATAGTGTATTTGTTTTTTCCATGCTGTCGATTCATCTTGTCAGCTTATTTTAGGGCATGAGACAAAAAATGAGCCAAATTAAAATCTCAAGTAGACCACACCATAGGAAGTAGTTAGTGATTGAATTCCCACCATTAAAATTTATTGGGGACCCAAAAGTTTTAGATTAAGCTAATATTTGTGTTTTTCCTTCTTCCAGGTCTTTGTGACCTAATCAACTAGTTGGGTGGGAAATAAACATTATAGTAGACCTTGGAAAGTTTTCAATGGTGAGTGTTCAATAACCACTGTATTCCTCTGGTGGGGTCCACCTGAGATTTGGATTAACCTCATTTTTTGGGCTCATGCCCTAAAATAATGATCTGAAAAGAATGGACCCCAAGGATAAAACACACACATCATTGTGGGGCCCACTAACCAGCATTTAGTATGACCTGGCTAGTGGCAACTTGAGCACGCCATCCAAGTAGGCCCGTAAATGGTTGAGTTTAGGCACGTTTAGCCAAGTCTGGGTACCCCATTGGTCCGCTAACCCATTTACAACCCTTCATCAAAGTGGGAGGGGATTAGGTGAGACCCCAGCCTCACCCAAGACAATGCAACCCTCACCGTTGGTTGCCATGGGGCCCACCTTGATGTATGTATTCTATATCCACACCATCCATCCATTTTACTAGATCATTTTATGTCGTGATCAAATGAAGAGGATCTAAATCTCTCTATTTTTCTTCTTCCTAAACATGAAGAAGATCCAAATCTCAGGCGGACCATACTCTAAGAAACACTAGTGATTGTACACTACCATTAAAAACTTCTTAGGACACACCTTAATGTTTCTATAGTGTTTATTTACCATCTAATTTGTTACTAAGGTCACATAAGCCTAAATGAAGGGAAAAAACAAATATCAATTTGATCCAAAATTTTATGGCCCATTAATAGTCAATCACCACTGTTTTCCATGGTATGGTCCACCTGAGATTTGAATCTTCTTCATTTTTAGGATCATTGCATAAAATGATTCGAGAAAACGGATGAACAGTGTGGATACAGAATATATACATCAAGGTGGGCCCCACGGTAACCCACGCTGAGGGCCTCGCTTCTTGGGTGAGGCCGGGGTCTTACCTAATCCGTTCCCATCCGAAGTGCTTCCTTCGCACCCCAAGCCAAAACTATTTATTTTTTTGTAGGAATCTGGTTTGCTGGATATTCCCTTCCTGTCGATTGAGGACATTGATTTTGGAGAGCGGTTTGGGTGGATCCAGCTCGGTGGATCCCTAACTGTGGGGCCCACCGAGATGTATGTTCCTTAAATCCACACCGTCCACCCATTTTAATAACTCATTCTATGATATGATGCCAAAAATGAAGCAGATCCAAATCTTAGGTGGACATAACACAGGAAACAATTGTGATTGAATCCCTACCGTGAAAAGCTTCGTGGGGCCACCGCAATGTTTATTTGCCATCCAACCGGTTGATAAGGTAACAAAGACATAGATGAAGAGACCATACAAATATCATCTTGATCCAAAACTTTTGTGGCCCGCAAGAAGTTTTTTAATGATCGATTACCACTGTTTCATGTATTATGGTCCATCTGAGATTTGAATCTACTTCACTTTTGGGATCATGGCCTAAAAAGAGTTTTCAAAACGGATGGACGGTATGGATATAAGACACATATATCACGGTGGGACCCACGGTCAAGGATCCCACCCACCTCGGTGTATCCGGGGATCCACTGAAGCCGCGCCCTTGATTTGACCGTTGATTTGTACGTGGGGTCCACCTTCGCCATGCCTAACGTCTCTTTCGTCCTTATCCTCGCTCCAATGTTTTCATTTTCTAACGAATCTATTTTATTAACCAAAATTATATACGGTGCCTAGGACGTATTCCTTTTCGTTAACATGAGGTGCTTGGACGCAATACTAACCGTTCATCCTCCAGATTGGTTATTGAATGAGCCATGGACAAGGAAAAAAGACAAAGGTTACTGATCTCTCAATTTCAATTAGAAATATCACACCATAGAAAAGACAAAGATAGTGATATATCAATTTCAATTTGAAAAGTTCTTTGATTAGACATACCTAATAATAAAAGTATATCTTTGATAGTGGGCAATTTATGGTGGGCCCCACGAGACAAAGATTCGCAATCTGTCCATCAATGAGATCATCTATTTATTGGGTGGGGTCGAGGGCAGGTGGGCCAGCCCAAGGTTCAGATCCAGTGCATTCTGGGCTATCCTACCAGCCCATACTCAGCCCACCAGTGTTTAATAAGACAATGTTAGACCAGATCCAATCCAGCCCATTTGCAGGATAATGCATTGGAGTGGACCACAGCATTGATTAGCCACAACCACAGCCGTCGGTGGCCTACTTAGCCAAAAAAGGAAAACAGGGGGAAAGAAGAAAAAGAAAAACGCTAGGTACCTACATGGTTACTTTTATAAATGTGGGAGAAAGAGTTAAACTTGTATGCAATCCACACCATTCATCACGTACCAAATCCCTTGTTGGGCCTTGATCCAAAAATAAGGAAAATTTATCACTTCAGTGGGCCCTAAAATCTGTAAAGTTACTTGGTATGGCCCACCTAAGTTTTAAAACACAGATTTTTTGTTAATTCTTTATCATGATGAGGCACATCAGATGAATGGGTTGTATGACACCACTTTAGGTCACACACAAAACTAATGGAAGAATCATCCTCATTATTTCCTGTGTTGTGGCTTATCATCAAAAAAAAATTTATATTTAATGGTTAAAATGGGACAGCGTACTTGTGGATGTAATGAAAGTTCTACCCAAATGGTTTTCTATTTGCAAACGTAACCCTAGGTACCAATGATAGATTACTCTAGGGCAGATGAAAACAAAATCATGATAGACAGGCAAAGTCACGTTCAACGGAAGATGACATAATAGATTTTAAGGTATAGTATAGTAATACCATTTAAAGAGGGCAAGATCGTCTAATATCACTTTTCCAAAAGAAAGAATATCTATTTTTTGCACCATGGGCCTCACTTCATTAATGACAGGACCCACTAATTAAATTATTGGAATACTGCACATGCAGCCAGGTGGAGGATGTCGATCGTTGCATATGCAGCCAGGTGGAAAGCTCACCTGTACGTCAGTTCTAACCGTAGCATAGTCAGTGAAAACTTTTTCGGAACTTATCGCACGGGATGTGGCCCAAAATCTAAACAACCCATGTGATGAAGCATCCCATGAAATATTCTCTGCCCTACTTCTAGTCTTATCCAAAACTTTAGTGGGCCATGGCAAAAGAGAGACAAATCAAGGGAGGAAATTGTTTCCTTTTTCCATGACCCACCAAAGTTTTGGATCAAGTTAAAAGATTGGCCTTGGAGTTTTTGTGGGGCGCTGCATCATATGGACCATTCAGATTTTGGGCCTACATCACATGTGATAAGTTTAGAAAAAGTTCGGGTGATAACTGGTGGGCAGGTGATCATTCCCCCGCATAGACAGTAAGATATAGACAGTAAGCCATTTGCAATGGACACTATTGCATGGGCAGTGGATTAAGTGCAACCATTAGCTTTGCACACCTTGATGTATGCATTCTATATCCACACCCTCCATCCATCTTGTCGGATCATTTTAGGGCATGAGCCCAAAAATGAACCATATCCAAATCTCAAGTGGACCATGGTGTAGGAAACAGTGTTGATTGAACATCTCACCATTAAAAACTTCCTAAGGCCCACCGTAATATTTATTTGGCATTCAATTGATAAGGTCACGTGAGCCTAAATGAAAGGGGAAAAAACAAATATCAGCTTAATCAAAAACTTTTGTAGCTCATTATAAGTTGTTAATGGTCAATCACCACTATTTTCTAGGTATAGTCCAAGATAAATTTAAATTTGCTTCATTTTTAGCTCATGACCTAAGGCAAAATGATTGGATGGTATACATATAGAATACATACATCAAGGTGGACCCAACATAAAAGGCCACACCATCTTGGATGAGTCTGGGCCACACCTCATACACCCGCGCTCGCAATTGTATGTAACTTTCCTGCATAGCTAAGCTCCACATAGCTTACAATGATGTATTTGTTATATCCATTCTATCCATTTGTTTCACCATCTCATTTGAGAGCACAATCCTACACATGAAGCACATGCAAAGTTCAAGAGTACCACACATGGGAAATAGTGGAAAACTAAATATCCACCATTAAAACTTTCTTTGAAGTTACGGAAGTTTTGGATTAGTATATATTTGTGTTTACTCTCTAACTATGGCAATTCACCTCTTTGAAACTCATGGTTACTTGGGATTAGGTGGTATGGAAATTGCATTTGGTCCGGAGCAAATTTCATCCAATGTTTAAGAAGGAAGTGAAGGATAATCCAAATATCATATCATCTGGCTGCAGATACACTAGGATTTCTAATGGATTTAGAAATCCACTATATCATAGGCCCCACATTGATGCATTTGTGTTTTCCATGCAGTTCCACCCATATATACCCTTTATGCATGGTAATCAAGTTGCATATGTATAAATGATAAACATCAATTGTGAAATATGGTCAATTGATTACAATTTCATGGTTTACCAAATGCAAGTTTCAATTAGTATAATATTATCTTTTTCGAATGAAGAATTTGATCTTAAATTTGGATTAGTAGGTCAAAATATTATGATCAAACATATAATTATTGTGTAATAATGATGTTAATTCCAACATTATGATGATTTAGGAATATTTGACAATCGGTGTCTTTGTTGCCACTGCTCCTTATGGTGTGGTTAGCTCAAACCTTAGATTTGTTGCCATTGCTCCCAATGGTGTATGTAAGGGGTAACATGAAAGCAAATTTGAATTCCAAATAATAAAATGAAATCAAACGTAAAATAGAGAACACACAAGTTTTATTTGAAAAAACTCTCACACAAAAAAAAAAAAAAAAACATAGCACAAAGCGATAAAAAATTCACTATGAAAATAATGTTATGAGATGTTAATGGACTCACTGGTCCAAACAATCCCAAAAACTTCCTTGAAAACCTAACAATGTCCTTAACTTTTTTATAGTTGTAAGTAGAAAAAGTATCTTAATTGGTGGTATCCAAGTGGGCCCGTAGTAAATTCAGACTGGGATTATTCAATGAACCATCCTTAAACGTCTATCAATTCAACATATAGATAATCAAATCTGTAAAATGTTTTAGTTTAGGGTCCATTGAATCATGGATAATAATTTGAAGGTTTAATTTAAATTACTTGCATGCCATGTGTACAAAATTTCTATGCCTGTGTATCAACCATCGGTCTCTGTCATAGTGTAAAAGTTTCCTGTCCATACGTTTTGTCAGTAGTAATCAGGATCATCGATCTGTCCTGCTAGGCCATGTATAGGATATCGACCTAATGTCAGGGAAATTGGACAATCATGGCCGTTGTATCAATATCTTTTTAGAGGAAAAGACATACCGCGGGCTATGTTTTATACCAATTCCAAAAAAGGGCTGTCTTTAAACTCTTTTACAAAATACGATCATTTTTTTAAAATGTAGTTTAAAAAATGCTATGCTTGACCTTGACTAATTGGAGCAGTTATCTCATAAAATGATAATCTAACCATTGTTTTTAAATTAACTTAATCAAAATATCTAGACAGGTGAATAGGAACTCCACTAGTACAGTGGATTATGCTGTGGGCCACACGATGATGTATGTATTGATCCACCTCGTTCGTCTTTGGTGAACCATTATTTCAGGGCATGAACACAAAAATGAGGAAGATCTAAATCTCAGGTGGACCCACATAAGAAAAAACAGTGGCACTAGAATGCCTACCCTTGAATTTTACATGGTTACACGATGATTATAGAAAATCTAATCCAATCATGAGGTGGCCTACTAACATTTATACATAGATTTAAAAAATCAGGCCCATCAGTGATTCAGGTGGGTCACACGAATGGAATCCATTTGAAGGGTCAGTCTTGTCATTTATACTTTTCAACCATCTGTTTCACTGGAATTACGTGGAGTTCATATGGGTATGAAGATGGCTCATTTCATTTTTTAATGGCCTGAGATTACCGTTGCTATTATTGCATGGCCATTCAAAAAAATTGAAGAAAGTGGAGCGTCTTGATCCCTATGTGAAATCTATTTGGACCACCACATGTGTCACTCCATATTAGGCCAGAGGCCCAAATTTCTATCCCAACTGTGATTTAGTGGACCAGATGATTGAAAAGTATACAGGACATTGCTTACTGACAAAATGGTTTATTTCCATTCGTGTGGCCCACCTGAATCACGGTTGGACCTGAATTTTTAATGACGGTCATAAATTTTAGTAGGCTACCACATGGTTGGATTAGATTTTGTATGATAATTTCAGTGAGCCATGTAAAATTCAAGGGTGGACATCCCAATCCAACTGTTTTCTAATTTGTATGACTTCGCTGAATCAAGGACCACCATAATATCTCTGCCGTACAGATAATTTGGGACAGTAGTGGTTGGGATGATTTTCACATAGACATTGAGGTATGGCCCACTCTAGATCAACTTAATTCTTTCCATTCCACTTTAAAAGATATTTAAATGTTACTTCAGTTGTAAATAGGAGGAGCGGATTAGGTGCGCCCAACCTCACCCAACACTGCACGGCCCTGACTGTGGGGCCCATCTTGATGTATGTAATGTATATCCATATCATCCATTTATTTTTTCAGATCATTTTAAGGTATGAGTCCAAAATTGAAGCAGATCCAAATGTCAGATGGACCACACCACAAGAAACAGTGTCAATTAACCGTTAAAAACTTCTCTTACGCCACAAGTTTTTGTTGAAGATGATATTTGTTTTTATTCCCCTGTCAACAGGTTGGATGGCAAATAAAAATTACAGTGGGAATTAAGGTGGCCCTAGGAAGTTTTTAACGGTGTCTGTTCAATCACCATTGTTTCCTATGGTGTGGTCCACCCAAGATTTGTATCTGCTTTATATTTGGACCCGGACGTCGTCCAAATACAATACATATATCGAGGTGGGCCCCACAATTCAATATGGGCTACTCACAGGTTGGGTACTACCCCTTCCGTCCCTGGCTAGGAACGGACAGGGCCCTTGTGGGGCCACCATGATGTATGGATGTCATCCATACTGTGAAAACACGCACACCGTCGATACATTCTTACGGCCCATACCACACCACAGGAAGCAGCGGTGATGATGATACTCACCATTTAAACTTTCCTAGGGCCCACCGTGATGTTTATTTGCCATCCAACCCGTTCATAAGGTCACATAGACCTGGATCAACGGAAAACGTAAATATCAGCTTGATCCAAAACTTCTGCGCCTCCAAAATGTTTTCAACGGTGAGTATTTAATCCCTGGCTACCAAAAGGTTTTTAACGGTAAGTATTTAATCCCGCTGTGTGATTCACTTTGATAAGCTTGTACTCTAAAATGATATGAAAAAATGGATGGACGGTGTTGATAAAACCCATACATCACGGTGGCTCCTCAGAGCCCCTGTCCGTTCCTAGCTGGGACGGCCAGCAGTACCCAATCCAGGTTCAGGTTACACCTGTTGGAGTTGCCTGGACTGTGAGACAGAAGCCCAGAACATACGCTGCCGTACATCTGTTCTTCTGGAATAATATTAGCAATGGTCTACCATATCGCTTTTCTTTTTGGTTGTGACCATCCATGTGGCGATCCGCTCAATCAACGTTCCTGATCTTGAACAATTATATATTGATATGACGGGCCATGACTCATCTACGCAGTAGCACTAGATCAACTGTCATATCTACCTAGATGGTGCGTAAAAAATGAGATATCACAATCACTGGGTGCTGAGTTCATCCAAGTGGGGCCCATGGTTATACTGTCGATTCCAAGCACCTGATCTGATGAGTTCAAAAAAAAAAAAATTTCCAAGATTAAACGATCCTAGCCATCCAGTATTTGCATCTTTTGTTGAATGTTGGCATTATCAGTCCTCTGATTGAAAGGCTGTGATCAACCCATCAGAGAATTTCTAGGCCCAGCCAGATGTGGCTTACTGGATTTGGATAACCGAACCATGGGCCCCACTTATATAAAACATGAGGACACGGCATGTGAACGGTGCCCCCTCCCAAAAAAAAATAAAATAATAAAGGCTGGCCTACTTGATGAGTGGATGCCCTTAACTTCCAACCAATTGACTTTATGAAATGTTGAGGGCCCGAATAGTAGGTGATCCATTGAGCATGTAATTAAGCTTATTAGAGAACCATGAAGAGATTTTTATTTTTATTTATTAATTTATCTTGTTATTTAAAACAAAATAATTAGGGCCAAGAGGTAGTTCAGTGCAATTAGGGTTTTCATTATATGCCAGTGGGCCTCATCGATCAATGATCCAAACCGTATATATAATAGCTTGGTGGTGGATAAATCATTGACTTTTTTCTGAGTCGAAAGTGAACTGATGTTTTCTAGGATTCTTTTGTACTGGTGATCACTTATTGAAGGGCTTGGATTCTTTCAATACAAGGATTTCTCAACAGGATCACTCAGTCCTGGCAGGAGCTGTGGGACCCACCGTAATGTTTGTGTTTTATCTACACTGTTCATTCGTTTTTTTTTTTTTTCTCGATCATTTTAGTGATGAGTTCAAAAAAGAGTATGATCCAAAGGTCATGTGGATGCCTACGGGTTGATGACAGATAAACATCACGTTGAGCCCTAGGAAGGTTTCAACGGTGTCATTGTTACCACTGCTTCCTGTGGTGTGGCTCATTTGAGACTTGAATCTGCATCAAAATGATCTGCTAGGATGAATGAACGGTGTAGATAAAACACATACATACATCACAGTGTCCCCACAGAGCCCCTGCCGAGACTGAATCAGACCTGGCAAGGAAGGCCGGTCTCCCCACTCTTCTCAGCAGACGGTCCATCTGTCTCGGGTCCACAATATCAACCATTTAAATCACTGAACTATGGACCCCACCTAACCCATTTATATAAAATGGAAGCCTCAACCGTATTGAAACTTTTGGCCCCTATCCAGCCAACATGCCACTTGTGCAAGACATCCCTACCATCAAAATGGTGGGCCCCACCAAAATTAGGGGATAAAAATTAGGCCAGTCGGCCTAGTCACCTCATCAGATGGGCCATGTGGTTGGAATCGGTGTATAAGAAGGTTTGACTCAACATAGAGATGGGGTCCACCTAGTGAATGGCTCAGCTCAACCTTTATGGATAAGTGATGTTCACCTGATATTAGAGAAAAATAATGTCGTTTTATTGTACGAAACTACACGCTTTGCACCAGTTGGCATGTTAGGGACCTGAATAGTCCACAACACCTGGAGCTAGACAGAATCCGACCCAATTCGACGGATCCGACCCGATCCAATCCGAATCGAAGGCCGGGATCGGGTCGGATCGACTAGGCCCACTCAAATCCCATCGTACAATGAGTCAAGTTCGGATCAGTGGCCAATCCGGACCAATTCAATCCGAGATCCAATCTGATTCGATCCGATCCGCACAATGTTCATTCAACATTGTTTTCTGTAATGTTGTCTAATTGAGATTGGGATATACCTCATTTTTGGTTTAATACCATAAAATGATCTAGAAAAATAGATGGACGACATGGATGAAATAAATACATCATGGTGGGGTCCACAGAGCACCGACCACCAGCCATTGGCTGGTGACAGGGGGAGTAGCCAATCCATCCTCTCAAGCCTCAGCTCATAGCTCGAAGTGCATCAAGTACAAAGCTCCGCTAGACTACCCAAGAAAAGAAAGAAAATGGAAATGGTTCTATGCCATCGAGCTCATGGGAACTTCCCATGAGGTCGAGTTGTGTAGGCCCCACTGTGATGCGTGTCTAACATTAACACTGTGCATTTGATGGGTCCCCTTTAAATTATGGGATATCCTAAAAATCAGCCGTATACAGAACTCCCATACCATCTAAAATCAGGTGACGACATTCCTAAAATATATAAAAGCACTTAGTGGGGCCCACCTAAAAATTGGATGCATTTGAAACTTGGTATGACCCATCATCCAAGTGGGATACACATAATGGATGGTCTAGATTTGTGAACCACACCTCGATGCCCAAAAAATGATTATGAATGTTTTAATGAGAGGGTAACCCGTAACCCCTCTCAAATTTTGTATATGAAGCGACTGGCAGGTGTACCACGTTGGTGTATTGACATCAGCAAGTTTTGTGGGTCCCATCATGAGGTATGTGTTATATTTAAACCGACCATCCATTTGGCGGGTTTGTCTTAAGGCTTTAGCCTAAAAATAAGATAGATCTAAAAATCAAGTGGACTACACTACAAAAAATAAATAAATAAATAAATAGATGATGATAATAATAATAATAATAAATAAAATAAAATAGAAGATTTGATCTGAACCATACCCAACTCGATTGTAGCGCCCCGAGTTTTTAGGACCCGAGTACGAGACCCGTTTTCTAAAAACCCGAGTGTTAACCTCAAAGGATGGTCAAATTCAAGTATATATATATTTTTCAATCATCAGAGTAGCGAATGAGCGTAGAATGGCCAAATTATACGAAATGAAAAATTTCATTTACAATTGGAATATACAAGAAACTGCCCATAATGACTTATACAAACCAATGTCATCATTCTTATAATTACAAAATGAAATAATATTACATGTGAAATAAATTAAATTACAATAATCTTGGGATGTGAAATCCTGTAGCAACCCTGCGAACAGCATCGTCTTGCTCTACACCTGCATCAACTGTTACGGTTTGATAGCGTCAATGGATATCGCAGTGAGGAATACCCTTTAAGATTACACACTCATCATTTATAATCCAATATAGCTCGCAAGTCATGAAAATGGATATATTGAACAAGACAATTCGTAATCATGATCATACACTCAAAAATCAAGTCAGTCAACAGAATCTCATCATAAGCAAACATAATCGCAATCACAATATAAGGATATATGTTCATGTAATCAAATAATCAACCATACGACTTTCTATTACACCCGAAAATCACATTGTACGTGAACACCGCAAGATGGCTAAGAAATCGCTAAGCGAACACCCGCTCCACCCGGAAATCATGGTACAAGTGAAATCCATAAGGTGAATAGAAAATCAACCTTTAAACCTCTACTTCACTCGAGAATCATATCGTACGTGAACACCGTAAGATGGCTAGGAAATCGCTAAGCGAACACTCGCTTCACCTGAAAATCATGGTACAACTGAACACCGCAAGATGAAGAAAGAACAACATACCGATGTCTACTTCACCCGAAAATCATATCGTACGTGAACACCGCAAAATGGATAGGAAATCGCTAAGTGAACACCCGCTCCACCCGAAAATCATTGTACGATTGAACACCGCAAGATGAAGAGACAAACAACACACAAACTCTAGACCACCCGAAGATCATATCGTACGTGAACACCGCAAGATGGCTAGAAAATCGCTAAGCGAACACCTGCTCCACCCGAAAATTATGGTACGATTGAACACCGCAAGATGACTACAAAACCAACATATAAACTCTAGACTACCCGAAAATCGTATCGTATGTGAACAATGCAAGATGGTTAGGAAATCGCCAAGCGAACACCTGCTTCACCCGGAAATCACAATACGACCGAACACCGTAAAATGGCTAGGAAACAATAAGATATGTGAATATAACCATCAAGCCACAAAAGGGCACCAACGACCCATCAAAGCCACAAAGGGCAAAATAGACGATCCAAGCCAAATAGGGCAAACATGAACCGCAAGATGGAGTCCACACAAGTCTCATTCTATCCATTAAATGATCACAAGTAGCAACGTCTAATCAACTAGCAGGTTATACAAATGGAAATAACATGTGAGCATCAAATCATTTATACTTACTAAATTTAAAGAGACATGTCCATTATATGAATTAATTCCACAACAGATTAACATATTCATGTAATAAGGTAAGTAATGCAATAAGAGAAATCAAGGTACCATCCATATCTAGATTGATGAATTTAAGTGGGAAGCTCAAAGGGTGAGTCATCACCTTACGTGTCGAGTCGCTCATTAATGTCGCTAGGAAACACAGGTGTTATTAGAACCAAATCCTACCATACATTGTAAAATCGTATGGTTAGATACAAGTTTTATACATTATTTAGGGTTAAGGTCTTAACTTAAGATTGAGATTACCTAGGTTTTAGGGTTTCATTCTTAAATTTAGTTATAGGATAAATTTTAAGATTTAATCTCTAATGAATGTAATCACAATATTAATAACGTACTAATAGTAATCAAATAATGGCTAGTGATGTATAGTTGATCGTAACGCTAATAACACAAAAAATTTTAAAACGATTATTAATATTAATAGTATACTTAATATTAGTTAATGAGGCACTAATAGCTATTGAAATGAAATAATAGTATGCTCTAATCTCCGATCATAATACTTATGGTTGACAAAATAAGTTCTAGTATTCAATAATGATAATTTGCATGTAATAATTAGCATTAATGTTGGTAATCTACTAATGGCTATTCGCATATGGAATTTACAATCCTAATGATGATGGTGATGGTAACAGTGGTATTTATGATCGAATAATTTAAATATGGAAGGGGAAGGTGGACTCACCTAGGTAAAATTGGTTCGAGTCGAGTTGACTCGACTCAACACAACTAGCAACCACTCTCCTTCTCTTTTCCTCCTTTCTTTCTTTCTTCTTTCCCTTTTCTTCTTCTTTTCTCCTCACCCAAAAGCCCATATCCAGCAGAGTTGATAGACTCGGCCAGCCAATCGATCAACGATCTAACTCGGTCCCCAACTGAGTTGATTCAACTAGTCAAGGCCCATAGCCCCTCTCCTTGCCTTCTCCCTTCTTCCCTGTTGGGATGTCCAACAATGAGTCTGGACAGACCCATCCCAACTCGACTAGGCTGGACTCGGTTCCAGCTGAGTCAACTCAGCAACCAACCAGCCCGATTCAAACTTCCTTCTTCCTCTTTTCCTTCTCCCTTTCTTTTCATGTCCTCTCACTCAGAAAGGCCCAGCCACATCTGGCTTCGACTTAAGCATGGCCCAAACTCAGCGGAGTTGGCCTGACTCGGCCCAAACTCGACTCGAACTGCACCTTAACTCAATCGAGTCAACTGGTGCAATGGCCTGGTGCGACAGCCCTCACACTCAATGTGAGTGTAGCTCGCCCGCCACATCTCTTTTTATCTCTCCATCTTCTTGAAGCTTGTGGAGCCCTGGGCTCAGTCCAGACTTTGCAATCACGCTGAGTCGCGCTCCCAACTTGACGTGCTAGTTCAACAGCGGGTCCGAGCGAAGCAGCACCCACCATGAGCAGCGGCACCTGCTCCCGAGCTCTCCCTCATTCTTCTTCCTCTTCTCTCTTTGTTGCTGCTGGAAGCATCCAGCAACACTCGAAACAGTCTCAAACATGCCCCATTTCTGGCATGAATCGGACCCAACTCGGTTCGGCTTCAACGAGGGAGATGATCCGCTGTTAATGGCGAATGACAAACGGGGGTTTCTCCCTCCAATCCGCCGACGTGGGACGTTTCATACGGACCCTAGGAAGCCTATGGATAAGCTTCTTCGAAGCTTTAGGAGAGATTGGACGGTGGGTTCGCATGGAGAAGAAAACGGCCCGGTTTTGCTTGGGGCTGCAGAAATGGAGGGAGACCTGATGCCGACTGATGATCTGATTTAAATGGATCCCTAAGCTCACTCAGAGACGTCGGATGGGATTGGAAGGCTAGGATTGAATCCTACCGTTCTGTTTTCTCAAAACTATGGGAAGGAACCGAAACCAAATTTGGTTTTATTTGGGAAAGCCCTAAGCAAATGGGACGGCCGAGATCTCTCTAAGATGGAGGGTTGAGATGGTGCAGGAGCATCTCACGCGGATCGTTGAGTTGGCTGGGAGAGCAGTTTCCTATTTTGGAAATGGTATGTTTGTAGGACTGGATTGCAGCTAGGATCGTGTGTCTGCACGTGCATGAAATTAGTTTTGACAATTGGTTTTTGGTCAGGGCTGAAGGACGCATGCGATGGACGGTTCAGATCGCCCTTGGCGATGATCATGGTGGCCCATCGAACGTCCCAAATGGACGGCGTCCGTCTGTTGTGAAAAACAAAGGGAGAGGGAGAAATCGCTCTCTTTTAAGGAATGGCGGGTCAACAGCGTTTGACCGAGCCCCTTGGCTCGATGCACGGTGGGTGTACACCCTCTGGTGCGCATGCAACATATGTGTGGGATCCATCATGATGCTTGGATGAAATCCACACTGTCCATTAGGTTCTAGAGGTCCACTTATGGCCTTAGACCAAAGATGGGGCAGACCCAAGATCCAGGTGGGCCATACTCTCAAATTTCACGCCCTAATGGTGGATTCCCGTCGATCTGTTGGTCAGATCAGTCTGAAATTGGGCATCGATGGTAGAAAGGTCCTAATGGGCCATTCAGAAGGCTTTCATCATACTTTACTAACCAATACTAATATTAACATAGATTCCTTTACTTTTGTATATTATTTATAATTAAAATATTTAAAATCTCATACATGTATATAAATATAATCTTAATATTAACATACTACTAATTACATATTGTTGTTCACACATTCATTAATATACATAATTCATAATATACAATATCGTATTATACGTATAAATGAATTGAAGATTGTACAATATCTTATTTAATAAAAATTAAATTTGTATTTGATAATATTGTTAAATAATATACAATTCCATTAAAGTATCTAATGATTTTTGTATACATACTTATAAAAGATATTCAATGCTACATTATTATTTATAATTTGATTTTATGTTGTGAAATTATTATTCCTTATGTTTATTTAATATAATATTATTTTCATAATATTTATATACATTAAATACGTACATATCATTTTAGCATGAAATTTTAAATCTTTACAAAGTACATACACTTCATAGCGTATATATTTAGGTTGCATTATTTATATATTTGTATTAAATTAATCTACATGGTAACACTCGATTAATGTAAAGTATGGGGTGTTACACTGATCCAACTTGGTTTCCCTGACCGAGTCAGACTTGGTTCGGGTCAGTCCAGCAGTGTAACAAATCGGATCGAGTCAAAGGACCCAGACATGGTCCCGAATCAGATTGAGTTCGGGTCAGTGCATTAAAAGTTTCGAAATGAGTCAAGTTGGATCCAATCCAGTCCGACTCGACTCGATACTCACCTCTAACAACACTTGCTTTATCCAGCATGGAAAACACACAATTTTGTGGGCCCATCATTTGTATATGTAAAATCCACTCCGTCCATTAGGTCCTTTCGTGGGTTCTATGACTAGAAGAGAAAATCAGCAAGAGCCACATCTCAAGTGAGCTATACCATTAGTAACAATGGAGATGTCATAGTTTGTACAAAAGTGTATATAAAATAACCAAAAGGTATCATGATCCATGGATCTAACCATTCATATATGAATTAAATAAGCTCATTTACTATTTAAAGTAATCATCATGTCGATAATAGTTGAAATTTTAAGAGGCATTTTTTTCACATAATTTTAAAGAAAACATTGTTAATCAATGTGTGTATGTCTGTATGTCTATGTGTGTGTGTGTATGTGTGTGTGTGTGTGTGTGTAAAAGTTAGTAAGAATAATCTCATGTTACTAGTATTATATGTCCATGATATTTTACTAATAAACAACGATAAAGGGATTATGCGTCAGTCAAGGGATTTTTATCACAAAACTTTAGAATAAAATATCTTGATGCCACATCATTTGTCATTATTACAATAATATATTGTAACTGGTATTTTGGGATTGTCTCAGAAAGCCTATGTTGAAAAAATACTTAGCAAACATGGTATGCAAAATTATACACCAAGGCTCATGTCATCAAAGACAACAAGTTTAGTATTTTATAATGTCTCGAGAATGATCTTAAAAGGAAATAAATGCAAAATATCTCATATGCCTCTACAATGAGAAGCATTTATGTATGCACAGGTCTGTAATTAACCTAATGTAACTTTTGTGGTAGAAATGCTTGAGAAATACATGTCGAATTTCAAGAATTGTTCATTGGAGAGCGACAAGAAAATCAATGCAGTATTTATAAAGAATGGAAGATAGATGTTGTAAGCCCCGTATCCTAAACCGTACCGTTCCATAGACTTCTGCAGTCTTCCCGGTCGAATTCCGGCAACCTTCGACCCTTAACCGGTATTTGCGCGCGACCCTGATTCACACGCCGTCAACCCGAGTTGACTCACCCCAAGACCTTTGCCATAGCGACTGCACCGTCACCGCGGTTCCGATGCAGCAACTCGCGCGTCGAGGCGATACCCTAGTCAGGAGATGTGGGCCAGCGTTCGGTGCGAGAAAAATGTCGCGCGTTGCAAAATCCGAGAGAATCTCTACAACATGTCACCTCAATCCATCAATCAATCCCATCAAGGGTCAAGTACATGTCAAGTACACATCACCTTTCACCCATTCCCAAGCAACCACAAAAGTCAAAAAGTTCTTACAAAGCCCATACCTTTCTTACACCATTAGCCACAAAAGTCAAGAAGTCCCTTACACCCATCACTCACCACATCCATCACTCCATCACCATCACTCTCTCTCTCTCCCTTTACAAGTCTCTCTCTCTCATTTTTAAACTTTCCCAAGCAAGAGAAAATTCATACGTATAAGCCTCTCCAAACTTTTCCAAGCAACAAAGGTGGCCCACTTTCCTACCCTTTCATCTCCTATCTCAACCATCCAAACCTCATCTCCTCCGTTGGAATCGAAGCTAAGAAGCTAAGGAAGCCAAGGGAGCAAGAAGATTAAGCGGTGGGTGCTTTGATAGGGTAGTTTTAATGTTTTAAGATGGGCCAAGTGAGGCCAACCGATCAATGGTTTGGATCTCACTTTGGACCCTAAGATGTGGCCGATGGCCCACTTGGATCATCATAATCATTCCATGATGAGGCCATTCTCCATGGACCCCATCATGATGTTTATTTTCCTTGCATACCTAGGGTCATCTATACCGTCTATTTTAGTGGAGAAGGGATCTCCACCGTTGGATTTTGATTTAATGGGCCCATGTGTAATGGGACCCACTTGATGTATGTTTGGTTGCAAGGGAGGGCCCATAGTGCCAGGGTCCCTCCATCATGCGTGTCCCACTCTCTATCTCTCTCTCTCTCCCCCTCTCTATTTCATTTTTTTAATGTGATCATAACAGGGTTGTATGGCCCACTTAGATGGACCCCACCCTAAAACATGTATTTTATCCAAACCATCTTCAAGTGGAGCCCACCTTATATGTGTAGTACCCATACCATCCATCATTTGGTGGCCCACCTAAGCAGGGCCCACCTCAATGCATGTGTAACGCAAGCAGTGCAGCGTCCCTGGACGCTGGACAAACAAGGGAAAAACGCAAATATCAGCTTATTTCCAAGCTTAGGGGTGGCCCACTCATGTAGGCCCCACCTTGATGAATGTCATAAATCCAAGCCGTCCAACCTTTTTCCCAGACCATTTTAGGCGTTGAGCCGAAAAATGGAGCTAATCTGAGGTACTGGCGGACCATAGCATAGCAAACAATGTGTCTACCATTAAAATCTACCCTAAAGTTTTGATGTGCCAAAAATATATTGAATATTGGACTCGTTGGGTCTGTCTTGAGTAGTAAAGACCAATGGCTGGGGGTGAATTTACATGATGCGGGCCGCACACCCGAAAAACCGTAACAAAACGCGTTTTTTTTTTTTAAAATATATAAATAAATAAACACCAGCAGTAGCAGGCGCTGCCTGCGCACAGGGACGGGCGGGCGGACAGCACCCACGGCTCTAGCCGTGGGCCCCACCTTGATGTTTATTTGTCATCCAACCCGTTCACGAGGTGGGCCACTCCCAGCAGTGGACCCCCTCCAAATTTCGGCCGCATCCAACGCTCAGGTGGTCCACATCACAAGAAGCAGCGGTGATTAAATGTCTACCCTTAAAATCCTTTTCTGGGCCATAGGATTTTTTTTTAATATGAAATTTGTCTTTACTCTTCGTCCAGGTCTCTGTGACCGTATGGACAGATTGGATGGCATACAAACATTGTGGTGGGCCCCACTTGGGACCCACAATGATTGATGTGTTTTATTCCCACCACCCAGGGACGGTGGAACCCACTATGGGGCATGTGTTTTGGACAGGCCGTCCACCCATTCCACAGGGACAGGGGGTCCCACTGCTGTTGACATCAGCAGGGTCTGTGGGACCCACCATGATGCATGGGTTGCACCCAATCCGTCCAACCACCTTAGAAGCCCATTTTATGGCATGGGCTTAGAGAATGAGCCAGACGCATAGTCCAAGTGGACCCCACCTTGGCATGTTATGAGGCCATTAGATGTATTTGTAGCCCACGGTTGAGGCCCACTTTGATATATATGTAAGGCCCATGGGTTGAGGCCCATTTGATGTATTATGGGCCCATGGGTTAAGGCCCATTAAGATGTATTGGGGGCCTATGGGTTGAGGCCCATTTGATGTACATATGGGGCCCAATTGGTGTGGCCCATTTGATGCACATAAGACCCATGAGATTAGGCCCATTTGATGCATTCTAAGGCCCATGGGTTATGGCCCATTGCAATGTACATAAGGCCCATTGGTGCGGCCCATTGATGTGGCCCACTTGATGAATATAAGGCCCATGTGATTTGGCCCATTTGATGTATTTAAGGCCAATGGGATGTACCTAAGGTCCATTGCAATGTGTGATCCCAACATGGTTTATGTAATGATGTTTATGACAGTCGTGCCTTGGGAGCAATGCTGGTTTGACGTCCACATTGCAAGTTTAAATGTTGGTTAAACGTCCACATTATGACTCTCCCTCGAGCCCATTGATTGGCATGTACTCGTTGTGTGTAGGCCGTCTAAGCCATTTGCGTTGTAAGGATAATGCATTACTTCATAACATGATTAGTATAGTTCCATGATTCATGATCATACGCATCATATGTATGCTTGATATGAGAAGTGACTGGTCATAGCATATGCCTTCGGGCAGATTGTTTAGGGACTCCTGAATATGTGGTGTTGCCCTACATGAGCGCACGATACGCGCAGGATTACTGCATGACTGGATAGTGTGATTCATGCATTCGCATTATGTGACATGGTTACCGTACGCCCTAGCGACATTAGGGTCGTAGCCTCCACAGGCGTATCGTGGTTGGCAGGATTGGATACCAGAAATCTTGTTCTACATGGGGTGCTATAGATATCCCTGGATGAAAGTCTCTAAACCCTTATGGTACCAAGAGGTTGCTCTAACGTCTAGACCGAGTGGGTGCATGAGCGCAGAGTGCCGATTACCAGACGGTTGCGCTTTTCACTATGTCATGGTCGGTTGGAAGGGGGTGCGGCCTTACCTGCCCAAGAGTAGAGGGCAATGCTAGGCTGAGTCTGACCAGCTCGAGGAATGGGTCCGTTATTGACGAGTCGAGCCTGATATTGGCAGGCGGATAGTGAGGTCTTTTCCACTCACCTTATTGCGCGTGATGGGCCATATCACCGGAGTGTACTAGACCCCGGTGATATTTCAGATTTTGAGCTGTATTGATATGTGGACTTAGATGAGGATTTGTATGCTTGAGATGCATTTCGCATTACATGATTTTGGTATGGCCCACATCATTCATGCTTTGCACCGCATGGCCTTGGTACGGCTAATGGTATTCTTGGCTTTCATCAGCATGTTCCGCATTACTCTGATACTGCATAACTGTATTACCACCTTAAGCACACACTTTCACCACCCTCTAAGCTTTCTATAAGCTTATACACGACCGTTACGTGCAGATGATATTGGATCGCAGCAGCGCTGAGGCTTGAGCACGTGGCTGATTGTTTTGGAATTTTGTTCATCATCATTGTATTTTCCTTTATGCTCATTGTACTCGTAAAGTTTTTAATCATAGTGGAAATGTGATGGAGTTTTTGGTTGTTGTTTGTGGGTTATGCATTTGGTTATACTTATTACGAATTAAACTGATGTTGAAAAATCCTCCTCGTAGCATCCCAGGATCGGAACCTAGCGAATGGGCGCTGGGAGCCAAGAATGGGGTTCTATGGAGGCTGTCGGCGCCGGATTCGGCGATTGAAAATTTTGTGAGCCTGATTTTCGAATTTGTGGCGTGACAGATGCTCACATATAAATGAACTGATCGGCTAAAACCAATTGAATATACAATTTTAGACTTTTCTGGGTGCCCTGACAGTAGGAAGTCTATATCAAGATATATTTTTATAATGGTTGGCAGAGCTGTTTGTGAAAAAGTGTAAAATAGACTCTTACGACTTCATTCACTATGAAAGTAGAATTTATTGCTTATTATGGAGCCACATGTCAAGCAATCTGATCACAAAGCTTTATCTCATTACTTTAGGTTATAGATTCAGTTTCTAAGGCTTCTAAGAATCTATTGTGATAACATCACATCAAAATTCTTTTTTAATAACTAAAAATTTTATTTCAATGGAAACTAATGTTTGAATTATCTCTGATATTATCGAAATATCTTCGACATTATCTTTATCTCTAGCTCAGCGATACCACTAACACTGGTAGCGATACCGATAATGCTGGTAGTATCAGAAATTATAAGTATTAGTAATGTATCACTAAGTATCACCAACGTATCAATATTGTTAATGTAATCGTCAATATTTTCAACCATGTAAATTCTAAGTATCGCTTGTATTGCCAATGCATCAAAATCGCCAATGTATCGCCAATATTTTCTACTATGTAAATTCTAGGTAATGCTTGTATCATAAGTGTATTGAAAATATTTCAATAATATCGACAACATATTGATATCATCAAATTTTTGTTTAATAGAAAAAATTTTATTTCAAAATTTTTTTACGGGCACATGGTTGTATGTAGTGTTAAATTTGTCATTGATAATATTGATAATATCTCGATATTATTATTATCGCAACATGTGAGATATTGAGACAACAATCTTTCATTTCCTTTCCAATTGTTGATGATTTCTTTGTGAAATATCATGTGTTGTTGATATTTTGCAATATGATGAATGTTTGGGTGCAAGGTTGGATGGTTAAATTGGCCGAAGAGGATGGTTGGACTGATTTCTTATACCAGCACATGCCTTTAAGGCCCCATTAAATGGAAACTTGTTATGTGTACATTCTTTTTGTAATTTTTTTAATTTCTAAATATGTAAATATGTACATTTTAACATCTCCTGAAGTTTCGTTGAAATTTCTACCATTTTTCCTATGTTTCCCTGCATTTCCAGTTATAAGCGATATTACCGGCGATATCGATATTGTTTCAATATCCCTGGCCAGCGAAACTTGTAGCGATACCGATACTTCGAACACTGGTCGAAACACATAAACATAAAGTTTCTAATTTCAAATGAAAGAGTTTATGATAATTTAATATCCATATAGCACACTAGCATAAAGCTAATAATTGCGGATATACTAACTAAGAGCTTAGCTCTTACAACATTAAAAAAATTAGTAAATAATATGGGATTGCTTAGCATTAAAGATGTGTTTAATTAGTTGCAGAATATTAATACTCCAATTATATGCACTTTTTAATTTATCCAACACGGCTGATCGTTCAATTTTATAGCATGATGGTTTATGTTTCTTAAGGTATAGCTTTTTATGTGCAAGATTAAAACATGTGAATATAATACTTTCAAGTTTTCAAAGCGTAAGACATCTCTCGGTAAAAATGATAAAACAACTCAAAAATATGCATGAAATGTCATACTAGCCATACAATTTTCATATTATGCACCTATGCCATGAAAATTCATGTCATTAGGAGTGTTGATTTCCGAATCATGACCGGTCTCAATACGATAAAGGCAATGTTGACCGTCACGGTCCCATACCAGTGATATTAATAGATCAAATCATTCAGAATGTTGCTCATGTTCCATAATAGTGAGGGTTAGATTTTGACCATGCAATGCTTATGCTAAACATAAATAATCCACTACGTATACATGTTAATGGCATGGTTAGTCTAAGTAAGAGAATATTAGAAATAATGGGTCATACATGACATTGGCAATCGATCGTGGATATAGACGGTTTGGATCACATGATGAGTTTTAAGTGGCATACACAAATATGTGGAGTGTACAACCTCCCTACGTCTCATAAAATATTGAATGTAACCCCTTATATATAATCATAATAGTGAGGGTTTCCTCTCCCATGAAAGGAGTGAAGTTGATGAAGTTGGTGGCAAGCATTGTCAATGGGCATTACTTGCCACCGACAATCACACATATGAAATTGATGCTCAATTTCTAAATTTACTCACTTCTAAAGGTATTTTCCAATTGGATTAAAGTGAACAATAGGAGGAAGCTCTAATTCCACATCTTCTCCAACAACTTCCTAATAGTGGCGTTAACGACAGATGACCAAGTATGCATGTCAAACTCCTCTTTCTTCATGTATTAATGCATGATGGTCCAAGATTGAAACATATTAGGTTTGCATGTGTGAACATGTCACATATAATTTAAGCATGCATCAAATGAGTTCCATATGCTGACAGGCTGATTAGGTAATAAATTGGACTGCACTATTAGAAGCTAGTCTTACTTTTCTATTCGTTAATTATTGCTCACCTAATCCTTTTGGTGTGTCCAATTTCAGGTCATTATGAAAAAGTCAATAAGATGGTGACATGTGACATTGCATGAGGAATAGGAAGTGGATGAAAAGATCTTAAAGATACTTGGAGCGCTTTTTGTGGGATTATAGCTGGTGCAAATCCAGTTTTACACAAGAAGGGATGGTGGACTAAATGTTGTGGTTGAGTTGCAAGCGAAGAGAGAAATGTGATCGAGCCGTTCAAGATACACAGGAGATCGAGAGGAATAAAATCTTGGCTGACAGAAGAGGAAATATTGTGAAAAGAAACATAACCAAAGAAGGATCTAGATAAGAGAAATGATATAGAAATAGTACTTTTTTACTACCGTAACCATTGCAGTAATAGAATAAGGAACTGGAAGAATAAGCTATAGCAGAACTCTATAAATAGCAGAGGAAATCAATAGAGCAAGATCATCTCAAACCAATCCAACACAACAACTAAACAAATCTATCGATTTATCTTTTATCTTACCTTATCTTAGGAGTAGTGATAATCCAATAGCAGTAATTCTTAACCTATAATCTTTAGTTATAATCCAAATTTTTAGTTGTAATCTTTAGTTGTAATCCAAATTTATGCACTAGAAGGCACAAAGTAACCCATCTTGAAAGGAAGAACCCCACCCTCTGACAGATCATCATCAAATTCTGTGAGTGGCTGAGTAAGCGACCGATGTTCTTAGAATCTAGTCATATATGTTCATATTGGATGTATTTAATTATTTTGGTGCTTGGGGTCGAACTTGTTCAGTTTGGATTAAGTCGCTATATCGATTATAGTAAGCCTATGCACACTATACATTGACTGAAAGCAAATGAAGTGTTAACATTTTTGGCACACCTAATGGGACAAGATAAATACTTGATCATCATCAATATTCTTTTTACATCGACTGTACAAAAAGAATACTCTTGACACCAGTATATTTGCCAGTGCAATAGTTTCTCAGAACCGAAGAGGTGGTCATGATACTTCAACAGCTGATGTTGTAACTAACGAATTCTCTGCTCATGAGGAAGAGTTGCAAGTCAATAGATTCGTAAACAAGGGAATCCACTGCCTAGTTCAACGTTTGTTCCATCAAATCCAGATAGACCATCGACATCTCAGGTTGAACCTATTAAGATTATGTCAGCCGAAATGGTTGAGATTATCTCAGGATATTTCTCGATATGACTTTGTTCAAGCAGAATCAATAAGAAAATAATGCGTGGATCAAATGACCGATTGCATTTATTATATCCGGCAATAGAACAACGTCGCTTTCACCTTTTGTTCAAGGGCGAAGCGATGTGGGGGCAATGTTGTACCCTATTTTTTGCCATTATAAGAAAGCCAATAGGATGGTGACATGTGGCATCACATGAGGAGTAGGAAGTGAATGAAAAGATCTTCAAGATACTTAAAAGTGCTTTTTATGATATTATAGATGGCATAAATCCAGTTTTACCCAACAGGGGATGGTCGACGAAATGTTGTGGTCGAGTTATGAGCGAAGAGAGAAATGTAGTTGAGCTATTCATGATACAAAGGCGATCAAGAGGAATAAAGTCTTAGCTGACAGAAGAGAAACCATCGTAAAAAGGAAACGTAACTAAAAAATGATCTAATTAAACAGGGGAAGGATCTAGAAAGACTTTTCAACTATCTCAAAATAATCCAACACAACAACCAAACAAATCTACCAATTATTTTTTTATCAGCTTATCCTAAGAGTAGTAGTAATTCTTAGTTATAATATGTAATTGTAATCCAAATCTACACTCATGTGCTAGATTTGTCTTTTATCCTATATCACACAGTGCTTTCAAGATATAAATTTTCGCAGTTACTCTAGTAACCGATTGTGAGTTTTTTTTCCTTTTGTTTGATTGCTTTGGTATTTTGAAAGCTTTTTCTTGTGGAAGACATAAAGTAATTTATATATGGAGGAAGGACCCCATTCTCCAATTATCGCTGAATCATTATCAAATTCTGTAAGTGGTTGAGTAAGGGACCAATCTTCTTAAAATCTTATATATATTCATATTGGACGTATCTATTTATTTCAACGCTTGAGGTCGAAGTTGATCAATTGGATTGAGTTGCTATATTGATTATGGCATGGCTGCACATACTATACACCTGACAAAAAGCAAACCGAAGTGTAACACCTTCAACCTAATTTATAGGTAAGAGAATGTACAATGTGAGACACTAATCAAGATGGACGAATTGGATCTTGCATGCATTTACAGTTCTAACACATGGTTAGATATGTAAATGAGCTTCCTTCTATCAAACCTTCCGTTAGAAATTGTCAATTTCTTTTTAGAAATTTGCTACAATTCCAACGTATTATTCGTCATACTCACAACTGTTAAATATGGGCTTAGTTTTAGTGATCTACATTGTTTACATGATAGGCCTCAATGTTAATGGGACACCCAAAAATAAAAATCTCATATTAGAATCTTTCAATATGAGTCACATTAGTATGATTTCTAAGATATGTACCACAACCAAGTCGACCCAGATGAAAGGTAACATATGTATGGCATCCGAGCCGTACTTCATATGTGACACACCGTGCAGATCATCTAGCTAATATAATCAGGCCATTCACTTATTAAATAAGCTTCTCATTAACCAAAACAATGGACAACCTAAACTATAATTCATGATTGTTTTTTTAAAAAAAAATTAGACTAGCTTTGTTTTTGTCATGGTCCCCAAAATATAGATAGATTTAAAGTCCTGTTGCCTAAAACTAAGTTGGCCGACTCATCATGAAACCACAATATTAATAAGACATTTAAGTATAGACAACTTAACATTCTTTTGTGGGACCCATCACCAGATGGATGTGTCACACCCTGAAATCCAGGTACAGAGTGTGCACCCTCAGACCCGAGTTTCAGTTCGTAACTCATATGCAAAGTGTATTAATTTATTTCCTTAATTAGTTTTATCAGATATGATAATTATATTCAGTCTAAGTTTCATCATAATCTCAATTACACATACATAACACTTAGCACCAATCAACTAGACATATATAAATCTTGACAATCCTTAAAATAAAATAAAACTTAAAAATCATTCATTTATTATATCATCGTACTATAATTATGTTTATTCCATATTAACATTGTTTCAATAAAATAAATCTAAATAATTCATTAAAATCTCAAAATCAATACCAAAATGCATTATACGTTAATCAAACTATCCTAACAAATAAATCATATAATCAGAAATTGTCTAATATTGCCACTTCATCTTCAGATAAGTATGGCCACGTTTCACATGGGGTCTTGTTCAAGTACGGTGCATCCTTCTGGTTCTTACGCCACATCATTTACTAATGGCTTCTCTATACGGTTTTTTCATCAATAAAAAGGTAAGCTGGTCAGGCTTAGTGAATTAACCCAGCATGGTTCATAATCATATCAATTAAAATAACATAAAAATGTATACACAATTATATGGATACAAATGGTGTATGAATGCATCAGATGGGATGATCGTCCATCTGCTTGGGTTGGAGGTCGTCAACCCGCATCCACCCATTGGGTAGGCTTCTACCTTTCAGTAGGCATGGGCATAACCCGCATCTGGTAATGTTCTACCAGGATCGACATTTCTTCCAGGGAGGGCTCCTAAGATCGACTATGCATTATGCAATGTAATGAATGATAGATGATATGTAAATGCATATTTTTCATACTTAGCATAGTTGTCTTGATCAGAATATTCACATATAAATTTAGCGTACAATTATCATATCAAAATACTCAAATCAGTAAATCAATCCAACAATCACAAAAAAAATTATTTTAATTTTAATAAATTATGAGACAAGTTGGGTTACTCACCTGAGTCTGGTAGTATAGAATCCACAAGGTAAATGAGTTGATTTGAATTTAGAGATCCTATCAGTTATATCAACAACATTATTATTCTTCTAGTTATTTTATATAGTGGGGCCCACCTTTGATATATATCCTAGGTAGCTAAATTTTAAATAATCAAATAATTAAAATTATATGTTTATTAAATTTAATTATCAAAATTTAGAATTTTCTTTTTAAGATCCTAAAATTGAATGTCAAATAATTAATCGGGGTGGCCCACTAGATGATTGGATCATCTAAATTCTTGAGGTTTTGCCATGTTTTGCCTCTACACATTAGATGAATGGTGTGGATTTAACCACACATACACTAATGGCCCATCTCGACCTTTTACACCAAGTGATACTAACACTTACACAAAAATCTAAGATTCCTTATTAAACATTTATAGATTTGAATAGCGTGGCCTTTCTGATGATCAGATTGATTTGAAAATTATGGCCCTTGTATATTTTGGCCTTAGGGATCATATGATCCATACAAACTTATCTTAGCACAATTAGATTCCATCCATTCATTATATTCATAAAATATTACTAACCAGATCTGAAATTATAAAAACATCACTTTATTAAAATTGACTCTACACTCCTATACAATGATAGTGTGGATAATCCACACCATCCATTGTATAGATCAAGAAGAAATTAATAAAATAATAAAAAATTAAAAAGATCTAATGATTAGAACTTACCTGATCAAGCCTTCTTAAAATCTCTTCTCCCTTATTCTCTAGAGCTTCATATTTTTTTTTGTTAAGTAGAAACCTCTCCATATCCCCTTTTTAAAGAAACTTATGAGCACATTCTCCCTTATCCTAAATTTGAATTTTTTTTTTATGACATTTGATAAAAAAACGTATTATTACTACTTCAACAATCAATCCCTAAACCTCTTTCTCAATTAAGAATGTCTCTACCAACTCAACTATTGACTTGTTTTTATTTTTTATTTAAAAATAAAATCTTTAAATCTTTATTTTATTTTTTTAAATGCACCAAAATTTAGGGTTGTTACAGGATTTATCAGCTTTTCGTCTCTCATGTGCGCACATGTAAATGAGTTGTATCGTACACACTCCCTCACGTGAAGTACACCACATGGCAAGTGCGTTCTACAATGAGTGGGGCATAGTACATAGGCAAACATCAAGTGGGTCCATTTAAGGTAACTCATATCTGAATTTTAAAAGCCTGTGACCCTATGGGAGTTTCAACATCTTAGTATGAACATATCCGTGTGCAAGCCCATTCTCTCTTACCATTTTAAGGTATGAGCTCAAAATGAGGCAGATTCAACACTAAGTAGACTACACCAAAGATGACTCTTGCATTTAATGCTCTTGCTTCTTACATTTATATGCATTTAACTAAAATATTGTAGTCCAAAATTGGTGTTTTAATGGCTAAAATTAAAATGCATTATGTCACTTTTAATACCCTTATTAATATATGTGATATTTGACATAATAATTATAATTAACTCATTATATATATATATATACATATATATATATATATATATATATATATATATATATATATATATATATATATATATATATATATATATATATAGAGGCATGCTCACCTACGCACCTACACATGTGCGCACCTTTGCACACGTGTCATGGGTGTCGAATCCAAACGGTCCATAAGATGTGGAATCCCGTGAAACCTCAGGGGGTGAATTTTCACCCTGATCTAAGATTATGGTGGGTCATAGCAAAGAGAAATTCAAATCAAGGGAAGAAACTGTTTGCATTTTTCATGGCCCAACGAAGTTTTGGTTCAAAGTAAAAATTGGTTCTAGGGGGTTTCATGAGGTTCTGCTTCATGTGGACCGTTCAGATTTCCGAGACTCATCAGATATGATGAGTTTTCAAAAAAGTTCTTATGTAGTCTGTGCGAACTGGTTCACAGGTAAGCGTTCCGCATGAACTGGTTCATAAGTGAGCGTTCTGCATATATATATATATAAAATACACCAAAGAAAAATTTTCATGCTGATCTAAAATTCTAGTGGGCTATAGAAAAGAGAAATGAAAATAAAGGGAGGAAGCTATTTTCATTTTTCATGGCCCACCAAAGTTTTGGATCAAAGTAAAAATTGAGCCTGGGGAGGTACTGCTTCACGTGGATGGATTTTGGAGTCACGTCACGTGTGATTTCTCAAAAAAGTTCACACAAATTTCTTGTGTGAACTGGTGCGCAGCTGAGCATTTGGGGGGGGGGGGGGGGTGTGAAAACTCATTACCACCATTTACCATCAACCAAACAACCCCAAATTGGGTCGCATACAATCCACATCAAAACACCAACATTGTCTTGGTGTGCCCATTATTACACAAATAAGTTAACTCTCCGTTTATTGAAAGTGGAATGTTCCAATAAACTTCCTAACCTTTTTAATAAGTGGCATAGAATAGAAAAATAATAGCCATCTGAGCTGTCCAAACAAGGCCATTGCTGATGGTGCATAGCATAAATGTCACACTGATCAAATGACCTTAACCATCTAATGAGTGGCTATTAAATGGATGGTTAAGAATAAAATGATCAATTTTCATAGATAAAATCATATGGTTTGGATCATCCTATCAGGTATGATAGGATCAATAAATGATGGGGCTTAAAATTTAGGTAGTCACCCTGCATTCATGCCAAACACTCAATTTCCATACATCCATGTCACACATCAGCAATAGCACATGTTTTTTATTTTACTGGGTATGCTCCATAGAAATGCTCCAATGCTCGTAGAGAGCTATAAGTTATAAGTACCCTTAGTTGTATCAGTTCACTTTTGACTGTTCATTTGATCAATCTGGACTGTCCATTAAGTTCAAAATAAATTTCATACTCTATCAGACAAAAATTGTACTAATTGGATTATCCAATATATCTTTGATTTGGCCTCATTTTTTACGGTCATCCATTTTCGAAGCTATGGATTGGATGGTTAGAATTGCCTAACAAAAGTGATTCTTTAGAATAGTAAATAATCCGTAATGGGCTCTGACAAATAGATGGATTAAATTGTTGATTGGACTTATTTTGTATAAGTGATTGTAGCCATCCATGTAAAATAACATTGATCTAATGGTTCTTATTCATCGGATTGACGTGATGTTTGTATGGTAGCTCATCGAATGTGTGCTTAACCTAATGAACAGTTTAGATCAATGGATTGGACAATCTTAGTGTCCCAGTGCAACTAGGAGCACCATAACTTATAGCGCTTGAGAGCACTGGAGCATCTCTCGTATCCGTGCATGGTGAAAACCTTTTCGGAACTCATCACAGTGGGCCCAAAATATGAACCGTCCATGTGACGAAACACCCAATGAAAACCTAAGTCCTGACTTTCACTTTGACCCAAAACTTTTGTGGGCCATGGAATAAGAGAGAGACAAATCAAGGGAGGAAATAGAGAAATTTACGACTGTACGACCCCTTTATGGCCCATTTAGGAGACTAAGCCCACTTCATTTTCCTTTGCAAGAATACGACCCCTTTATGGCCCATTTAGGAGACTAAGCCCACTTTATTTTCCTTTGCGAGAATACGACCCAGCTGTACGGATGGCTTGCCAAAGGTCGAAAATGCCCCTGCTTGTTCCGTCAAGCGGATCGGTGGTGCTCGAAGACGAGCGCTGACACTCCTCCAACTCCGAGTTGTACGAACGGTTCAAAAGATATCAAAGTTACATGAGCCCCACAGTTACGTATTGATTATATCCACAACGTTCATCCATATTTCGAGATCATTTGGGAGCATTATCAAAAAAAAAAAATCATATCCAAAGATCAACTGGACCACACCACAAAGAGCAACGGGAAAATTGATTTTCACCGTTAAAAATTTTGTAGGGCCCATCATAACATTTATTTTCCATCCAATCTATTCATAAGGTCACAAAAGCCTGGATGAAGAGGGAAAAAAAAAATTCATAATGATCCAAAACTTCTGTGACCCCTAAAAGGTTTTCAATGGTAGACGTTCAATCCTCTAGCCTTTTACAGTGTGGTCCACTTGATAGCTAGATCTGTCTCATTTTTTGTCTCAAGCCTTAATACAAGTTTGTCCAATATATGGACAGTTTGGATATAACACATACCTCATCATAGGACCCACAAAAAGCAGTGGGGATTACAAAAGTAAAAAATAAAATAATAATAAATAAATAGGCCAGGAACTTATGGCTACGGTGTTTTCTATAGCTACGGATTATAACCGTAGCCACAGCCGTAGCCCTTGCCGCTTCGATACATCCTTTTATATGTATCGAAGGTCTTTCGATTAATCGAAAAAGGTCCAAAACTGTCCAGCGAGTTTGCGTCAAAAATCCTGCAATTTTTGATACATATCGAATACTATACATATCGAAGAGTATTTGATATGTATCGAAGATGATATGACCAATAGCTACGGATTATAACCGTAGCCATAACTGTAGTCTGTGCTGGTTTATGAATTTTTTTATTATTTTTATTTTTTTACATAGATAAATTTATTAAACCTACAATTTTCTCTAATACATATTTATATAAATATGTATATATAAGCATATAAAAAAAAAATTTCTCTCTTTTTTTCATTTATTTCTTTATTCATTTAACAAGAATATCTCCTAAACCAAAATTAGTTACTTGACGTACCCTATATGATTTTGGGGTAGGAGAAGCTACTTTAGCCAACCAACCTGGTTATTTTTCAAGATTCTGTTAGATCTATGGTCGAAAATCCATTTCATTCAGTTCGCGGTCAATTTCAATCAGTTCGCGGTCAATTTCATTCATTTCATTTACTTCGCGATCAATTCCATGCATTTCACGGTCAATCCCAACGATTCTGTTTTGATTCACGGTCATTTCCATGCATTTCACAGTCAATTCCCTTCACTTCACTGTCATTTGCATGCATTTTGCGGTCAAATCGCTTCAAACCATGATCATTCCCATACATTTCACGGTCATCCCAAATTATTTTGTGTTGATTCACGGTCATTTCGAAGCATTTCGCGGTCAATTCCCTTCACTTCACGGTCAGTTACATGCATTTCGCAGTCAATTCGCTTCAAACCATGATCATTCTCATGCATTTTACGGTCATACCAAACAATTCCGTGTTGATTCACGGTCGTTTCGAGGCATTTCGCGGTCAATTCCCTTCACTTCACGGTCATTTGCATGCATTTCGCGATCAAATCGCTTCAAACAATGATCATTCCCATGCATTTCGCGGTCATCCCAAACAATTCCGTGTTGATTCACGGTCGTTTCGAGGCATTTCGCGGTCAATTCCCTTCACTTCACGGTCATTTGCATGCATTTCGCGATCAAATCGCTTCAAACCATGATCATTCCCATGCATTTCGTGGTCATCCCAAACAATTCCGTGTTGATTCACGGTCGTTTCAAGGCATTTCGCGGTCAATTTCCTTCACTTCACGGTCATTTGCATGCATTTCGCGGTCAAATCGCTTCAAACCATGATCATTCCCATGCATTTCACGGTCATCCCAAACAATTCTGTGTTGATTCACGGTCGTTTCGAGGCATTTCGCAGTCAATTCCCCTCACTTCACGGTCATTTGCATGCATTTCGCGGTCAAATCGCTTCAAACCATGATCATTCTCATGCATTTCACGGTCATCCCAAACAATTCCGTGTTGATTCACGGTCGTTTCGAAGCATTTCGCGGTCAATTCCCCTCACTTCACGGTCATTTGCATGCATTTCACGGTCAAATCGCTTCAAACCATGATCATTCCCATGCATTTCGCGGTCATCCTAAACAATTCCGTGTTGATTCGTGGTCGTTTCGAGGCATTTCGCGGTCAATTCCCTTCACTTCACGGTCATTTGCATGCATTTCGCGATCATCCCAAACAATTTCGCGTTATTCACGGTCGTTTCAAGGCATTTCGCGGTCAATTCTCTTCACTTCACGGTCATTTGCATGCATTTCACGCTCAAATCGCTTCAAACCATGATCATTTCCATGCATTTCACGGTCATCCCAAACAATTCCATGTTGATTCACCGTCGTTTTGAGGCATTTCGCGGTCAATTCCCCTCACTTCACGGTCATTTGCATGCATTTCGCGATCAATTCCCTTTATTTTTAGAGGACTCATCACCTGCAATCGAGATACATATGCACATACAAATTTCTGAAGGCAGAAACTAGGCTATGGCGTACCACTGGTTGTAGGTGGTGACCGTTCCCCCTATTCTCTTAAGATTATAGAATAATTGTACAGATGTTGATATTGGTTTTAACGGTATCACCCTAGCAAATGCTTAGTCTGACCTGAGAGAATATACACTGGGCACTTCTCTTTCGAGTATTTCAATCAATTACTATATCATTTCACGCTCATTTCCATGCAATGTATGGTCAATTCTGACGATTCCACTTCACTTCACGGTCATTTCCATGCATTTCACCGTCAATTCCCTTCACTTCACGGTCATTTCCATGCATTTCACCGTCAATTCCCTCCACTTCACGGACAATTCCATGCATTTCACGGTCAATTCCGACAATTCCATGCATTCGAGTGTCCAACCTTCCCACACTTGAAAGAAATCGAAATTGTCTGTGATCGACTACCTCCTGTCATCCAATGCCTTTGTTGGTCAGATTGGGAACATTTCCTTGGTTGTGCTACCACACCGTTTGTGGTTGCTAAATGTGACCCAAGTTCTTCGATTTGTTGATGATGGCCCACCTTGTCAACTTCACTTCCTGTACTAGGCAACGGTTGGGATCCTTTCCCATTTGATGTATTGAATGATGCACTCTCTCACCCATTGACATCTCTTGTACCCCCATCTATATGCAAACTGGGTTCCTTGCTAGGCAGATGGTAGGGAACCTCCGCCACTTGGAATCCTTCACCAGAAGATGATGGCGGCCCTTTATCTATGAATCCATGGAGTAACATACCCTCCAGTGCATTATCATTTCCTTCTGCCCCTTCATGTAAATCAAGACCCTTGATTGGTGGATGGTGGCTTCCCTCCGCTTCAAATACTTTTTGAGATGATGATAGTGGTTCGTTATCTATCGACCCATGGAATAACACACCCTCTAAATCACTACAATCTCCTTCTCCCCCTTCATGCAAATAGATATCCTCAATTTTAAGATGGTGGCCCACCTCCTTCACTTCAGATCTTCCACCAGATGATGAAACTGGCCCTCTCTCTATTGACTCATCAAATGATATATCCTCGCATTTGTCATCATCTCATACCCCTTGTTCATGCAAATTAATCCTTTCGATCAGTGGATGGTGGTCAACTTCCACTTCAAATCCTTCACCTGATGATTTCTCTATTGACCGATGCAATATCACATCCTCTAGTCTATTATCATATCCTTCTTTGAGCACTTCGATCAATAGAGATTCTTTACCAAATGATGATGGACAATCATTCTCAATTGACCCATACAACAACATACCCTCGATTCCATCACCATCTCCTCCCCCTTCTTCATTTAAATCGAGCTTCTCGATCAGCGAATGGTGGCCCACCTCCTCCACTTGAAACCCTTGCCCAGTCAATAAGATTCCGGTTGCTCGACCATTGAGGTACATTTTCGATATATCGATATTTACTCGATATATACTTACTTCAATATATCAAAATATCAGAGATGTAATCGATAATTGCACTAAAAAAGCAGTTCGACGCTGGACATTTTCTGACAATTTTTGATATATCGAAATCTAGTCGATATATCGATACCCCGATACATCGACATCTACTCGATTATATCGATAATACAATTTAAAAAGCATTTTGTCGCTGGATAGTATGTGACCATTTTCAATCAATCGAATAATAGTCGATATATCGGTCGGTTGTAAGGATGACTTACTACTATTATATCGACTAGATTTCGATATAATCGACAACTTACTCCACCATTAATCGATTAGGTTTCGATTATATCGAAGAGTTTCGATATATCGTGATCTATTCGATATATCGAAGTGTAATTTTTCTATTTTTTTTCTAATGTATTTTTTTTTATTTTATATATATATATATAATTTTTTTTGTTTTTCTTTTTTAGGTTAGCTTATTAGTACACACCCATGTCGGTACACACTTTATGTTATCCAAGTTGTGTTCATAGTGTGCTTCTTTTAGTTTCTTAAGTTGCACGGTCATTTGCATGCATTTCGCGGTCAAATCGCTTCAAACCATGATCATTCCCATGCATTTCACAGTCATCCCAAACAATTCCGTGTTGATTCACGGTCGTTTCGAGGCATTTCGCGGTCAATTCCCTTCACTTCACGGTCATTTGCATGCATTTCGCGCTTAAATCGCTTCAAACCATGATCATTCTCATGCATTTCGCGGTCATCCCAAACAATTTCGTGTTGATTCACGGTCGTTTCGAGGCATTTCACAGTCAATTTCCTTCACTTCACAGTCATTTGCATGCATTTCGCGCTCAAATCGCTTCAAACCATGATCATTCCCATGCATTTCGCGGTCATCCCAAACAATTCCGTGTTGATTCACGGTCGTTTCGAGGCATTTCGCGGTCAATTCCCTTCACTTCACGGTCATTTGCATGCATTTCGCGCTTAAATCGCTTCAAACCATGATCATTCCCATGCACTTCACAGTCGTCCCAAACAATTTCGTGTTGATTCACGGTCGTTTCGAGGCATTTCGAGGTCAATTCCCTTCACTTCACGGTCATTTGCATGCATTTCGCGGTCAAATTGCTTCAAACCATGATCATTCCCATGCATTTCACAGTCGTCCCAAACAATTCCGTGTTGATTCACGGTCGTTTCAAGGCATTCCGCAGTCAATTCCCTTCACTTCACGGTCAGTGGCATGCATTTCTTGGTCAATTCGTTTCAAACCATGATCATTCCCATGCACTTCACGGTCGTCCCAAACAATTCCGTGTTGATTCACGGTGGTTTTGAGGCATTTCGCGGTCAATTCCCTTCACTCCACGGTCATTTGCATGCATTTCGCGGTCAAATTGCTTCAAACCATGATCATTCTCATGCATTTCACGGTCGTCCCAAACAATTCCGTGTTGATTCACGGTCGTTTCGAGGCATTTCGCGGTCAATTCCCTTCACTTCACGATCATTTGCATGCATTTCGCGGTCAAATCGCTTCAAACCATGATCATTCTCATACATTTCATGGTCGTCCCAAACAATTCCGTGTTGATTCACGGTCGTTTCAAGGCATTTCGCGGCCAATTCCCTTCACTTCACGGTCAGGTGCATGCACTTCGCGGTCAATTCGCTTCAAACCATAATCATTCTCATGCATTTCACGGTCGTCCCAAACAATTCCGTGTTGATTCACGGTCGTTTCGAGGCATTTCGCGGTCAATTCCCTTCACTTTACGGTCATTCGCATGCATTTCGTGGTCAAATCGCTTCAAACCATGATCATTCCCATGCATTCAACGGTCGGAGAAATGCAATGCAAATGACCGTTGATTCACGTCGTTAAGGCATTTCGACCGGTCAATTGCCTCTCACTTCATGCCGTGACATCAACACTTTCAATTCGTTTGGGATGACCGTGATCATTCATGCACTGGACGATTGTCCGTGAACAATTGTGTGGAATTCACTGGTTTGAGCATTTCGCACTGGTCAAATGTACTTCACAGATCCGATTGAACATTGACCAAATGAGTGAATACGAAATGGATTTTCAACCATCGACCTGATGGAATCTTGGAAAATAACTAGGTTAGTTGGCTAAAGTAGCTTCTCCTACCCCAAAATCATATAGGGTACATCAAGTAACTAATTTTGGTTTAGAAGATATTTTCGTTAAATGAATAGAGAAATAAATGAAAAAAAGAGAGAATTTTTTTTATATGCTTATATATACATATTTATATAAATATGTATTAGAGAAAATTGTAGGTAGAATAAAGTTCTCCATGTAAAAAATTAAAAATTAAAAATTAAAAATAAAAAAATTTGCATAGACTTTTACGGACTGCAGTTATAGCTACGGCTATAATCTATAGTTATATCTTCGATACATATCGAATACACTTCGATTAATCGAAAATTGCAGGATTTTTTATGCAAAGTTGCTGGACAGTTTTGGACCTTTTTCGATTAATCGAAAGACATTCAATATATCGAAGTACATATCGAAAGACCTTCGATGCATGGTAGAGGACGTATTGAAAAAGCATTGGCTGCGGTTATCGCTATAGTTATAATCCGTAGCCATAGATACAAGGCTTCTTTTTTTTTTCCCCTGTTGTAATCCCCACCGCCTTTGTGGGTCCTTTTATGAGGTATGTGTTATATCCAAACCGTCAATCTATTTGGAGAACTCATACTAACGCTTGGGAAGAAAAATAAGATAAATTTAGCTATCAAGTGGACCACACTGTAAAAGGCAGTGGAAGATTGAACGTCTACCATTGAAACCCTTTTAGGGGTCTCAGAAGTTTTGGATCATTACGAAATTTATTTTTCCTCTTCATCCAGGTCTTTGTGACATTATGAATAGATTGGATGGAAAATAAATGTTATGGTGGGCCCTACAAAAGTTTCGAGGGTGAAAATCAATTTTCTGTTGCTCTTTGTGGTGTGGTCCAGTTGCTCTTTGGATATGATTTTTTTGGTTTGGATAATGCTCCGAAATGATCTCGAAATATAGATGAACGTTGTGGATATAATAAATACATAACTGTGGGGCCCATGTCACGTTGATCTCTTTTGAACCGTTCGTGTAACCCGGAGTTCGAGGAGCGTCAGCGCTCGTTTTCGGATCTACGACACATCTAATTAGACATTTGAAGATGTGTCCTAAGAAAGCAAGACTTCCTCCTCCCGGCCAACAGATACTGTCATTTACGAAGTCAGAAGAGGACGACTCCCAAGGCATAGTGTCCACTCATAAGTTTAACAAGGAGAAGTTGAATGAGTGGTTTGCTAGATTAGTGATTTTGGAAGAAAAACCTTTCAGAATGATTGAAAGTAAAAGATTTAGGGCTTTCTGTCAATTCCTTAACCCTCGGGCCGAGAATGTCTCTCGCGTCACAGTGCAGAGAGAAAGCATGAAGATGTACGCAAAGGAGAAGATAAAACTGAAAGAAGTTTTGGCTTCAGTGACTAGCATAGCTTTGACTTCTGATTTATGGACGGCGTCCAATCAAAGAAAAGAATACATTTCATTAACCGCTCACTATGTTGATAAAGATTGGAAACTATGCAAGAGAATTTTGAACTTCAAACACCTTCCTCCTCCACATACTGGTTTACTTATTTCAGATTGCATCTACATTTGTCTAGAAGGCTGAGGCATTGAGAAGCAAATTTCAGCAATAACTTTAGACAATGCTTCAGCAAATGACAGTGTCATTTCATGCTTACGTAACCAGTTCAGGGCTACAGGAAATTTATTTTTTGAAGGAAAAATATTCCAGGTCAGATGTTGTGCTCATATTGTAAATTTGATTGTACAAGAAGGGCTGAAAGCAATTGACAACACTATAGAAAACATAAGAGAAAGTGTGAAATATATAAAGGGGTCACCATTAAGACTGAGTGTATGGAATGACATCATCCAACTTTTGAATGTACCATCTAAAAAAACGTTGAAGTTGAATATCTGTACACGTTGGAACTCGACCTATGAAATGTTAGATGCGGCAATGGAATTACAGCTTGCATTTCCTGAATACGCGGCACGTGACAGAACGTATTCTTGGTTGCCGAGCACAGATGATTGGGCCAAAGCACAACAAGTTCACACATTTCTCAAAGTTTTCTACGATTGCACGAAGATTTTTTCTGGGAATCAGTATCCAACCGCGAATCTGTTTCTTCCGTCTCTTTGGAAGATTAAGGATGCTCTACAGAAAAATGCCAGTGCGGGTCTAGATTTCATACGCCAGATGACAGTTAGTATGAAGACGAAGTTCGATAAATACTGGGACGAATGTCATCTGTTGATGTCCTTGGCAGTTGTTCTTGATCCTCGTTGTAATATGGGGTTGGTTAGCTTTATTTTCATGAAGCTTTATTCTACTGAAAGAGCGGCAGCAGAGACGTTTAAGGTTCGTCAAGCCCTTGAAGATTTGTACAAATCGTATGTTAATAATTTACCTGCAGCGGGTGTTGAAGAAATTAGAGATGCTGATATTTTTGTACTTGGTAATCCGGATGTGCTAAATGAATACATATCATACTTGGCACAAGCACGAATGGGAGTTGATACGAAAGAATCAGAGTTAGAAATGTACCTCAAAGAGCCAATCGTAGTGCAATCCATGCCATTCTTCACGTACGAAATCCCTTGTTGGGCCTTGATCCAAAAATAAGGAAAATTTATCGCTTCAGTGGGCGCTAAAATCTCTAAATTTACTTGGTATGGCCCACCTAAGTTTTAAAACACAGATTTTTTGTTAATTCTTTATCATGATGAGGCACATCAGATGAATGGGTTGTATGACACCACGTTAGGTCACACACAAAACTAATGGAAGAATCATTCTTATTATTTCTTGTGTTGTGGCTTACCATCAAGAATTTTTTATATTTAATGGTTAAAATGGGACAGCGTACTTGTGGATGTAATGAAAGTTCCACCCAAATGGTTTTCCATTTGCAAACGTAACCCTAGGTACCAATGATAGATTACCCTAGGGCAGATGAAAACAAAGTCATGATAGACAGGCAAAGTCACGTTCAACGGCAGATGACATAAATAGATTTTAAGGTATAGTATAGTAATACCATTTAAAGAGGGGCAAGATCGTCTAATATCACTTTTCCAAAAGAAAGAATATCTATTTTTTGGACCATGGGCCTCACTTCATTAGTGACAGGACCCACTAATTAAATTATTGGAATATTGCACATGCGGCCACTTGGAGGATGTCGATTGTTGCACATGCAGCCACGTGGAAAGCTCACCTGTACATTAGTTCTCACCGTAGCATAGTCAGCCAAAACTTTTTCGGAACTTATCACACTTGTTGTGGGCCCAAAATCTAAACAATCCGTGTGATGAAGCATCCCATGAAATCTTTTCTGCCCTACTTCTAGTCTTATCCAAAACTTTAGTGGACCAGGGCAAAAGAGAGACAAATCAAGGGAGGAAATTGTTTCCTTTTTTCATGACCCACCAAAGTTTTGGATCAAGTTAAAAGACTGGCCTTAGAGTTTTCATGGGTGCTGCATCACATGGACGATTCAAATTTTAGGCCTACATAACATGTGATGAGATCAGAAAAACGCTCCGGTGATAACTGGTGGGCAGGTGATCATTCCTCTGCATAGAGAGTAAGATATAGAGAGTAAGCCATTTGCAAGGGACACTATTGCATGGGCAGTGGATTAAGTGCAACCATTAGCTGCGCACACCTAGATGTATGCATTCTATATCCACACCCTCCATCCATCTTGTCAGATCATTTTAGGGCATGAGCTCAAAAATGAGCCATATCCAAATCTCAAGTGAACCATAGTGTAGGAAACAGTGTTGATTGAACATCTCACCATTAAAAACTTTCTGAGGCCCACCGTAATATTTATTTGCCATTCAATTGATAAGGTCACATGAGCCTAAATGAAAGGGAAAAAAACAAATATCAACTTAATCAAAAACTTTTGTGGCTCATTATAAGTTGTGAATGGTCAATCACCACTATATTCTAGGTATAGTCTAAGATAAATTTAAATTTACTTCATTTTTAGCTCATGGCCTAAGGCAAAATGAATGGATGGTATACATATAGAATACATACATCAAGGTGGACCCAATATAAAAAGCCACACCATCTTGGGTGAGTCTGGGCCACACCTCATACACTCGCGCTTGTCATTGTATGTAACTTTCCTGCATAGCTAAGCTCCACATAGCCCACAATGATGTATTTGTTATATCCATTCTTTCCATTTGTTTCACCATCTCATTTGAGAGCACAATCCATACATGGAAAATAGTGGAGAACTAAATATCCACCATTAAAACTTTCTTCAAAGTTACGGAAGTTTTGGATTAAGTATATATTTGTGTTTACTCTCTAACTATGATAGTTCACCTCTTTGAAGCTTGTGGTTACTTGGGATTAGGTGGTATGGAAATTGCATTTGGTCCGGTGCAAATTTCATCCAATGTTTAGAAACGAAGTGAAAGATAATCCAAATATCATATCATCTAGCTGCAGATACACTATATCCATAGGCCCCACATTGATGCATTCGTGTTTTCCATGCAGTTCCACCCATATATGCCCTTTATGCATGGCAATCAAGTTGCATATGTATAAATGACAAACATCAATTGAGAAATATTGTCAATTGATTACAATTTCATGGTTTACCAAATGCAGGTTCCACTTAATATGGTATTATCTTTTTCGAATGAAGAATTTGATCTTAAATTCGGATTGGTAGGTCAAAATATTATGGTATTTTCAAACATATAATTATTATGTAATAATGATGTTAATTCCAACATTATGATGATTTAGGAATGTTTGACAATTGAAATCTTTGTTGCCACTGCTCCTTGTGGTTAGCTCAAGCCTTAGATTTGTTGCCATTGCTCCCAATGGTGTGTGTTAGGGGTAACGTGAAAGCAAATCTGAATTCTAAATAATCAAATGAAATCAAAAGAAAGAAAAATGCAGAGAACACACAAGTTTTACGTGAAAAAACTCTCACAATAAAAATTTAAAAAAAAAAGAAGAAGAAGAAGCATAAAGCGACAAAATATACCTTATGAAAATAATATTACAAGATATTGATGGACTCACCGATCCAAACAATCCCAAAAACTTCCTTGAAAACCTAACAATGTTCTTGTCTTATCTATAGTCGTAACTAGAAAAATTATCTTAGTTGGTGGTATCCAATTGGGCCCTTAGTAAATTCAGACTGGGATTATTCAATGAACCATCCTTAAACGTCCATCAATTCAATATATAGATAATCAAATCTGTAAAATGTTTTAGTTTAGGGTCCATTGAATCATGGATAATAATTTGAAGGTTTAATTTAAATTACTTGCATGCCATGTATACAAAATTTCTATGCCTGTGTATCAACCATCGGTCTCTGTCATAGTATAAAAGTTTCCTGTCCATACGTTTTGTCAGTAGTAATCGGGATTATCGACCTATCCTGCTAGGACATGTATAGGCCATGTATAGGATATCGACCTAATGTCAGGAAAATTGGACGATCATGGCCGTTGTATCAATATCTTTTTAGAGGAAAAGACATACCGCGGCCTATGTTTTATACCAATTCCAAAAAAGGGCTGTCTTTAAACTCTTTTAAAAAATACGATCATTTTTTTAAAATGCAGTTTAAAAAATTCTATGTTTGACCTTGACTAATTGGAGCAGTTATCTCATAAAATGATAATCTAACCATTGTTTTCAAAATAACTTAATCAAAATATCTAGACAGGTGAATAGGAACTCCACTAGTACAGTGGATTATGCTGTGGGCCACACGATGATGTATGTATTTGATCCACCTCGTTCATCTTTGGTGAACCATTATTTCAGTGCATGAGCACAAAAATGAGGAAGATCTAAATCTCAGGTAGACCCACATAAGAAAAAACAGTGGCACTAAGAATGCCTACCCTTGAATTTTACATGGCTACACGATGATTATAGAAAATCTAATCCAATCATGAGGTGGCCTACTAACATTTATACATAGATTTAAAAAAGCAGGCCCATCAATGATTCAGGTGTGTCACACGAATGGAATCCATTTCAAGGGTCAGTCTTGTCATTTACACTTTTCAACCATCTGTTTCACTGGAATTAGGTGGAGTTCAGATGGGTATGAAGGTGGCTCATTTCATTTTTTTAATGGCCTGAGATTACCGTTGCTATTATTGCATGGCCATTCAAAAAAATTGAAGAAAGTGGAGCGTCTTGATCCCTATGTGAAATCTATTTGGACCACCACATGTGTCACTCCATATTAGGCCAGAGGCCCAAATTTCTATTCCAACTGTGATTTAGTGGACCAGATGATTGAAAAGTGTACAGGACATTGCTTACTGACAAAATGGTTTATTTCCATTCGTGTGGCCCACCTGAATAACGGTTGGACCTGAATTTTTAATGACAGTCATAAATTTTAGTAGGCTACCACATGGTTGGATTAGATTTTGTATGATAATTGCAGTGAGCCATGTAAAATTCAAAGGCGGACATCTCAATCCAAACTGTTTTCTAATTTGTATGACTTCACTGAATCAAGGACCACCATAATATCTGTGCCGTACAGATAATTTGGGACAGCCCAACTAGTGGTTGGGATGATTTTTACATAGACATTGAGGTATGGCCTAGATCAACTTAATTCTTTCCATTCCACTTTAAAAGATATTTAAATGTTACTTCAGTTGTAAATAGGAGGAGCGGATTAGGTGCGCCCAGCCTCACCCAACACAGCATGGCCCTGACTGTGGGGCCCATCTTGATGTATATAATCTATATCCATATCATCCATTTATTTTTTCAAATCATTTTAAGGTATGAGCCCAAAATGAAAGTAGATCCAAATGTCAGATGTACCACACCACAAGAAACAGTGTCAATTAACCGTTAAAAACTTCTTGTATGCTACAAGTTTTTGATAAAGATACTTGTTTTTTTCCCTTGTTAACAGGTTGCATGGCAAATAAAAATTACAGTGGGCATTAAGGTGGCCCTAGGAAGTTTTTAACAGTGTCTGTTCAATGACCATTGTTTCCTATGGTGTGGTCCACCCAAGATTTGTATCTGCTTTATATTTGGACCCATGCCCTAAAAAGAGCTGCCAACAAAGATGGACGTCGTCCATATACAATACATATATCGAGGTGGGCCCCACAATTCAATATGGGCTACTCACAGGTTGGGTACAACCCCTTCCGTCCCTGGCTAGGAACGGACAGGGCCCTTGTGGGGCCACCATGATGTATGGATGTCATCCATACTGTGAAAACACGCACACCGTCGATACTTTCTTACGGCCCATACCACACCACAGGAAGCAGCGGTGATGATGATACTCACCATTTAAACTTTCCTAGGGCCCACCGCGATGTTTATTTGCCATCCAACCCGTTCATAAGGTCACATAGACCTGGATCAACGGAAAACGTAATTATCAGCTTGATCCAAAACTTCTGTGGCCCCCAAAATGTTTTCAACGGTGAGTATTTAATCCCTGGCTACCAAATGGTTTTTAACGGTAAGTGTTTAATCCCGCTGTGTGGTCCACTTTGATAAGCTTGTACTCTAAAATGATATGAAAAAATGGATGGACGGTGTGGATAAAACCCATACATCACGGTGGCTCCTCAGAGCCCCTGTCCGTTCCTAGCTGGGACGGCCAGCAGTACCCAATCCAGGTTCAGGTTACACCTGTTGGAGTTGCCTGGATTGTGAGACAGAAGCCCAGAACATACGCTGCCGTACATCTGTTCTTCTAGAATAATCTGAGAACTGGCCTACCATATATATCGCTTTTCTTTTTGGTTGTGACCATCCATGTGGCGATCCGCTCAATCAACGTTCCTGATCTTGAACAATTATATATTGATATCACAGGCCATGACTCATTTACGCAGTAGCGCTAGATCAACTGTCATATCTACCTAGCTGGTGCGCAAAAAATGAGATATCAATCACGACTGTCATATCTACCTAGATGGTGCCCTTAACTTCCAACCAATTGACTTTATGAAATGTTGAGGGTCCGAATATTAGGTGATCCATTGAGCATTTATTAATGTAATTAAGTTTATTAAAGAGCCATCAAGAGATTTTTATCTTTATTTATTAGTTTATTTTGTTATTTAAAACAAAATAATTAGGGCCAAGAGGTAGTTCAGTGCAATTAGGGTTTTCATTATATGCCAGTGGGCCTCATCGATCAATGATCTAAACCGTATATATAATAGCTTGGTGGTGGATAAATCATTGACTTTTTTCTGAGTTGAAAGTGAACTGATGTTTTCTAGGATTCTTTTGTACCGGTGATCACTTATCGAAGGGCTTGGATTCTTTCAATACAAGGATTTCTCAACAGGATCACCCAGTCCTGGCAGGAGCTGTGGGACCCACCGTAATGTTTGTGTTTTATCTACACTGTTCGTTCTTTTTTCTTTTCTTTTCTTTTTTTCCGATCATTTTAGTGATGAGTTCAAAAAAGGAGTATGATCCAAAGGTCATGCGGATGCCTACGGGTTGATGACCGATAAACATCACGTTGAGCCTGGGAAGGTTTCAACGGTGTCATTATTACCACTGCTTCCTGTGGCGTGGCTCATTTGAGACTTGAACCTGCATCAAAATGATCTGCTAGGATGAATGAACGGCGTAGATAAAACACATACATACATCACAGTGGGCCCCACAGAGCCCCTGCCGAGACTGAATCAGACCTGGCAAGGTAGGCCGGTCTCCCCACTCTTCTCAGCAGACGGTCCATCTGTCTCGGGTCCACAATATCAACCATTTAAATCACTGAACTACGGACCCCACCTGACCCATTTATATAAAATGGAAGCCTCAACTGTATTGAAACTTTTGGCCCCTATCCAGCCAACATGCTACTTGTGCAAGAGGCCCCACCACCATTGGGGGATAAAAATTAGGCCAGTCGGCCTAGTCACCTCATCAGATGGGCCATGTGGTTGGAATCGGTGTATAAGAAGGTTTGACTCAACATAGAGGTGGGGTCCACCTAGTGAATGGCTCAGCTCGACCTTTATGGATAAGTGATATTCACCTGATATTAGAAAAAAATAATGTCATTTCATGGTACGAAACTACACGCTTTGCACCAGTTGGCATGTTAGGGACCTGAATAGTCCACAACACCTGGAGCTGGACAGAATCCGACCCGATTCGACGGATCCAACCCAATCCAATCCAATCCAAATCGAAGGCCGGGATCGGGTCGATCGACTAGGCCCACTCAAACCCCACCGTACAACGAGTCGAGTTCGGATCAGTGGCCAATCCGGACCGATCCAATCCGGGATCCAATTCGATTCAGTCCGATCCACACAATGTTCATTCAACACTGTTCTTTATAATGTTGTCTAATTGAGATTGGGATATACCTTTTTTTTGTTTAATACCATAAAATGATCTAGAAAAATAGATGGATGGCATAGATGAAATAAATACATCATGGTGGGGTCTATAGAGAACAGACCACCAGCCATTGGCTGGTGACAGGGGGAGTAGCCAATCCATCCTCTCAAGCCTTAGCTCATGGCTGGAGGTGCATCGAGTACAAAGCTCCGCTAGACTGCCCTCGAAAAGAAAGAAAATGGAAATGGTTCTATGCGGTCAAGCTCATGAGAACTTCCCATGAGGTTGAGCTGTGTGGGCCCCACTGTGATGCGTGTCTAACATTAACACCGTGCATTTGATGGGTCCCCTTTAAATTATGAGATATCTTAAAAATCAGTCGTATAAGGAACTCCCATACCATCTAAAATCAGGTGACGACATTCCTAAAACATATAAAAGCACTTGGTAGGGCCCACCTAAAAATTGGATGCATCTGAAACTTGGTATGACCCATCATCCAACTGGGACACACATAATGGATGGTCTAGATTTGTGAACCACACCTCGATGGGCCCAAAAAATGATTATGAATGTTTTAATGAGAAGGTAACACGTAACCCCTCTCAAATTTTGTATGTGAAGCGATTGGCAGGTGTACCACATTGGCGTATTGACGTCAGCAAGTTTTGTGGGTCCCATCATGAGGTATGTGTTATATTCAAACTGTCCATCCATTTGGCGGGCTTGTCTTAAGGCTTTAGCCTAAAAGTAAGATAGATCTAAAGATCAAGTGGACCACACTGCAAAAAAAAATAATAATAAATAAAATAAAATAAAAGATTCGATCTGAACCATACCCACCCCGATCCAACTCGGTTTCCCTGACCGAGTTGGACTCAGATCGGGTCAGGCCAGCAGTGTAATGGATCAGATCGAGTCAAAGGACCCAGACTCAGTCCCGAATCAGATCGAGTTCGGGTCAATGCATTAAAAGTTTCGGAATGAGTCGAGTTGGACCCAATCCAGTCCGACTCGACTTGATGCTCACCTCTAACAACACTTGCTCTATGCAGCATGAAAAACACACAATCTTGTGGGCCCACCATTTGTATATGTAAAATCCACTCCTTCCATTAGGTCCTTTCGCGGGTTCTATGACTAGAAGAGAAAATCATCAAGAGCCACATCTCAAGTAGGCTATACCATCAGTAACAATAGAGATGTCATAGTTTGTAGAAAAGTGTATATGAAATAACCAACAGGTATCATGATTCATGGTTCTAACTATTCATGTATGAATTAAATTAGTTCATTTACTATTTAAAGTAATCATCACATCGATAATAGTTGAAATTTTAAGAGGCATTAATTTTTTTTTTCACATAATTTTAAAGAAAACATTGTTAATCAATGTGTGTGTGTGTGTGTGTCTATATGTGTGTGTGTCTATATGTGTGTGTGTGTGTGTGTGTGTAAAAGTTAGTAAGAATAATCTCATGTTACTAGTATTATATGTCCATGATATTTTACTAACAAACAACGCGTCAGTCAACGAATTTTTATCACAAAACTTTAGAATAAAATATCTTGACGCCACATCATTTGTCATTAGTACAACAATATATAATAGCTGGTATTTTGGAATTGTCTCAAAAAGCCTATGTTGAAAGAATACTTAGCAAACATGGTATGCAAAATTATACGCCAAGGTTCATGTCGTCAAAGACAACAGGTTTAGTATTTTATAATGTCTCAAGAATAATCTTAAAAGAAAATAAATGCAAAATATCTCATACGCCTCTACAATGAGAAGCATTTATGTATGCACAGGTCTGTAATTTACCTAATGTAACTTTTGTGGTTGAAATGCTTGAGAAATACATGTCGAATTTCAAAAATTGATTATTGGATATCGACAAGGAAATCAATGCAGTATTTATAAAGAATGGAAGATAAATGCTCACACATAAATGGATTGATCGGCTAGAACCAATTGAATATACGGATTCAGACTTTGTTGGGTGCCCTTACAGTAGGAAGTCCATATTAGAATATGTTTTTATAATGGTTGGCAGAACTGTTTGTGATAGACTATAAAACAGACTCTTACGACTTTATTCACTATAAAAACAGAATTTATTGTTTGTTATGGAGCTACATGTCAAGCAATCTAATCACAAAGCTTTATCCAATTACTTCAGGTTATAGATTCAGTTTTGGCTTCTAAGAATCTATTGTGATAACATCGCATCAAAATTCTTTTTTAATAAATAAAAAATTTGTTTCAGTGGAAACTATTGTTCGAATTATCTCTGATATTATCGAAATATCTTCGATATTATCTTTATCTCTAACTCAGCGATACCGATAACATTGGTAGCGATACCGATAATGCTGGTAGTATTAGCAATTATAAGTATTAGCAATGTATCACTAAATATCACCAACGTATCAATATCGCTAATGTAATCATCAATATTTTCAACTATGTAAATTCTAAGTATCGCTTATATTGCCAATGCATCAAAATCGTCAATGTGTTGCCAATATTTTCGAGTATGCAAATTCTAAGTAATGCTTGTATCATAAGTGTATTGAAAATATTTCAATAATATCGACAATATATTGATATCATCAAATTTTTGTTTAATAGAAAATTTTTTATTTCAAAATTTTTTCATGGGCACATGGTTGTATGTAGTGTTAAATTTGTCATTGATAATATTGATAATATCTCAATATTATTGATATCGCAACATGTGAGATATCGAGACAATAATATTTCATTTCCTTTCCAATTGTTGATGATTTCTTTGTGAAATATCATGTGTTGTTAATATTTTGCAATATCGATAAATGTTTGGATGAAAGGTTAGATGGTTAAATTGGCCGAAGGGGATGGTTGGACTGATTTCTTATACCAGCACATGCTTTTAAGGTCCCATTAATGGAAACTTGTTATGTGTGCATTCTTTTTGTAATTTTTTTATTTCTAAATATGTAAATATATACATTTTAACATCTCCTGAAGTTTCGCTGAAAATTTCACTATTTTTCTTATATTTCCCCGCATTTCCAGTTATAAGCGATATTACCGGTGATATCGATATTGTTTCAATATCCCTGGCCAGCGAAACTTGTAGCGATACCGATACTTCGAACACTGGTCGAAACACATAAACATAAAGCTTCTAATTTCAAATGAAAGAATTTATAATAATTTAATATCCATATAGCACACAGGCATAAAACTAATAATTGCAGACACACTAACTAAGAGCTTAGCTTTTACGACATTAAAAAAATTAGTAAATAATATGGGATTGGTTAACATTAAAGATGTGTTTCATTAGTTAGAGAATATTAATACTCCAATTATATGAACTTTTTAATTTACCCAACACGGTTGACAGTTCAATTTTATAGCATGATTGTTCATGTTCCTTAAGGTATAGCTTTTTATGTGCATGATTAAAATATGTCAATATGATACTTTCAAGTTTTTAATGCGTAAGACACCTCTCGGTAGAAATGATAAAACAACTCGAAAATATGTATAAAATGTCATACTAGCCATACAATTTTCATATCATGCACCTATGCCATGAAAATCCATGTCATTGGGAATGTTGATATCCGAATCATGACTGATCTCAATACGATAAAGGCAATGTTGACTGTCACGATCCCATATCAGTGATATTAATAGATCAAATCATTCAGAGTGTTGCTCATGTTCCATAATAGTGAGGGTTAGATTTTGACCACGCAAAGTTTATACTAGACATAAATAATCCATTACGTATACATGTTAATGGCATGGCTAGTCTAAGTAAGAGAATATTAGAAATAATGGGTCATGCATGAAATTGGCAATCGGGCGTGGATATAGACAATTTGGATCACATGATGAGTTTTAAGTGGCATGCACAAATATGTGGAGTGTACAACCTCCCTACGTCTCATAAAATATTGAATGTAACCCCTTATATATAATCGTAATAGTGAGGGTTTCCTCTCCCATGAAAGGAGTGGAGTTGATGAAGTTGGTGGCAAGCACCGTTAATGGGCATTACTTGCCATCGACAATCACACATATGAAATTGATACTCAATTTTCAAATTTACTCACTTTCAAAAGTGTTTTCCAATGGATTAAAGTGAACAATAGGAGGAAGCTCTAATTCCACATCTTCTCCAACAACTTCCTAACAGTGGCATTAACGACAGATGACCAAGTATGCATGTCACACTCCTCTTTCTTCATGTATTAATGTATGATGGTCTAAGATTGGAACATATTAGGTTTATATGTGTGAACATGTCACATATAATTTAACCATGCATCAAATGAGTTTCATATGCTGACAGGTTGGTTAGGTAATAAATTGGACTGCACTATTAGAAGCTAACCTCACATTTCTATTCGTTAATTATTGCTCACCTAATCCTTCTGGTGTACCCAATTTTAGGCCATTATGAGAAAGTCAATAGGATGGTGACATGTGGCATTGCATGAGGAATAAGAATAGATAAAAAGATCTTAAAGATACTTGGAGTGTTTTTTGTGGGATTATAGCTGGTGCAAATCCAGTTTTACACAAAAGGGGATGGTCGACGAAATGTTATGGTTGAGTTACAAGCGAAGAGAGAAATGTAATCGAACCGTTCAAGATACAAATGAGACTGAGGGGAATAAAATCTTGACTGACAAAAGAAGAACCGTTGTGAAAAGAAACATAACCAAAGAAGGATCTAAATAAAAGAAATGATATAAAAATAGTACTTTTTTACTACCATAACCATCGCAGTAATAGAATAAGGAACTGGAAGAATAAGCTGTAACAGAAATCTATAAATAGCAGAGGAAATCAATAGAGCAAGATCATCTCAAACCAATCCAACACAATAATTAAACAAATCTATCAATTTATCTTTTATCTTACCTTATCTTATGAGTGGCGATAATCCAATAGCAGTAATTCTTAGCCTATAATCTTTAGTTGTGATCCAAATTTTTAGTTATAATCCAAATCTATGCACTGAAAGGCACAAAGTAACCCATCTTCGAAGGAAGAACCCCGCCCTCTGACAGATCATAATAAAATTCTGTGAGTGGCTGAGTAAGCGACCGATGTTCTTAGAATCTAGTCATATATGTTCATATTAGATGTATTTAATTATTTTGGCGCTTGGGGTCGAAGTTGATCGGTTTGGATCAAACCGTTATATCGATTCTAGTATGCATGTGCACACTATACATTTACTAAAAGCAAATGAAGTGTCAACATATTTGGCACACCTGATGGGACAAGATAAATACTTGATCATCATCAATATTCTTTTTACATCGACTGTACAAAAAGAACACTCTTGACACTAGTATAATTGTCAGTGCAGTAGTTTCTTAGAACTGAAGAGGTGGTCATGATACTTCAACAGCTGATGTTGCAACTAACGAATTCTCTACTCACAAGGAAGAGTTACAAGTACAATAGATTCCTGAACAAGGGAATCCACCGCCTAGTTGATGTAGAGCAGGTTGCAGACAGTTTCATGGCCAAGATGGCGGTCGATGACAGAAGTGATCCGGACCGTCGGACCTTAGATCGGGCGTATCTTACAATCCGGAATGAGTTGCCTAACGTAAAATATATAATTTTGGGGTAGAACGAGCTACTTTAGCCAACTAACCCACTATGCCGGGTTGCACAGCCCGGAATTGTGAAAAACCCTTGGATCGACAGTCGTTTCCCTACTTTAATTTCGTTTTTACTATAAATAATAAGTTTTAGTTTGATTATAACTCTTCATCCGTTGAGCTTTAGGAGTTGTGTCCAACGTGAAAAGAACTTAGAATAATTAGGGGAACAGTTTGGTGAAGCCAAATAGGATACTTACTATTTTTGGCCGAAAAGCTTACGCACTAGTAGACATCACGACCGTCTATAAATAGTAGGTTTACTATTTATAATAAGTCGCGGATTCTATGAGTTTTAGTTGTAGTTTGATTATGATTTCTTTCCCATTGCTTGGTACCCCTATTTAAAGGGTTGTGAACTCGTTTTTAGTCATCAATTAATCAATTTCAAATTCTCTAAGAATTTATTTCTATTTTTCTGCTTTCTTTCCTCGTGGATTCGAGAAGTCTCTGTGAGGAGTCCAGAGAAGCTCTGTGGATTCGGAGTAGTTATCCTCATCACGTTCATCCCTGCATCACTAGTTCAATGTTTGTTCCACCAAATCCAGATAGACCATCGACATCTCAGGTTGAACCTATTGAGATTACGTCAGCCAAAATGGTTAAGATTATCTCAGGATATTTCTTGATATGACTTTGTTCAAGCAAAATCAATAAGAAAATAATGCGTGGATTAAACAACCAATTGCATTTATTATATCCAGCAACAGAACAACGTCGCTTTCACCTTTTGTTCAAGGGCGAAGCGATGTGGGGGCAATGTTGTACCCTATTTTTTGCCATTATAAGAAAGCCAATAGGATGGTGACATGTGGCATCACATGAGAAATAGGAAGTGAATGAAAAGATCTTCAAGATACTTAAAATATTTTTTACGAAATTATAGATGGCATAAATCCAGTTTTACCTAACAGGGGGTGGTCGACGAAATGTTGTGGTCGAGTTATGAGCGAAGAGAGAAATGTAGTTGAGCTATTCATGATACAAAGGCGATCGAGAGGAATAAAGCCTTATGTGTTGAGGGTCAAATATTGCATATTAGACCCCAGTTATTACCTGAATGTACGTGCATGACAATGTTTAAACGGTCTATTTTAATCGTGTTTGTGTTGCAAGGTGTATTTAGGAGCCTGGACTGAAAAATGGTGCTAAAAGTATAGATTTAATACTCTGAAGTCACCAAGGCAAGGGACGTACTCAAGGGGACCGAAATCGAAGAATTTACGTGCCCGGGATTTAAGAAAATCTAGTATTTCACGCTAAAGAGTCCCGAAATTCATCCAGAATGGAAGATCACAGGGTTCTCACCATCCGTTCGGCTCAAAACTTTATATATGGCCTGAGAACCATAAATTAACCGTACACATAGAATTTCAGCTCTTGGATCCCTATGAAAGTGGCCCAACGGACAAATCAAACCATAAACCGTCGATTTTGGGCCCGCCTGATATCTGGATATGCTTCAAATTCGGTCTTAACCCCTTAAATAGGGTGATAGAATGAATGGACGGAACAGACTTCTCACGAACATCATGAGTGACCCCACACATACACTGCATGTACATAGGGTACACGGGCAATAGACGCACACCGGATCATTGCTCTCGGTCAAAGGGCCTTTGACCGATGCTTTCTTTAAGAAACCGGATTCTCCACGGGGTCTTGACGCATGCCGTCCGTTTTTGAGTAGTGGGGCCCACTCATCATCCAAATGGAAGATCTGAACTGTCCAACGTGACCAAAGGGTATGCTTGACCCGCTTCTAGGTGTCCTTTTGGCCGCATACACACATATACACATATACACGTGAATCGTTGAAAAATGCAGGATGGACGCAAATTGATTTTATACAGTGGGCCGCACCAAAACTCGATAAAAACCACCCCTTATGGACTGAAATATTACCAGAAATCCAATTAACGTGTCGGATTTCATTAAAAACATCACTGTGGGGCCCACCGATCATCGCAGTGTCAGTTTTTCACAGGCCGTGCATCCGAAAAATCCAGATGTTCTGGGCCGTTCTGCGATCATGTCCGTGATCGGATTCACCATCTGAACCGTCCAAAGGCGAGATAGGGTAGCCATAACCATGTCCAAGAAGTCGTTTTTGAGGGATATGGATGGTTAGCCTTTTAAAATTCAGTTCAAACACAGCTGTTCGTGCGTTTCTCGCTGCAAAAAACAGAGGTCGGTTCTGCTAGCCGACCGACTCTCCTTGCTTTATAAAAGGGAGAGAGAAAGAGAGAGGCGGAGGGGAGAGTGCAGCCGTGGAGGCATCTTTAGACGTGGGGATCCCAGGGCAGCCGTGGAGGTTTGGATGTGGAGGAAGAGAGAGAGAGAGAGAGAGAGAGAGGCCAGCTTCAAAGAGTTTCATCTCTTTTCTTCTTTATTTTTTTCCTTTCTGGTAATGATTTTCAGAGATTTTAACTTGATCATGTCAGGCTAAACCTCTTAGCTAGGGCTAAGAGGTGAAGCTTGTAGCGTGATTGGGGTGTTAGCTTTGCTTTGATTTATATTTATTAAACTCTCATTAATTCTAATTTGATTATAAGGAATATTTTTAGTTTTTAATGGTTTGTTATGACTCAAATTACAATAGATCTGCAATAGCTTGAGATATTCTCTTTTCATGTATTGAGATTGTGAACTTGAGAACCATGTTGTTCACCATCGTCTCATGGGCATAGTTGGGTGATGGAACCCTTCCTAACTTTCACAATTTTATCATGATTGGCTGTGAGATTAGTAAATTGTTATTGTTTGTCATAGTCTCCTGGGCATGGTTAGGTGACGGAATCACTTCCAAATCTGCACTAATCATATCTGTTGATGATTAGATCCATGAGACATTCAAAGATTTGACAAATCTCTTCTTACCAATTGGATAAGATACGACTCTAATTCCAGTTGTGTCTTTGAATCAATGCAAGGTAGTTTCCCAATTACTATAAGTAGAGGTGGGCATGTTGGACTCCAACTGGTGGATCCGACCCGATTCGACCCGACTCGGTACCGTTCTGAACAGAACCGACGGCCTAGATCGGCCTTGATCGAATCTGTCCATCCAGATCCGATCTTTTTTCGGGTCGGATTCAGATAGTGGTGTATCCAAACAGAACCGATCCGAAAACCTAGACTGAAAGGGTCCGACCCGACCCGACCCATGATGTAAATATCCCTCAAATCCTATTTACCACTCACGCATCTTTTGGCTTTTTGTTTGGTGCCAAAAAACTCCGCGTAACTCTATTTCTCCATCTCTCTCTATATTTGTCTCTCCCTATATCTGTCTCTCCTTGTCTGTTGAAGAAGAAGGCAAGAAGAAGGCTAGCTAGATGTCTTGCAGTAGATCAAATCCCTCTCTTTCTGTCGTTTGGTCTTGGAGCTTCATGGGATTTCTCTGTTGGAGAGAGATATACATTGAGAGCTGTTGCCCGTTGGGTTTTGTTTTCTCTGTTAGAGAGTGATTTACATTGAGACGGTTGGAGAGAGATATACACTGGGAAATGATGTATAGCTATATGAAAGAGAGAGAGAGAGAGAGAGAGAGAGAGAGAGAGAGAGAGAGAGAATAGTAGCAGTCATTGATTAAGAATGGCCGGCAACAGGCTCTCGTATTTTGTCTTGTCAGTGAGACCCGGAAGTGTATTGGTTGGTGTAACATTAGCAAGTTTTGTGGGTCTAATTACGAGATATGTGTTATATCCAAACCATCCATCCATTTGGTAATATCATATTAAGGCTTGAGACAAAAAATAAGATAGATCTAACCATTAACTGGACCACACTACGGAAAGCAATGGGGGATTGAACGTCTACCATTGAAACCCTTTTTGGGTTCACATAAGTTTTGGATCCATATGAAATTTGTTTTTCCTCTTTATTCAGGTATTTGTGACCTTATGAACAGATTGAATGGAAAATAAACATTATGGTGGGCCCTACAAATTATTTAACGGTGAAAATCATTATCTCCACAACTATTTGTGGTGTGGTCCAGATGATCTTTGGATATGATCCATTTTTTTAGATAATGCTCTAAAATGATCTCTGAAAATAGATGAATGGTATAGATATACTAACTACATCACTGTGGGGCCATGTAACTTTGATCTCCTTTGAACCGTTCGTACAAGTCGGAGCTCAAGGAGCGTCAGTGTTCATGTTCACATGACACGTGCCTAGAGCAGCTGTATAGCTGTAATGAGCTGGGATTGCATACTGAGTGACTCAATACGCTTTTATCATATCGAGTTAAACTCAGTTGGGCCTACCACGAATGTATGTGGGTTATCCACACCATCCATCCGTTATTACGTATCATTTTAGTGGTTGAGTACAAAATATAAGTATGCCCAAAGCTTAAGTGGAACACACCAAAGGAAACAGGGGGAATAATGACTTCGACCGTTGAAACCTTGCTAGGGCCCAAAGTGATGTTTATTTGTCATCCAACATGTTCATAAGATCACAAAGACACAGATGAAGGGAAAACACAAAAATCAGCTTGATCCAAAACTTTTGTGGGCCTCAATAAATTTTCAACGGTAGAATTTCAATTCACACTGATTCCCGTGGGGATGACCAACTGAGATTTGGATATATTTCATTTTTGGGCTCCAGCCATCAAATTATCTATTAAAATGGATGGACGGAGTAGATAAAATATGTAAATCATGGTGGACCCTATAGATCAGTACACAATCCACTTCTTAACGAGCTATAGACGAGCACGACACGTATTGTATAGCTGTCATGAGCTGTAGACAGCAAGTACTTAATTAAATTAGAAACAGATTTTGTACGGAGTTATTTTATCGCACTGAGTAAACTACGTGGCCCGTCTTGAATTTTTTTTGGGTTTATCCACACCGTTCATCAGTTTTTTTAGATCATTTTAGTGATAGATGCCAAATTTTAAGTATATTTACTAATCAAGTAGATCACACCATAAGAAACAGTGGGAGTAATGATTTTCACACCGTTGGAAAAACAGACGATCCTAACCTCGCCCAATCCGATTTGACTCGGTTTTCCTGACCGAGTCGGACTCGGATCGGCTCAGACCATGAGGGAATCGGGTCAGTTTGAGGCAGATGACCTGGACTCGGTTCCGGATCGGATCGAGTTCGGGTCAGGCCCTGCATATTTCAGTCTAAGTCGAGTTGGACCCAATCCGATCCGACTCGGTCCGATGCCCAGCTCTAGCTACAAGTGGATCCTTGGCACCCTAGTTCCCTACCTTTGAATTCTCTAAGTTTTAGATTACTATTTCACCTTTATTCCCTCATATTCAGTTGATTTAGATTTCATCTTATTCTAGTTCTAGTTCTGGTTATTTTCAGATTACGTACAAGTTTCAATCCCTTGGGATTCGACCTCGGTCTCACTGAGTTTATTACTATATCACAACCCTATACATGGGGAGTAAATAGTCGACATAAGAGAAACCATCGTAAAAAGAAAACGTAACTAAAGAATGATCTAATTAAATAGGAGAAGGATCTAAAAAGACTTTTCAACTATCCTAACCCTTGCAATAATGGAAGAATGAGTTGCAATAAAATTCTATAAATAGTAGGGGAGTCAACAGAGTAAGATCATTTCAAAACAATCCAACACAACAACCAAACAAATCTACCAATTTTTTTTTATCAGCTTATCCTAAGAGTAGTGGTAATTCTTAGCTATAATATGTTGCTATAATATGTAATTGTAATCCAAATCTACACTCATGGACTAGATTTGTCCTATATCACACAGTGCTTTCAAGATACACATTCTCGCAGTTGCTCTTAGTAATCGATTGTGATTTTTTTTTTTATCCTTTTTCCTTTTGTTTGATTGCATTGGTATTTTGAAAGCTTTTTCTTATAGAAGACACATAGTAGTTTATCTATGAAGGAAGGACCCCATTCTCCAATTATCGCTGAATCATTATCAAATTCTACAAGTGGCTGAGTAAGGGACTAATCTTCTTAAAATCTTATATATATTTATATTGGACGTATCTGTTTATTCCAACGCTTGAGGTCGAAGTTGATCAATTACATTGAGTTGCTATATTGATTATGGCATGGCCGCACGTACTATGCACCTGACAAAAAGCAAACCGAAGTATAGCACCTTCAACCTAATTTATGGGTAAGAGATTGTACAATGTGAGACACTAATCAAGATGGACGAATTGGATCTTGCATGCATTTAAAGTTCTAACACATGGTTAGATATGTAAAGGAGCTTCCTTCTATCAAACCTTCCGTTAGAAATTGCCAATTTATTTTTAGAAGTTTGCTACAATTCCAATGTATCATTCGTCATAATCACAGCTGTTAAATATGGGCTTAGTTTTAGTGATCCACAATGTTTACATGATGGGCCTCAACGTTGATGGGACACCCCAAAATAAAAATCTCATATTAGAATCTTTCAACACGAGTCACATTAGTATGATTTCTAAGATATGTACCACAACCAAGTCGACCCAGATGAAAGGTGATGTATGTATGGCATCCGAGCCATACTTCATGTGTGACACACCGTGCAGATCATCTAACTAATATAATCAGGCCATTCACTTATTAAATGGGCTTCTCATTAACCAAAACAATGGACAACCTAAACTACAATTCATGATTTTTATTTTTATTTTTTAAATTTTCAGACTAGCTTTGTTTTTGTCATGGTCCCCAAAATATAGATAGAGAAGTCCTGTTGCCTAAAACAAAGTTGGCCGACTCATCACGAAACCACAATATTAATAGGACATATAAGTATAGACGACCTAACATTCTTTTGTGGGGCCCATCACCAGATGGATGTATCAACATCTCGTTGCTCATGTGCACACATGTAAATGAGTTGTATCGTACACACTCCCTCACGTGAAGTACATGTGCCACATGGCCAGTGCGTTCTACAATGTGTGGCATAGGACATAGGCAAACATCAAGTGGGTCAATTTAAGGTAACTCATATCTGAATTTTAAAAGCCTGTGACCCTACGGGAGTTTCAACATCTTAGTATGAACATATCCATGTGCGTTCCCATTCTCTCTTACCATTTTAAGGTATGAGCTCAAAATAAGGCAGATTCAACACTAAGTAGACTACACCAAAGATGGCTCTTGCATTTAATGGTTTTGCTTCTTACATTTGGAAGCACTTAACTGAAATATTGTAGCCCAAAATTGGTGTTTTAATGGCTAAAATTAAAATGCATTATGTCACTTTTAATACCCTTCTTAATATATGTGATATTTGACATAATAATTATAATAAACTCATTATTTATATATATATATATATATATATATATATATATATATATATATATATATATATAAAATACACACATGTATATTTAGAGTCATGCTCACTTGCACACCTATGCCCGTGTACACCTTTGCACACTTGTCATGCACGTCTAATTCAATTGGTCCATGTGATGCGGAATCCCATGGAACCCAAGGGACAAATTTTCATGCTGATCTAAAATTCTAGTGGGCTATAGAAAAGAGAAATGAAAATAAAGGGAGGAAGCTATTTTCATTGTTCATGGCCCACCTAAGTTCTGGATCAAAGTGAAAATTGAGCCTAGGGTTTCATGAGGTACTGCTTCACGTGGACGGATTTTGGAGTCACATCACATATGAATATATGATTTCTCAAAAAAGTTCACACGAATTTGGTACAAATTGGTGTGATTTGGGGTGAGTGCATATGTGTGTGTGTGTGTATACACTCATTACCACCATTTACCATCAACCAAACAACCCCAGATGGGGTTGCATACAATCCACATCAAAACACCAACATTGTCTTGGCGTGCAACTCTCCCTTTACTGACAGTGGAATGTTCCTAACCTTTTTAATAAGTGGCATAGAATAGAAAAATAATAGCCATCTGAGCCGTCCAATCAAGGCCATTGCTGATGGTGCATAGCATAAATGTCACACTGATCAAATGACCTTAACCATCTAATGAGTGGCTATTAAATGGATGGTTAAGAATAAAATGATCAATTTTCATAGATAAAATCATATGGTTTGGATCATCCTATCAGGTCTGATAGGATGAATAAATGATGGGGCTTAAAATTTAGGTAGTCACCCTGCATTCATGCCAAACACTCAATTTCCATACATCCATGTCACACATCAGCAATAGTCCAAGCATCTTATTTTACTGGGTATGCTGCATAGAAATGCTCCAATGCTCTTAGAGAGCTATAAGTTATAAGTACCCTTAGTTGTATCAGTTCACTTTTGACTGTTCATTTGATCAACCTGGACTGTCCATTAAGTTCAAAATAAATTTCATACTCTATCAGACCAAAAATTGTACTAATTGGATTATCTAATATATCTTTGATTTGGCCTCATTTTTTACGGTCATCCATTTTCGAAGCTATGGATTGGATGGTTAGAATTGCCTAACAAAAGTGATTCTTTAGAATAGTAAATAATCCGTAATGGGCTTTGACAAATAGATGGATTAAATGGTTGATTGGATTTATTTTGTATAAGTGATTGTAGCCATCCATGTAAAATAACATTGATCTAATGGTTCTTATTCATCGGATTGACGTGATGTTTACATGGTAGCTCATTAAATGTGTGCTTAACCTAATGAACAGTTTAGATCATTGGATTGGACAACCTTAGTTTCCCAGTGCACCTAGGAGCACCATAACTTATAGCGCTTGAGAGCACCGGAGCATCTCTCGTATCCGTACATGGTGAAAACTTTTCCAGAACTCATCACAGTGGGCCCAAAATGTGAACCGTCCATGTGACGAAACACCCAATGAAAACCCTAAGTCCTGACTTTCACTTTGACCCAAAACTTTTGTGGGCCATGGAAAAAGAGAGAGACAAATCAAGGGAGGAAATAGATTCCTCTCCAATGGCTTACTAAAGTTACATCCAAATCTATAGCTCAAGTGGTAGATTGAGTGAAAGATACCTCGTTTCAACACTGAGGTCTTTGTATACGGTGAACCGTGATGGTGATTCCACGGGGTGCTGCATCACATAGCTAGGCGGTTCATATAGGTTTAGGTTTCACAAATTATTTATTTATTTATTTATAATTATTATTTTTTTTAAGAAATAATATGAAAACCTGATGATGAAATCCCAATCTAAGGAGATGCTTTCACGTTTGTCGCTACCAGGAAAAGCATGCACGTGCAAATCGAGAGAGCGTACACCTCAGTGCATGAGACAAGCATGCGTGTGGGAGGGTAATGGCCTACAACACTTGTTTTATGCAGTGCCAAAACCACGCGAGCTCCGTTGGGGCCCGCCATGCTGTCTATATTCGCAGAATGCGAATTGCCTGCGAATTCCCAAAAAGTTCATGCGCTTAGAAGCTAGATGGGGCCACTGTAATGTTTGTGACAATCTATCATGTTCATTCATTTTTTCAGCTTATTTTAAGACATGATATAAAAATAATAATAAAGCAAATTCAAAATTCAAGTGGGCCGCAAATCAGAAAACAGTGAGGATTGAACATCCACTGTTGAAACATTTATTGGGCTGCATAAGTGTTGGATTAGAGTTATGTTTTTGTGTTTTCAGGTTAAAATGACCTTATCAAAGGTTTAGATGGCATATAAACATCATGATGGACGTAGGGAGGTTTCAACGGTAAGCATTTCCTCACCTTCTCTTTTTCTTTTCATGTCATTTGTCTACTTAAGTTTTGGATGGCCTCATATCTTAATTAATGTCCTTAGACTGGTAGGAGAAAACAGATGGACAGATTAAATTTCTCACAAATGTCACAGTGGACCCCACCTAATTTCTCACCACAATAACTTTCTATAAAAGGGTTTTGCAGGCTGTCCATGTTCATTGTACATACAAGAGATCAACGGTTTAAAAGCTCGACCATGTGAAATTCTACCAGTAACTCTAAAGTCACGTAGAATAGGTAGGTTTGGATAAGATTGAATTTTTCTCAGGAGAAGGACTATTTCCCCCTCTCTACATGAGACTTCAATTATTTATTTATTTTTTATTTTTATACCAACAAGGCACCTACCAAGTAAAACCATCCCAACTAACCATACTATAAAAGTATTGAAAAGCAAAACAAAAAACAACTGCTCATTCACCAGAATTGCACGTACCAACTTACGATTGGATATCCTAGTTTGATGATCTAAGCCCTTGGTCTATTGTTTCTGACTATGAATGGACCACCTCTAGTATTTTTATTTTTCTCTTCAAGACGAAGAGAAATCTGACTATGAATGGACCACCTCTAGTATTTTTATATTATTTGAGATTTATTGGATTTTATATATCCATCCATAGTAGATACCAGTAGAATATTAATGGTCTGGATTATTTAAAAATGGACCATACTTGTCAAAATTGAAACCCAAGTGTGCTAGCCTATCCACCACTATGAGGGCATGTTATTGCAAACGGTCCAAATTCCCCTCTAATACATGTTTTATGCAATAGTGAATAAAACACCAAATCTCTGTGGACTCTACCATGTTGTAGATGTAAAATCAACTTTGTTCATCAGGTCAAAATTATTTTGACCGTGCATATAGAAGTTAAGTTCGATTACAAATTCACATGGGCGATACCAATGGGAGCAATGTTAAAAAAAAAAAAAAAAAGTTCCCAAAACTTCTAAACTTAAACAATGTGGCCCCACTTGAGTTCTATTTCAGTTTGATTTTTCTCTTTTCATCCTGTTTAGTTACACTTGATTAATGGCTTTGATGAAAGATCCTTATCAGTTACACTTGATTAATGGCTTTGATGAAAGATTAGCACCACGGCGGGCCATGCACAAACTTAGTAACCGCATTCCATCTTCATTGTTTCATGTTGTGTGATTCATATGAGTTGTGAATCTAGCCGATTTTTTACCTTAGAATGTAACATGGAGGATAGAATTTCTCAAACAAAATCATTTATGTACACAACATAGCATGACTCACAACCTTAGGGTAATTTTACACACAATTGTTCTAGAGAAGTCTAGTCAATGAAAAAGCTCTAGTTTCAGGAGGACCAAAATACTATACTACACTTATTTTAGGTGCACCTAAAACATTGAAGCTCAATGGCCCACCATGTTGTTAGTTGACAACCATTCCTTCCAACAGGTGTGCCCCTAATTTCTAAGCTCTAGGGCAAAAAATAAAAATATAAAAGAAAATAAGAAAAAAGGAAAATGTAAAACTCAGGTGGGCCACACCATAGGTCACCTAATGGATATAGCAGATTTCTCATATACAACACGGTGGATCTGACATAGATTGGGTGTTTTACCACACTGTCTAAGACTAGTGTAGCAAACAATTCAAGTTTTAATTAAGACTGATGTTGCCTGACACATGCAATATAACACCTAGGGTTTTTGAGACACCATGTTGTATAGGTTAAATCCATTACTTACCATAAATCCATTACTTACCATACATATTTAAAAAAATAACATATTCATAAAAGACTCATATGGGACATACCAATAGAAATAATGTATAATTGCGCATAAAACTCTTAAGTTCATGCATCATTTCTTACTTGAGTTTTCGATAAGGTTGATTTTTGTATATCACTTTCATCCCGGTTATTCACACTTGATGAATGGTTTCAATGAAAGAAACATCATGGTGGCCTTCGACATTGACTTGTGGTTGGCGCTCCATCCCCATTGTTCCCTATGATATGGCTCACCTGAGTCATAGATCCATGGTGCATTGTTTAGAATCGAGGAGCATACCTAGCGAATGGAGTGGATTTCAAATATACAACATGGTTGGCCTAAAGAGTTTGGGTGTTTTATGCAGGGCATAAGATGGTAGTTGTATCTGATTAAAATCCTTGTTTCCATGTGTGCAATGGGTATAACTCTTAGGATGGTTTGCCACCATGACCCATCCATCTGATGTATGGCAAGCTCAGCGTTATATATTCCAACTAAATTATAGGGGCTGTAGATTGCTAGCGAAACCCTTTTGCAGGAACTTCCTTTGATAGTAAACTAGAGGGGGCCACTGTAATGCTTGTGAGAAATCCACCGTGTCTATCTATTTTGCCAAATCATGTTAGGATATGGACAAAAAAAATAAGGTAGTCCCAAAACTCAAGTTGGCTACATGATAGGAAAAAGTAAGGATTGAACCTCCATTGAACTTTTATGGGGCCACATAAGTATTAGATCATATTAATAGTTTTGTGTATTCAATGTTTTAGCAGTGGAGATAATTACATCTCCCAATAAGTTTGGGAGACGTCTCTCCCTAATCTCTCTCTAACTCTCTCTCTTTTGTGCAAGTATTCGTACATCCGTACATACAACCATTTACATGAGGTCAAGTCTGTTTCTTTAGGTTTTGGAGAATCCTTTGTCACATGACGTGGCTCATATATTGAGGATCATAGGTTGACAAAGGCATTCAATTGGTTCATATTTTGAGATTCCTTGTATGAATGAGAGAGAGGTAAGGCTTATATTTCTGTTTCTCTTATATCTATTAAAAAATAAAGCTCCGTGTTGTTGCCCCGTAGAGTAGGTATATTGTCGAGCCACGTAAATCCTTATGCCCCGTCTCTTGTTTTAGTCCAGCTCCTTTGTCTTTTGTTTAGCTATTATATTTTGTGTTTTCGTTTCGCCTACATTTATCACGTGCAGGCATTTTTTTTGTAACAATTAGTATTAGAGCAATTGGTTGAGAAACCTTTTAGCACAATAATCAAGATCGGTTTCAGTGTTTGTTTTGCAATTACATTTCAGATGCATGGATCGAGTTCTATCAAATTCGAGGTGTTCAAAGTTCGATGTATCCAATTATACATTGTAGAAACTGAAAATGAACGTGGTGCTGGTGAAATAAGGATGCACAATTGCAATTCAAAGAAAAGAAAAGAAGCATGTGAAGATGAAAGATGAGGTATTTGATGAGAAAAATTAATTAGCCATAATTGACTTTCTTCTTGCATCGGATGATTCAGTTTTCTTCAACGTATCTAATTAAACTACTGCAGAAGGTTTATGAGACAAATTACAAAACTTATATGAAGGGAAATTGATGTTGAAAAAGATATAATGGGTTTAACACCCTGATTAGCAAATTGGCGGCAGCGGATGTAAAGATTGACGATGAAGAAAATGTCTCACTTTTGCTCTATTCATGTCAGATTCATGGGATGGTTTGATTATGAATCTTAGCAACGGTCCAGATCTCACTATGGAGTCAATCATGTCCACATTGCTTACTAAAATGTCTCATAGAAAAAATGCATGAAAAATATGCTGATAATACTATGATAGTTAGAGGAAGATCCACTAAGAAGGGTACTAGTGGGAGAGATCAAATGAGATAAAAGTCTAAAGGGCATAAAATAGGTAAGTGTTAGAATGACGGAAAGAATGACTACTTGCGCAAAAATTATAAACTCGATAAAATAAATTAGGAAAATTACAAACCTAAATCACATGATCAAGCATCAAATTCAAAGGGCTCCCAAGAAAATTTAGTCGAGAAAGACAATTCATTTGAGGATGGGAAAATGTTGTCTATAGTGATTCTACAAGAGAATTTAAGCCATCAATGTATCTTAGATTCAGGCACTTTGTTCCATATGACTCCACATAGATATTGTTTCTACACATATCAGTCATGTGATGACGACACATTTTACATTGGTGATAATAATGTGTAAAATTGTATGGATTAGAGATACCAAAATTACAATGTTTAATAGTATCATGCGTATGGTTTTTTGGTATGTGATACGTATCAAACCTATAGAAAAGTCCTCTGTCATTAAGAAAGTTCGATGAAGATTGCTATAAAATTTATAGTGAAACTAATTGATTAAAATTTGTAAAGGAAGCAATGGTGGCGATGAAATGAGAATTAATGAGCCATTTAAATCATTTGATTGGAGGTACCATGGTTGACGATTCTATTATTTCTAATATTGTGACAAACTCTGCTACAATTTGACACAGGTAATTGGGTTACATGAGCAAGAAAGGACTAAATGTACTTCTTGATCAAAACTTACTTCTTAGTTTAAAGTTTATTAATTTATATTTTTGTGAGGATTATCTATTTGAAAAGCTTCATATAGATCATCTTCCTTCATCCATTATCAAAAGTAAGGATGTTTTAAAATATTTATTCTGATACTTAGAAAGCTCTAGTTAAATCTTTGAAATGTTCAAAGTACTTTGTTTCCTTTATTAACAATTTCTTCAGAAAAGTACGGGTTTACATATTGAAAAGAAAAAATTGTGTTTTTAGTTATTTTACTAAATTTAAAGCATTAGTTGAAAATCAAAATGGAAAAAAAAATGTTTAAGAACTGATAACGAAATATAATACACATCGAAAGATTTTAATAATTTTTATAGTGAGCAAAATTGCAGGTACTAATACCAATACCACCAAACTTATAAGTTTTGAATTATGATTAGATCCTTAAGGGGTGAATATAACATTTTAAAATTATTTACTAATTAATTCAATTAAGCTACAAAGTAAGTTTAAGATCATAAATTGTAAAAGATACAATTATATGTGTAAAATAGTCAATACTGTGAAATAGAAATGTCAAGTGCGTGTGCACTGAAATAAATACCTATTATATAATCTATTCATGCATCAATAAAATATGAAAGAATCAAACCACAAGTATAAATAGAAATGCATCATCAATTGCAAATACAATGATATATAATTGTTCAACTACTTGCCTACTCTACTCTCGGATGATGAACACAAACTCGAGTTTTCTAAATTACACAATCTCACACGGTTTTCAATATGTTCACCATTAACTTTTACAATCCCACACAAGGACTCACATATATGCTCGTTAGTGGCCTACACAAGGTCTTACTCGATTAGTCCTATATAAGAATTAATCCATACACACACCCGTCGGTGGCCTACATAAGAACTTACATGTACATACCCATAAGTGGCCTATACAAGGACTTAATCGAGTTTAAGTCTCAAACTCTAGAATGGTTCTACATAAAAACTAAACACGAACACACCCGCTGGTTACCTGCACAAGGACTTTGACTCCAAATAAGTTAACTCTAAACAAAAACTCTTATAAGTTTGGATGAGCATCTTGATAACACAAGTCTTGAGATATTTCTTCAATCTTGAATCGATTTCTCTTTAGCTTCCCCTGTCACGCCCCAAAGTCGGAAACCAGGCTCACAAAATTCCGATCGCCGAATCCGGTGCCGACAGCCTCCATAGTACCCCATTCTCGGTTCTTAGCGCCCATACACCAGGTTCCGATCTTGGGATCCTGCAAGGAGGATTTTCAGTATGAATTTTTTTTTTTTTGTAATGGAGCATAACCACAAGCATAACTAAGTCACAAAACAACATCACCACATATTCACTATATCAAAAACTTTAAGTACAATGCGTATGAAAGGAAAATACAATATAATGAAAGTAAACTCCAGAAGCTCGGCCGCACGCTCCAAGCTCAACACTGCTGCAACCTAACGCCACCTGCACGCATCTATTGTGCATAAGCTTATAGAAAGCTTAGAGGGTAGTGAAAGTGTGTGTAAGGCGAGTGCCAATTATACAATATCAGAGTAATGCAGAGATATGCGGCTAAGTCCATGAATGCTATCAGTTATACCAAAACTATGTAATGCAAGGCATAAATGCTATCGACCATACCAAGGCCATGCGATGCGAGGCTTATGTAGCCAAATGTCATATGCGAGATATAAAGCAAGCGTGTCAGTACTCATCAAGTACACATCAGTATAGTTCCTCTCTAGATATCACCGGGGTCTAATACACTCACACTGACTGCCTCCTCCCTAGCTGCACAGTCAAGCAAGTGGAAGAGACCACACTATCCGCCTGACCAGTAGTCTGTCAATACCTACCCGGCTCGTCGATAGCGGACTCATTTGCGAGCTGGTCAAACTCAGCCAAGCTTATAGCCCCCTCACTCGGGCGGATAAGGCTACATCCCCTTCTAACCGACCACGACACAGTGGGAGACGCGGCCTACTGGTATTCGGCACTCGGGCGCTCGTGTATCCACTCGGTCTAGACGTTGGAGCATCTCTTGGTACCAAAAAGGTTATGTGATTTTCATCTAAGGACATCTTAAGTGCCCACAATGCTAGAATCAATATTTTCGGTATCCGATACGACCATCCACGATGTGTCTGTGGAGGTCACGACCTTGATGTCGCTAGGGCGAGCAGTGATCAAGTCACATATATGCGAGATGCATGAGTCACACCATACAATCATGCAGTAATCCTACGCGTACTACGCAATCATGTGGGGCACTCCGTCTCATAAGGAGTCCCGTAAATGTTTCAGCCCAACGACTTAGCTATGATCAAACATTCCTCATATCAAGCATACATATGATGCGGATGGGTATGAATCATAAAGCTATACTAAGCATGTTATAAAGTGATGAATTATCAACAAGTATGGGCCTATCAATGGGCCCTACAGAGAATTATAATGCGGACATTTAACCAACATTATTCTTACAATGTGGACGTCAAACCAACATTGCTCCCAAGGCATGGCCTGCCATAAATACCATTACATAAACCATGGGGAATCACACATTACAATGGACCTATATACGTCTCATTGGGCCTCGACCCGTAGGCCTTAAATACATCAAATGGGCCGCCTTATATGGGCCTTATATAAATCGAGTGGGCCGCATCAATGGGCCTTATGTACATTGCAATGGGCCATATCCCATTGGCCTTTGAATACATCACAATGGGCCTCGTAACATGGGCCTTACATATATCAAGTGGGCCGCATTAATGGGCCTCGCCAAAGGGCTTTATGTACATTGCAATGGGCCATAACATATGGGCCTTAGAATATATCAAAATGGGCCTAATCACATGGCCCTTATGTATCTCAAATGGACCACACTAATTGGGCCCCATGTATATCAAATGGACCGCACCAAATATAAGTGGTGATAATGATTTCCACTATTAAAATTCTTAAGGCCCACCATAACATATGTTTTCCATCCCACTTGTTCATTCATTAAGATAGTGATAGATAAAGTGGAAACAACTATCAGCTTAATAGGGAACTCCTATGGCCCTTAGAAATTTTGAACGGTGGACGTCATTGTCCACTACCTTAAATGGTGGGGTCCACTTGAGCTATGGATTTGACTCAATCTTTAGCTCATGCCCAAAAATGAGCTTTAGAAATGGATGGACGGTTTGGATGCAGCAAATGGATCATGGTGGGTGGACGGTGTGGATAGAACACATACATCAGGGGTCCACTAGCCGTCCAGCAGCCCAGCAAACGGCTAGACGGCATGGAAAAACACATACATTTAGGTGGGTTCCACCGTCCACCTGGACGGTGTGAATAAGGCACATACTTCACTGTGGGTCCCATGTGGGGCCCACCATAATATTTATTTGCAATCCAACCCGCTGGTAAGGTCACACGGACCTGCATGAAAAGGAAAAACAAATTTCATCTTGATCCAAAACTTTTGTGATCCCAAAAATGGGTTCCAATGGCAGACGTTAAAGCCTCACTGTTTCCTACTGTGTGGGCCACCTGAGCCATATATCTGCCTGATTTTTGGAGGGGGACTACTTCAAGAAGGGGCCCACCATCTGAACGGAATGGATGTTGAACAAACACCATGGTGGGGTCCATGGCTGGACCGTGGGTCCCTGGCCCGTCAGCCCACAGCGCAAGATGCCTGCGCATCCTCTCCCTGTTAGCAGCAGTAGCAACGCTGTTGTTGTTGTTGTTTTTTTTTTTTTGTTAAAAAAAACGAATTTTCGTGGTTTTTCAAAGGTAGGGCCCACATCAGCTAAATCCAGCCTGTCCATTGCACTCTATGGCTCAAGACTGTTCCAACGAGCCTAATATCCAATGTTTTTCGGCGCATAAAAAAATGTCAGGGTGACTTTCAACGGTAAAAACTAATGTTTTACATGCTATGGCCCGCCCGAAGATCGGTTGGACTTCATTTTTCGGCTCAACGCCTAAAACGATCCTCTGAATGGGATGGACGGCATGGATTGGATACATACATCAAGATGGGGCCTACACAATCGGCCCACCTAATAAGCTTGAAATCAAGCTCATATTTATTTTCACGTCCAGCGTCCCCAAGCTCATATTTATTTTCACGTCCAGCGTCCAGGGGACGCTGGACGTTCTGGTGCATAGGAACGTTTAAGGTGGGCCCTGCTCAGGTGGGCCACCACATGGCTAGGTGGTGTGGAACAACACATATAAAGTGGGCCTCACCTACCAATGACTTGGATCCAATACATACTTCGTGGTGGGGCCCATCCAAGTGGGCTACACGACCATATCATCACACACAAAGATAAATAACTAAAAAGAGAGGGAGAAAGAGAGAAGATAGAGGGACACGCGTGATGGAGGGACCCCGGCACTATGGGCCATCCGTTTCAAGCATCCAATCATACATCAAGTGGGTCCCATTGCATGTGGGCCCACCAAATCAAAAATTAACGGTGGAGATCCCTTCTCCACCAAGATGTAAGGTCTAGATAACCTCTTTTCATGAAAGGAAAATAAACATCATGATGGGGTCCATGGAGAATGGCCCCATCATGGAATGATCATGAGCATCAAGGTGGGCCATCAGCCACACCTAGGGTCCAAAGTGAGATCCATACCATCAATCGGTAGGCCTCAGTTGGCCCATCATCAAAACATGAAAAATCTAGCCTAATGAGCACCCACCATTCGATCTTCTTGGTCCGTTGGAATGCCAATCTCCTTGTGCTTCACTTTCATGGAGAGGATGAGAAATGAAGAGCTAGGATGATGGATTTTTGAGATGGAAAGGTGGGCCACGCAATTCATATTTTTCTCTCCATGAGAAGTCTTGGACGTGTGCACCTCTTGCTAGCTTGGGAGTTGTGTTGAGAAATAAGAGAGAGAGAGAGAGAGAGAGAGAGAGAGAGAGAGAGAGTTGTAAGGAGAGAGAGTGATGGATGTGAGTGATGGGTGAGGTGATGGTGTACTTGACATGTATGGGTGTGTAAGAGAGAGGGTGTGAGAGAGTTGACTTGGTGGTTGCTTGAGGATGGGGTGAAAGGTGATGTGTACTTGACATGAAGTGATTGATTGATGGGATTGATTTGACATGTTGTAGAGATTCTCTTGGGATTGCAACGCGTGGTGTTTTCTTCGAAATAAACGTCGGCCCACATCTTCCGGCCAAAGTATCGCATCGGTGCATGAGTCACGGCGTTAGAACCGCGGCGACGGTGCGGTCATAATGATATAAGTCTCGGATTAAGCCGACTCAAATCTATGGGATTCGACTTATGATCGCACGCAAACATTGGTTATACGTCGCAGGTTGCCGGAATTCGACGGGAATGATCGCGGCAGTCGACGGAATAGTACGAAATAGGATACGGGTCTTACACCCCCGATCTTTGAAGTAGATCTTCTTCAATTCCTAAATTGGTTACCTTGTAATGATCTTCCTATTAAAAGTGCCAAGGTAATAAGAGAATGGGATGATAATCGAATATCTTACAACTAATGGGATAGTTGGTTCCAAATAGAGATTCACCTACATATGCATTCTAGAGGATGATAGACATACGAGAAAAGGTGGCATGGGATTATCAATGGGCCCATGTAAGAAAAATCCACATCGAACCACCACAATGCTAATATGACATGCACGGTATACATCAATTGCGCCGGATCATGTTAAGAAATTATTTCAAAAATTAATTCATATAAAGCTCAAGTGGAAACAGGAAAGACCACTCTTGAAGCTTTGGTAAGGCCAAAAGCCAAGGTTTATGTTGATATTTGCATTATTAAAGGTTTAGATAGCATATAATGGCTATAACGCCATTTAAATTTATTTTTTCAACTTGTAAACTCATATACAACCAATAACCTCATACCCTTTGGGTAATTTAAGCAATTCTCAAGTTTTATCATTATGTAGAGCTTTCATCTTATCCTCTATAAACACTCTCTATTAGCTAGCATTCATAGATTTACATGCCTCTCGGTATGAATAATACTCATAATACTCTTCTATCATGCAAGTATAAGCCGTAACATAATTCTTGAGTTAAACAGAAAACTTTCTTCGATTAACCATGATTACTTTGATTTTCAACACCCGGTATCTCCTTTGCATGCTCTTTATCAACTTCATCTTTAACGATATTATCAACTTGTTGATCTTCTGAATCATGTGGCTAATTTGTTTGAAGATTCTAATTCAATTATCTCTTGTAACTCTGAGCTCGACAATTATATATCTTCCTGCAATAAATCTTTATTAAAAATCATATCTTTGTTAATTGTTAACTTGTGGATGGTAGGGTCTCACAATCTATACCCATTTGTTCCATCTGCATAGCAAAGAAAAATACACTTTTTAGACCTCACATCTAACTTAGTACTATGCTTTTTGGAATTTTATACATAAGTGTCACAACAAAAAATATGAAGGAACGAATAATTAATAGGTTTTTTAAAATACACCAATTCAAAAATCTTACAATCAAGTATGGTCGTATGAAAACGATTTAGCAATTAACAAGCCGCATTAATGGTTGCTACTAAAAAACACTGCTCGAGCCTAGCCGAACTTAGCATGTTCCTAGCACAATATATAAACATATGGTTCATATGTTCTGCAACTTCGTTCTATTGTTGAGTGTAATGTTTCTCAATGTCATGCTTGTAAGTGTATCGCTTGGTCAATAATGTGTGTGTATGTGTCTTGAGTCAGTTGAGCCCTATTAGAAGATAAAGACATCTGAAGACTTACATCATCAAGGCGTAAAGATTCAGATAAATTAAGGTGCCTTGGTGAACTTAGCCCTATATTCCTTTAGTTTTAAAACAACCTGTCTTTAGATGATTCACTTTAATAGGAAAACATTTTATTCATCATCCCAAGCCTAAGACTTAATTATGAATAAGTTTACAAAAGCTTAAAGAGATTTAGAGCTACTGATGGTAAGGAAACAAAATTAGCATAAATCAGAGATCCGTCGATTGATTTGACTACTTTATCAATTCTAGTTGATTCGATCAATATATATTGTCTATTCAATCAAAAGTACCAAAAAGTGTCCAACAACCAAAATAACATAAATTCAGACACATCAATTAAATCAACAATTCCATCAATTTATGTTTATTCGAGTCGATCAAATGATAGACTCACCGTTCGAATCGATAATTAGCTATTATAGATCCATTAAAGTACTTTTTCCATAAAATAGACATTTAGACATTTACAAAAAAGATGGGTTTTTGATGGTTTTAGAACCTCTATGTGGATAACTCTTATTTTCCTCATTTAAGCTCCAATTCATTGAGTTCATGTCAACTTCTTTATGATTCATCACTCTATATAAGCATTTCAAGATCTAATTGAAGATATACATATTCTCTTACATTCTTTAGAGGTTAAACACTAAATTCAGTCCTAACCCCTTTAGTGTGAGGTTAGTATCAGCGTCGGTGCTTTTTTATTTTTATTTTGTTAGCTGGTTAGTACACCCCGTTGTCAGTTCACATATTATTGTTAGCCACCCCCACTAGGGAATCGAAAGCAAGACCTCAGTGTTGAAACGAGGTATCTTTCACTCTGTCTATCACTTGAGCTATAGATCATGGTGTTTTAGCGTCGGTGCTAGAAAAAAGCTCCATGGGCCTAATATGATATATGTGTTTTATGCATGAGGTGTCCATTTGCCCAATTCATTCTAGGGCATAACGCCCAACAATGATGCGGGTCTAAATATCCGCTAGACCACACCATAAGAAACAATGGTGATTGAATGCCTATTATAAAAATAAAAAAGAAAAAAAATCATGGGCCATGAAAGTATTGGATCAAGTTGATTTTTGTGTTTACCCCTCATTTATGTCTGTGTGACCTACTCAACAAGTTGAATGGCAAATAAACATTACAGTGGGCCTCCTAATGTTTTTTTAACCGCGAGCGTTCAATCACCACTGAAGTGAGCTAGTAAAATGGACGTACGGAGTGGATAAAACACATAATGATACGTTATGGTGTGTACACAGCACCGGCTAGTACGGAGATCCCACTACTGGAGGGGTCGCCACCGAGTTCGTTATCAAGCATAGTAGGAAATTCCCATCCGACCCCGGTCCCCTCGCCACAGGAAAATCATTGAACGTGGACTGTTGGCAGGTCTGTTTTGAACCGTCCACTTCCATGAGCGGATTGATGGTGGACCACCGACAATATACATCATTACCTTAAACTTCCATCCTTTCTAATTCCACCTAATGCAACCGGCCAGACACGCCCTTGTGGTGTAGCTGCACTATGTGCTAAGAAATTTCTGACGCGCTGGCCAGCTTAGCACGTGTGCAGCGTGTGAATTGGAAGTAGATGCATTGACGTCATGTGATATGTTTTATATCCAAACGTTCCATCCGTTTGACGAGATCGTCTCAAGGCTTGAGAGGAAAAATAAGACAGAGGTAAATACAAGTGGACCACACTGTTAAAAGCAGTGTGAGATTGAACGTCTACCATTGGTCACAGAAGTTTTGGATCAATATAAAAAAAAATTTCCTCTTCATTCGGGTCTTTCTGACCTCATGAACAGATTGGATGGAAAATAAACTTTATGGTGGGCCTACGAATTGTTTAACGGTGAAAATCATTATCTCCACTGCTATTTGTGGTGTGGTCCAAATGATCTTTGAATATGTTTCATCTTTTTGATAATGCCTAAAATGAACTCTACAAATAAATGAACCGCGTGGATATAATAAATACATCACTTTGAGGCCCATGTAACTTTGATCTCCTCTGAACCGTTCGTACAACTCGGAGCTGGAGGAGCGTCAGTGCCCGTCTTCGAGCGACACGTACCTGCAGCAGCTATATAGCTGGTGTGAGGTACACCAGCCAATCCGCTTCCGTGTGAATGCGCGTGTGAGTGGGCGAATCCCACGCATGAGTTGACAAACTATCGAAAGCGGATTGCTTCCTGCCCCATGTGGATGGATTCGGTCCAGGTTGGGGTTCTGTGGGGCCCACCATGGTGTATGGATTTTATCCATGCCGTCTATCCATTTTTCCAGATTATTTCAGATTATGAACCCAAAAATGAGGTAGATTCATGAATCAAGTGGAACACACCATAGGAAGCAGCAGTGATAATGACACCCACCGTTGAAAATTTCCTAGAACCCATCCTAATGCTTATTTTCCATCCAAACCGTTCATAAGGTCACATGTATCTGGATGAAGGGAAAACACAAATATCATCTTGATTAAAACTTATTTGGCTTCCAAAATGTTTTTAACGGTGGATGTTCAATTCCTATTGTGTGGTCTACTTGAGCCTTGGATCTGCCTCATTTTGGATGGATGAACTGCACGGGTAAAACCCATACATTACGGTGGGCCCCACAGAGCCCCTGCCTGGACCGAGTTCGTCCAGGCTCATGCAGGACGCAGGCCGCCTGCCAAAATATCTCATCAGGCATAGTGCTTGTATAGGAGTCGAGGAATGCTAATCCAGCCGCTCATCTTGAAGCGCCAAGCATGGACGCATCAAACGTATCCACTTAGCTCATGGTTTGGATCTCGAACGTTCATAAAGTAAGCTTTACGGTGAAAGTTCACTAAGCCAAAAGAATAAGAAAAGTAGACCACAGGTGGGCCACACGTACAACGAAATAGATGGCCAGAAATGCTAATCAATGTCGAATATACATGCTTCCTTCATGATGGGTGGGCCAGCTTCTTCTTCTCTAAAAAATGACACGTCCAATCCGAGAACTTCTAAAATAAGCGTCCCGGATCCCACACTCGCCTTGGCACGTGCGGTCCGTTGGCGCTTGGAGTTTGCGCGTCTGTGTCTTGTGTCCCACAGCAGGCGGAAAATAGAACCTTTCTTCTGCGTAGGTTAGCTAAAGTACATCCCAACGTACTGTTACAGCATCTACATCGCGCCATTAGCCTTTAGATGAGGTCATAATCACATGAATCAAACCATGTACATGGTGGGCCTCACCTTGGATGGACGACAGACAAACCATAAAAGCTAAAAGATTGGAAAATTTCAACCGTTCGATCATTCAAAGCTATTCCTTTTGACGGTCTGTTTTAGCCATTGAATAATCAAAGGTTTGTAATATTTAAATCATTTTTTTTTCTTGGGAATTTCTCATCCAAGATATGGCCCATCTTATAAACGGTTTAGATCATTGAAGAGTTCCCTAATTCATCCTTTAACATCCCGATGCAACCGATTGCAATTGGTGGGGATGTATAGTAGCGAATCTCTTCTGCTGTGCTGTCTCATCTCAACGGCCAGGATTACGCGGCAGAAAATCCCATTAAAACCGAGTGAGTTCCATCGAAGGGAGTTACGGATCCGTTCCCTCTCCCTTCGGTCTCGCCTGACCTTTTTTCCCCTCTTGACTCGCCCACCCTCCTCTCCTCCTTCAACCCCCCGTCCGTCTCAAACCCTCGTACTAGAATTTTAGAAATACAATCCAAACGTAGAGAAAAACCCTAATCTTTCTCTCTCTATCCATCTTCTCTTCCATTTCTGCATATGTTTCCTCCGGAAACCAGAGCGAGATCGAAAATGCAAGTGATAGGAGGGCGATGAATTCAATTTCCTAAGGAAGATCTTCGCATCCGGTCGCGATGGATTTTCCAGATCCGAAGGAACCCCTGTCGATATGCCTGCCGAAGAAGAACTCGAATTCTCCTTTGTCGTCGCCTGTCTACCGTTTGATGAATGGCGCGGGCTCTCCTCCTTCGTCCTGGTTCGAGATCCGCCTTTTCTACGTCAGGATCACCCCCTGTGCCGTTGACGCCGTTCCCAACCTCCTCACCCTCTCCCACCTCGGCCGCGAGGTCGGAGCGGCCCTTGAGATCAACGGCTCCCGTATCCCCACCGCCGAGACCGCGTCCCTCACCCTCCGCCGCGATCGCATCGACAAGGAGTCCTCGGAGGTCACCTACGTCAGCACCGACAACGTCCGTGTAACTGGGGCCGTCGATTTCGAGGTGTTCGAGAAGGAGGATCTGATCCTCTGCGGGTCGCTCGAGAGGATGGAGCCCTCGTGGAAGAACGGCGGTGTCGGGTTTGATCATCACCATCATCAGGGCCTGGATAATGATTCAAAGACCGGGTGGAGTATGGATTGCTACTCCGCAGCGTCGCTCACAACAGGATCCTCCGCATTCTGCCAGCCTAAGCTCGGGATTTCCTCGCCCTCCATTGAGGTGTATGTCGCTGGTTGCTGCTCTGGATTCCCCCTGATTCTGACGAAGACGATTCATTTGAGTCCACGGCGGAAGCCTCTGAGGCAAACGACTCTCGACTCTATACCGGAGGATGAAGAAACGGGAAGAGAGTATAGGAGCATCAATGGCTTTCTTCGCAACCGTACGTTAGAGGTAAGAAGACAACTGAACTTCAATCAATCTCTTTTTCCTTTAAAAAAAAAATAAAATAAAAAATTCTTTAATAACAATGTCGCTTCTTTCCTTAATTAGATTTTTTTGATCGATTCGCTAATTAATGCCAATACGAATTATAATTTATAAGAATTTTTTTGGAAGGATTAATTTATGAGAAATTTCATCTTCAATGAATATTAATTTTTGAATGTATTCTTATTAATTTTTTATTTTTTAATATAATTGTTCAGTGGTGAATCATGGCAGGCATTTTGTCTTTTATATAGCTATCTGCAAAAATATAGATATGAGAAGCTTCTCCACAAAATAAATAATAAACGAGCAAATGGCAAAGAACTAAGATTCCAAAAAATAAAAAAGTTTAATATGTCCACATACAAAACAATGAATATCTTGCAATGATTATTTCAAATAAAAACCGCAATTGATGGGAATCCACATCAAGGTTCGACGATTGCACCTAGTTGATTTGATTTCGGATGCCAACTGTTTGAAGTGGGATTATTTGGCGATCATCAATACCAAGCCTTTAAAGATTGCCTCATGTTGTAGGGGTTGCCGATGGATATAGATGCACTAAAGGCAAAATGGTTGATGTTGCAGTTTAGATGAAGATGGCTTACCATGTTCTAGGTCTATTCCACACTTTGGTTTTTCTCTTTTCTAGCAGAGATATTCCTGGTGGCATCCTAGGGCTCTCCTCTTCTGGCTCTTCCTTGTGATTTCCCATTTTTAGCACATTCACATATGCTTGTTAGGCAAAAGGGTTATATATTTTGCATTCTCATTGGCGGACCCAGGCCTGGATAAAGGTGGAGGGTTGTGCCAAGTTGCTAGCTGCTGTGAAACTTTTGCCATAACTTTCATCATGAATCTTGACAATATGATGATGTAGAGACTTAGTTGCATGATCCTTGTAACTAGGTATTGCTCCTGATGGATTACGTGGTTTAACACACCACGGTGGTTTGTTGACGTGGTAAAGTTCTGTGGCCCCATTGTGATGTATGTGTTATATCCACACCATCCATCCATTTTTTTAGATCATTTTAGGGCATGAGCTAAAAAAATGGGGCAAATCTAAAGCTCCAGTGGATCATGACCTAAAATGATCGGCAGGAGGAGGATCTTGACAGTCGATAACTTCCAGAAAAGAGGCTTGATGCTCCCCAACGTGTGCTTCTTATGCCTCTCTATAAAAGAATCAGTGGATCACCTCTTCATCCATTGTTCTTTTTCCATGATTGTTTGGTCCAACATTCTCCAATCGCTCGGCCTGTATTGGGTATTGCCTCAGTCGATTGAAGCCCTTTTCTAGTGTTTGCACGGAGACTCGGTAATGCAAACCCGAAAGGGAAAGCAAATAAATCAATAAGAAAATAAAGAGATTGTGGAAAAGATCCAACAATCCTCTAGCAGGATGCTAGAGATCACAACGCAAGACTGTGAGCAAGCTCAACAGTCCTCTAGTCTAGAACTAGAGATTACTTTTCCCCCCTTCAACAGCCACCATAGAGAAAAGAAGAAAATTTCATAAAGAGAATATTGATCAAGTTGTCTTATTCCATAGGACAGAAGTCCTATTTATAATCAACCTTACAATCTGTAATAAAAGATATGAAATCTGAAAATCTATGAAATAGGAAAACTCCTAAGTAACAAAGCTTTTTATAACTGTGAGCAAGCTCAACAGTCCTCTAGTCTAGAACTAGAGATCACTTTTCCCCCCTTCAACATCCACCATAGAGAAAAGAAGAAAATTTCATAAAGAGAATATTGATCAAGTTGTCTTATTCCACAGGATAGAAGTCCTATTTATAATCAACTTTACAATCTATAATAAAAGATATGAAATCTAAAAATCTATGAAATAGGAAAGCTCCCAAGTAACAAAGCTTTCTATATTTAAGAAAATATCTAAAATAAGAATCTATGAAATAGGAAAGCACCTAAGTAACAAAGCTTTCTAAAATAAGAAGATACTTAGATAAGAAAATATTTAAGATTATTCCCTGTCTAAAAATAAAGATACGAAAGAAAGAGCAGATTTCCTAATCTAGAAATTTGAAAAAAATGGAAAGTGATGATGACTAAAAAAGGAATGTGGTCATTTTCTTGTACACACGTGCGGATTGTGCTCTCATGAGATGTGGGCCTTTTCTTCGAATCTTGATCCATCGGCACGTGTGGCCATTTGGTTGCATCACTCAGGTGGTTGCCCCTCTCCCCCACAAATGGAGACTTGCTTCCTCCCTTGGCTCTGCTGTGGTCCCTCTGATTTTAGAGAAACAACAGGGTATCTCGGAACCAGCAAAGTTCAGCTAATAGGGTGTTCTGTCAGGCCTTTTGTTTCTTATCTGAGTGGGAGTATTGATGCTTTTTCCTGGTTGGGTTGTATTTTTCTCTGCTCTTTTTTTTATTTTTTATTTTTATTTTTTAATCTGTTCCTTTTCCTCTGTGTTCTTTCTTTCTTTGTTGGCCTCTGGCCTTAATAAAATGCATCATCTTTCCAAAAAAACAACAAAACAAATTGTGGAGGAAGTAGGAGGGGATTGAGTTGCGGGATCATGGAAGCTTCAAAAAATGTTAGCACGTGTAAAAGCTTATTGAACAGGAGCAGGAGCAGGAGCATGGCTTGAAGTGTGAGCTTTTAGCTGAGTTTTGAGATTGTAATGTTGACATCAATTGTCTTGGAGATAGTGGCCAGATCCTAATTTTATTTTGTCTTTCTTTGTTGTCACATGATCTGTCTCAGTTTTGAAGTTATTAGTAGCATCCTGCCTGTCCGTGACCAATCCAACATGTATCTACCTTTTGCTAGTTTCTTTAACCTGTATTTCTTAGGATGGGGAAGGGCAATCTCAAGTTGCCACCATTGATTGCATTATTCAAAACAAAAGTAAGGCTTCATTTGCCCAGATTGCTATGATACAGAGATACTTCTACATACCCAAATGATAACGATATTGGTAATGGATACTTATTGGATATTTTCTAGGGCATCCTAGTAGTTGTTTCATCATTGTTGACATTAGTGGATTTGTGAAATTTAGTGTTCTAGAATGCCAAAGAAATTGTTTATAATCTAAGAAACTGAAAAAATATGTCATTTTTTTGAAACAATGATAACAAATTTTATTAAAAAAGATCTAAAGCTAAAAAATACAAAGAAAGATAAAAACAAGAAAGAACATAACTTACAACTCGAACTGAAACACTGGAAACTGCGCAACATCTAAAATATTAACTGCATGTGTCCATTCTATAACCTCTTGCCTAGCCCTTTTGAGAACTACTGGAGGACTGCACCTATGATTTTTAAAGCATAAGCTATTTCTTTCCAGCCAAATGGTCCACAGCCTGGCTAATAAACATAAGAACCAAACTCGTTTCTCAACTTTTGACCCCTGCCAAGCCAAGAAGAGTTGATCAACTGAACTTGGGAAAACCCTTTGGATTCCGAAAAGTGAGAGAAAGCCGCTCCAAATCGAATATACGAAAGGACAATGAATGAATAAGTGGTCCACAGACTCTGCATTATTGGAGCATAACAAGCATACATTTGGAACCCGTCACAGTTTGGGAGAACGACTTCTGTCGTGGGTTTGCTCCCCACATACACGAGTTCGAGTCCCCTCCCCGTGGATTGCCCGATGCATGTGGTTGGCAGTTGATTGCGTGCATCCATAGGGAATAGTCTCGCCTTGAAGGGGTGGGGACATGCTGTTGTTAAAAAAAAAAAAAACATACATTTGGAATTATCATTCCATGCTTTTGTAAGTTATCGACAGTGAGAACCTTCTTTCTGCCCACCAACCACGCAAATGCTGCTACCTTGGATGACACTCCATAAAACCAAACATGAGTTGTGGGACATTCACCCTGCTGTGCATACCCCCCTAATTCCTTGTAAAGATACTTTATGGAGAACTTTCTAGATTTGTCAATGAGCCACACAATCGAAGCTTCCTTCGAAATAGTTGGGAGCCTAGATGGCAAGAGAGCCAAAAGCCTTAGAAACTCCTCCTCTTCATCATTAAGGTTTCTTTTGTATAGAAGAGCCCAAATTGCTTCTTCACCTTGAATGGAAAAACACTTTTCTACGAACACATTCGCGTGTATGGCGATACGGGTCCGGCTGCTACGGCCCTTGTAACGGCCGTTACGGTTTCTTTTTTTATTAACACTCCCTGCCCCGAAAACCCTGTATCTACCTCGTAATGTCGAAAAGAAAAATCTGAAAAACTTCTATCTACCCCATAACAGACCATTATGGGGCTGTTACGACCCTTAAAGGGGGCGTACATGTCATTTTTTCCATAGCGGCTTTTATGACCATTATGACCCCGTAATGTGTAACGGTTGCCACCGTTACCTTTACGTAATGACCTTTACGGCACACCATGTTCCCAACCTACACATCTGACCAAAACCGGATCTTCCTACCATTCCCAAGTGAGAACCCCAAATTTTGCACTTTTATGAAAGAACACTGACTTCCATAATGAGGAGGCCCTATGCAAAGAAGACTCTTTAGTCCATCTACCCCCTTCCCCAACATCGTATTTTCTACCCACTACTTGTCGCCACAAGCTTCCTTCCTCTACTCCAAACCTCCAAACCCACTTTCCCAACAATGCCTTGTTCATTACCTCAAGATTGCACAATCCTGCACCTCCTTGAGTTGTCGGTTTGTACACTTCTTCCCAATTTGGCATATGGAATTTATGATTATCTTTGATGTCTTTCCATAAGAAATCTCGTCTGATCTTGTCTAGTTTAGCCAACACTAATTTTGGACATTTGGATGTGGACATAAAGTAAACTGGAAGATTGGATATTGTCGATTTGATCAGAGAGAGCCTACCACCCAAAGAAAGATGTTTATCCCTCCATAATGAAAGTTTTCTAAGAAATCTTTCAATTATTGTGTCCCACAATCTTTCAAAAAAAAATTATTGTCCCCCACAAATGCTTAGCCGGCTTCCCAATGCATAAGAGAAGCCCTAGATATGGAGATGGAAAGGAACCAGAGCTATTTCTGAACCGAACTGCAAAGCCATTAATTTCCTCTACTGAGAGACGAACCCCTAACATTTCACTTTTGGCCAAATTGACTTTTAATCTCGAAATACCCTCGAAACAATGAATTATTGTCCCAGATTATATACTTTCCCATCTTCTGCCTCGCATAAGAGTAATATGTCATCTGCGTATTGCAATTGTGAGATTTGGAACCCTGAGTTATCCACTTGGAAACTTTCCACTACACCCACTAACTCCCCTTGGTCTACCATCCTCCCAAAAACCTCCATCACCACCACAAATAAGTAAGGAGATAATGGATCACCTTGTCGCAACCCTCTAAAGGATGAAAAATATCCTTTCAGAGCTCCAGTAACCATAATCGAGAATTTTTCCGATTGAATACATACTTGCATCCAGTTCCTCCATTTGTCACCACACCCCAACTGCATTAGCATATAATCAAGAAACTCCCAATCCACATGATCGCATGCCTTCTCCACGTCGAACTTGCAAGTGATGCCCTTCTTTCCTTTCCTTTTACAGGAATCAATACATTCGTGGGCAATAAGAGCACTAATTGTCTACCCTTCACAAACGCCCCTTGAGCCTTGGAGATCACCCTCCACCCTACCCTCTCCTCTCTCCCTTTCACCTCTACAATCTTTCCGTGTGAATACTCATCCTTTTGAGAAGAGATTTGGAAGGTTGTGATCACTCATCAAGGCATATTCCGCATAATCAAAATCTTCTCACCCAAGCATGAGAAATGGAATCTCTTACTGAGGATGCTGTTTCCAAGAAAGGCTTTTTTTTTTTTTTTCAAGAAATCTATTTCCGCATACTAGGGATCTGCCTGTTCACGTGGCTTTTGTGTCTTGGGTGGCCTATCGATCATCACCCCTGGGTTGTTCGATCTCACTGCCCCCAGATAGCTACTTGCCACACGATCTGCATCAATTTCAATTTTGGGAGTTATTGTAAACGATTGGAGAAAATTTAGTGTTGGGATTTTGTTGCGAAACAAGAGGAACAAAACATAAATTTCATGTGATTAATTGTAAGGTGAAAAGCCAAGCCCCATTCTATTTTGATAATAGATAGGCTTGCCTTGCCAGAGGAAAGTGACTCGCCTAAAAGAGGAAGATGAGGATGGTCAGGTATTGTTAAAATCTGGAGAAATTGGGGCTAGCTTTGCAAGACTGTAAAGCTACCATGAGAATTGTTGGATGGATCATTGTTTTCTTCCTTCTCTTGATTCCCATTCCTTTTGATTAATTTGTGATGCTGATTGGTAAGTCCTTGAATTTTTATGCTCTTTCTGCTCATGTTCCGTTGATGAGTATCAATCAATAAACTAAACTTGCAAATCCGTCATTAAGGTCACGAGAGAGGATCGGTTGACTTGATTGAAAACTCATGGGCTTAATGAAGCTGATGAAAAATTGTAATGAAGAAGTAGTCCCTCCTAAGGTTGATTACTGGGATTCACTGCCTGTGCTTTTATTATTAATTCTACTAAACACCCTACTTTTTGTAAAGCCGCCGGGAACGCCCCCTGCAGTCCATAGGAAAGTTCCAATCTTGTAGTTGAGTTCTCTTTTCCAATTATGCCCTTCTTCAGAGAGGTATGCCTTTCTGATGTTATGCATCCCTACTGTTACCAACTTGGAACGAGCATTGGAACCCCATAACCATCCACGCCATGCATCAGGTGTGCCCCATCTTGAAGACTAATTGGTGTAAATATCAGGTTAGTCCATTTATCAGGCATGCCACGTGTTCATTGAATGTGAAACATTGTGCCAAGTCTTTTAAACTTTCTGCTGTTTCCTAAATGTGTGGTTGCATGATGAACTCACCAGATAGATTTTGTGCCATCTCATCTAGATGCTGGGGTCCAAAATGCTGCTCTTCTTGGTTGCATCTTGCTAGTTTGCCACATATATCCACAGAGCTGAGATATGGTATGGTGGTACGCTGAAAAACCCAAATATCGCAATCAGGACCCTCCATCTAGTGAGACCTATTATGGATCACCTATTTCTATAAAGGCACACCTATAGGCAATCCTAGTTTTTCAAAATCCCACACTTCAGTCCTTAAACAATCTTATTTTCTACCACCCAACGAGGTTTGGGCGAGTGGCCGTTACCGTGGGTTTGCTCCTTATAGGTGTGGGTTCGATTCCCCTCATTGGCATTACCCGATACGTGGTTGTTGGTGATTGCGTGTATCCGCAGGGATTAGTCTTACTTCAAAAGAGGTGGAGACACCTTGTGTCTTAAAAAAAATAAAAAATAAAAAATAATAATAATAATAATAAATCTACTATATTTTTGTAGGGCACTAACCAGATGGGTATGATTAAGTTTGTGGGATTTTAACATGGAGTTGACAAAGATTTTGGAAGTCCTTCAAAACATACATGGTAGTTTTGCAGCAGGTGCATCTATTCTTTTCTGTGAGGCATGTGTTGGCATTTTTGCAAGACCCTGCTTGCCTTGAAGAGCAGGTTTTAATACTTGTTTTCATGTAGGAGGGGCATTCCCTCAAATGTACTTTTTATTATTATTTTAATATGTGAATTTCATATACTGTCTGTATTTGCCGTATCCTAGTAAATTATGTACAAGTATGTTTTCATACAACACAGACAGGTTAAATTTTGTAATACTTATCTGCTTCTCTTTCCTTAATAAATTACAAATCCTGAGGTCATTAGATTTGTTGGATACTTTTGGAAGGCTCTATTTTTTACTTGGTATTTACAATGCATAAAATTATTTGGTAAACATGTGCTACTCTTAATCTTTCTTATTTTGGGATTTTCACAGGTCACTGACGGGGAAAGTGATGGATATGATTCGGAAGGGAAAATTGGGCACGATTTCTATCCCGAAGGTAGGTACTCTGATGATGATGGCCAGCTCACTTGGTTCAATGCTGGGGTGAGAGTTGGCGTCGGAATTGGCCTGGGGATGTGTTTGGGGATCGGCATTGGTGTCGGACTACTCATGCGCTCATATCAGGCAACGACCAGAACCTTCAAGAGGCGGTTTTTCTAACTCCCAGCGAATTAAGGAACCACAAGATTTTGTTTCATAAAGTGGTTGATTCCCTATAATATCTCATGTAGGTATGATGAGTTTTGGCACATGGGGTGGAGATTGTACAGTCTATTATTAATGATCGAGGCTTTCTTGATTAGGAAGAAAAAAAAAAAGCTCTTGAAAAATTACCGCTCTTTCCCATCTCATTCTTGTAGTTTGAGGACAATCTTTTATCCATGTATGTTGTTTTAATTGATAGTATGATTTCGTTGAATGTAACATAAATTGATTTGATTGTTCCAACTAGAGCTGTACACGAGCAGCAAAAGCTTGCTAACTCGCTCGACTCGACTCGAATAAGCTCAACTCGGATCGAAGCTGAGTTTGAACTGAGTTGAGCTGTTTTTTGGTGCTCGAAATGAATTTGAGTCGAGCTCGAGCTTGCCCTTGCTCGACTCGGCTCGACTCGAATAATACTCGAACTCGACTTGGTAGGGTATATATTCCCTTTAAAAATCAACCCAATCTCCCATCAGCCATCCTAACGCTTGTTCGGTCTCCTTAATAAAATAAAATAAAATAAAATCCCTCTCTTCGTTCCCCTATCTCTCATCAGTCATTACCCTTCTTACCTCTCTCTCTCTCTCAAGTTTTAGCTGCTCGATTGCCTCACTGTTCTTCTTCCTTCAACTGTCCGGCAACCTTTCTGGTGGCCACAGCGATCGTTCGGCGGTCTCTGCCCTGCCCGGTCGCGATTTCCCTTACCATTCTTCTTCTTCTTCTTCTTCTTCTCTCTCTCTCTCTCTCTCTCTCTCTCTCTCCCGCTCGCATTGCCTTGTCCAGTGGCCACCTCGCGCTGTTCAGCGTCCCTGCCCTGCCTAGTGCCTCTGTCTCTGCCATAGCTCGTTCGGACTCGAAAATTCTGCTTGAACTCGGACGAGCCGAGTACAGTTGTTGTTTCGAGCTTGAAGGTCGAGCCGAGCATGAGCTGGGCAAAGTTCGGTTCGGCTCGACTCGTGTACACCTCTAGTTCCAACAGCGAAGAAGATGGCATTTCATCTGTGGCTAGAACCACCCACTCGATACAACCAGATCCACAGCTCAACTGGCAGGCTAAGTGGAGATACCTCGTTTCAACACTTGAGGTCTTGGTGTCGATCCCTAGTGCGCTGCCATGTGTTGTTTTGCTTTAGGGGCCATGTTTGGTTGCACCACATGTCATAAAGTATCATGAAAATTTCCACCAAATTAGACTCGATATAAATTAAATTTTTATCCCTTGGGCCAACTCAAGGTATGGGACTTTTCTCCTGGTTTTGAAGTGCATCTGAATTCATGTGCGCTGCCATGTGTTGTTTTGCTTTAGGGGCCATGTTTGGTTGCACCACATGTCATAAAGTATCATGAAAATTTCCACCAAATTAGACTGATTAATCATGAAATTTCATTCAATCTGGCGCAACCAAACACAGCATTATCCATGGTAAAAATTTGTGGAATCTTTTTGTCTTTGAAGGGAAATGCTCCGTTACTTTCAGAGCATTGTAAATTATAGTGCTCCTATTTGCATATCTTCACTTGGACGGTAAAATCGAATAATCTGAACTGTATATTAAGTCCAGAACACATTTCATAAACTACCATGCAACATCACACTGATGAGATTATTTATTGGGACTATTTTATGTCAGCATATTTGCCTTCCATATTGAAGGACATTCATCAAATGGTTAATATTTGTCAGATTGTTGTCATATTTGCATGGTAACCTAATTAGTAGTCTGGATATGGACTTATGGACTGTCCAAGTACCTAAATGCAATTAGGAGCACTATAACATATTTGAACCAGTTACACTTACACATTTGTTAAGGGCTAACGTATCCTCCAGAACAGCCTGATGCAAGGCTATAATCGGTGGTGAACGATTTATTATTTCAAATCCGATTTTTGAATCTTGCTCTAAGCGGAGAAATGCTACCGTGATCAACGCAAAGGCGGATTGAAGTGCATATTTGCAACCCGGCAAACCATACGAAATCCATGAAGGCAATTCTTCCGGAATGGCTCGCTGAGAATATGCTTTGTCTACTCAATCATGTGGGCCACATAAGGTCCTTTGGCTTTATCTTGAAGACTTCCATAAAGCTTCTCTAAGAGTTAAAGAGGAACTGTTGGATCCCATCATTAGGGTCCTTAAAAAGCAAGTTGGAAGATGACACACAACCATCAACGAGCAACAAAAGAGGTCTCGACTCTCAACATCACCCACGCCAGACATGCCAACCTCCCCCATCTGAGCCGATTGTGAGCTGAGACCCACCCTGCTGATGACCTGGCGCAAAGTCCAGGTACTCATCAGGTGGGCCACCTCTATTAAGGAAAAGAATGGAGAAACTGCCAACCGGGCATTGTTCAGTGTTCGCTTGCGGCCCACCTGATGAGTCGACTTTCCTGATATTTGCTTCAGGTCATCTGCTCGGTGGGCCCACCCTATGAGTGGCTCAGATGTTCCATGAACGCTCCATGTCAGGCGTGAAGGTGCGTATGGGGGTCATCAATCATGTTGAAGTTTTTGACTCTTTTTAAGTTTTTAAAGCGGATGCGGATGGACGGGGATTGCGTGGTGACCGGGCACTACAGAGTGATTCGGTCACCAGTCATCAGACAATCCGCTTCCTCAACCGACATCAGTGCTTGTTCACCCCCACACGTGTCTAACAGGTAGTGCCTATACACGCTGGCACATGTGGGGGAGCATCTCAATTCTCCCTCAGGTGGGATATACCATCTACTGGGAAACAAATGGACGGGTGAAAGGAACTTAGTCGGTCAAGACGTCTCACTTTGACGGTGAGTTGCGGAGTGGCGTTATACGTGTTTGGGGGGTTATTAGTATACATCACCAACCTACGACGTTATTCACCTGGTTCTTATTTCTTGTGAGCAAAGGTACGTAACGAAAAGGATAAGATGAATGCAAAGGTAGCTAATGAAAAGGACAAGATAACTGCAAATGGTACTCGCGGATGGACATAATGTAATTGCATCATACTTATCAAGGATCTGAGCCGTTCATCATGCACGCTCCTCCTTTATATTTACTGGCCCGAAAGTTGCACCGTCTGCTCATCATGTGATCCACACCTACATCTAGAACATAAACCCTTGGTCAAATTTTCAAGATGCACACGGTTGACCCATTTGATGAGCAGACATGTGATTGTTGGACAAGGGAACAAACACGGTGGGCCGGGTTGATGAACGGCTCTCCGTCGCACGTGTGCGCTCGAGTCGGATTTATTCCCACTTGCACCGGCAGGTACAGCGGGACGCGGATTGCTTACTGATGGGATGTATCTACTGGTCGTGCTCTGTGAAACCACCCTGATGTATTTGTTTTATATGTCATCCACCTGACCTTACATGTCATTTTAGGGCATGATTTAAAAAAAAAAATGATCTCAGATGGACCCCACCATAGGAAAAACATCCTTAAAGCTTGTTGTAATGTTTATTTATCATCCAACCTACTGCTAAGGCTAATCAGATATTTATGAAAGGAAAACACAAATATCAACTTGATGTCAAACTTTTGAAGCTTCAGGAAGTGTTTTTAATGGCCGGTGTTCACTGATTATTATTACATGTAGTTTAGCTCACCTGGGATTTGGATCTACTTTATTTTAGAAGGGCTCACATAGCACTGACCAGTACCGACCAAACAGGCAATCTGGTACTGCAGGCCTGGCTTACAGAGGGAAGTGGATTGCATACCCACAATCATGTGGGCCTACGATCATGTGTATGTCTTATCCACACCATTCAGTCCATTTTTTTTTTTTTTTTTTTAAATCATTGTAAAAAGTAAAAAATGAGGCACATTTGAATCTCGAGTGGACCACACTACAGGAAAATAGTAATGATTTAATGTTTATCATTACAAACTTTGTAAGGCTCGCTGTTACACTTATTTGACACTGTTGTTGGTTAGGTCACAACACTTACGATGAATGAAAAACTAAAAACTATTAATTTGATATAAAACTTTTGTAGCCCAGGAAGTTTTTAACAGTGAGTGATTAACCACTACTGTTTCCTGTGTTGTGGTTCAGTTGAGATTTTTATATGGCCCAGGCTCATGCTCTAAAATGAGCTAGAAAAATGGATGAAAGGGAAATGGATAAATCACATTATTCATGGTGGGGTCCACATAACACCGTAGATTAGAGACTCACTACCGGCAATGTCATGGTAGACGGTAATTTTTTACTATAGATGCGACATAGCATCCACCATTTTTTATTTTATTCGACCCTGACAAAATCTACCTGACCTAGCTAAATAAATAAATAAATAAAAGAGGCATAAAAGGAAAGCGTCTACGGAGCTAATTTTTAAGAATGTGGAGAAGCAGACGCAGAAAAGTTCGTGATCGTTCACCACCAATTTTAGGTTGTAGTTTCTCATCTGACATCTCTTTGGCAAACTTACACACGACGGTCCAATAGCGGAGCTTGTCGACGTTGTCGTCGATGCAATATGCATATAAAATTATACTGATTGAACAATAATCACCGTCCATTTGGTATCTGACAAATGAACGATTACTAATACAGTTTGCAGCAGTCCAAAATGATAAAGTGAAATTAGATGGTCCGGGCTATGATCCTTTAGCAACGAGGCCACTATTCATTTGATTCTGATTGTGAAACTACGTTAGGCCCACCATGAATGTATGTAGTTCATCCACGCCGTCCATCCGTTTTTTCACGTCATTTTAGAGGTTGAGCCAAAAATTGTAGTATATCCAACGCTCAAATGGGCCATTCCACAGGAAACAGTGGGAATAATGATTTTTCACCGTTGAAATCCTTCTAGGGCCCACATGATGTTTATTTGTCATCTAACCTGTTCATCAGATCAAAATGCTATGGTGAAGGGAAAACACAAATATCAGATTGATCTAAAACTTCTGTGGCCACTAAGAATTTTTCAATGGTATACGTTCAATTCACACTGTGGTGTGGTCTAATTGAGATTTGGATATGATTCATTTTTGGACTAAATCCATAAAATTATCTGGTAAAATGGATGGACGGAGTGGATAAAATACATAAATCATAGTGGGCCCCACAGAGTTTACTCAGCAGGCAATCCGCTTCCGTGGATCAGGCACCACAGCTTAACAACCAGTGATGAAGCAGAAATATAGAAAAAATGCAGAATTAAAAACTGAAAAGGACACGAGGCCAGATCCCCTATAAAGCATCGGACGGCTAAGCTCAACCTACAACATGACGTGTGTAAGCTTCAGTATCTTTTACATAAAATCCAATCCGTCTATCATGTGAGACCTATCATTTTATAACTTAAGGATAAAATTTAGGCCGATCAAAAACTCAGTGGACCACACCCACTGGGAAAAGTTAGGATGCAGACGCATACCGTTAAAATACTTCGAGATTCTGCGTCGAACCCATCGTCCTTTGCATATTACATCTAATCCATTCAAAATATGCGTCCCAACAGAATGAATGAATACCCAAAACTAGACCATTCCAAAGATCAGGTGGGTCAACGCCAAGTGATTTTATAACTTGTATGCATGATTTTGCATGGTGTGTCCTACATAAGTTTTAGATAGGCATGATCTTTAGGACTAATGAGAACACGAGAGGGATCACACATGATGGACGGATAGGATTTGATGCATACTTAACGATGGGCCCCACATATCGCGTCGTGGGTTAAACTTAATCTACACATCATTGCAGTGTATCCCACTCAAAAGTCCCAAAACAGCCCCGGGAAGAAACACCAGCACCCAGCAGCAGATGGCTGAGGAAGAAAAGAGAGAGAAATGATGGAAAGCGGTGCGAGTCACAGAAGAACGGTGCACCCACACCACCACAATGGCACCACCAAATCGGCCGAGTCGACTCAGTCACTCCCGCTCGTCGTCTCCCTCAATTGCATCGAGGACATCGCCACGCTCGAGCAGGACGCCCTCTCTGGCCTCGCCACGGTCGAACACGTGTCCCTGGACCGCATCACCGATGGCCGGATCGAGCCCGCCGCGGCCGTCCTCCTCCACTCTCTCGCTTTCCTCCCCCGCGCCGCCCAGCGCCGCCTCCACTCCCGTCAGCTCATCCTCTGCCTCGGGTCCTCCGACCGGGCCGTAGACTCCTCCCTTGCCGCCGACCTCGGCCTCCGGCTCGTCCACGTCGACGCCAGCCGGGCTGAGGAGGTCGCCGACACCGTCATGGCCCTCTTCCTGGGCCTTCTCCGCCGGACCCACCTCCTCTCCCGGCACGCCTTCTCGGCATCGGGATGGCTGGGGTCGCTGCAACCGCTCTGTCGCGGGATGCGACGGTGCAGGGGGCTGGTGCTTGGGATTGTCGGGAGATCTGCATCTGCACGATCATTGGCAGCTCGGAGTCTGGCTTTCAAGATGAGTGTACTCTACTTGGATGTCCATGAGGTACACTGTAATTCCCCACCATTATCAAATCTCTCTCTCTCTCTCTCTCTCTCTCTCTCTCTCTCTCTCTCGTTTTTGATGGTTCAAGTACATTTTGAAATGTCTGTAATTGTTGATTCTTTCGAACTAAGACTGCATTTGGGTGTCTTGAGATGGTGGTTGGGCGGGATTGGTGTTTGCAAAAAAAATAAAAATAAAAATGCATAAACCAAGCATCTTGACTTCTCGATGAAATGAACAGAATGTTTATTTCAGGTGCAGGTTTTGATGAAAAACAGATGGTCTGCTCAATGTCAATTTCCTGTGCTGTTCCAATTGTGGTGTCTTTTGGATGCTGGGTAGCCTCGATATGTTTCCATTCAAAATGTTGTTTGAGGGCACTTCATTGGACAACTTCCACAAAATGGAGTTTCATTAAAAGGGGGTTCCACGATTGCAAGTGTGCTTTTTAGTGCCTATTTTGATGAGTGGGTGACCAGATGAGGTTTGCGAAAGTGCATCCAAGTGCTCAAGAGGAACTGCAGTTTGGTCCAAAATGGCATTTAAGTGTCAAACCCCCCTTTTGAGGGTGCATCCAAACAGGCTGTAAATGTGTTTTTTCCTGAAAGCTGTTAGAATGGATATTGAGTTCTCCTGTAAATTACGAGTCTGTAGAACCCTTTAAAGAAGACTTAGAAAGCAGTGTGAAATTACACGTTTTCTAGCTTTCTATCTAAAGACAATGGGTGGGTGGTCTACTGGAAAATCACCATTCGGTGAGATATGGTGGCATATGATGTTAGATTTGAATTGCTTGACCCACTTGGAGTACATTCCTATCTTACTGGTTTTCGAAAGCAATGCAAGGACTTTGGGGAACTTGTTTGGAGGAGAATGACAGGGAAGGAGTCATGGTCCTTCTGGGGGAGTTCTAGTCAGCAAAGGGAAAACTCTTGAAAGTGCTAAAAGAAATGGACGAGGAAAAAGCTCTTGAACTGTCATTCCATAAAAAGAAAACACGAGGAGAAAGCTCTTGAAGTCTCGGACCTTTTTGTTGGGCGAAAATTTCAAGTTGGAGGTTGTCATAAATGGATGAATTTAGGTAAAGAGATGGGTGAGTTTCAGTTGGAATACCATTGTATCAGAGGGTTAATTGTTGGGTAGAGATCTGTTGTTGTTCTCCTTTCACCAAAGTAGGGGGCCTGCTTAGATCATCGCAGGTGAAATGCTCTACTTGTACTTGAGCCCTCCTGCTTTTCTATTCTCAGATATGTTGTGGATTTGCCACAGATGTGGCATGAACATGCTATGGATGCGAAATTTACACATAAAATTGAAGTACCGAACGTGATATGACACAGATATGTTACCTATTCTGAAGTATCCAGGCATCATAGTTTTCCATGTCTTTTGGAAGTAGCTTCTGACATGGTTGGGTTTTGCTTATGTTATTGGTAGAGGTTGAAGGTGTTCCTCATATTTATGCGGAAGCAGTTGATATTCCCCTCTTGCATCAAGGTGGTGGATAAAAGGAAGGCTAGGGTGGTATTGTAGCTTGAAGTACAACAATGCACGGGTAGTGGATGTGTAAGTGGATATGTTAGAGGAGGTTCTTGGATGGGGTTGTCGACATGGAACATTTATCCAGAAAGGGGTATTTTGGTAGAGGCAGTGATATGTTAAAAACTATGTCAGTAACAACTGCAAATTCCTAAATCAGGCAAGCAGTAGGATTTATTTGGGAAGGGAAAGTGTAGGGTGTGGGAGTTAGCTAAAATGGGGCATTTATGACCTTTCAAAAGAAGGAAAAAAGTAAATGCGTAATTATTAGGGAAAGAATAATTTTGGAAGGTGCTCTAGCTGTTGTTTGGATATGTTGAAATCTCCACTTAAGAACTCAAGTTCCATTTGACTAGTGTTCTAGCATTTGGATTCCCATAGAATTGATCAGGTAAAAACTCTACTTCAAGAAGAAACGAGTAAAGTAGAGAAAATTAGTTCTTATAAAAGTAAATATTTCTGTCCAAAGTAAATATTTCTGTCCACGAACTCTCTTGCTTGGAACTTAGTGTCCGTGGAACTAATGTGGAGAGTTCCATTGTCCAAACAACCCTTCAATTAAAATATATCCTGGATCCTTGTGGCCCTTAATAGAGTGGAATGGCGGAGCAGGATTCAGGTAGCCAACCCTAGTCATGGTATGCCAAAACGGTTACGTAACAGTAATGGTTGTAACCGTTACGCGTAACGAGGCTGAAACGGCTGTTACACAAAAAATGACCTGCAATGGTCTTGAAATAGATCTTTAGAAAAAAAGAAAAAGAAAAAGAAAAAATAAGGAAAAAAAAGAAAGAAAAAAGCGAGGTCGTTTCAGCCCGTATCATAACAGTAATGGCGGCCACTGTTACCATTATGGAACATCTTGGCCCCAGTTCGTTGGAATGAGGCCTATGAGATGACGATTATATCTTGGATCCTTGTCTAATCACAAGATGATGGACAAGGAAGTCCATTTCCTTGTTTGCAGATTGTCATGGAACAACATAGGTCCCCTCATTGGATGGTCAAAATGCTTTTCTCCGGCAACTTGTATGGTTCAAGACTTTGTTGCAGGATCCTTCTAACTAGGTGCCACTCTTGCTTTGAATCTCCACTTTGGACACTCGCTCTCGCTCCTTCCTACCTATCTATACTTTCTTACATTTTGAAGGAGATGCTTCCCTGCTCCCGCAACCGGATTTGTTGCTGCTACTCTTCACGCTTTGTCCAACTATAGTTCAAGATTGGAGGCATTCTCATATGAACAAATTTATTTATTTATTTATTATTAATTGACTTTGAATGGGAAGCTCCTTTTTTTTTTTTTTTTTCTTTTTTGGAAAATGAATCATTAGGGGTGGAAATAATGGATTTCAATATTGTTGGCATCTTATTCAAGATTCAATTCCCATGGTTCTTGTTTGATCAACAATAAGCAATATCTGTTTCTTTATAACTTGGGCTTCATTGAACCTTTTCTAGGGAAAGGGAAAATCAGGACGAGCTTCTATTACATTTCCTCCAGCTGCTCGAAGAATGGATACACTTAATGATTTGCTTGCAGCAAGTGACCTTGTTTCGCTCCATTGTGCTGTATCAAATGAAACCGTTCAGATTATCAATGCAGAGTGCTTACAGCACATAAAGCCTGGTAATATTCTGGACATTTTTTCAATTCTTTTGTTTTTTCATCATGCAGCAGGTGTATTCTTTTCAAGTTATGGTTGTATTTAACAATGTTTTTGAGCTCTGTATGCCTGACTATCCCTTCGCATATAATTGAGGATAAATTTGCTTGAATGCAGGGGCTTTTATTGTGAATACAGGTAGCAGTCAGCTATTAGATGATTGGGCTCTAAAACAGCTTTTGATTGATGGAACCATTTCGGGTTGTGCGCTGGCTGGTGCAGAAGGGCCACAATGGATGGAAGCATGGGTATGAGCATTAACCTTAGGGTACGAAATGCATTCTTGAATATATGTGGTTATTGAGGCTTGTTCCATTACTTGAATTGGGATTACTTTCTAGAATTTGCACCTCTCCAGGGGGTTGTTTTCATTTGCTGATATTAGGTTTTTTTTTTTTTAAAATTTTAAATTTTTATTTTTTTTATTTGAAGATTTCTTTGCTGGTTTTGGTTAATCTGCAATGCCATATAGGTTTTTTTTTATTCCCCTTTCTTTCTTTTTCTCATACAAATGCATATCTGGTGTGCATCAGACCGATTGGTATCTGCTCCCATTCTATGAAGGACATTCCTGTATTTGAAAATATTGGCATACCTAAGGCAGTCAGAAAATATCTTCGAAGAAGTTTCGGATAGTTACCTGAATAATGTACATGAACTACAAAGCGTTAAACATGAGAGTGCACCGTACCAGTTTAAACTTTGGAACTGGGCATGCTAACAACCACTTCATTTACAAATATTTAGTTGATCACATGATGGAAGCAACAAGATTCACAAAGCTGCATAGAATTAGTCATTTCAAATGACATATTGAGAATTGAGTATGAATTTGAACCCTAACGAAATTGCTTCAGTTGTGGACATAAAACCTTATAGATTAGAATAGCACCTGTCGAAGACTCAGGAATTTTAATTGCTGACTGGAAGTGTGGATCCCACCAGGAGCAGATTTTGAAATTAAATCTTGATTATCCTGCAAAATTAAGATTTTATTTTACTAAAAAAATCAAATCAGAAAAGTTTCTTTGTTCATTTGACTCGCACTGATCTTCTGGTATCATTATTATGTGTGTGCGTGTGCGTGCATGTGAGTTGGGTGTCCGTGCAGAAGGCATGATCTTCTCTGGTTACAACACTCACAACACTTAGAAATGAAAACCTAAGAACAAACTCACTCTCTGGGACAGAACATGTTTTGCTATTCAAGACTTGTTCGCAAATGGGACTCGACTCTTAAGTTATAGAGCATTTGAAGTTGGTGGATTCGAAGGGCTTTGGAATCTGTAGAAATGAAACTGATTGAAGTCCGGACTTGAAGCTAGTTACAATCCGGAAGCTTACCTTGATGAACACCGTTTTCCTCGAATGATAAGTACCTTGAATCCACAATGCGAGAAAAATAATGAAAAAGTTGAGAATTTTATTAAAAAGGTATCAAAATAAATGAGTTTGCATCCTTAAATAACCCTAAATAAACCTTAAGATGCAATTAGAAGAGACCCAAACAAATAAGGAAATAAAAACTGAAAAATGCTTAAATTTTCGATCAATCGACTTGACCACTTGACCTGTCGATCGATCAAATTGAGCAAAAAAGTATCCAACAAACTTTTCAACTAAATTTGAATTTCCATCGATTGATCGATTCAACCAATGGATCAATTAATTGACTCGATTGGTATGCTCGATCGACCTCAATCGATCGAGATATGATGAATTTTGTTGATTTCCTTCTTGGACTTCTTCTGGTCTATTTATTATAGGCACGTGCTTGCTTCACGTCCTACATCAGATCCCCTTCACTTAAAAAAAAAACTCATCCTCGAGTTATCCTCCGATTCCGGTTCATGATACTCATACAGGTCCGCCACGTTGAATGTGCTCGAAATCCCCATGTCGTTAGGACAATCAACGACATAAACTTGTCATTGATCTTGTGAAGTATAGGTACTGGTCCGATCTTATTATTCTTCAGCTTGTTGTACTTCCTGGTTGGAAATCTTTCCTTTCGCAGGTGAACCATAACGTTGTTGCCCAAATTGAACACCTTTGGACGTTGATGTGTGCCAACCCTTTCCTTGTACTTGTCATTGGATGCTCTCAAATGGGCCTTAACATCAGCGTGTATACTTAGTATTCAGTCCACCATATGTTCTGCAGCAACGCTCACACCTGGTAGCTTGGGCAATGGAATCAAATCAAGAGTGTTTAGGCACTCGTTTGCACACAACTTCAAACGGGGATTTGTCGGTTTTGCATATTGTTGAACGCAAATTCCACTTGACCTAAGGCAAAATGCTGATTGTACGATTCACCACCTTGGTTTACCCATTTGCTCGCGGATGATATGCATTGCTGAACTGTAGCTTGATGTCAAATTGCTTCCACAAAGTCCTCCAAAAGTGACCGATGAACTTAGTGTCACGATCTAAGGTGATAGATTTTGGGACTCCATGTACTCGAACCACCTCTCGGAAGAACAAATTTGCAACGTGTAGCGTCGATAGTCTTCTTGCATGGTATGAAATGAGCCATCTTGGAGAATTTGTCGACCACAACAAACGTTGAGTCCATTCTACGTTGGATTTGTGGGAGACCTAGCACAAAGTCTATAGACAAATCCTCCCAAGGATCGTCAGGGACATGCAATGGGGTGTATAGGCCCGTGTTTTGTGACCACCTCTTGGATGCCTGACACGTATGTCATCGTTGCACTGCTTTTCTCACGTCTTGTTTCAGCTGTGGCCAATAGTAACGTTCCTCCAAGAAAGCTATTGTCTTATCTCACCCTAGGTGATCGCTAATGCCATCTCCATGCCATCTCCATGTACCTCTTGGATGACATGGTCTCTCAAAGGAATACCATGGGACAAGGTTGATATGGTGTTGAAAATCTCGCATGGGAGGCAACCCGTCGGGAAGTTGATTAGGCCAAATTGCTTTAAATTTTTGCAGCAACAATTTCAGTTTCTCGGGAATAACTGTGGGCTCTACTTCTTCGCCCTTTACAATCGGTGCATAGACTTGACCCGTCTCTTTGGATTCCTCCACAAAGTCCTGTATGGCTAAGAGAGAACGCCCTTCTATTTTGGAAGTTTCGGATTGCTCATTTGGGTCCATAGGGGCGAGTATGGTTTTTCGGCCATCCTTGATGAAAATATACACATTATCTCGTCCTTTATGAGTGACGTCATGATCTGATTGCCACGATCGACCAAGTAGTATGTGACAAGCCTCCATGTCAACTATGTCGCATGCAACTTGGTCCTTATAATGCTTATCAATTGAAATAGATATAGCGCATTGTTCAGTTACCGTTGTCTCGCTGACTTTCGTAATCTAGCTGATCGTGTGTGGGGAGGGATGTCTTCCTGTTTTTAGTTGCAACTTTATCATGACCTTGGAGACGATGTTCTCACTACTCCCGCTGTCTATGATCACAACACAAACTTTTCGATTCAACGTACACCTTGTTCGGAAGATGTTATATTGTTGTGGGTGTACTTTTTTTAGTGAATACAATAGATGTCTCACTATTAGGGACTAAACGTGATCTCGTGGAGTCCAATCTGCTTCATCTGGTTTATCATCCACTGCGTGATCCACTTTATCAACATCCGGGTCTTCCTCTACGTTTTTAGCTCTTCCATCATTAATCGCGAGGTTAGCCACTTGTCGCTGGGGACACGCGCTTGATAGGTGACCCGGTTGGCCACATCGATAGCAATGTTTTGGCTTTGGACAACCACAAGGGTTTGGGATCTTGCTTGGACTAGCAACAGTAGTTGCGCCCCTTTGGAGTCTCACTTGCCAGATTCCTGACTCTTGGTTCGCGGGTGTAGGAGGTTGAAGCGCCCCCCTACAGGTTTGTTTCCTTGGCCTGTGGTGCTCCCTGCGAAGGACCCACAGTGGCTACCCTATTAGTAGGGTAGGCCCGTGTGTTGGATCGCTCAAGTCGCGTTTCCGTTCGGGTGGCCAGCTTCATCACTTCATTCATCATCCAATGGGTTGCATATGAACTTGATCCTGGATTGCAACATGCAACCCGCCATTGAATTGGACAACTTGCTGTGATTCAGTCTCGAGCAAATCGTTCTGCTCCGCCAAATGGCAGAGCTCTTCTGCGTAATCTCTTACTGTTCGACTACCCTGTTGTCAATTTTGGTATTGTTGGAACAATACCTGATCGTAGTCGCTGGAGAGGAATCACGCCCGCATGAGTTGTTTCATCCGCTGCCACGTGTGGATTGGTGCCTTCATTTGTCTCATCCATGCGAGCTTGCCACATGTGGATTGGTGCCTTCACTTGTTTCGTCCATGCGAGCTAAAATTGCTCCCACCAAGCCAAAGCTCCGTCCTTCAACTTGTAAGCCTCCAATTTAACCTTTTTCTCTTTTAGGATTTCCATGTAGTTGAAGAAATGCTCAACTTCAAGCAGCCAATAGAGGAAGTCCTCAATGTAGAGTTGGTTGTTGAAATTGGGAAGATCGACTTTCATCCTGAATTCTTGATCCGTTCGATCTACTCGATTGCCGACTCGGCCGGGGTGTTGGATGATCATATCATCGATCTATTCGTCGCTAGATCCCACATCTTCAAGCATGATCCTCTAATTCCTCGCGGGCATCTTCCCTTGATCAGCACGATTGCGAATTCCAATGCTTATGAGAGGTGGATTATCGCCACGAATATGGAGTTGCCATAATGCCTTCGTCATACGATCAAGAGCAGCCTGCAACCCTTGCATGACTTGCTGATTCTCCCGTTGCGCTTCCTTGAAAGCTGCCGCTGTTAAAGGATAATTCCTTGGAGCACTGTCCATGGGATTGTTACCCGATTTGTCATTAGAAGACATCGATCCGAGGAGAAACCTCGCTCTGATACCAAACTGATGTAGGGATGGGTGTGATGAGGTTAAACACCGTTTTCCTCGAATGCTAAGTACCTTGAATCCACAAGAGAAGTTTCTCGTATCCACGAGAGAAATAATGGAAAAGTTGAGAATTTTATTAAAAATCTATTAAAATAAACGAGTTTGCATCTTTAAATAACCATAAACAAACCCTAAGACGCAATTAGAAGAGACCTAAACGAATAAGGAAATAAAAACTAAAAAATGTGCAAATTTTCGCATTACGTCGATCGGTCGATCAATCGAAAGGGTGTAAAAAGGTCCAGAGACTAAAATCCATAAAATAGAATTTGTTCTGATCAATCAATCCGATCTGTCGATCGATCAAACCGAGCAAAAAAGTGTCCAGTAAGCTTTTCATCTAAATTTGAATTTCCATCAATCGATTGACTCGATCGATCTGCTTGATTGACCTTGATCAATCGAACTATGCTGAATTTTGTTGATTTCCTTCTTGGACTTCTTCTGGTCCATTTATGATAGGCATATGCTTGCTTCACGTCCTACATCGTGAACAAGTCTTGAATAGCAAGACGCTTTCTGTCCTAGAGAGTGAGTTTGTTATTAGATTTTCATTTTTGAGTGTTGTAATCGGAGAAGATCCTGCCTTCCGGTATCAAAGCCACCGAAGAAGTCTTTCCGGTATATACAGTATTTGTAATTAGTTTTATCAAGTAGTCTTGTAATGGAGTGAAATCAGGTTACATGTGGGTGTGTGCTTATATGTGTGCGTGCACATGCTTGTACGTGTTTGTGTGTGTGCTTGCGTGCATGTGTGTACGGGTGGGAATATAAATCAAAGCTAGAATCTTGAGAACATTGCTGTTTATTATAGGAATTAGATTGAGCTTTTGGATCAGATTGGTCTATCTTGGATGGTCTTCACATTAGTAAATTTCTTGTGATTCGTCTTCTTTTATTTTGTTTTATTTTATTTTTTTACTCATCTCTGTCTCTTATCATGTACACTTCAAATTCGGTCATTTCAAATGCATGAACACTATCTATTGCATTCCTTTTCTCTCTTCTGCTGAAACGGTTATTTCAAATGCATGTACATTATACATTACCATATCTGCTGGACTTGGATGTCAGTTGTGGTAGATGCTTGGATTTCAACTCATGTAAGCCAAGGAATTTAGGGTCCATTTTGGAGGTGGGGGCTGATCTAACCAATCCTGGCTTCATTTCAGGTGAGAGAGATGCCCAATGTATTGATCCTACCCCATAGCACAGATTATAGTGAAGAGGTATGGATGGAAATACGGGAGAAAGCTGCTTCTATATTGCAGACATACTTCCTTGATGGAGTTATTCCCAAGGATGCCATTTCTGATGATGATGATGATGACGATGAAAAAAGTGAAACGGGGTATGGAGATGATCAATCTGAGAAACGAGAGAAAGAAAGCATGTTGCAGGTTAGTAATGGCGAGCAACTTACAGATGAAAGCCAGTTAATTCCAGAATGCAGTAAAAAAGAGGCTGTTTATCAATTGGCAGAGTCTCGTGTGCAGTCTCATGGTCCAGGTGTTTCTCAAGATACCGGTACATCTGATGGAAAGCATAACAGGTCAGGGAAGAAGGGTAAAAAGAGGTCTGCACGTCATAAACCCCAACAACAGTCAGACACATTAGAAAGAGATGGCAATTATTCATCACAGCTAGAAGATGATACTGTTGTAAGTGGCAGAGATCAAGCATTAAGTTCCAATTCTTGTTTCGCTTCCCCAGAAGATTCTAGAAATAGGCAAACGTGCCCTGCTGAATCAGCTCCAGAATCAACTTCCATAAATCAGGCAACATTAAGCAAGGGACTCTGTATAAAATTGGGTGAGCTGAAAGATGGGTATGTTATAGCATTACACGCAAGAAATCAACCTGGATTTTACGTGTCCAGGCAAAAAGTCCCTGCTGGAGGATGGTACCTGGATACGATGTCTAATGTCACGAAAAGGGATCCTGCCACGCAGTTTCTCATTGTTTCTAGAAGCAAGGTGTAGTTGCCTGGGACCTTTTCCCCTTTCTTTAATGCATCCGGTCTCTATGATCTTTCAGTTTAATATGGAAACAAAAGTGCGACATGTAATGCTAATCTTATTGGTTAACTGATTTGGTATTTGAATTTGTTTATTCAGGACACTATTGGGTTGAGATCTTTTGCAGCTGGTGGAAAATTATTGCAGGTAGTGAATCTTGATTACTTTGCCTTAGTCCTTAATTGTGGTGTTTAGATGAGAGTGTGTGGTCAATGTTGTGAAATGTCATACGTGATCCCATGCGACACAAGGGGGACAATATGCATATGTTATCGCCAAGGTATTCCCTAATGGTAATGGTGGCCGTTATGGCTACCACCATTACCTTTACGATCAAAGTATTCTGTATCAGTAACGGTGACCGTAATGGTCACCACCATTACCGATACAGGGGCATAATGACCGTTATGACCCCAGTAATGGTTGAAAATTTTCTTTTGCTCAAAAAATTCTGAAAAAATATCTAGAAAATTCATAATAATGTAAATATTCCAAATATGCATTCATTTTTTGTTTTCAACATGTTTATGGTGTAACGGTACACTCTTTGGTGAGAGTGTTGTATCGGGCTGTCTAGTGAATTTGTTAACATGATTAATTTGTATCTAATGTTTACACATCACAATCAAGCATTAGAACTAGAAAAACAAGGTATAAATACTACTTTTTAAATCTTTTGAAAAGAAGGCCCTCGAAGCTTCTATAATGCAGGGTCATTTTCACATCGCCCTCAGTGTGAAAATGTCCCTGCATTAACTGTCCTATATCATTTTATTCTCTTAAATCACTTCAATCTACGGTTTTAATCTTAAACTTTATAGTAAGAGTAGTCAAAATCTGTTGTACAATGATCTAGGAGAGTTTTTGGAATGAGAAAAGTGAAAAAAAGAGAGGAGAAAAATGGATTTAAATAATGAAAAAAGTGGTCATTTTTCGATTGTTGCGGAGGTAACGTTTGTTATACCCCATAACAGTCTTTACGGGCACCATAACAGCCGATATGGTCCCAAAAAGCCAATTGCCCCGTTTCACCCCCATATCACATAACGGTCATGGCCATTACCTATACGTATCAGCCTTTACGGGCGTATCGTAATGGATACGGACTTGTTTACGATATGTGTCATAACGACTGTTTCGTTTTTTTTTTTTTTAAAATTTTTTTTTTATTGAAAAAAAAACTGAAAAACCCATATCTGCCCCATAACGGATCGGATGAGGCCATTACGTCATACCATATTGATTGCACAACCCTCAAAACTTTTTTTTTGAAAAAAATAAAAAATCTGAAAAATCAAAGCAAAATGGAAAAGAATTGTAAAAATACTACAAGTGAGGGGAATTGTTTTATATCTTTTACACTATAACAAGTCAACTAATGACTAATCAAATGAATACATATTTATGGGAGGGGGGATAATAAAAATTTTTAAAAGTTCCAACTGTTGGGACATTTTCCCATTGCATACAACATAACCAAACAATGATGGCTTATGCGGCCGCATAAAGCTCAACAATCCAAAAACTGCATATGCTACTATGGCATATGTGGTCCATACTTTCTTTTGGAGACTATGGACTGCAACAGGGAAAAAAATGCAGTCCACACTCTCCAAATGGCACATGCGATCACATAATTGCTTATACGGTCACATATGGCAGCACTGAGCATGATATCTAAGTACTGTCATTCTTTGCTTTTACTCCTTTGTATGGCATTCACATATGGTTTTTGCATGATCCCTGCCTCAACATATTATGACATTTGGTATCAGAGTGGGCAATTGTTGGCAGATTTTGAGTCTATATTGTGTCCTGATGGCTTCGAAGAGAGTGACATAAGGTCCCCTTATATGGTAGACGATGTCATTAATCAAGTGAGAGATCCCTAGTAGGCGAGTAAAAAGGGAATACGAAGACTGAATCAACCTTTTAACCCCGGAAATGTCCTTTTTCATAGGCCCTAAAAGACACCATAGAGTCCTTATGAATAGTTAATTAGGAGTTTTCCTACTCTTAGATTGATCGGTCAATCTAATAAGATCATAAATAGCAGCAACTCTTATCTACACAGTTTTGGCCATATTGTAATGGCAAAAAAATAGTAGAAGTAGATCCAGCAAATCATTTCCAAAATCTTCAGAGAATCTTCAAAATCAGCAACTGCAATCTTCCAAGAAATAGAAAATAGTAGTCTCTAAAGTTCAGACACTGAAACAAGAAGCAAAAGGTACAAAATTCACCACATTCTGGGCCTTGCTCCAGCATCAGCATGAGTGGTCTGTTTTGCTAATTTCCACACGTGATGCTTGTCCGTTAATGGTTCACTTCTCAAGCAGTTCTCCCTGAGCAACAGGATTACTAATAGTTCTTAGTCTCTAGTGTGGACCCTGTCCAGCTGTGGTTTTGCTAGCACTCCATTAAGGTCCATGGTTTTGTATAACCTGCAAACCATTTGAACTCAGATTATGCCAATTTGGTTAAACTTTAAAAAATGTTAACTGTGATATGACATTTTTTTAAAATTTAAAATTTATTATTATTATTTTTAACACACGCACACACACTGCCACACACTCACGCCTTAGTGGGATTTCACCACCTATGGGTACTCGAACCCTTGACCAGGTGTTGAAACTCCTAAGAGCCTACCACTGGAGCAAGAGCAAGGACCCGTGATATGACAACTTGAAACCAATGATGTGGCTGTTGATCTTGCGCTTCAACATCCTTATCGTCCAACTTTTTGTATCAGGACTTTGGTCCCTTTTTAAAAATCTCTTAATCATTTTTTGCTCTTTTATATATATATATATATATATATATATATATATATATATATATATATATATATATATTAGTGTCGTAGTGATGGATGTCTGTGGCATTGATAACTTGGTTTACTCCTTTCTTGTATTAGAACTTGGTTTACTCCTTTCTCGTATTAGAACTTGGTTTACTCGTTTCTCGTATTGGTGTTTTTCTTGCTAATACCATTTAAGAGGCCTTATATGGTTTTCGTCTCTGGAAGCTGATTTTTTGTGAATCATTCAGGAAATTAACAAAATTGGCTCATTATGGTAAAATTTAGGAGCTCATTACCGTGGTTGCTTTTGGATTTGTTTATGGTTGTTTTAGATATTTCCCCTACAAGCATTTTGGTAATAGTCGTTCATGACAAGCAAGCAAGCAATTTTTCTTGTTTTATCTAAGGATCCAGCTACATTTTCCATTTTGATTTTTCAGATAAATAGGAGAACGGAATTTGTATTCACAAGTCACAGCTTTGATGTTTGGGAGAGTTGGACATGGGAAGGTTCTTTGCTTGAGGAGTGTAGGCTTGTCAACAGTAGAAATCCCTTGGTGAGTTTATTTGGTGCTGTTACATTTTTCCTTCGCAGTAAAGGGTCACATGATAAATTTTGCTGGTTTCATAAGATTTACAAGGTGCACTATTCATTTGGAGTTAGTGTTGTTGTTGTTTTTGGTGGTGTTGGTGCTGCTATACTGCTCATGTTCTTATGGGAAATGCTAACATCCCACCTTCATGGGGACGTTAGCAATGTCCCTAAAGTTCTTGAATGCCACTTGGAATGCCCAATCGTTGATTTGAACCATCCATTCACTCATACACTAGGGGTAAGCCATTGTACAAAAATCACATCAATTGGATGATCCTATACATCCAATCAATACCATGGAAAATGGAGGGCCAAGATTGATCAGAGAAAATTAGGTCCAATCATCACCTTGAAACATCTATTTGATAGATCCAACTGGGTTAATTATGATTCCGAAGTAGCACTTTGATTTGATGATTCTAACTATGCGATCCGTGGCTTGTAAAATGCGGATGGTGGTAACACTTTTGCTCCATTTAAAGGGTTAGGATCACGATCGGCATGATTCTTGCACCATGGCTTGGTCCCAATGGTATGATTGAATGAACTGTCCTGATTGATAGTTGGGTGTCCCACATGTTATTCAAAAGCTCTGGGGATGTTGCTAATGTCCCCATGAAGGTGGGGACGTTAGCATTTCTCTGTTCTTATCATTGTTCTTCAAGTTATTATGGTCTATGAACATGTGGTTCTGTACTGAAAATGGTTCTTACCATTAACATTTTGTGATGATACCTTGCTTATAGGACATGGTAGCAAGATCAGACATAGTAGGTAATCTTGTAGTGCTCTATCATGCATCAAGCTGTTATTGGGTGGAAATCTAATCCAATTTGAGGCTCTTGCCAGACCTCATTTGCTCATTCTATGGAACCTAGATTTGGCACCACGTAGAGTTTCTACATTGAGAAGTGGAGAAAGCTAACCCAAAATATCTGGGATGATGATTATGATGATAATGAATTGAAAAGAATTCATTTGTAAAGGGGAATAATCCAGTTCCCTTTCCCCTCATATTAGTGCATTCTCCTTCCCATTTAGGTTAACCCTTTCCAAAAGAATTTTGCACGATTGCTGGCTATTTGTTGCTCCTGTTGCCACTTGCCACCCTTGTGCCTCATCACATGGTGATTTAAACTGTTCAATCTAGTGAGCCTCCCTTGGAAAATATTAAATATCCCACTGAACAGAGATCCGTAACTGTTTATGCAAATGTGTTGAGATGGAGATTGCTGCTTTTAACTGTTCTTTTTATAGATGATGAAGATATTCTAATTGGCAGAATTTTTGCCACTTGGCAATCAAAAGTGAACATGCTGGATGAATTGTCTGGATCACCATGTGCTCAGGCTCAAGTGGTGAGCTACGTGTAGTTCACTGCATCACTGCATAAGTGGAGATGGGAATACTGTCAATAGCCAAGGAGTTTTCAAGGGAGATTCTTTCCATTGGGGTTTCCTTCCCCATAGTCTGATTAATATTTATTTAACATAATTATTATTATTTATCAGAAAAAGGAGGCAAGGAATGCTGGAAAACCTCTATCCAAAAAGCAGTGAATATGAACAAAATGAGTTCATTTACTGCCATGTCATTCCTGTTGTCACGTCACACACACACATGTTTGAAGTTTTGGTGAACCAATGATATGGGTTTCTCATCTGCTACCATTTGTCTCGAGATGCAGGCCGCTTTGGATGTATGCGTTGAGATTCTTGCGGTGGTGGGTGAAGATGGAGTTACTCGCTGGCTGGATTAGGCGACTCAGGAGGAACCTGCTAGTCCCCAACGCCACTCAACTTTCAGTTTGTATTCCCACGAGAGACTTTGTAAAGTACTCAGTTGAAAGTGAGAAAAACAGGTGAATCTGCATTCTCCATATGTTGTGGGCTTCTATTTAGCTATTTGAAAGTTATTTTAATGTATAGAGAGGATTTCCTTTTGAATCTCTCATGTAGTCCAGTGATCTATTGTATGTCCTTTATAAATGAAATAGTGATTGATTCGGATGCAGTAGTGTTTAAAAGTTAAAAGCCTTTGTTTCACAATAATCACACGAGTGTTAAAGGTGCATTTAGATTGATGTAGGATGATGATCAAGCACGTTCCTAACACACATGGACCGGAAGAAGCCCAAAGAGAAATCGACAAAATTCAGCATAGTTCGACCAGTCTTCAGATCTGGTTGACAGGTTCAAATTCCGTCAGAAATTTTAGATTGCTTGCTGGCTGATTTATGCCAGTTTAGACAGGTTGAAATACCGTTCAACAGGTCAACAGATTGGGTCAACAGGTTGCAATTCACAGAATTCCCTGTTTTAGTCTCTGGACATTTTTAGTCATTTCAACAGGTTGATGGACCGCAGAAAATTGCACGTTTTCTGGAATTTTTTTTTCCTTATTTGATTAGGACTCTTTTAATTGCATTTTAGAATTTGGTTAGGGTTATTTGAGGATGTTAAACTTGTTTTTAGAGGTAATTCTTAAATTGAACAATTAAAACTTCTTAGAAATTTTATTTCTTCTTGTGGATTTGAGATTTTCTTTGGTGGATTCAAAAGCACCTTGTGGATTCAAGGTATTTATCGATTCAAGAGCACCTAGTGGATTCAAGGTATTTATCGATCAAGGAAGATGTCAATCGACCTCATCACCTTATCACGCCCTTCCTTGTGTCACAGATGCTATATCGAATTGGATTGCAGTTGTTGGCCTTGCTACATTGTAATGTACCCAGCATTCATGTTGTGGATGTTGGCTCCAAATTGCAATCATACTTTCATGTTCGATTTGGAATTTCAACTTCCAAATTACACACACACTAGGAAATGTTATCAACTCTTGTTGTTTTCACTCAATAAAACTGAATATTCGCAATTGAATTGGTCTGTGCATCCAAACACGGCCTAAATATTGATAAAATCAAGAGTGCATGTCTCAATATTAGAAATGTGTTTTTCATTCTTTGATGTCATTCTGAGATAGTCTCTTGTATTATCAGAGAGAGGATTTCACAAGGGATCATCACCCCTCTTTTTCTTTCTAGGGTTCGTTTGGTAACCAAATATCATGAAATGTTACATGATATTTCATGATTAATCAGTATAATTTGGTGCAAAATTTCATGATATTTGGTGCAGCCAAACATACCCTTAATCATGTATCCATCAGACTGGGCCAGATATGCACGGCGTTCCCCAAACTCATGCTGGTTGGATGACCCAACTGCTTGTTTGATGAAAAAAATGAAGGGCTGATTTTGGGTCAGGGCCTACATATGGTGTGGCCCGATGGAGGAGCTGTCCCAATCTCCCACTTCCCCTCAATGTGGCCCGATCTGCGGGTTCCTAATCACAACGTTGTCTTGGAAAACCTTCCAAGTGGGCACATATCTCCAGCCATAGACGGGTATTATGTCAAAGCTGGATTATCTCACTCACCAATCCAAGGACTTTTGACAAATCACATGGTTAAAAAGAAATTGAAACACTGATGTTTGATGAGGAAAGCCCTCCAATGGGTGGCTAGGATTGCTCAACATCAGTGATTTATTATTATTATTATTATTATTATTTTAAAATATATTATTATGTCCTATCAATGAGTGTTAGTTAAGTATCGAGTTGAGTTGAATGAGTCTTCGAGTCAACCCAACCCAGCTGAACATTGAGCCAAATCGAGTTTTGGGGTTTTTGAACTATGATAGCAAACATATCATTACATGTTTGAAGAATCTGAAACCACACACTAACAACACTAGACAAAAAAAAAAAAAAAAGGAAGAAAAGAAAGGAAAGAAAATTATAAAAATATATGAAAGTAAGAAACATTCTCCTAGAGTTCATCATCTCTTCTCACTCTCTTCTTTCCACAGCTCAGGCCAATTCTTTTGAGCTTCTTCCCATCCAAGCAATGTTCCCTTCTTATCAGGATCCCAACTAGTTGATAAAGTCCCGTAGGCAATCCCCAGCGCTGACGTTCCAAAGGCTAGCAATGCTGTCAGAAATGGTAGCCAGACAGGCGCGTCCCATACGCGCTGCTCCTTGAGAACTCCTAACAAGTACAGTAGGCCAACGCCCGTTGCCATGGGAGCTCCCACGTAGAACACGATCCGGACCAACATCCTTTCGAATACCACTTGCGGTATTGCGTCCTCGTCCTCATCTCCACCCTCGTTCTTGTTAGATGCTTCTTCTTCTTCTTCTTTGTCTTCTCGTCTTCTGTACTTGTCCGGGACCGGAACGCCGAATCCTTTGGCACCGGCCTGTGGAGGTCTTGCTCTTGCAGAGTATGGTGTATGTAGGGGATTGTAAGGGCTGTGGATGGCTGTAGGGTGTTGGGTTGGGCTTCTTTTCATGCATGGAATTGTACTTTTGGTGTAGAGAGGTTTTGACCTTAGACAAACCAAAGTGTTCATGTTTGAATACAGCCCTATCCTGTGTTTTGAATGCAACACTAGATGTATGTATGTGTTACGGTCAAGACTCTTATGTTATTTTTTTCACCATTTAAAAATTGGTGGTGGCTCATTCTCCTCATATTTTACACTGATTTGCAGCTATCCAGACCACTCAAATTGTAGACGGAGCATGTCTCTAAAATCACACTATTCAATCAATTCTAACCATTCAACTCTTGGTCATTAAATGGATGGTTAAAAGTAAAGCAGTGAGTGCTCCAAATTCGAAGGACAGAAAGTCAGATGGCTAATACAATCTTCTCAGTGCAATTTGTTTGGTGACGCGTCATGTACAGTTGGGTTAGCAGTTTGGATGGTATGGATCGTCTTAAACCTTTGCAATGTGTACATTTGAATGTCACCGCCATTTTTAAAATGGTGTGGAACTAACAAAGGAGTCCTCCATGTATTACAATCTTATCGGAAGATATGAATGGATGTGCATTATGGGGCAGATATTTCTTCCAATATCTGATGTGAGAAGTTACATGGTACGAGGTCCATGTCTTTGTGGAGTATACAACGATTGTCGATTTGTCAATGAGAGCCCATGGTTCGGTAATCAAGACCATTGATCACTTGTGTCCCACTGTGGATTGTTTATGAGTATCAAATCTCCTTTATGGGTTAATCATAGCCTTCAGGTTTCTGGTCAATAGAACGTTCTGTATTCAAATGAGAAAGAGTAGTGACATTTGTAGATGACATGTCCCAATCTGGAATATTTTGGAGGCATGCCCATTCAATGCGGGACACAACAGACCAATGGTCTGGATTAATGGAACCATGGGCCCACTTGTCAGAATTGGAAACCTATTTATACTGCGCACAGATGCCGGCCGCATATGTTATAATTCCCACCTGATATTTAAGGATTTTTATTTTATTTTTCCTGGTTTACCTTCTTTTCCATAATGACGGATGTGCCCTTCACTCTGAAGGCTAAGATGCATGCTAAATGGGGAGTTATACTCTGGCAGCGTACGATGCTTGATACTCATAAACGCAGAAATTGTAAACGTGGCCAACTAAATTGGGTAGCGGACTGGGTACTATCCCTAGCAGGACCTGGCTAAAGACGGAAGGTCCTGTCAGGGGATCTGTAGGGCACACCGTGATATATACGTTTAATCTCCACCATATAGTCTACTTAAGTCTTGGATCTACTTCATCTTGGTGCACGCCCTTAAATGATAAAGAAAACTTAGACGGTTAGCGTGGATAAAACTCATACATCATGGTGACCCCTCAAAACCTTAGCCAGGGCTGAGCTGTAGCCATCTGGAGTAGTACTCACTCCGTGTCCACTAAGTTGAGGAAACCGTGGTATCTATTGAAACAGTAGGGCTGAAAGTTGGGCGGGTTCAACATTGGGTTGGGCTTGGGCAGGATGCATCGGGTATGGTCTCGAGCTTGGGCTGTACAAACACCAACTTGATAAAAGTTGGGTCGGGCTGGGGTTGAGGTCTCGGGTTACCCGACCCAACCCGAACCCAATCGATATGTAAGTTATAAATTATAACTGAGTGCGGATCATCTGTGTCGAAGGCACAAGAATTTCCATGCCATTGAGTTTTCATTGGTCCACGTCATTTTCGATGATTCAAAGCTAATGAGATACGTTGGATTTCTCTCTCCCAAATAGATTGCGTGCTACACAACACAACTTTTAAAGTAGTAGTTGTCCTATATTTTAGCTTATTTGATTAGAAACAATGAAATTCTTTATGATAAATAACTACATATATAATTAATAAAATTATATGTACAAAAAATTAGACGTATATTGAAAATATAATAGATTAATGTAATAACGAAAATATTAGCATGTATCCACCCGAGCAACCTGACGGAGCCCACTTGGGTTGGGCTTGGGTTGAGAATTCCCAACTTGAGGTTGGGTTGGGTTGGGTTAGAGTTAAGGTATAGGAACCTTGGGTTGGGCTAGGGTTGACCACCAACCCACCCCGACTTTCAGCCTTAAGAAACAGGACCATTTGATATTTTTCATTTTAACCATTGAAAAAAATGACCACCATATCTGATGGTCAAACTATCTTGGTCTAGCTCTAGTATTGTGAGCCATGTCCCTTGTTCATATTGGAGTGATAAAAGTCCAATATGTTGGACCGAAATTTGGCCATGTGGTATGGGCCACGTGTGGAACCTGTGTGAGATTTTTAAGATTCATCGGCATGTCAAAATTATTTTACTGTCCTAATTAAACTAAACGCCATTGACTATTAGTACAAAGATAGAGCAGTGCATAATCAAATGGTCAGAAGACTAACTATCTATTCTACCAATTGTCGAGAGTGCTTGTAAGGTGATTTGTGGAGGTTGGGGCTCTTCCTCCAATATTTTTTTTTTTGCCTTGGAAATAAAAAACCTCCGAAGGTGCAATAATTATTTAATCAAATTGGAAGCAAAGATAAATGTGGAGAAGTGAAACTTACCATTAAAGCGAGATCATCACTCTAATTGCGAGCAATGGAGTGTTTAATGAAGTAGTGCCTTGATGAGTGAGGGATGAATAATGCTAAAGTTACAAACTACTGTCGACTCAACGTATGATCATAAGAGGGACAATTCGACTATGCTCTTTCGTTAGATCCGGTTCCCAGGCATAGATGGAAGAGAATTATAATCATTAGTTAAGACTAAGTTAGTCTGACATAGAGTAGAGATGGACCAAACTATTCTTAGAAGCTAAGGGTTCAACGCTGATGAGTGGTGCAGCTGAGAAGTGTCCTAAAGGGCTAGATAAGCAGTATTGCACTGGAGTTGAGTTGTAATTGATTGATTGCTGGATTTTTCGATTGATTCTGGGATCCATTCCGTTGCACTTTCCTTTTTTATTTATAAATTCCTTGCCGACATCGTAAGAGTAATTGCTGCTTACGTAGTATGGTGACTTCGTATACTGTTAGCTGTAAAGTAATAGTTACTTTCACTCGATTGTATCTTTTTTCGTCGAACGCATCCTTATTATGATAACTGACCATGCATCATACTTAATAAACCAGCTGGACTCCTGGTCTACTTTGGCCAACTCAGCACATATAGTATATGTTGGGATGATTTGGCTTTGTAGGTGTCCATATGTCTATTCGCATACCCACTTATTTTTTCATGTGTGCGTGCCCGCGTGTGAAGCCCATTGGTTGGTGATCTCAACCGTGGTCAACCGTAAGATACCCAAAAATCAAGCCGGCCCGTTCTTCGGGTGGGTCGCAATGTTAGAAAAACAGAGCAAACTTTTGTTTGCCAATCCTTTTATTTCATAAATTGTGTTAAGATCTTAGAAATGGACTAGCACCACATTTGTTCAAATCCATGACACAATGGGTCCCACCTGACCGACGGATTGGATTATGTAACCATGATCCATGATGGCACACATGGTGGCGTGTACGTGGTAGGGGCTTTGCCTTAAAAAAAAAAGAAGAAACCTTTTTAAGGACCCGTTTGTTTCCCCTTTTACCCCAGCAATGTAAAATAAATAAATTTTTTGTAGGTGTTTGTTTAGACGAGTAATAACCCGAATTTGGATCGTTTCTGTATTTGTTTTGATCTTATAAACATCAAATCAATGGCAAAAATAATATAGTGATCTAATATTGGATTCGTATAAGACTACCACATGCACTCCTTTATCCCATTCGGGTCCAAACCATATATGCAATGACCGGCTCGGAATATAAGCATACAACAGCCATGAAAATTGGAAAATGCGAATTGTGAAGTAGGATTTACATGCCAACACATATGGGGCAAGATTTCTTGATTTACTCTCCCATGCCTATAGTCAATTTTAGATATTCGAATAGAGTAAGGAAGATAGTGGCCTAGTTCCAATTATATAAATGAAAGAGGCAATAGGAAGACGCTTCAAATTGAAAAGATTACTATAATAAAACACATAAAAAATCAAGACATTCACTGAAGAAAACAAGATGCACTTGGCAATCACGTGCCGTCAGCTGGAAATGCATCTTAGCTGCAAAAGAGGATAACATGAGAAAAAGAAAACCAACAACAACTCCTACTAAGGCCTGTGCAGTGCACCTTCCCAAATTTCACGCCATGTCTGCGGCCTCTCTTTCATTGTGAGAGTTGTCGGAGACGTCATCTAAGGAATTCGAGGGAACAAGTTCAATAGCTTTGAAATCCACATCTGTTTGGGGTAGCAGAGTGCTGGTTTTCTCACTTAGTATGTATAGTTGCTTGAGTAGGATTCTGTGGGCTGATATGTCGGTTGGTTTTTCTTTTAATTGTTGAGGTTGAAGAAGATTGTTTGTTCCCGGGTAGAAGCCCCAGCTCTGTTTTTCAAAATTTCCCTGATGAGATTTATTTATTTATTTTTGCCATGCAACAAAATTACCAGTGGTGTACTCAAGCCTTTCTGAAATAATAATAATAATAATAATAATAATAATAATTGTTGATGTCAAAATTTGGACCACCCTCCGCTCAATGCATTGAGCCTTCGACGGACCTTAACCCTGCACAAAAGGTGAACAAAGGAGACCTTGACTAAGCTGGGGGACCCTCCGATGCCTAAGTCAGGCTAGGGAATCTGGGTCTAAATTGAATGTAAAGAGAGGGTTCGAGATATAGCGTACCTGTAGCAATGGGGTTCCCTCGTATTTATACATGCGTATTAGATGATTTGCGTTCGTTAATCTCGGCATGATTCGCTCAATTAGTGAGATATTGTGATTGTGGAGATTTCGTCCGTAATTTAGGGATTGTGTAGTGTGTCCTGTCTTAGAGGAGTGTATCTGCCGGTGAGATATTCGATCACATCCGCATTAGGCAATTTCTTAGTTTGGCACTCGGAATATCCGCATCTAGCCTCAGCCTCGGCCTCACCCGGCTCGAGGCCGAGTACTAGTATTCGAGACTGGTAGAATTCCCTTTGCCTCGGCTCTAGACCTCAAACTAAGGTGGCCTTGGCTCCAAGCCTCGAACCAAAACTAGTGTGCAGATTGACCCTTTTGTCGAGTTATTAAACGAGGATAGCGGCTATGAGCTGAGATGGGCTGAGAGAGGACTCGGCCCCGCTTATCCGTCACACATTTTCGAGGTCTCCCCTCCGAGCTTTGAGGTAGGTAGCTGGTTTAACTCGTCGAGTTGAATTTCCCCACAATAATAATAATAATAATAATAATAATAATAATAATAATAAAGTCTCTATCTGCGAGCCTATCCAGCCATGGCTCTGCTGGCACTCCATTAAGGTCCATGCTCCTACCTTTCCAAAAAGAGAAAAAGGTCACTAGTGTGGACCCTGTCCAGCTATGGCTCTGCTAGCATTCTTTCATGGTAACTCCAAACCTCATGTCAGTTACTTTAAAAAATGTTCCAGCGGTAATATGATAACTTGAAACCAACCTTGTGGCTGTTGATCTAACTTCCCTATCATCCAACCTTTTGTATCAGGACTTGGGTAGCTTCTTTAACATCTCCTAATAAATTTTCATTATCCGTTGATTTTTTTTTTTTTTTTTTTTTCTTACATAGAAAAAATGTCATTTTGATGGATAGCCGTAGAGCAGCTGATTTTGGGTGAATCATTCAGGAATTTAACAAATTTTATTCTATGGCTCATCTACATGTACATAAATACATATGCCCGAGCGTTACAACTAAAAACAAAAACTTCCCTAAAGTAGACTAAAATAACTACTACTTGTGATGCATTCTGGGTTCATATAAGCGGTCTAGATGAATGAACTGTGGGCCCACTTTCTAATTCTAAATTGATGTATTTTTGTTTTTTTGTATAAGATCAAAGAGTAGAATAGAACAACCAAACATATGGCCAGTTTGGTTATCACTTGAAATGAGTTCAGCTCATTTTAGTTAATGGCCATTATGTATTAAAGACCATAGTTTATACAAATTAATGGTTATCAGGATTATTTTCAACCAATATTATGATATCTAATATAAGTGGCAACCAAACATGCCCTACTTTTATAAATGAATATATTAAAGGATTTAAAAAATACCATAAATTCAAGAAATTGTAACTTGTTAGAATAGTTTCAAAGCTAGCTAAATTTCATTTCACATGACTGCTAATTGGTGGGGCTTAGGAATGTCTTAGGCCCGGATTTTGAACTGTTAATGCCAGGCTGTTGGGCATGGCCTATTCAGAAATTTGTGGTTACTAAGCCCAGGCCCGGCCCATTGATGGGCCTAAAGGGAGATTTTCCTCCCCTGAAACCCTAACCTAATTAGGGCTGTCAATGGGCAGGGCCCATTCAAAATATTTATTTTACCAGGACTGAGCCCAGCCCATCAACAGCCCTTGACCTAATTCAACTGTGCTAGGTTTTGCCTGACTTTGCAAGTCCATCCAATCTGCCTGCTGGACATGGGCTTTACTAGAAAGTCCTAATGAGTTGTTATTGACATTTACTACCGGAAGGTGCGTTTGGTTGTACCTAATATCATGAAATTTTTTACCGAAAGGTGCATTTGGGGGCACCAGATGTTATGAAATTTCACTGTATTTCATCATTAATCAGTCTAATTTATTCAAAATTTCATGATATTTGGTGTAACCAAACACACCCCAAACAGACATGGTACATGTTATACTAATAAAATCTACTATTTTGTCACTAGATCAATGGTCTGAAGTCACTCTTATCAAACAAAGCTATGGCTTTCTTTCAATTACAAAAGAATTTACTTCTTTTATATGGGCAGGGGTTGGTCTCTTGAAATTACACATGTTACAAGCTTGAATTGTTTAGGTACGTATCAGCCAGAGTTTAAAATATCGTCCCAAACTCCTGCACAGAGTGCTGAGTAAACTCTGTGAGGCCCACCATGATGTATGTGTCTTATCCATGCCGTCCATCCATTTTTCCAGCTCATTTTAGGGCATGATCCCAAAATCGAAGCATATCCAAAGCTCAAGTGGACCACACCACTCGAAAAATAGGGATAATGACATCCACCATTAATACCTTCCGAAGGCCCATAGGGATGTTTATTTGTCATCCAACCTGTTCATAAGTTCACACAGACACGGATGAAGGGAAAACAAAAATATGAGCTTGATCCAAACTTCTAATGACCCCAACAAGTTTTCAACGGTAGGTGTTCAATTCCACAATTTCCTGTGGTGTGGTCCACTTTGAGCTTTGGATATGCTTCAATTTAGGGCTCATGTCTTAAAATAAGCTGGAAAAATGAATGGTCGACTAGGACAAGACACATTAGGTGGGTCCCATTCAATCCCATCCCACATAGGGCGATGCCTACTAACATTAGTACAACAAGACAGAGCACACCCCCACCTTAAAGAGTAGAAATGATAAACCCTCAGGACTCTGGCTCAAGCTTTACTAGGCTAACTCTTGGGATGATTTGGCCTAGTACGGGTTCATATGTCTACTTCCAAATCTTTTTGTGTGTGTGTGTGCGCGCGCGCCATGGATTAGTCATCTAAACCATTGGCAACTGTAGGATACCCAAAAATTAATCCGTCCGTTCTTCGTTGGGTTGCAATGTTATTAAAAAAAAGATCTAACTTTTGCTTGCCTGTCGATTTATTTCATAAATTGTGTTAGATCTTAGAAATGGACTAGCACCATACTTGTGCAAATCCATTGCATAATGGGTCCCACCTAATGGACGGATTGGATCATGTACCCATGACCCATGATGGCTATCGGATCATGTACCAGTGAGACATGATGACACACATGGTGGTGCGTGCATGAAAAAAAAAGAACAAGAAGAAAAACTTCAACGACCTGTTTGTTCCGCCATTTACCCTGGCAGTGTAAATTAAATAGATTATGATTGTATTTTACATTATCTTACATCAGACAAAATTGATTTTTATTGTGGGTGTTTGTTTAAACATATAATACACACAGATCCATAGCTTAAGTAGTTGACTGAGTAAAGATAACCTCTGAGGTCTTGGTATCATTTTAACACAGTTCAATTTGAAAAGATTACAATCAAAACAAACAATAAAAAAAAGTACTAGTTTTAACTCAAAGTTTCAGTTCCGGTGGCTTGGACAAGCAGACAACCAGAAACTGAAGTCTCTATAGAAAGAAAAAACAAACAAAAGAAAGAAAAAATAATAATAAAGACATTTTCTAAAAACAACAAGATGTGCTTGGCAACCATGTGCCGTCGCTTGGAAATGCATCTTAGCCGCAAAAGAAGATACAAGCATATAACATGAGAAAAAGAAAACCAACAACAACTCCTACTAAGGCAACAACAACTCCTACTAAGGCCTGCGCATTGCTTCAGTACGCCTTTGTTCGCTTTGGCAGATACTAGGGCTGCATGAGTCCACCTTCAGAATTTCACACCATGTCTGCGGCCTCTCTTTCAATTTGAAAGTCTGCTTTAATAGTTGTTGGAGATGTCATTGGTAGGAATACAAGGGAATACTTATTGCCTCTTGAATGTGGGCTAAGATATGAAAGCTGCCTCATAAGTTCAGTAGCTTTAAAGTCGACATCTGTTAAACATTTTTACTTGTTAACTACAGTCATCCCAGTCGTAGTAGATTTCTGAATTCTTGCTTACGTAGAAAACGTAGAACAGACCATTTTGCACGGCCACATGGAATTAATCATTCAAATGATACAAGTAAGAAGTTGCAATGCTGCTACTACATAAATTAACCAAATAAAAATTTCCAGACACTGCAGTCGACTTACGTGGTGAAGTTAGTATTGATGGGTCCATTGAAAATATACGCATTGGATTCATATGTTTTAAATAGTTCTTAGTGGATCCAATTTTAATAAACACTCAAGTGCTATATCATCAAATTAAAAAAAAAAAAAAAACAATAACAAAAACCAAAAAATAATTTTAGATCATACTTTTGTGTGATCAATTGCGTGACGGCTTTCCAGTCATGGGATTTTATTTTATTTTTGTCATAATCATAATCAGTGAATTTTCTACTTGTAGATTGATCACAAGTCAATTTAATAAGATCCTAGATAGCAGCAACTCTTCTCTACAAAGTTTTCGCCAAATATTATAATGGAAAAAAAAAGAAAGAAAGAAAAAAAAACAGTGAAAGTAGATGTAGCAAATCATGTCCAAAAATTTGAGAGAATCTTCAAAACCAACAACGGCAATATTTCAAAAAATAGTAAATAGTAGTCTTTAAAATTTGGCCCCTGAAACAAGAAGCAAGAGGGCAAACTTCTTCACATTTTGGGCCTTGGTTCTACATCAGCATGAGTGGTCTGTTTTGTTAATTTCCACACCTGGTGCTTGTCCGTTAATGGTCCACATACTCTCAAACAATTTTCCCCGAGCAACACTATTGCTAAGGGGGCGGTTTGGATCATAAGTTACTTTTTAATAAGTTACTTATGTCACAAGCAACTTGTTTTGGTTTCTACTTATGTAATATATAAGTATGTTTTTGTAAATAGCATACTTTTTAGCCAAAAATTAGAAAAAATATGTTTAGTTTCCAACATCATAAATATTTATCTGTCAAGTGTGTTTGGTCAAACCCCAACATCTACCGTCCAGCATGTGGGGCCAACTTTTGATGTGGACCATTCATTATGTGGTCCCTACCTTTGATGTGGGCCATCCATCGTACAAGACCCACCTTAGATGCATGTGGGTCATTCATCACTAGAGTATGACCTTTAATGTGCACCGTCCATTATGTAGGGCCCACCTCTGATGTTGGTCATCCAACATATGGGGCCCAACTTCAATATCCATCCCCCATCATGTGGAGCCCACTTGTGGACTGTCCATCATGTGGGCCCCACCTCTTATTTGGTTATCCATCATGCAAAGTTTGCCTTGGATGTAAGCCACTCATCAACAGGGCCAACCTTTGATATGGACCGTCCATCATGTAGGGCCCACCATTATTAATTGCCCATCATGTGGAGCTCACATTTGATGTATACTGTCCATCATATGGGGTCACCTTAATGTGGATCATCCATCATGTGGAGCCCACCTTATTAATTGCTCATCATGTGGAGCCCACTTTTGATGTGGATTGTCCATCATGTGGGCCCCACCTTCAATGTGGGTTGCCCATCATTCGAGGCCCGCCTTGAAAGGGGTCCATTCATCATTATAGGTCGACCTTTGATGTGGACCATCCATCATGTGGGGCCCAGCTTCATTATCTATTGTCTATCATGTGGAGCTCATCTTTAATTAATGTGGATCATCCATCATGTGGGCTCCACCTTTGAAGTGGGTTAGTCTGCAATTGCAAGTGGTGAGATGCCATGGATATATATACACGTGCAGAAGCTTAGCGAAGCTATAGAATGATGGCTATAACGTAGAGGGGATGATTATGACCAAATAAAATTTTAGCCAATTAAAACATAATTGTCTAACTTAAACTAATATAATGATTAAACTAAGTAAGACAATTAACTCTAAGGCTTCCAAGCCAATAAAAGATCCAATTACATAAACTATAATAGATGTGTCAATCAAGCAAATTGCATATAAACATGATAATGTACATGCGTGTGTAGGATGTATTATCCATCAACTCATACCATTCATCTAATCATGCATACATATAATTCAACAATTAATCACATAAGCATAATTAAACAAGTACTCAAAGATAATCCCAAATACAAACATGTATAGTGGTTCGGTTTCCCTACTCCACTCCTGACGAAAGTACTCAACCCATGAGTGTATTGGATTTCACTATCAGAGATTTTAATTAAAATAGGTTCACCTCCAACCTTTACAATTCTATATAAGGATCGGCTTCCTCGAAGACTTATATGGTTTTCTATAGCTCGCCACGAACCTCAGTCCTAATTCAAGGACCTATGTTCACTCCCATCGGAGACTCCCTCAAAGACTAATACATACACACTCGTGTCTGATGGACAGTACAAAGACTTTGATTTAGATCCTACACAAGAACCTAATCGAGCTTGGCAATCAAACTCTTACACTTAATCCGACATAATGAAGGAGTATACATAGACTCACTCAATGACACTTGTCCATTTGAACTTCGTTGATGCGCCATCTGGAGTTGCTTGATCGATTCTTTCCCATGCTTCAATCAGCTCCCATTTTACTCAATCAATCATGATGCCAATGTTTTACCAATGCTTCAGCTCCAAGATAAACCACCTTTCATATAATACTCATTAGAGGTGATTAAGATAATAAGAGATTGAGTGAATCTCGTACAACTATTGAAAATATTGTAATCGTATAGGATTCACCTAAATGGGTGTTCTAGAAGATATAAACAAGGATTTGAATATTGGTTCAAGTTTAATCTCTAGAATAAGATGGAGATCAAACCCATATTTTTCATTGGAGATAAAATCCTCTTTCAAATAATTAATTACAAGGAAGATAACTTAGATCTTATAGACTTAGAGACTTAGGATGAGAGATATGATCATGGAATCACATAATCTTCTACTGTACAAAAAATTCATCAAAATGTCCAAGTATCAAATGCCATTTTATAAAAAAACCATTTTGCAACAGCTTTTTCAATAGGATCGAACCCTGTATCGATCCCATCGAGAAAATTTAGAATTATCTATGTATGGTTGCTGGACTCATTCTTCAGTATGATCGAGTGGACCTTCGATGGAATTGAAACCCATTGACAGACTGTCAATGGGATCGAAGTCCACTAAAAAACTACTGTTTTGGACAGGTATATTTATAGTAGTTATGCTCTTTTAGCCTTACTTATCATATTTTAATTAGCTTCCTAAAGCTAGGAAATGATAAATAAGATTTATCTATAAGGTAAATGAGGATTGTTTTATTTCAAGGGTTAGGTCATCAAGGCACTTCATTTACTTTTTCTATGCTCCTTGTCCTTGATGCTCTTGTCCTATTGTGTCTTCGGTCTTTAGCTTTCAATGGCTCAACCGACTACACGTGGACAAATTAGTGTACTAACACGCCCATTATACCTACCCATTTTAGATGTGGGTTATTTATCATTAATTGCTCACCTTTAATGTAGACCATCCATTATGCTTTGCTTATGCTTCAATTTTGAGCTCATGCCTTAAAATAGGCTGGATAAATGGATGGACAACGTGGATAAGATACATCATGGTGAGCCCCACATAGTTTACTCATGCAATTCACATCCCACATTGGGCGATATGCCAATAACATTATGACTGCAAGACACGGTACATGTACACCCCACCTTTATGGTGGAAATGATAAGCTGACCCGAATCTAGCACAGACTCTACTTGGCTAACTTAGCACTTTTTGTCTAAGTTGGGATGATTTGGCTCAGTACGCGTGTGTATGTCTACTCCTAAACTCACATTTGTGTGTGTGAAGACCATTAGTTGGTGATCTAAACCGTTGGCAACTATAAGATACCCAAAATTTTAAGCAAGTCCATTCTTTAGGTGGGTCACGATGTTAGAAAACCAAAGCTAACATTTGTTCATCTGTCCATTTGCTTCATAAATTGTGTTAGATCTTAGAAATGGACTAGCACTACATTTGTGCAAATGCATTACAAAAATGGGTCCCACCTGATGGACGGATTGGATCATCTACCCATGGTAGCATGTACATGGTAGGGGCTTTATCTTAAGTAGATCATGGTTGGGTCTTTACTCATGCCTCAGTGGTAGACTCACAAGAGTTTCAACATGAGGTCATGGATTCAAGTACCCATTATGATGAAAATCTACCATGGTATGGATGTGTCGGGTGTCAGTGCATGTGTTAAAAATAAAAAATAAAAAAAAAAAAAAAATCACGTTTGCAATTTACATTACCATTTTCATTATGTCAGACAAAATTGACTTTTTTTATGGGTGTTTGTTTAGATATAAGATGGTCAAGTGAAAAGCTTAATAAGGGCTTCTTTTGTATCTATTTTCATCCTAAGTATAAACATCAAATCAATGACAAAAATAATACCGTGATCCAACATTGGATTCGCATAAGACTACCACATTGATGTGCATAGGGACACCTTTTGTTGCGCAGCACGCCAACAACGCAGTGAATCGAGATCCAATCTCCGGTTTCACCCACAAATGATAAACAGGAAGAAATATAAACTAGAAAAAGAATCAAAGTATTTCAAATAAACCACAAGACAAGATATACGTGGAAAAACCCCAACAAGGGTAAAAAACCACGGATGCAAATTTCCACTATAAAAGAAAACAAAGATTACAAAGCAATATACTAACCTCTCCCTTGAAAAAACAAAGAAAACCCTTTGCCCACACCTTGGAATAACTCTCACCATACTTAGAAAAGCCTTAGAAACCCCTATTTATAGTTTAGACAACTCTCCTTTCGCACCCTTGTGAAAACCGACTAAAAAAAATCCGTAGTCCGCATCAAATCCGGAAACGAATTTGCGTAACCTCGACTGATCGAGTAGACCGCTCGACCGATCGAGCAGACCCCTCGACTAGTCGAGTATGGGCCTCGACCGATCAAGTACCGTGGAACCAAAAAACCTATGCTCGCTGGACTTTGAGTCGAGCCAGTCATCGACTGGTCGAGTAGGGCACTCGACTGGTCGAGCGGCCCCCATATTTGGCTCCACATCTCGACAATCTCCCACTTGGAGACACATTGCCATGAACCTTCGTCTTTTACATCCGGAGTGCACCACCTCCCCGGCTTCAAGCTTGAAGACCAATTAAAGTTGTACAAAGCTTCAGCTTCTCTTTTGTGACCGCCTTGGTCAGTATAACCGCAGGATTCTCACTTGTATGAATATTCTCCAAAGCAATCCATCCATCTTTCAGTAACGAACGTATGAAATGATATCTAATGTCAATATGCTTGGTCCTTGAATAAAAGGCCGAATTCTTAGCCAAGTGTATTGCACTCTGACTGTCACTGTATAGCTTGCAATCTGCTTGCTTCTTACCCAACTCTTCCATGAAACCTTGCATCCACACCATCTTCTTGCATGCTTCTGTAGTCGCAACATATTCTACTTCTGTTGTACTGATAGATACTATCTTTTGTAATTGAGAGACCTAACTAACTGTAGCACTACCTAGAGTAAAGACATAACCTGTAATGCTTCTTTTACTGTCGATATCTCCTACCAAATGTGAATCCACGTATCCTTGTAGCTTGATTTCCAATCCACTATAACACAACCCTATATCCTTAGTATCTACCAGGTATCTAAGGATCCACTTCACACCTTCCCAGTGTTCCTTCCCGGGGTTGTTCATGAACCTGCTAACAACTCCCACTGCTTGAGTAATGTTTGGCCTCATGCTTACCATAGCATACATGAGACTCCCAATAGCTAACACGTATGAGACTTTAGCCACGTAGTCCCGTTCCTCCTGCATCTTTGTACCTTGCTCCTTAGATAGCTTGAAGTGGTTGGCTAATGAAGTACTAACCAGCTTAGCACCTCCCATATTGAATTGATCAAGTACCTTGGCTATGTACTCTGCTGTGACAAAATCAGGTTCTTGTTTTCCCTATCGCGCTTTATAATCATGCCTAGAATTTGTTTTGTAGCTCCTAAATCCTTCATGGCAAATTTTTTAAACAGTTATCTTTTGAGATCTGAGATGTCCTTTATGCTTGAACCGTTCACAAGCATATCATTAACATACAGAAGAAGGATGATTTATGACATATCAAACTTCTTCAAATAGCAACAGTGGTCTGCATGACATCTCTTGTAACCGTTTCCCGATATAAAACTGTCGAACTTCTTGTACCACTGCCTCTGGGCCTGCTTCAGGCCATGTAGACTCTTCTTCAGTCTATACACTTTGTTTTCCATTCCTGGTGCCACGTATCCTATTGGATGATACATATATATCTCTTCTTCAAGGTCCCCTTGAAGAAAGACAGTCTTAGCATTTAGCTATTCTAGATGTAAGTCCTCTGTAGCCACTATACTCAAGACCATGCGAATCATAGACATTTTCACTATCGGTGAAAATATTTCAGTGAAATCGATACCTGCCTTTTGTTGAAACCCTTTTACAACCAATCTGGCCTTGTACCATTTCGAACCATCGTGCTCCTCCTTCAGTCTGTAAACCCACTTGTTATGAAGAGCTTTCTTACCCTTAGGTAGAGTGACTAACTCCCATGTACGATTAGACTCAAGAGAGTCTATCTCATCATCCATGGCCTGCTCCCACTTAACCCGTGTATCTGACTGTGATGCCTCTTTAAAACACTCTGGTTCACCATTATCTGTTAGCAGTAGATAATGTAAGGAGGGTGAGTATCAAACCGTGGATCTCCTCTCCTGAGTAGACCTCACAACCGGTGTCTGTAGCTCTGCCTCATAATGCTCCTGTGCATGATCATCTTGTGGCACTGTAACACCCGTGTCTGGTAATTCTTCCAACTCTACGAATTCTTTCTCCTAGGCCTTATTTTTCCGCACATTATCCTTATACATCATTTTTTCATTGAAGACTATATCTTTACTTGTGATAATTTTTCTATTTTCTGTATCCTAAAACCTATAGCCAAAATCATGCTGCCCATAGCCTATAAACGTGCACCTCATGGACTTTACATCTAGCTTGTTTCTGTGCTCTGCATTAATTTGAACATATGAAGTACAACCGAACACTCTAAGATGTTCAAGATTCACTTCTTTCTCAGTCCACGTTTCTTCTAGTAGCCCACCATTCAATGGTGCTGAGGGACTTTTATTGATGAGATATGCAGCAGTATTCACAGCATCTGCCCAAAACGTCTTAGGCAACCCTGCATGTAACCTCATGCTCCTGTGGTGCTCAAGAATGGTCATTTTAATGTGCTCAGCCACACCATTCTGCTGTGGTGTCCTTGGAATCATTTTCTGATGTTTGATTCCATTTGCTGCTCAATACTCCTCAAATTTCTTATCATAGTATTCCCCCCCATTATCTGATCTCAGACATTTTACTATTTTACCTGTCTCGTTTTCTACCATTACTTTCCACTTCTTAAATATATCAAATATATCAGATCGTGCTTTAAGAAATAAACGCATAGTTTTCTACTAGCATCATCAATAAAAGAAATAAAATAACGTGAGCCACTAAGAGATAATACCTGTGCCGGTCCTCACACATCAGTGTGTACAAGCTCCAACAAATGTGTCTTTGGAGTGCGTCTTGTCTTTTTGAAACTTACCCTCTTCTGCTTGCCATACATGCAGTCCTGGTAGAATTCCAAGTCAGTAGATTTCAGTCTTGATAGCTTCCCTTTTGATAATAACATTTTCATTCCTTTCTCACTCATATGTCCCAACCTCTGATGCCATAACTGTCCATTCACTCCAGTTGATGCGACTGCGAGTGAACTATACGATCCTAAAGTCACATATAAGGTACCTTCCTTCTTGCCTCAAGATATCACTAAGGCACCTTTTGTGATCTTTAAGAAATCACTGGTGAATGTCGTCACATAACTGGTATCGGCTAACTGCCCCACTGAGATCAAGTTTCGTTTCAAACTTGGTATATGTCTAACATCCTTCAATTTTAAAGTCGTTCAGTCTTTCTGATTTATATGAATGTCCCCCTTTCCAACAATACTGCATTACTCATCATCACCTAGGTAGACTCTCCCAAAGTCACTTGATACATAATTACGCAGAACGTCCCTACACAAAGTGGCATGAAACGAAGCACTCGAGTCTATAACTCAAGACTCATTCCTCACATCAAGAGACAAGATCAGCGCCTCTGTGTTACTCTCCTCAGATAGATTCACTGAATCCTTTCCGCCTTGAGAGCTTCCTTCTTGTTTCTTAAGCGCCATGCAATCATGTTTCATATGCCCATTCTTCTCGCAATGCTAACACCCATCTTTGTCTTTCGGTCCCTTGGACTTCTTCCTTTACTTAAAACGTCCATTTTTATTGCCTTCTTTGTTCAACAATCTTCCTATTCCTTCAACGTTTAGAGCATTCCTTGAATCTCCTGAAACTCCTGATGCCTTTCTTCTAGATTCTTCGCTGAGAATTAGACCGGCCACATCATCAAATTTCAGTTTTGTCGACCCTTAAGAATTGCTCACAGCAATCACCAAATCATCCCAACTGTCTAGTAAACTGGATAAGATCAATAATACCCTGACCTCATCCTAAAAAACAATGCCAATGGATTCCAACTAGCTCGTGACTGTATTGAACTCGTTTAGATGTTCACCTACGCTCCCATCATCTGACATATTTATGTTGAATAGCTGTTTCATAAGATGAACCTTGTTGGATGATGAGGGTTTTTCATACATGGTGGCTAGGGCTTCCATTAATTCTTTTGTGGTTTTCATCTTGTATATATTGAAGGCGACGCTCTTAGACAAAGAGAGTCGGATTGTTCCTAAAGCTTTCCGATCCAATAAAAATCATTCATGATTTATTATCTTTTCTGGTTTCTTCTCTTTTCCTCCTAGAGGAATATAGAGGTCATTCTAATACAGATAATCCTTCATCTGCATCTTCCAGAAGGTAAAGTTTGAACTATCAAACTTCTCAATTTTAGTCTTCTTTTCTTCCGTCATCGCTCCCAATATAACTAAACCAATAGCTTTGATACCAGTTGTTACGTAGCACTCCAACGACACAGTGAACTGAGATCCAATCTCCGGTTTTACCCACAAATGATAAACAGGAAGAAATATAAACCAGAAAAAGAATCAAAGCATTCCAAACAAACTACAAGATAAGATATACATAGAAAAACCCCAACAAGGGCTAAAAACCACGGATCAAATTTCTACTATGAAAGAAAATGAAGATTATAAGGCAATATACTAACTTCTCCCTTGAAAATACAGAGAAAACCCTTTGCCTACACTTTGAAATAATTCTCATTATACTTAGAAAAGCCCCAGGAACCCTTATTCATAGTTTAGGCAACTCTCCTTTCACACCCTTGCGAAAATCGACTCAAAAATTCGCAGTCTGCATCAAATTCAGAAACGAATCTGCGTAATCTCAACTGGTCGAGCAAACTGCTCGACTGGTTGAGCGGACCTCTCGACTGGTCGAGTACCGCAGAACCAAAAAATCTATGCTCGCTGGACCTTGAGTCGAGCCAGTCCTCGACTGGTCGAGTGGGCCACTCGATCGGTCGAGCAGGGCACTCGACTGGTTGAGCGGCCCCCAGATGTGGCTTCACATCTCAACACCTTTATTCTGTTTGGGTCTAAACCATACATGTAATGACCAGTTCGGAGTATAAGCTCACAACAACAGCAAAATTTGAAAATTGTGAATGTGAAATACACATGAACAATCCCTGACAATATATTAACTAAGATTTACTTACCAACATATGCGGGGCAAGATTTGTTGATTTACTCTCCCATGCTACCATCTTCGTTCATATAGCTAATTTGGCTATTCATTTGAATAGCGTTAAGGAAGATAGTAGCCCAGTTCAAATTATATAAATGACTAGACAGTTCAAATTGAAAAGATTTCAATCAAGCCAAACAATAAAAAAATGTACTAGTTTTATGTTAAAAGTTCAGTTCCGTTCAGTTCCTAGTGGTATGGACAAGTAGATTACCTGAAACTGAGGTCACTGTAGCAAAAAATAAAATAAATTAAAGACATTCACTAAAGACACTTGACAGTCATGTGCCTTAGTTGAAGATGCATCTTAGCCACAAAAGAAGATATAAGCATATAAGATGAGAAAAAGAAAACTAACAACAACTCCTACTAAAGCCTAGACATTGCTTGAGTAAGCCTTTGTTGCTTTAGGGGAGAGTCGGGCTGCATAATATGTGCAGTCCACCTTCGGAATTTCACGCCATGTCTGTGGCCTCTCTTTCATCGTGAGAGTTTGCTTTAAGAGTTGTCCGAGATGTCATCCATAGGAGTACAAGGGAATGTCTATTGCCCACTGAATGTGGAACAAGACATGAAAGCTGACTCATAAGTTTAATAGTTTTGAAATCGACTTTTGTTAAATATTTCTACTAATTGACGACAATCATTCCAGTTGTGGTAGATTTTTGAATTCTTTTAGAATGGGACTATTTGATCTTGTAACAAATGCCTGATATAGTACAGACAATGGCATATATTAGATTGCCAACCACTCTCGAGTTAGATAGACAACACATATACTACTTTTTTCTTTCGAAGAAAATCGAAAGTAAGTAGTGTGGAGTGTGCTAACTGGTTTAGCCTTATCAAGTTCGAACTTAACCAAACCTTCTCAAGACATTCTTTCTGAAACAATCATAGCCTAGTCTTTTCCTTATCTATATTTATGTTAATGCCGAGAATCTTTTTGTAGCCTGCAGATCTTTCATCTTGAATGTTCTGAATAATTGAGCCTTCAGCATGTTGATTTCAGACATGATATGGTCAATAATAAGCATATCATCAATATACAATATCAGAATAATGAATTCTCTATCACTTAGTGATATAAAGTAAACACAATACATGAACTCATCATGATTTCCAATAAACTAATAGCTCAACATGAAATTGCAAAGTTGTAAAATAAGATTTATAGGCCAATACATAGCTATATAAGGCAAAATTTGTTAATTTACTCTCCCATGCTACCATCTTCATTCATATAGCCAATTTTAGATATTTGAATAGCATAATAAAAATAGTGGCCAAGTTCCAATTATATAAATGGAGAGGCAATAGGAATGCATGCAGTTTAAATTGAAAAGATTACAATCAAGCCAAACAATAAAAAAAAATGTAATAGTTTTATATCAAAAGTTCAGTTCTTGTGACCTGTACAAGGAGACCACCAAAAACTGAAGTCACTGTAGCAAAAAAAAATTCACTAAAGATAACAAGATAACAAGTTGCACTTGGCAACCATGTGCCGTCAGTTGGAAATGCATCTTACCGCAAAAGCATATAACATGAGAAAAAGAAAATAAAAAACCACTCCTGAGGCCTGAGCTTTGCTTGAGCATGCCTTTGTCGCTTTCGCAGACAGGCTGCATGATATGTGCAGTCCACCTTCAAACTTTCACGCCATGTCTGCGGTCTCTCTTTCAACATGAGAGTGCTTCAAGAATTGTCGGAGATGTCATCAATAATAATACGAGGGAATACTTTTTGCCCAACGAATGTGGACCAAGATATGAAAGCTGCCTCATAAGTTCAGTAGCTTTGAAACCGACATCTGTGAAACATTTCTATTTGTGGACGACAATCATCCCAATTGTAATAGATTTCTGGTTTCCTGCTTACGTAGAAAAAGTAGAAGTGGGCCATCTTGCACTGCAACATGGAATTAATCATTCAAATGTTAGACGTAAGAAGTTGCAATGTTACTACTATATAAATTAACCAAATAAAAATTTCTAGATACTGCAGTACTATACTGAAATGTCAAATAGGTATGTGACAGGGAAGTATTGTTGGGTCCATTGAAGTTGAAGGTATACACAGTGGATTTATATGTTTTACATCATTCTCAATAGATCTAATTCGCAGGAACATATAAATGCCATATCAACAATTTTCTAGAAAAAAAAAACATATACTAAGGAATGATTTCAGATGATACTTATGTGCCATCCATCATGTGACTGCTTTCTAGCCATGGGAATTTTTTATTTTCAAAATCATACCTATGAATTTTCTACTTCCATATTGATCACAAGTCAATTTAATAAGATCCTAAATAGCAGCAACTCTTATCTACGAAGTTTTGGCCAAATATTGTAATGGCAAAAAGAAAAGAAAGAATAAAAAAGAACAGTAAAATTAGATCCAGCAAATGAGGTCCAAAATCTTTAGAGAATCTTCAAAATCAACAAGTGCAATCTTCCAAAAAATAGTAAATAGTAGTCTCTAAAATTTGGCCCCTGAGACAAGAAGTAACAATGCAAAATTCATCACATTTTGGGCCTTACTTCTACATCAGCATGAGTAGTCTATTTTGTTAATTTCCACACCTCATGTTTGTCCGTTAATGGTTCACTTGCTCTCAAGCAGATTTCCGGGAGCAACACCACCGCTGAGGGGGGCGTTTGGATGGCAAGTTAGTTTTGCTAAGTTACTTTAAGCCACGAACAATTTATCTTGGCTTTCACTTGTTTAGCGGAGACATACTTGTCAGCCAAAAAGTAGAAAAAACATGTTTGCTTTCCATGGTCATAAGTATTTATACCTCAAGTCTTGTTGGTCTCCCTTGCATCTATTGTCCATCTCATGGGGCCAACCTTTGATGTAGACCGTTCATTGTGTAACCCCACCTTTGATGCGGGCCATCCATAATATGGGACCCACCTTGGATGTTGGCCATTCATTATTAGGGGAGACTTTTATTGTGCATTGACCATTATGTAGGGCCCACCTTTGATGTTGGTCATCCATCATGGGAGGCCCACCATCAATGATATCGTCCATCATGTGGGGCCCACCTTCAATATCCATCGTCCATCATATGGGCCCCACCTCCTATGTGGGCTGTATGTCTATCATGCAGAACCAGCCTTGGATATGGGCCACTCATCAGTAGGGCCCACTATTGATGTGAACCGTCCATCATGTGGGGCCACCTTGATCTGATTCATCCATCATGTGGAGCCCACCTTTGATGTAGACTGTCCATTGTGTGGGGCCCACCTTCAATGTGGGTGGTTCATCATGCAAGGCTCGCCCATCCATTTGTTTCATAAATTGTGTTAAGATCTTAGAAATGAACTAGCACCACATTTGTTCAATCCATGACACAATGAGTCCCACCTGATGGACGGATTGGACCATGTAACTATGATCCATGATGGCACACACATGGTGGCGTGTACATGGTATGGGCTTTGCCTTCAAAAAAAAAAAAAAAACCCTCTTTAAGGACCCGTTTGTTTCCCCTTTTAATCCAGCAATGTAAAATAAATAAATTTTTTGTGGGTGTTTGTTTAGACCAATAAAAACCCGAATTGGATCTTTTTTGTATTTGTTTTGATCTTATAAACATCAAATCAAAGGCAAAAATAATGTAGTGATCCAATATTGGATTCGTATAAGACTACCACATTGATGTGCACATGCACACCTTTATCCCATTCGGGTCCAAACCATATATGCAATGATCGGCTCGGATTATAAGCTTACAACTGCCATGAAAATTGGAAAATGCGAATTATGAAGTAGGATTTGCATGCCAACACATAAGGGGCAAGATTTCTTGATTTACTCTCCCATGCCTATAGCCAATTTTAGATATTTGAATAGAGTATAGTGTCCTGGTTTCGATTATATAAATGAAAGAGGCAATAGGAAGACATTTCAAATTGAAAAGATTACTATAATAAAACAAAAAAATAAAAAATAAAAATCAAGACATTCACTAAAGAAAACAAGATGCACTTGGCAATCACGTGCCGTCAGCTGGAAATGCATCTTAGCTGCAAAAGAGGATAACATGAGAAAAAGAAAACCAACAACAACTCCTACTAAGGCCTGCGCAGTCCACCTTCCGAATTTCATGCCATGTCTGCGGCCTAAAGTAAGGCTGCATGATAAGTGTAGTCCACCTTCGAAATTTCACGCCATGTCTGCGGCCTCTCTTTCATTGTGAGAGTTTTCGGAGACGTCATCCAAGGAATTCGAGGGAACAAGTTCAGTAGCTTTGAAATCGACATCTGTTTGGGGTAGCAGAGTTTGAGTAGGATTCTGTGGGATGATATGTCTCGGTTGGTTTTTCTTTTAATTGCTGAGGTTGAAGAAGATTGTTTGTTGCCGGGTAGAAGCTCCAGCTGTGTTTTTCAAAAATTTCTCGTGGTTTATATGATAGACTCTCTCTCTCTCTCTCTCTCTCTCTCTCTCTCTCTCTCTCTCTCTCATCAACAAAATTATCAATGGTGTGCTAATAATAATAATAGTAATAATAAAGTCTCTATCATGGTGCCTATCAAGCCATGGCTCTGCTAGCACTCCATTAAGGTCCATTCTCCTACCATTCAGAAAAGAGAAAAAAGTCACTAGTGTGGACCCTGTCCAGCTATGGTTCTGCTGGCACTCCATTAAGGTCCACTCTTTCATAGTAACACCAAACCTTTCAAACTCAGATTATGTCAGTTAATTTTAAAAAATGTTCCAGCTGTAATATGATAACTTGAAACCAACCTTGTGGCTGTTGATGTAACGTCCCTATCATCCAACCTTTTGAATCAGGACTTCGGTCCCTTCTTTAAAATCTCCTAATAAAATTTCATTATCTGTTGATTTTTATTATTATTATTTTTAATATAGAAAAAATGTCATATTGATGGATAGCTGTAGCAGTTGATTTTGGGTGAATCATTCAGGAATTTAACAAATTTTATTCTATGCCTCATCTACATGTACATAAATACATATGCACGCATGTACACACACGCGTGTGTGTTTTTCAAGCATTACAACTTAAAATAAAAACTTCCCTAAATTAGAATAAAATAACTACTAGTGATGAACGATGGGTTCATATAAGCAGTCTGGATGAATGAACTGTGGGCCCACGGTCTAATTCTAAATTGATGTATTTTTGTTTTTTGGTATAAGACCAAAGAGTAGGATAGAACAACCAAACATATGGCCTGTTTGGTTACCACTTAAAATGAGTTCATCTCATTTTAGTTAATGGCGATTGTGTATTAAAGACCATAGTTTATACAAATTAATGGTTATTAAGATTATTTTCAACCCATACTATGATATCTAATATAAGTGGCAACCAAACATGCTCCACTTTTATAAATGAATATAGTAAAGGATTAAAAAAACACCATAAATTCAAGAAATTGTAACTCGTTAGAATAGTTTCAAAGCTAGTGAAATTTCATTTCACATGGACTGTTAATTGGTGGGGCTTGGGAATGTCTTAGGCACGGATTTTGAACTGTTCATGCCAGGCTGTTGGGCATGACCTATTCAGAACTTTGTGTTTACTAAGCCCAGGCCTGGCCCATTGATGGCCCTAAAGAGAGTGTTTTTTTTTTTTTGCCCTTAAACCCTAACCTAATTAGGGCTGTCAATGGGAAGGGCCCATTCAAATTTTTTATTTTACCAGGACCGAGCCCAGCCCATTGACAGCCCTTGACCTAATTCAACTGGGCTAGGTTTTGCCTGACTTTACAAGTCCATCCAATCTGCCTGCCGGACATGGGCTTTACTAGAAAGGCCCGATGAGTTGGTATTAACATTTACTACCGAAAAGTGCATTTGGTTGTACCCAAAATCATGAAATTTTCGACCGAAAGGTGCATTTGGGGGCACCAGATATTATGAAATTTCACTGTATTTCATCATTAATCAGTCTAATTTATTCAAAATTTTATGAAATTTGGTGCAACCAAACACACCCTAAACAAACATGGTACATGTTATACTAATAAAATCTACTATTTTGTCACTAGGTCAATGGTCCGAAGTCACTCTTATCAAACAAAGCTATGGTTTTCTTTCAATTACAAAAGAATTTACTTCTTTTTTATGGGTAGGGGTTGGTCACTTGAAATTACACACGTTACCAGCTTGAATTGTTTAGATATGTATTAGCCAGAGTTTAAAATTTCGTCCCAAGCCCCTTCACAGAGTGCTGAGTAAACTCTATGAGGCCCACCATGATGTCTGTGTCTTATCCATCCCGTCCATCCATTTTTTCCAGCTCATTTTAGGGTATGATCCCAAAATTGAAGCATATCCGAAGCTCAACTAGACCACACCACAGGAAAAAGTAAGGATAATGACATCCACCATTAATACCTTCCTAAGGCCCACAGGGATGTTTATTTGCCATCCAACCTGTTCATAAGGTCACACATACATGAATGAAGGGAAAACACAAATATAGGTTTGATCCAAACTTCTATGACCCCAACAAGTTTTTAACAGCAGGTGTTCAGTCCCCCTATTTCCTGTGGTGTGGTCCACTTTGAACTTTGAATATGCTTCAATTTAGGGCTCATGCCCTAAAATAAGCTAGAAAAATGAATGGTCGATTGGGACAAGACACATAAGGTGGGCCCCATTCAATCCCCAACCCACAGGGCGATGCCTACTAACATTAGTACAACCTCATTAGGTAAGTCCTTCCCTGTCACATACCTATTTGACATTCCAGTATAGTAACTGCAGTGTTTAGAAATTTTTATATGGTTAATTTATATAGTAGTAACATTGCAACATCTAGTGTATAACATTTGAATGATTAATTCCATGTTGCAGTGCAAGATGGCCCACATCTACTTTTTCTACGTAGGCAAGAATCCAGAAATCTATTACAATTGGGTGATTGTCGTCCACAAATAGAAATGTTTCACGGATGTCGGTTTCAAAGCTACTGAACTTATGAGGCAGCTTTCATATCTTGGTCCACATTCGTTGGGCAATAAGTATTCCCTCATTTTATTATTGATGACATCTCCGACAATTCTTGAAGCAGTCTCTCATGTTGAAAGAGAGACCGCAGGTATGGCGTGAAATTTTGAAGGCGGACTGCACATATCATGCAGCCTGTCTGCGAAAGCGACAAAGGCATGCTCAAGCAATGCACAGGCCTCAGGAGTTGTTTTTTATTTTCCTTTTCTCATGTTATATGCTTTTGCGGCTAAGATGCATTTCCAACTGACGGCACATGGTTGCCAAATATCCTGGAAAAATCATACTGAGTACGCATGTGCATAAATATTAATGGGCACTATTACCAAATTCATATAAAGTATAGAATATTGTCTAGTTGTACATGCATGTTATGTTATGTTATGAGAGAGAGAGAGAGAGAGAGAGAGAGAGAGAGAGACATGGATGCATGATGTGCGCATGTAAAGAAAATAGCGTTCATCAATGATTATTGCATGGTATTTACTGGATGTGAGGTTTGGAGCATATCCTGGAATAGTAATAAAAAGGAAACACAGGCAAGTGAATCTAAAAGACCAACAGCAGAGGAGTGTCCTGGATTTAATTCTTGGAATAGAACGGAAGTGCAAAAAAAGCAGCCCGTTCAATCTGATCAATCTACTCCCTGGGGAGGTTGGAAATCAAATGATGTAGGAAAATTTAAAAATAAAAAAAATAAAAATCAGACTTTGTTACTAAAAATCCAACAACATACGAATTCAGCCAAACCCATCATAGTAACAGTACTCAAACTTTAAAATTTTAAAAAAAAATCCCAAAAATAAAATCTTTTGAATTTCCAATCAGCTATACCAAAAATCAGTTTCAAACAGTAGTTGAGAAATAGCAAGTGTTTTTCCCTATAGGTTAGAGAAATGCTTTACACAGGTCCAGGTGAAACAATTTGAGAACAGGGCAACAACATCATTATAGGTTCTTGAACACAGTAAATATCCTCGTGAGGCTAAACCTTGGTAACAATACTACAAATGAAGCCAACTACTGCATTCATTAAAACAAAGAAAAATCATATCAAAAATTAAATGATTAAAGATGGACATCAAAAGGATTAATTTGTTGTTACCAGTCCTGCTGCATTTTGCAAAACCAAAAACCACTCCCAAGAGGACTCAGACCTTTCCGAACTATCACTTTCTTTCCAATATGCCAGCTTCTCACAACCACTCAATTCCCACCTCAAGGAAAGAGATGATGAGTTTGCAAAAGCCCTTCCTAATGAGGTGGATCTATGTTGATTGTTCCCCTCCCATATATTAGGTTAGTCCACTTATGGATGGGCCAAAAAAGTATGAAAGAAACAGAGAGATTAAATGTACAATAGTGGTACACATTATTGGTTGAAGCATTTCTTCAAACAACTAACCAGCAGATGTCAGCGGCCATGGACAACCGCGGATATGGCTGCCGCTGCTTGATAATCGAAAGGGGAAGTGAGAGAGAGAGAGAGAGAGAGAGAGAGAGAGAGAGAGAGAGAGAGAGAGTACCTTCAATTTTCTCTTCTTTCAAGAGAGGCCAGAGAGGAGGGACGTTGGAGAGAGAGAGACTTTCGGGATTTGGGGATGGGGAGATTTGGGAGAGAAGAGGGAAGAAGGGTTTTTGGGAGAGAAACATTGGCGCGCGCGATTTGGAGATACGGCGATTTGGGAGAGGAGGGAAAAACAAGTTTTCGAGAGAAGAAGGCGGGCGCGATTTGGGGATGAAATTTGGGAGGCAAAAGACCCTCTTTTTTTTTGTTTTAATTCCAGCGGCGATGACTTATCTGTACACGGGCGGCCACGTAAAAATGCTGCACATTTTGTATCTACACGGGCGTTTCGTTGGGGCCGCCAGTAAGAATCCGCCGCTGATCATGATATTTCTTGTAGTCTTAGTATTGTGGGTCCATTGAAGTTGAAGGTATACACAGTGGATTTATATGTTTTACGTGATTCTCAATAGATCTAATTCGCAGGAACATATAAATGCCGTATCATTAATTTTCTAGAAAAAAAAACATATACTATGGAATGATTTCAGATTATACTTTTGTGCCATCCATCACGTGATTGCTTTCTAGACATTGGAATTTTTTTATTTTTTTAAATCATACATATGAATTTTCTACTTCCATATTGATGGCAAGTCAATTTAATAAGATCCTAAATAGCAGCAACTCTTATTTACGAAGTTTTGGCCAAATATTGTAATGGAAAAACGAAAAAAAAAAAAAAAAGAACAGTAAAATTAGATCCGAAAAATGAGGTCTAAAATCTTTAGAGAATCTTCAAAATCAACAAGTGCATTCTTCTAGAAAATAGTAAATAGTAGTCTCTAAAATTTGGCCCTTGAAACAAGAAGTAACAATGCAAAATTCATCACATTTTGGGCCTTACTTCTGTTAGATAGGCTCACATGCCCTGTATATCTTGTATACATTGTATAGCTAGTATACTTTGTATAGAGGATTCTGAGTTTATTATTTTCCTTGTATAGATGACTATAATCTCTATATATTCAATCCATTTGAGTTGTCTCAAATATAAAAAATCTTTCAGCTCCTCTCTGTTTTCATGGTATCAAAGCTTCACTAATCCAAAACCGGCACCATCTGTCAGATCCGACCATCCCTACGTCCGGTTATCATCTCTACTGCATCTGGCCCCCATCCCTGCTGTGTTTGGCAACCATCCCTGCTTGTCTGACTGCCCCTACGTCGTCCGGCCACCCCTACTGTGTTGTCCTACCATCACTGCGTCGTCCGACCAGCCCTACAACGCCGCCCCTACTCGTCCGACTACCCCTATTGCACGTCCCTCTGCTCTCCGATCTGTTTTTGTTGTTGAACTTCGTTTCAGATCCAGCAACCCTTGTTGCTGTTTCAGATATAGATTTTCCAGATCCAGCGCCCTTGTTGCTGTTGCCCCATATTTAATTTTTTAGATCCAGCGCCCCTGTTGCCCTTGTTGCTGTTGCCCCAGATCTAATTTCTCAGATCCAGCGCCCTTGTTGCCCTGGTTGCTGTTGCTCCAGATTTAGATTTTTCAGATCTAGAGCCCCTGTTGCTGTTGCTATTTCGCCAGATCCAGAAACCGCAATTCCTTGGGTATCTCCTACTGTATAGTATACCTAAAACCTTCTTCTGCTGTAACTCTTTGCGTGCTTTATATTACTTCAGATCAATGGACAAGGACTCATCATGTACAGCGACCCCACGTTGTAGTTTTGATGGTACCAATTATTCTTTATGGGCCATCCATTTTCAGAACTTCCTCAAGGGTCGTGGTTTGTGGGGACTAATTGATGGATTTGTTACTATCCCCACTTCCACAGATGCTGACAAATTAGCTAATTGGGAAATGAACAATGGACGGATTATCACCTATATTCTTGATTTAGTCGATCGGTCTATTGTTGTTGGCCTCACATCTCATCACACTACTAAGGCAATGTGGGAGCATCTCTAGACAATTTATTAATAAAGTAATGCGGCCCAGTTATACCGCCTGAAACAAAATCTCATTAACCTTTCTCAGAGTGACTACAGTATTCAATCATTTTACTCCAAAATTGTCACAATTTTGACAGAGATGACTGTGATGGATCCAACATTTCCTCATGACTTTATGATATTCCAAACTATGTGTGAGAGTGCGCAAGTTCGACAATTTCTTATGAAGCTATGTTCAGAATTTGACTATTGTTGGGCTACTCTCTTGAACCGTAGCCCTACTCCTTCATTAAATTCAGTCATTAATGATTTATTGGCTGAGGAATAACGACTGAAAGTTCTCTCTTCCTTCCTCAACTCCGGGATCATCTGATATGGTGTTTGCTGTATCCACCACTACACCAACACGTGGTTCCACTCATTTGACTTGTCGCGGCTGCAACAAGGTGGGTCATGTCGTCGCTCAATGCAAAGAATGATGGGCTTATTGTCGACAGATTGGTCATGGTATTCAGGATTGCAATACACGGGCCTATGCATCTTCTTTTGGCCGTAGACGTGGTGGTCGTGGTCGTGGTCGTAGCAATGGGGTCATCCACAAGGAGGAGGGACACGTACACGTACCTATGCATCTTCTTTCGGCCGTGAGCGTGGTGGTCGTGGTCGTGTTCTTTCTGCTACTGCTACTACTATTTTTTTCGAGCCGTTTGTTAGTGATACTGCATCTACTGTTACTGCTGAAGGTCTTTCATTACCTTTGACTCCTGCGATGCTCTAGCAAATCGTTCAGGCCCTCTGCGGCTGGTATGTCAGGTATATCCCCATCTTCTACATGATTCTTCGATTTGAGTGCTTCCAATCATATGACTGGTGTTGTATCTCATCTTCATGATATTCATCCCTACACCGAAAATCAGGTTATTTCGACTGTGGATGGCACTAGACTACCCATTCAGTCTGTTGGATCATTGACTTTCTCTCCTTTTACCCATCGCCAGTTCACCCTTTGTGATGTGTTTCATGTCCCTAACCTCTCCTCCAATTTAATTTCAGTTGGTCAACTTACATCCAATAATTGCTTAGTCATATTTCTTCCTAATTGTTGTTTTGTGTAGGATCTGACAATGAGGAAGGTACTTGGGATGGGTAGGCGGTATGGTTGTCTGTACGTGCTGGACTTTGATCCATCTGTCACTCCAGCTCGTTGTTTCTTTTCTCCATCTTCATCAGATATTTGTTCGGTAAATAAATTGTGAAAACTGTGGCACTTTCACCTGGGTCATCTATATTCCGATCGGTTAATTCAGTTATTTTCTTCTGGCATGTCAGGAAACGTTTCTCTTAATAAAAAAGATTTGGATTATTCTTATTCATCTTATTATCTTTTAAAAATAAGTGTATTCCTTTTCCTCTAAGTGCTGCAAAATCATTTTCTATATTTGAACTAGTGCATACAGATGTTTGGGGTCCTTCACCAATTATGTTTCTCTCTGGGTTACGATACTAATACTATGCTATATTCATTGATGGTTTCATACGTTACACCTGGATTTACTTTTTACACTCGAAGTCACAGGTTTTTAAAAAATTCAAGATATTTCACTCTATGGTGGAGACTCAATTTCGGATTTCAATTCAAACTCTCTGCTCCGACTCAGGGAGGAGTATCTTTCAATAGATTTTCGTACATTTATTCAGGGTCATAGGATTATTCATTAGACCACCTGTTCTGATACTCTACAACAGAATAGAGTGGCTGAATGAAAAAATCGTCATATTGTTGAAATTGCTAACACCCTGATGACAGATATGAGTGTCCATCGTTCTTTCTAGGCGGAAGCAATGTTACATTTAGTCTACTTGATTAACCGGATGCCAACCAACGTTTTGAACAATAAATCTCCATACTTTGTTCTCAAAGGCTTACCTCCTGCATATTCCGCATTTCGTGTTTTTGGTTGTGTCTGTTATGTTCACCTGGCTTCACGTGAGCGTAACAAACTATCTTCAAAATCGATCAAATGTATGTACTTGGGATTTGGAGAAACTCGAAAGGGTTTTTGATGTTATGATCCGGTTTCTTATCGTGTTCGGGTTTCACGATATGTTGTTTTTCTTGAACATATTGCCTTTCATTTATCTCTTTCTCTTCTGCACACCCCAAAATTTCTTGATCTAAGCACCTTTCCTGATATTCCTTTTGCTTCGAGTACTCTCCCTCGTCCATTACAGGTTTACTCGCGTCAACCACGTACAGCTCCACCACCTATTACTCAACCCGAACCTACTGTACCTGTTGCAGATCCTGAACCTACCTCAATACATCGTTCCGCTTGTGTACATCGAGCGCCTGATCGCTTGATATGCTCTATGTCTGCCATGAATGCTACTCTGGATACTGTCTCTATTCCTACTTCCTACACTCAAGCAGCCACTCATGATTGTTGGAAGAAGGCTATGGCAGAAGAACTTGCGGCATTGGATGATAATCATACGTGGGACATTGTCACTCGACCCACTGACCAAACAACTAATTGGTAGCAAATGGATTTATTCTGTCAAGCTCAAGTCTGATGGATCATTGGATCGATATAAGGCTCAACTTGTCGCTAAGGGATATAAATAGGAATACAGAATTGATTATGATGAGATATTCGCTCCCGTGGCCAAGATGAAAACTGTTCGTACTCTTCTGGCCATATCTTTCATTCGCTCTTGGCTACTTGTTCAGATAGATGTGAAAAATGCTCTTCTTCAAATAAGGTATGTCGCCTAAAGATAGCCCTGTATGGCCGCAAATAGGCACCTTGTGCATGGTTCCAACGCTTTCACGATGCTGTTATAGGTGCTGGCTTTACTCAAAGTAGTCATGACCCATCCTTATTTTTGCGCACCACTGCTCGCGGAATTGTCATTGTTCTCGTCTATGTTGATGACCTACTTCTGACTGGTAGCGATGCTATTGGCATCTCGACTTTAAAGGATGTTCTGCAATTATCCTTTAAGGTGAAAGACCTCGACCATCTAACATACTTTCTTGACTTGAAATTTCACGTTTTAAACGTGGGATCCTAGTAAACCAGCGTAAATATACCAAGGATCTTCTCGCCTTAGCATCATTGACGAATCAGAAGACAGTTTAGACTCCCTTAGAACTTAACGTTCATTATGGCCGTGACGATGGTAATCTTTTTGCACAGCCCAACTTATACCGTCGTTTGGTTGGGAGTCTAGTTTATTTAAATATGACTCGCCCTGATATTGCCTACGCTGTCCAAGTCGTCAGTCAGTTTGTTTCTGCTCCTCGGACTCTTCATATGACTGTAGTGTTGCGCATCCTTAGGTACCTATTTGGAACTCTAAATCGATTACTGTTCTTCTCCTCTACGGCGACTCTGGACCTTCGTGCTTATTCGGATGCTGATTGGGCCGATTGCGCTCTAACACGAAGATCTACCACTGACTACTGTATTTTTCTTGGCACTTCTCTCATCTCTTGGAAGTGTAAGACGCAGGCCATTGTTTTCAAATCGAGCACAGAAGCCGAGTATCAGACAATGTCCGCTGCGTGTAGTGAGCTTGTCTGGTTACGTGAACTTTTTTCCGACTTCGGCATTCCTTTACAGAATCCTACTCCATTCCATGTCGATAATCTAAGTGCTATTCAGATTGCCTAACCCAGTTTTTCATGAACGGACGAAACATATTGAAGTCGACTGTCACTTTATCCGTGAGAAATTTCAGTTTGGGCTCATTTTTCTTTCACATGTTGCATCCTATGATCAGATTGCTAACATTCTCACCAAGTCCCTCAATTCTGCATGTCACTCATTTCTAGTTGGCAAATTATTACTTGTCGATGACTAGCATTAGTTTGAGAGGGGATGTTAGATAGACTCACATGCCTTGTATATCTTGTATACGTTATATAGCTAGTATACCTTGTGTAGAGGATTTTGAGTTTATTATTTTCCTTATATAGATAACTATAATCTCTATATATTCAACCCCTTTGAATTGTCTCAAATACAGAAAATCTTTCAAATCCTCTCTGTTTTCAACTTCTACATCAGCATGAGTAGTCTGTTTTGTTAATTTCCACACCTCATGTTTGTCCGTTAATGGTTTACATGCTCTCAAGTAGATTTCTGGGAGCAACACCATCGCCGAGGGGGGCGTTTGGATGGCAAGTTAGTTTTGCTAAGTTACTTAAGCCACGAACAATTTATCTTGGCTTTTACTTGTTTAGCGGTGACACACTTGTTAGCCAAAAAGTAGAAAAAACATGTTTGCTTTCCATCGTCATAAGTATTTATACCTCAAGTCTTGTTGGTCTCCCTTGCATTTATTGTCCATCACGTAGGGCCAACTTTTGATGTACATCGTTCATTGTATAGCCCCACCTTTGATGCGGGCCATCCATAATATGGGACCCACCTTGGATGTGGGCCATTCATTATTAGGGGAGACTTTTATTGTGCATTGACCATTATGTAGGGCCCACCTTTGATGTTGGTCATCCATCATGGGAGGCCCACCATCAATGATATCATCCATCATGTGGGGCCCACCTTCAATATCCATCGTCCATCATATGGGCCCCACCTCCTAATGTGCGCTGTCTATCATGTAGAACCAACCTTGGATATGGGCCACTCATTAGTAGGGCCCACTGTTGATGTGGACGGTCCATCATGTGGGGCCACCTTGATCTGAATCATCCATCATGTGGAGCCCACCTTTGATGTATACTGTCCATTGTGTGGGCCCCACCTTCAATGTGGGTGGTTCATCATGCAAGGCTCGCCCATCCATTTGTTTCATAAATTGTGTTAAGATCTTAGAAATGGACTAGCACCACATTTGTTCAAATCCATGACACAATGAGTCCCACCTGATGGACGGATTGGACCATGTAACCATGATCCATGATGGCACACATGGTGGCGTTTACATGGTAGGGGCTTTGCCTTCAAAAAAAAAATAAAATAAATAAAACCTTTTTAAGGACCCGTTTGTTTCCCCTTTTAATCCAGCAATGTAAAATAAATAAATTTTTTGTGGGTGTTTGTTTAGACCAATAAAAACCCGAATTGGATATTTTTTGTATTTGTTTTGATCTTATAAACATCAAATCAATGGCAAAAATAATGTAGTGATCCAATATTAGATTCGTATAAGACTACCACATTGATGTGCACATGCACACCTTTATCCCATTCGGGTCCAAACCATATATGCAATGATCGGCTCGGAATATACGCTTACAACTGCCATGAAAATTGGAAAATGCGAATTATGAAGTAGGATTTGCATGCCAACACATAAGGGGCAAGATTTCTTGATTTACTCTCCCATGCCTATAGCCAATTTTAGATATTTGAATAGAGTATAGTGTCCTGGTTTCGATTATATAAATGAAAGAGGCAATAGGAAGACATTTCAAATTGAAAAGATTACTATAATAAAACAAATAAAAAAATAAAAATCAAGACATTCACTAAAGAAAACAAGATGCACTTGGCAATCACGTGCCGTCAGCTGGAAATGCATCTTAGCTGCAAAAGAGGATAACATGAGAAAAAGAAAACCAACAACTACTCCTACTAAGGCCTGCACAGTCCACCTTCCGAATTTCACGCCATGTCTGCGGCCTAAAGTAAGGCTGCATGATAAGTGTAGTCCACCTTCGAAATTTCACGCCATGTCTGTGGCCTCTCTTTCATCGTGAGAGTTTTCGGAGACGTCATCCAAGGAATTCGAGGGAACAGTAGCTTTGAAATCGACATCTGTTTGGGGTAGCAGAGTTTGAGTAGGATTCTGTGGGATGATATGTCTCGGTTGGTTTTTCTTTTAATTGTTGAGGTTGAAGAAGATTGTTTGTTGCCAGGTAGAAGCTCCAGCTGTGTTTTACAAAATTTTCTCGTGGTTTATATGATAGACTCTTTGTCTCTCTCTCTCCCTCTCTCTTTCACATCAACAAAATTATCAATGGTGTGCTAATAATAATGATAATAAAGTCTCTATCATGGAGCCTATCAAGCCATGGCTCTGCTAGCACTCCATTAAGGTCCATTCTCCTACCTTTCAGAAAAGAGAAAAAAGTCACTAGCGTGGACCCTGTCCAGCTATGGTTCACTCTTTCATAGTAACACCAAACCTTTCAAACTCAGATAATGTCAGTTAATTTTAAAAAATGTTCCAGCTGTAATATGATAACTTGAAACAAACCTTGTGGCTGTTGATCTAACGTCCCTATCATCCAACCTTTTGAATCAGGACTTCGGTCCCTTCTTTAAAATCTCCTAATAAATTTTCATTATCTGTTGATTTTTTTTATTATTTTTTTAATATAGAAAAAATGTCATATTGATGGATAGCTGTAGTTGATTTTGGGTGAATCATTCAGGAATTTAACAAATTTTATTCTATGCCTCATCTACATGTACATAAATACATATGCACACATGTACACACACGTGTGTGTGTTTTTCGAGCATTTCAACTTAAAATAAAAACTTCCCTAAACTAGAATAAAATAACTACTAGTAATGAACGATGGGTTCATATAAGCAGTCTGGATGAATGAACTGTAGGCCCACGGTCTAATTCTAAATTAATGTATTTTTGTTTTTTGGTATAAGACCAAAGAGTAGGATAGAACAACCAAACGTGTGGCCTGTTTGGTTACCACTTAAAATGAGTTCATCTCATTTTAGTTAATGGCGATTATGTATTAAAGACCATAGTTTATACAAATTAATGGTTATTAAGATTATTTTCAACCCATACTATGATATCTAATATAAGTGGCAACCAAACATGCCCCACTTTTATAAATGAATATAGTAAAGGATTAAAAAAACACCATAAATTCAAGAAATTGTAACTTGTTAGAATAGTTTCAAAGCTAGTGAAATTTCATTTCACATGGACTGTTAATTGGTGGGGCTTGGGAATGTCTTAGGCACGGATTTTGAACTGTTCATGCCAGGCTGTTGGGCATGACCTATTCAGAACTTTGTTTACTAAGCCCAGGCCTGGCCCATTGATGGCCCTAAAGAGAGAACTTTTTTTTTTTCCCCTTAAACCCTAACCTAATTAGAGCTGTCAATGGGAAGGGCCCATTCAAATTTTTTATTTTACCAGGACCGAGCCCAGCCCATTGACAGCTCTTGACCTAATTCAACTGGGCTAGGTTTTGCCTGACTTTGCAAGTCCATCCAATCTGCCTGCTGGACATGGGCTTTACTAGAAAGGCCCGATGAGTTGGTATTAACATTTACTACCGAAAAGTGCCTTTGGTCGTACCCAAAATCATGAAATTTTCAACCGAAAGGTGCATTTGGGGGCACCAGATATTATGAAATTTCACTGTATTTCATCATCAATCAGTCTAATTTATTCAAAATTTCATGATATTTGGTGCAACCAAACACACCCTAAACAAACATGGTACATGTTGTACTAATAAAATCTACTATTTTGTCACTAGATCAATGGTCTGAAGTCACTCTTATCAAACAAAGCTATGGTTTTCTTTCAATTACAAAAGAATTTACTTCTTTTTTATGGGTAGGGGTTGGTCTCTTGAAATTACACACGTTACCAGCTTGAATTGTTTAGATATGTATTAGCTAGAGTTTAAAATATCGTCCCAAGCCCCTGCACAGAGTGCTGAGTAAACTCTATGAGGCCCACCCTGAGGTCTGTATCTTATCCACGCCATCCATCCATTTTTTCCAGCTCATTTTAGGGCATGATCCCAAAATTGAAGCATATCCGAAGCTCAATTAGACCACATCACAGGAAAAAGTAAGGATTATGACATCCACCATTAATACCTTCCTAAGGCCCACAGGGGTGTTTATTTGCCATCCAACCTGTTCATAAGGTCACACATACATGAATGAAGGGAAAACACAAATATGGGTTTGATCCAAACTTCTATGACCCCAACAAGTTTTCAACAGCAGGTGTTCAGTTCCCCCTATTTCCTGTGGTGTGGTCCACTTTGAACTTTGGATATGCTTCAATTTAGGGCTCATGCCCTAAAACAAGCTAGAAAAATGAATGGTCGACTGGAACAGGACACATAAGGTGGGTCCCATTCAATCCCCATCCCACATAGGGCGATGCCTACTAACATTAGTACAACAAGAGAGTACACCCCACCTTAAAGGGTAGAAATGATAAACCCTCCGGACTCTGGCTCCAGATTTACTAGTCCAACTCTTTGGATGATTTGGCCTAGTACGGGTTTATATGTCTACTTCCAAATCTTCTTCTTCTTCTTCTTCTTCTTTTTCTTTGCTTTTCCCGTGAAGCTCATTGATTAGTCATCTAAACCGTTGGCAACTATAGGATACCCAAAAATTAAGCCAGACCATTCATCCGGTGGGTCGCAATGTTGGAAAAAATGAGCAAACTTTTGTTTGCCCGTCCATTTATTTCATAAATTGTGTTAGATCTTAGAAATGGACTAGCACCACACTTGTGCAAATCCATTGCACAATGGGTCCCACCTAATGGACGGATTGGATCATGTACCCATGACCCATGATGGCCAATGGATCATGTACTAGTGAGACATGATGGCACCCATGGCGGTGTGTGCATAAAAATAAATAAATAAATAAATAAAAAATAAAAAAAAAACTTCAACGATCTGTTTGTTTTGCCATTTACCCTGGCAGTGTAAATTAAATAGATTATGATTGTATTTTACATTATCTTACATCAGACACAATTGATTTTTGTTGTGGGTGTTTGTTTAAACACATAATACACACGGATCCATAGCTCAAGTAATTGAATGAGTAAAGATAATGCCGTTTCAACATTGAGGTCTTGGTATAATTTTCACACAGTTCAAGTTGAAAAGATTACCATCAAAACAAACAATAAAAAAAAAAAAATACTATTTTTAACTTAAAAGTTCAGTTACAGACTTAAAAGTTCAGTTACAGTGGCTTGGACAAGCAGACAGCCAGAAACTGAAGTCTCTGTAGAAAAAAACAAAAGAAAGAAAAATAATAATAAAGACATTCTCTAGAAATAACAAGATGCGCTGGCAACCATTTGCTGTCGGTTGGAAATGCATCTTAGCCACAAAAGAAGATATAAGCATATAACATGAGAAAATTAAAACCAACAACTACTCCGACTAAGGCTTGCGCATTGCTTTAGTATGACTTTGTCGCTTTCGCAGACACTAGGGTTGCATGGTATGTGCAGTCCACCTACAGAATTTCACGCAGACATGTCTGTGGCTTCTCTTTCAATTTGAGAGTCTGCTTTAAGAGTTGTCAGAGATGTCATCCATAGTAGCATGAAGGAATGCTTATTCTCCACTGAATGTGGACCAAGACATGAAAGCTGCCTTATAAGTTTAATAGCTTTCAAACTGACTTTTGTTAAATATTTTTACTAATTGATGACAGTCATTATAGTTGTGGTAAATTTCTGAATTCTTGCTAGAACGGGGTCATCTTATCCTATGACAAATGTTTGATATGGTACAGATAATGGCATGTATAAAATTAATGCCAACCCCTCTCGAATAGGGCATACAAGACATAGACCACCTCTTTTTTTTCTTTTTTTTTTTTTTTTTCTGACTCAGGATATTGTTTAGACGAAATTTGAAAGTAGGTAGTATGGAGTACTGTGTTAACCGGTTTAGCCTTATCAAGTTCGAACTTGACTAAAACATTCTCAAGATATTCTACCTGAAATAATTATAATATACTCTTTTCCTTATCTTTATCTACATTAATGCCGAGAATCTTTTTGCAACTTCTAAATCTTTTATCTCAAATGTTCTAAATAACTGAGCTTTCGGTATGTTGATTTCAAATATACTATAGCTGCTGATAAGTATATCATCAATATACAATATTAGAATAATGAATTCTCCATCACTTAATGATATAAAGTAAACACAATGATTAAACTCACTTCTAATAAACTATTGGCATTACAAAGTTTTAAAGTAAAATTTACATGCAAATACATATAGAGTAAAATTTGTTAATTTACTCTACCATGCTACCATCTTCACTCATATAGCCAATTTTAGATATTTGAATAGCATAATAAAAATAGTGGCCGAGTTCCAATTTTACAAATGGAGAGGCGATAGGAATGCATGCAGATCAAATTGAAAAGATTACAATCAAGCCAAACAATAAAAACAAATGTAATAGAAATGTAATAGTTTTATATCAAAAGTTCAGTTCTAGCGGCTTGTAGGAGACCACCGGAAACTAAAGTCACTGTAGCAAAAACAATATTTTAAAAAGAAAATAAAAAAAATAAATTTCACTAAATATAACAAGATAACAAGTTGCATTTGGCAACCATGTGCCGTCAGTTGGAAATGCATCTTAGTCGCAAAAGCATACCACAGGAGAAAAAGAAAATAAACAACAACTCCCGAGGCCTGTGCATTGCTTGAGCATGCCTTTGTCGCTTTCGCAGACAGGCTGCATGATATGTGCAGTCCACCTTCAAAATTTCACGCCATGTCTGCGGTCTCTCTTTCAACATGAGAGTCCGCTTCAAGAATTGTCAGAGATGTCATCAATACTAATATGCGGGAATACTTATTTACCAACGAATGTGGACCAAGATATGAAAGCTGTCTCATAAGTTCAGTAGCTTTGAAACCGACATCTGTGAAACATTTCTATTTGTGGACAACAATCATCCCAATTGTAATGGATTTCTGGATTCTTGCTTACGTAGAAAACGTAAAGTGGGCTATCTTGCACTGCAACATGGAATTAATCATTCAAATGTTATTCGTAAGAAGTTGCAATGTTACTACTACATAAATTAACCAAATACAAATTTCTAGACATTGAAGTTACTATCCCAGAATGTCAAATAGGCATGTGACAGGGAAGGACTTACCTAATGAGGTTAGTACTGTTGGGCCCATTGAAGTTGAAGGTATATCCAGTGGATTTATATGTTTTACATGATTCTCAATAGATCTAATTCGCAGGAACATATAAATGCCGTATATATCATCAATTTTCTAGAAAAAAAAAAAAAAAACATATACTATGGAATGATTTCAGATTGTACTTTGTGCCATACATCACTGGGAATTTTTATTTTTTAAAAAAATCATACCTATGAATTTTCTACTTCCATATTGATCATAAGTCAATTTAACAAGATCTTAAATAGCAGCAACTCTTATCTATGAAGTTTTGGCCAGATATTGTAATGGCAAAAAAAAAAAAAAAAAACAGAGTGTAAAAGTAGATCCAGCAAATCAGGTCCAAAATCTTTAGAGAATCTTCAAAATCAACTACTGCAATCTTCCAAAAAAATAGTAAATAGTATTCTCTAAAATTTGGCCCCTGAAACAAGAAGCAACAATGCAAAATTCATCACATTTTGGGCCTTACTTCTACAACAGCATGAGTAGTCTGTTTTGTTAATTTCCACACCTCATGCTTGTCCGTGAATGGTTCATATGCTCTCAAGCAGGTTTTATATAGCAACACCATCGCTGAGGGGGGCATTTAGATGGCAAGTTATGCTTTCCAACATCATAAGTATTTATACCTCTAGTCTTGTTGGTCTTCCTCACATGTATTGTCCATCATGTGGGGCCAACCTTTGATGTGGACCGTTCATCGTGTGGCCCCAGCTTTGATGTGGGCCATCCATCACATGGGGCCCACCTTGGATGTGGGCCATTCATTATTAGGGACTTTTATTGTGCATTGACCATTATGTCGGGCCCACCTTTGATGTTGGTCATCCATCATGTGGGGCCCACAATCAATGATATCGTCCATCATGTGGGGCCCACCTTCAAAATCCATCGTCCATCATATGGGCCCCACCTCCTATGTGGGCTGTCTATCATGCAGAACCAACCTTGGATATGGGCCATTCATCAGTAGGGCCCCAATTGATGTGGGCCGTCCATCATGTGGGGTCACCTTAATGTGAATCATCCATCATGTGGGGCCACCTTGATGTGAATCATCCATCATGTGGAGCCCACCTTTGATGTAGACTATCCATTGTGTGGGCCCCACCTTCAATGTGGGTGGTTCATCATGCAAGGCTCGCCTTGGATGGGGGCCATTCATCATTAGGTGCCAACTTTTGATGTGGACCGTCCATCATGTGGGGCCACCTGGATTTGGGCCTTCCATCATGTGGGGCCTAACTTCCTTGTTTGTCGCCCATCACGTGGATCTCAGCGTCCATCATGTGGGCCCCACATTTCAAGTGGGTCGTCCATCATACCAGCCCATTTTGGGTATGGGCTATTTATTATTAGTCGCCTACTTTTCATGTGGACCATCCATCATGGGCCCGCACCTTCGATGTGGACAGTCCATCATGTGGGGCCTCATTTGATATGGAGAGAGAGAAGTTGGTAGAAAAGTAAAAAATTAAAAATATTAAAAAAATAAATAAAACTTATAACGACAAGTAACGTAAAAGGGGATTTGTGTGTGTTGTTTGTAAAACTACCACATGCTTTTACCCAAATTAACTTCATTACTTTTAGTAGAATTTTCTTGTTTTATCAACGGATCCTCAATGTGCCCGATCTGTGGACCCCAATCACAGCTTTACATTGGAAAACATTCCACGTGGTCGCATATTTTTAAAAATACAAGGTAGGATATGCGTACTGTTTACCTTCTGGGCCTACCATAGATGGGAATTACTTGGAAGCTGGATTATCCCAGTCACCAATCGAAGGACTTTTGACAAATCACATGGTTTAAAATAAATTGAACCATCAATGTTTGATGAGCAAGAGCCCTCCAATGGGTGGCTAGGATTGCCCAATCTCTTTCTCTCTCTCTCTACTCAGAGAGACTAGAACTGACTGGCCTCCATCATATAGCAAGCATAATTCTTAAACTCGTTGACTTGACTCGTAACTCAGCAAGATTTTGAGCAGTCAGTGAAAAACTCGGTACTGAGACCGACTCAGAGAGACTCAAACTGACTCGCCCCCATCATATAGCAAGCATAGTTCAAAGAAACTCCCAGAGATTTTAAACCTATCGAGTCACTGGGGATTGAGACTGACTCTGAGAGGCTCGAACTGACGCACCTTAATTATGAGGGAGGGATTTTTTATTTTTTTATTTTCCTTTATTTTTCTTTTTAAACAAAGGTGTTGAGGGTGAAATTATTATTATTTTTTATTTTTCACATATCTACACCCACCACATAGGCACTTGAATCCATGACCTGTGTTGAAATACACGCTGTCTACCACCGTGCAATGAGTAGGTCAAACACATTATTGAGTGTGAGATTCAAACCCTCAATGCAGAGCAAGAGAGGCAACAAAAATCAATGAGGTATATGTACTGCTGTTGATTTATGATATGCTTTATAGTACTAGGTCTTAACTATTTTAAATATCTATTAGCCTTCTTAATATTTTCAATTTATATTAGTTAATATCGATTCAAGTCGAGTTAAGCCTTCAAGTCAGCCCAACCCACCTTGACATCGAGTTGGGTCCAGTTAGTGAGTCAACCCAACCCAATTCTTTTGAACTTCTTCCCAACCAAGCAATGTTCCCTTCTTATCAGGATCCCAACTAGTCAATAAGTCCTTAGGTGATCCCCAACGCTGCCTTTCAAATATCACTGCATTCAACTCAGTGTACATAAATCAAATTCACTTGCTGATTCACTCATAAACAATTGGGTCGACTCATTGACTATTGTAACAAAAAAATCAATCGAGTCGACTCGCTAATTAACTTGTAAACAATCGAGTTAACTTGTTGACTACTGTAAATTGAAAAAAAAAAAAAAAATCAATCAAGTCGACTCATTGATTTACTTATGAACAACTGAGTCCACTCGCTGACTCAATTACTCATTACCAGAAGAGTCCACTCATTGAATCGTTGAACTCGTGGAGACTTGTGGGTATCCGAGTCAATAAATTGAATCAATTTTTTTATTTATTTTATTTCAATTTGATCAGAGCTGAACCCATAGCTTCATAAATCAATCAAAATCAGAAACCCATCTCCAATCCGATAGGATTTTTTAAAATGAAAATTAATAAAAATACGGTACTCGAAACCGATTCATTTCTGATTCGGCCGGGTTGCTTGCTGCCTACCTTTTCTGCTATGGATTGAAAACCTTCTGCTTTTAAACTAAGGTTTATTACTTTAATTAAAAAAGTAAACTCCCTTTTGAAAATATTTTTTATGCCTCTAACACTTTTTTTAGACATAAATGGCCTTGCATTTAATATAACCCTTGTAAAAGGGGCTGTCAGACAATGCCTGTAAATGAGAGCAGATTAATTCAGCCACTCACTCGAGATGGTGTAGCCCTAACCATGGGGCCCACCTTGATGTATGTATTCTATATCCATGCCATCCATCCATTTTGCAAGATCATTTTAGGACATGGACCAAAAAATGAAGCGCATTGAATAATTAGGTGGACCATATCATAGGAAACAGTCACAATTAATCATTAATGGGCCACGTAAGTTTTGAATCAAGCTGATATTTTCTCACTTCATTCAGGTTTATGTGACCTTACCAACAAGTTGGATGCAAAAACACTATGGAAACATTACGGTGGGCCTTAAAAAGTTTTTAATGATAGGATATTCAATCACTATTGTTTCCTATAATATGGCCCACCTGACATTTTGATCTTTATTATTTTTGGGCTCATGCCCTAAAATGATCTCACAAAATGGATAGATGGCGTCGATATATAATACGTACCTCTCAAGGTGACAAGGGTCCTCCTTTTATAGCTGCTGGGTCTTCTCGGGTCCTCCTGATATTGAGCGCGGGATCTTCTCCTGGTATCACGGAGATAGGATCGTGCCCATCTTGAGCCATCATCCGATCCCGTGAGCTTCGGGGTCGGAGATCTTATCCCAAGATATCCGGGATGAGATCTGACCTAGCGACGGTCGGTCTTGCAAGGCGGTCCGCCCGACACATGCCCGGAACGCTGATAAGTCGTTCGAACCGACTCAACCATTGTCTCGGTTTAGCGAACCATGCCTCGGATTTGACGCATCCTTCGGCGACCCGAGGTATCAAGTCCGAGTCCCGAGGCATTAAGTCCGAGTCTTCGGACTTATATTTTTGCCCCCAACAAGTACATCAATGAAAAATGGAGCCTCTTATGACACTGAGGAGTAGCGAGTTTGGAGTCGGTTCGTAACTCAGTCCGAGATGAGTCGTGATCATTAAATGCATTCCATGAGGCCTTTGATGGGGGACGGTTCAGCTTCTGACATCGCATGCGCCGTCGGTCGTCAAATCACACATCCCGCCAATGAGGATTGGACACGTAGCGAAGGTATTATTATTGCCAGTTGACGTGCGCCACGTGTCGAGCGAGGGAATCGATGCAGGCGTCGAATCATTTCCTCATTAATTGTCTCCGCCGTATGGCGATCTTATATAACGTCAGGGGCCCCGCACTTTAAACTTTTCTGCTCTTGCAATTCCCGATCCGCATTACCTATAGCCTATCGTCTCCTACCTATTCATTTTCTATACCGTCTGAGCCTCTTAACGCCATCACCGATTTCCTATCTCCATCCGGAGAGATTCTCCTTACTCTTTATATTGAAATAATGGCGGATAGGAGTTCTCAAAGTCCCCGGGGGGGAGCTTCCGGAGACGAAGGCGAAGCGCAACGTTTTTGGAACGTTGGAATCGCCTTCCTTACTGACGGAGATAGCAGTGGACGCCAACGCTGCTTGTCTACCGGAGAGAGTCACCGAAGCTCGGCGGAGCGCCCAGCTCCCGTCGTTCCTTCTCGGGGCGGGTCGTCTCTATTAACCCGCCCGGGAAGGCCTAACTTGCCAAGGGATATGGAGGAAAATGAGGAGGAAGAAGATGAAGTTTTAATCGCCGAAGGAACCCCTGATCTTGCTCCTGTTAGTGAGTCGGCGCAGGCCGAATCTGAAGAAGAAGGATCGGGGGAAGATTTAAGCGGTCCGGTTCCTTCGGTCTTGACTGAGACGGACTTGGACAGAATCCGAGTCGGATACCATATTCCCGAGTCGGTCATCACCTATCTTCCCCGCCCGAATGATTTACCGGATCACCCTCCTGCCGGGGCAGTCGCGATTTACCAAGTGTCGATGCAATGCGGCTTGCGTCTGCCCCTGCAGACCATAGTCCGGGGAGTTTTGTCTCGCATAAAGATTGCCCCGGGGCAGATAGTCCCGAATGGGTGGAGGAACTTACTCGGATGTGCAGTGTTGTGGGCTGAGATGGAACAGCCACCACTTACAGTCGACGAATTTCTCCACCTGTATCAGGTGCGGGTAAATCCGAACTATCCCGGCTTCTACGTCTTTGCTGCTTGGCGAGGCGGAGGCGGTTCCCTGATAACCGACCCTCCCACTTCCAACAAACACTGGAGAGAGCGTTGGTTTTGGGCATGTGGTCGCTGGGAGACGGATGAGTCCGGGTCCCACGAGGCTCGTGTCCCTCGGGCTTTCCAAAGAGCAGGTGACTTGGTTTGTTTTTTTTTTTTTTTTTTGTTTTTACCCTGAAGTTGACGAACTTATGTTTGGCAGATATTCCGAAGAAGAAGCCCCAGTGCCTCGGCTCGGATCAAAGAGTTGAGGTCGTTGGATCCGAGGAACAGGTCTTGGAAGGTGCTTCTACAACCGGAGCGCCTTCATCTTGCAGGTCTGGACTCGGAAGTTACAGGTAATTAAGAACGAATCTTCTGAATTTAAATTTCTCCCGACTTACTTCGCCTTACTCTCCCCCTCCTTTTTTTTGTTTGCAGATCTGCCCGAAGCTCGTCCCAACCTAAGGATTGTCCCCGAACCGAGATGACCGGAGCTCGTCCCGCCCTTAGACCGATCCACGGTTGAAGGCACCTCCCGCGGTCGTTCTTCTTTCGAGCCTCGCCACCGAAGAGGCGAGGGTGCCGCGAAGGAGAAAGAGCGGCGAGCTCTTCGCCCCTTCGGTCGTCGTGATTCCCGACCCGGACGAAAGGGCGGAAGAGACGGCGATTGCTGCTTCGGATCCTCAGGCGGCACCTGACTCGGCGCGCGTTGAGACGACGGTGCCGAGTCGGGAAGAAGAGACCGGGGCCGCGACCTCAAGGGGAGAGGAAGAGACGAGGACTGCGTCCTCCCGAGGGGAAGAGACGAACCAGGAGGGGCCGTCAATCCTGCAGCAAGTGGTGTCGGGGATGGTTCCTTGGGCCCTGGCCCATGGGTGTGAAAGAGAGTTTGCGAAACTCTACAACGCCACGTCGTCGCAGCCCCCCGGATGCTTTTTGAACTCGCTCCTTGCTTAATCAAGGCCAGCAAGGAGCTATCCTCAACTCATCGGCTGCAGGCTCTCCTGTCTGAGGCCGAGATCCGGGTCGGCGTCCTGACAGGCGAGGCGTCCCTTGCTCGGAAAGCTGCCGAAGACGCGAGGGCAGAGACGGCTTCTTCCAGAAGGGCCCTGGACGAAGCGAAGGCAGAGGTCGCTCAGGCACTGGTTCGACTCTCCAAAGCCGAAGAGGAGAATCAGCGAGTTCTGGCAGCCCATGCTTCGTGCGCGGATGACTTAGCTCGGGCTAAGCTTGAGGCGGCGGAGCGCATTCAGCAGGCCGAGGAGAAGACTCGGGAGGCCGAGACGGCTAGGGACCAGGCCGTCCAAGCATTCCTTGAGTCGGCCGAGTTTGAGGACGAGAGGGATCGCCTGTTCCAGAGCGGATATCTGGAATGCGTCAAGGATATAAAGAAGTCTTTTCCTGACCTTGACCTTTCAGAAATCGAAGGCGGGGCAGCCTCAGAGTCCGAGAATCCGGACGCCGCCGCTGAAGACACAACTGCCGGGGACGGGGCCGACGCATGAAGACTTTGATTTTTTATATGTATATATATATATTTTTTTTGCTCCGATGTATTCGGTTGCTTTTGTACTTACACATATTCGGACGAATGAAAAAGAAAAGCATGTCTTTATTCATTTGACTCGGCTTTACTCTTTAAACATCAAATAGCAAGCTAAGGATAGTAGACCTTGAGGTGTTCAGCGTTCCATGGATGAGGCAATGACTGTCCGTTTAGGTCTTCTAGCCGATATGTTCCTGGTCTAATGGTGCCCGAGACGATATAGGGTCCTTCCCAATTGGGTCCCAGTGTACCCGACCCAAACTCCTTAGTGTTGGAAAACACTTTCCGAAGAACCATATCTCCCCTTCGGAATCTTCTAATCTTAACTCGGGTATTGTAGAACCGAGTCACTTGTCGTTGTCGAGCCTCCGTGCGCAGCCTCGCCCTTTCCCTTTGTTCGTCCAGAAGGTCGAGTCCGAGTGCAAGGAGTTCTTCATTCTCTTCTGCATTGAATAAGGTGATTCGAGCCGAAGGTAATCCGATTTCGACGGGAGTGACTGCTTCCGAGCCGTAAGCGAGTGAAAACGGAGTTTCTCCTGTGGCCGTTCGGGTTGTAGTTCGGTAAGCCCAAAGAATTTTCGGGAGCTCTTCGGCCCATGCTCCTTTGGCCCGGCCAAGCTTGGTCCGAAGATGTTGCTTGATAATCTTGTTAACGGCCTCGACTTGTCCGTTGGTTTGAGGGTGATGCGGTGATGAATAAATATTCCTGATCCCGAGGTTCTTGCACATCTCACGAAAGCTCCTATTATCAAATTGCCTTCCATTGTCTGTGACAATGGTACGGGGTACTCCGAATCGGCAGATAATGTTTTTCCATACAAACTCGGTGATCTTCTGCTCGGTTATTTTGGCTAATGGTTCTGCCTCGGCCCACTTCGTAAAATAGTCCACTGCTACCACAGCAAACTTGGTCTGCCCTTTTCCCATAGGGAGCGGTCCTATGAGGTCGATGCCCCATTGTGCGAAAGGCCAGGGACCAGTCATCGGCGTCAGTGCCTCGGGTGCTTGCCTCGGAATTGCCGCAAACTGTTGGCATCTGTCGCATTTTTGAACGAGCTCACGAGCATCGTGTTGGATAGTGGGCCAGTAGTATCCCTGTCGTAAGACCTTGTAGGCGAGGGATCGCCCTCCAGAGTGGTTTCCGCAGATTCCTTCATGAATTTCCCGTAACACATAGTTTGCCTCGCTGGGTTTGAGGCACCGCAGCAACGGGGCGTAGTATCCTTTCTTATAAAGGGTCCCGTTGAGTATGGTGTAACGGGAAGCTCGGATCTTAATTCGTCGGGCCTCGGTGCGATCCTCTGGCAACTTTCCTTCGTCAAGGAATTGGCGGATTGGATCAATCCAGGATGGTTCCGAGTCGATTGTATTGACGGCCTCGCTAATTGGCTCGTCTATACTTGGTTTATCGACGTATTCGACAGGGACGGACCTGGGTATATCGTCTTCTTCGGCCGAGGCGAGCTTTGCTAGCAAATCGGCTTTGCTGTTTTCCGCACGAGGTATCCGAGTTACACGACAGAATTGAAATCTGTTGATAAGTTCTTTCGCTTTCTCCATGTAAGCCCTTAGCCGGTCTTTCCGTGTCTGGTATACACCGGTAACTTGGTTAACAACCAACTGAGAGTCGCTGAAAACGCTTAGGTGCGTGACCTCCATGCTAGCGGCGAGTCGGAGGCCGAGTAGCAACGCTTCATATTCCGCCGTATTGTTCGACGCTTGAAATCCAAGTCGTAAGGCATACTGTATATAGGTGTGATCGGGGGTTTCCAGCACTACCCCAGCCCCACTGGCCTTCGAGTTGGAAGAACCGTCGACATACAGATTCCATGGAATAGGGCAAGGGGAAGCGGTTGAGGTCGGAGCTGCACCGTCCTTCGGTGTATCATTTGCTGAAAGTTCGGCTGAAGACGTTCCCTCGGCGATAAAATCAGCTACGGCTTGCCCTTTGATTGCTGCCTTTGGTCGATATTGAATATCAAACTCACTCAGCTCGATAGCCCATTTGGTGAGTCGGCCGGAAGCTTCTGGTTTCTGCAGTACCTGGCGAAGCGGAAGGTTGGTCATTACAATGATGGTGTGGGCATGGAAATACGGCCTAAGTCGCCGAGAGGAAGTTATTAAAGCCAAGGCCACTTTTTTCAAGCTTGGGTATCTCGTTTCTGCTGATAATAACGCTTTGCTGACGTAGTAAACCGGCAGTTGCTTTCCTTCGGATTCTCGTATCAAAGCCGAGCTAACCGCTGCCTCGGATACAGCTAGGTAGAGGAGCAACGACTCCCCCGGTTCGGGTTTTGATAAGAGAGGTGCAGAACCGAGATATAATTTTAATTGCTGGAATGCCGCTTCACATTCTTCCGTCCAACCCATCGCTTGTCTTCCTTTCAATTGTTTGAAGAAGGGAGACACTTATCCGTTGCTCTGGACAGGAACCGATTGAGTGCTGCGACTCGTCCGGCCCCTCTTTGGACGTCCTTAATGGTTTTGGGGGATTCCATATCAATCAGAGCCTTATCTTCTCAGGGTTTGCCTCTATTCCTCGCTGACTGACCAAGAAACCGAGGAATTTACCGGAGCCTACTCCAAAAGCACATTTACTTGGATTCAGCTTCATCCGGAACTTCCGTAGGATTAGAAACATTTCTTCCAAATTATTCACATGATCTGCCGCGTGTATGCTTTTGACGAGCATGTCGTCGATGTATACTTCCATAGTCCGGCCTATAAGCCGAGCAAAGATTTTGTTAACTAACCTTTGATAAGTTGCGCCGGTCTTCAGACCAAATGGCATCACTCGGTAACAATAAAGGCCTTTGTCGGTGACAAAGGTAGTTTTTGATTTATCTGTTTGATGCATTACAATTTGATTATACACTGAATATGCATCCATGAAGCTAAGGAGCTCATGTCCGGCGGTACTATCTACTAACTGGTCTATCCTCGGAAGCGGAAAGCTATCCTTGGGGCAGGCTTTATTTAAGTCGGTATAGTCGATACAGACTCGCCACTTCCCGTTGGATTTCCTTACAAGCACGACATTCGCGACCCACTCTGGATAGTGTATTTCTTCTATGAAATTAGCCTGGAGGAGTTTATTGACTTCTTCTTCGATGATAGCGTATCGTTCAGGGCCGAGCGGTCGCCGCTTCTGTCGGATCGGTCGATACGACGGATCGATGTTGAGTCGGTGAGTCACCACAGAGGGGTCGATCCCGGGCATGTCCTCGTGACCCCAGGCAAAGACGTCGGTGTACCTGCGGAGCAGGGCTATCAGCTTTTCTTTCAAAGGGGACTGCAGAGACGAGCCAATTCGTACCGTCTTGGATCCATCTATCTCGACCAAGGGGACCGAGACAAGATCCTCGACCGGCTGTCCTCGTTCATAATTCTCGCCCCGAGGGTCCAGCGATTCGATTGTTAATATGTTGGTCGGACTTTTGTCGGCAGCTCCTTTTACAGCTATCATGTAACATCGCCTCGCGTCTTGCTGGTCTCCTTTGACAACTCCGACTCCTGACTCGGTCGGGAATTTCATTGTAAGATGGTATGTGGATACCACGGCCTGGAGGAGACTCAATGAAGGTCGGCCGAGTATCGCGTTGTATACCGAGGGTTGATCGACGACCAGGAAGTCAACCATCATCGTCGTCTGATGTGGGGCAGTGCCAGCAGTGAGTGGTAATGAGACAGTCCCCTCGGGCAATACTTGTCCTCCGGAAAAACCGATCAAAGGGGTCCGAACCGGGCGCAACGCGGATCGTTCGATCCCCATTTTGTCGAACGCTTGAGTAAATAACACGTCTGCAGATGACCCTGTATCGACGAGTATCCGAAACACTTTTCGGTTAGCGATCGCCAAGGAGACGATCAGCGCATCATCGTGGGGGTGATGGATACCTCGGGCGTCTTCTTCAGTGAACGATATGCAATACCTTTCTCTTTTCTTTTCCTTTGATGGCCGATCTATAATCATGAGCTCGGACTGAGGCTGATTAACGTGCGTGATTCCTTCGCGCGTTGTTTGAGTCGCCCCCACATTGTGGACCGCCGATAATCGTCCGGATTTCTTCCATGGGCTGACTCTCGGTCGGGCGCCCCCAGCTTTGACCATATGTTCTCCGAGTCGGCCGTCTTTTATGAGTCGTTCGATTTCTTCTTTTAAGTGACGGCAATCACTTGTGTTATGCCCGTGATCGCGGTGATAATGGCAATTTATCCTTATCCCGCCGATTAGGATTACTCCTGAGCTTACTGGGCATAACAAAGCCTTCGTTTTTTATTTCCATCAGTACCTCTTCTCGAGTCTTATTCAGGGAGTGTATATGGAAAATTTTCGATCCGGCTTTCCTGACCTTCGCTCGTCACGTGCTTGATCCTCTTTGCGTTTCCTCCCCCCGGCCGGCTTCCTTTTGGGCCGACTCTTTGGCCGAGGTTTTAGTTTCACGCAGATTCGTGCTTCCTCGGCGTTGGCATATTTATCGGACCGCGCCATAAACTCGCCAGAGTATCGGGCGGAGTTTTGTCTAGAGATGCCAGAATGGCTTATCCCTAACTCCTTGCATGAGTGCATTGAGGGCCGTTTCTTCCGAATGTTTACGAACTTGAAGGGATTCAAATTAAAACGCTTGATGTAATCTTTCAATAGCTCTCCTGCTTCTGAACTACTTATTCAGATGTGCAGGGGGCTTTAATTTTTCTTTCCGCCGATGAAGTTGGTGAGGAAGGCGTCGCTCACTCAACGAATGAACCGATGGACTTTGGCTTCAGCCTGTTTGAACCACGATCGAGCTACATCGATCAATGTAAGAGAAAAGGCCCGACACATTCGCATCCGAGGCATCATGGAGTTCCATATAGGTTCAAGCACTCAATATGCTCGGTCGGGTCCGTCTGGTGAAAGGAGCGATTTGAGGTAATCGAAACCTCTCGGGCAATCGGGCTTTCAATACCGAGTCCACAAAGGGGGATGCTTTCGCTTCGGACCCGGTCGAATGTACGTTCCGGCCATGCTTTATGTCCGCCATCTCTTTTGCCATCTCTTCCCGCACTTCTTTTTTGAAATTTTGAATGTCGGCTTTCCAAGGTTCACTGCTTTCTGCCGTGCCTTCCATGGAAGGGCGATTGCGCCTTCTTCGTTCTATTTCGTGCCGAAGATCAGTCGGGGGGAGGGAGGCGTTGGCTGAATGCGCTGGAGATGGTTCTGACCCGCCTTGAGGTTGGCTTGGCCGGAAAGACTGCGGCGCAGAAGGTTGAGGATCAACCGCCGCCGTTGGTACGCGCGCTGTCTCCCCTTGAAGATGCGGGAGTGGCTGCATTTGCTGCTGATACATTCGTTCCAGCATCTGCTTCATCGTATTCATATCAGAGCGGATTTCCTGAACCTCCTTGTCCAACCGCCCATCGTCGCGACCCCGCTGATTGTTGCTTGTTCCGGTCGCCCCTCGTCGGCGGTTGTTAGGTGGGTTCTGGGCTGGGGGAACGGCGATTGGACCGGGTGGCCCTGTAATCGCGTTCTCATTCAAATCTTCTTCTGGGACCGTCCTTCTAGTCATCACCATTGGACTCAGTATAGAGATACGAGATGGCTTTTTGCACGTTCCCACAGACGGCGCCAAACTGTTGATGCGATTATCTGGTTCGTCCTCCTAGACCCTTGTATGCCTGCACAGAAAGAAAACAAAGGAGACCCTGGCTTGAGCAGGGGACCCTCCGATGCCAAAGTCAGGCCTGGACTCGGGGTCTCAAAGTATTGGAAGGTTTTTAGGAGGGATTTGTTCCGTACCTCTCAAGGTGACAAGGGTCCTCCTTTTATAGCTGCTGGGTCTTCTCGGGTCCTCCTGATATCGAGCGCGGGATCTTCTCCTGGTATCACGGAGATAGGATCGTGCCCATCTTGAGCCATCATCCGATCCCGTGAGCTTCGGGGTCGGAGATCTTATCCCAAGATATCCGGGATGAGATCTGACCTAGCGACGGTCGGTCTTGCAAGGCGGTCCGCCCGACACACGCCCGGAACGCTGATAAGTCGTTCGAACCGACTCAACCATTGTCTCGGTTTAGCGAACCATGCTTCGGATTTGACGCATCCTTCGGCGACCCGAGGTATCAAGTCCGAGTCCCGAGGCATTAAGTCCGAGTCTTCGAACTGATATTTTGCCCATTAGCGAAACATTACGGTGGGCCTTAAAAAGTTTTTAATGATAGGATATTCAATCACTATTGTTTCCTATAATATGGCCCACCTGACATTTTGATCTTCATTATTTTTGGGCTCATGCCCTAAAATGATCTCACAAAATGGATAGATGGCGTCGATATATAATACATATAAAAAGGTGGGCCTAGTAATGGTGAAGTAAGGCTCTATAGGAGGCCTCACATACCAACCGTAACCCTTATAATAATGTAGGAACTACTACCCCTTACATGTTAGAAGAATGACTCTTATAATAACCAATAATGATTCCTAAAATTTTGGAAATACAATTCCTAAAATGTACTAACAACGATCCATGCAATATGCTAACAACGACATCTACAGTATACCGATGACAACCATAGTCTCGTCGGTATATTGTAGGAGTCGTTGTTAGTATATTACAGAGATCGTTGTTAGTATATTACAAGGGTTATTGTTAGTATATACAAAGGTCAATGTTAGTATATTGCAGGAATCATTGTTAATATATCATATGAGTCAGGGTTAGCATGTGTGGTTTACTATATAGTCTTGAGTCACCACTGTGGGGCCAACCTTGATGTTTGCATTTTATATCTACGCCGTTCATCCGTTTGCAACATCATTTTAGGGCATTAGTCTAAAAAATTAAGAAGATCAAAATGTTAGATGGACCATATTATAGGAAACAATGGTGATTGAATGCCCTATCATTAAAAACCTCATAAAGGCCGTGGTTATGTTTTCATCATGTTTATTTTCCATCCAACCTGTTGATAAGGTCACACAAACTTAAATGAAGGGAAAAAAACAAATATTAGCTTGATCCAAAACTTTGGTGACCTATTCATAGTCAATCACCACTGCTTGGATGTCATAGTCCACCTGAGAATTGACCTGCTTCATTTCTGGGCAATATGGATAGAGAATCTATATATATATATATATATATACATATATATATATCATGGTGGGCCCCATGATAAGGGCTGCACCACCTAACCTTTAACGACTCTCTATACAGGGGGGCTGCATTAAATGCAAGGTCATTTTCGTTTAACAAAAAACAAAAGAAAAAGGTTAGTATTAAAAATTTAAAAATTAAATTAAAAAGGAGATCACTTTTTTAATTAAAGTCAAACTTTAGGTTTACTTTGGTAATAAATCTTATTATGGGTTAGGCTCCATGGCTGAGTAGTAGACCGACTGTGAATGCGGTGTGGGTGTATGTGTGTGTTAAAAAAAGAAGAGAAAAGAAATAAAACCTAGACGCGTTGCAACCCAACCTAGACACGTTGCAAGATGATCTGGCCCTTACCATGGAGCCCACCTTGATATATGTATTCTATATCCGCATTTATCAGTTTTGCCAGATCACTTTAGGGCATGAGTGTAAAAATAAAGTAGATCCAATTCTCAGATGGACCATGCCGTAGGATACAGTGCTGTTGACCATTAAAAGGCTACCATAGTTTTGGATCAAGTTGATATCTGTTTTACCGGTTCTTCCTAGCTTATGTGACCTCATCAATAAGTTGGATGGTAAAGAAACATTACAGAAAGCTTACAGTGGACCTTAGGAAGTTTTAAATGGTAAAGCCCTCAATCACCGCCGTTTCCTATAATATGGTTCACCTGAGATTTGGATGCTCTTTATTTTTGGGCTAATGCCCTAGAATGATATAGCAAAATGGATGGACAGGGTATCATCCATTTCAGTGCCCTCCATTTCAATCTATTCATTAAGGGCCGGTTTGATTTTATGATTCCAGAGGTAATTAAAGTAAATGGGTAATAATTGTTTACCAGGGTATTTCTGGTTGGATTTCCAAGGTAATGTTGACAGCTACCTTTCATTTATAATTTCAAGGCAAGAGCCCATAATTAAAGCATAAAAAATTCTCAAGTGGGCCACACCTTAGGAAATAGAGGGGAAAGTAATACCCACTGTTGAAACCTTCTTATGAACTAAGCCTCATGGTGATTTTTATTTTTCATCCAACCTGCTCATAAAGTAACACAGATGTGGATGAAAATAAAACACAAATATCAGCTTGATCCAAAACTTCCATGGCTCTCGATATGTTTTGTATGACTTGAGCTTTTGATATGCTTCAATTTTGGGATAACAGCCTAAAATGAGATCATATATCAGATGGACGGCATAGATAAGATACATGCATTATGGTGGGGCCCAGTGTGTTACTCAATACATAATCAGCTTCCCTTCACCTGATGGATGAGTTCGATCTGATGCACATGAGTCAATCCTAAACATATATGAAACTTACTTATAATAAATAATTAAGTTACCTATCTTTTGCTATAAGTAGAAAAAGTAACTTATTTTGTGGTATCTAAACGGCTCCCCCCCCTTTTTTTTTCACACGCACATTGGTGATTTGTATCCAAGCAACATCTCTTATAGCCATCGGGCTTTTCACGGAGTGTTCTCTTCCAAAATGTTCCATGTTTGAATGCAGCCCTTTCCTTTGTTTTGCATGCAACCATACATCTCTATCTGTGTTACCATCTAGATTTTATGTTAGTTTTGCACCATTTAAATTTTGGTGGTGGCTCATCTTCCCCCATATTTGACACTGATTTGCAGCTATCCAGACCACCCAAATTATGGGTGCCATTGTGGATGGAGCATATCTCTAAAATCTCACCGTTCAATCAATTCTAACCATCCAACTAATGGTCATCAAATGGATAGTTAAAACTAAAGCAGTGAGTGGTCCAAAATGAAAGATAAAAAATCAGATGGCTAATGTACTATCTTCTCGGTGCTATTTGTTTGGTTACTTCATCTACAGTTAGGTCAGCAATTTGGACTGTATGGATCACCTTAAACCTTTGCAACCTTACATTTGAAGGGTCACTGCCATTTTTTAAATGGTGGAAAACTAACAAATGACTTTGAGCCATGTATTACAATCTTATCCGAAGAGATGAATGGACGTGCATTATTGGGTAGATATTTCTTCCAAGCCTTGATGTGTGCGAGGAGTTACATGGTACATGGCCCACATCATACACGGATTGTCAATTTTGGCAATAGGAGCCCATGGTTGGGTAATCAAGACCATTGGACAACTGTGTCCCACTGTGGAACGTTATGGTCAATAATCAAATATCGTTTATAGGTTAATCATAGCCTTTAGGGCGTGTTTGGGCAGTGGGATTAGAAGGGATTAGGTGGGATGCGATTCATCTGGTCCTGTGCCAATTCCACTCCATGTTTGGGAAGAATGGAAAAGCTTGGGATTAGATCGGATGGAATTGTATTGGTCCCGTGCCAATTTCACTCAATATTAGCAAGTTGTGTAGGTCCCACCATGATGTGTGGGCTATATCCACACCGTCCACCCATTTTTTGAGATTATTTTAGAGCAAGGGCCAAAAACTCAGGTAAATCTAAAGCTCAAGTGGACCCCACCATAGAAAGCAACGGGGATTGAATCCTTACCGTTGAAAACTTCTTTGGGGCCACATAAGTTTTGGATCTACCTCATTTTTAGGCCCATGCCAAGGTTACAAAACAAATAAATGGCTTAGCTATAACACGTGTTATTCTCAATAATTTCAAATGATGGTGGGTATATCCATTCAATGTATGTATTACCAACAAAGCATGGCATTAATCTTATCCCATGGCAACAGGGAACAATCCCTGCCATGGGTAATAATTATGTTTTGTGAATCTCATCCCACCTAATCCCTTCTAATCCCACCGCCCAAAACAAACCAATGGTCAGGATTAGTGGAACCATGTGACCCACTTGTTGTTTTTGGGGGACTACATATTCTTTGTCAAATGACGGATGTATCCCTTGCTCTTAAGGATAGATGTTCACTGGATCCTTACTCGTGGTTCAGTGGTAGACAAGTGGATTTCAAGACTTGGGTCATTGGTTCGGGTGCCCATGTGATGTGGGTTAAATAATAAAAATAAAAAATAAAAAATAAAGGAATGACGCTAACTAGGGAGGTTAATGATACTCTGGTGGTGCATGATGCCTGATACTCATGCACTTGAAAATTGTACGGTGGAAAATATTAGATCAAATTCAATCCACTAAATTATAAAACCCGTGGTGAGCAAGGGCTAGTTTGGATCGTAAGTTACTCCACATAAATTACCTTCAATTTTACTTATACAACATACATATGTCCATTGCATTGGAGAAAAGTATGTTTTTTTTTTACAAATTGGTACTTGTCTCTCAATTTTGTTTGGTCCACACTTAATATTTTTAGTCCATTATACGGGGCCCAACTTTGATGAGGATGGTTACTTATATTGGGCCCACCTCGGCCCTATCTTCAATATCAAAATTGTTATTACGTATAACGCCCCATGTTTTCAGGACCCGAGTGTATAACTCGTTTCCCAAAAACCCGATTGTTAACCTACAAAGAGCCAAATTCTCTCTCTCTCTCTCTCTCTCTCTCTCTCTCTCTCTCTCTCTCTCTCTCTCTCTATATATATATATATATATATATATATATATAACCAGAGTTAGTAGTTAGCATAGTGTGGATAAATCAAATGTAAAGAAAAGTTACATGATCATTCAAATATACAAGAATCTGCCCATACTGTCTAAAATGAACAATTTCGAAATGAAATAATATTACGTGTGAAACAAAATAAATTACAACAATCTTGAGATGTAAAATCTCGGAGCAATCCTTAGCAAATATAATCATGTGCCCTTGTCAAGTATAGCTTGCTCCTCATTAATAAGAACGTGAATATCATTTAGGTCACCTGTGCTATCTGTACGGTTTTATATTTGATGGATAAGTGGCCAACTCAGTGTGAATTCTCCTTAAAATTACACACCGTCGCATTAGGTAAGCATAGTTGTAAAAATAAGGTATATAAAATAATATATGATGCAATCTTATTAGATGCATGGATGCGTGAATGCAATCATCGCGCCGAGAATGCTCATCCATGCGGACATTAGGCTCATCACCCATGCAATCATCAACCTGAAAATGCTCATCTAGTCAGACAAAATACATACATCACGTACAATAGCGATAGACATTGGTCTGTGCTATGTATACATGATTAAACAAACCATTATTAGTGTAAGACCCGTATCCCAACCCGTACCGTTTCGTAGACTTCCGCGATTTTTTTGATCAAATTTCGACAACCTTCGACCCTTAACCGGTATTTGCGCCCGACCCTGCGTCACATGCCGTCAACCCAAGTCGACTCAACCCAAGACTTGTACCCCTGCGACCGCGCCGTCGCCGCGGTTCCGATGCCGCATTTCACGCGCCGAGACGATACCCGAGCCAGGAGATGTGGGCCCGTGTTCATTTCGAGAGAAACGTCGTAGGTTGTAATCCCAAGAGAATGTCCCATCAATCGCATCAAGTGTCAAGTACTCTATCCCATCATGTCAAGCACAAACACCCATTCCTAAGCAACCTCTAAAGCCAACACACTCTCTCTCCACCCATCAAGTACACCTATCCATCACTCACATCTCTCACCTATCACCTCTCTCTCTCTTCCTCATTTCTCTCTCATTTCTCCCAAGCTCCATGAGAGCCACTCACGTCCAAGCTTTCCTCCATTTTCCATCCACCATAAAGTTTCATACCCCATCATCCAACCTCTAAAATCCAATCTCAACCATTGATTCTTTCTCCTTGGAGCTAGATTGCCCTAGTGCGGAAGGAGTAGTAGTTTTGAAGGTGGGTGCTTCTTTCTTCCACTCTCTCTTTCCTTATTTATTTGTGATGGTGTGATCATGTGACCCACTTGAATGAACCCCACCATGAGGCATGTATTCTATTCAAACCATCTACAAGTGGGGCCCACTTTGTGTATGTAGTACCCACACCATCCTCCATGAGATGGCCCACCTAAGCAGGCCCACCTCTGATGAATATGCTAAGTCCAGTGTCCAGGGACGCTGGACGTTTGTTGGAAAAAAAAAAAAACAAATATTGGCTTGGTTCCAAGCCAATGGGGTAGCCCACTTATATAGGCCCCACCTTGATGTATGTATTCGATCCACGCCGTCCATTCCTTTCCCAAGCTCATTTTAGGCGTTGAGCCAAAAGATGAGACCAATCAGACCTTCGGGCGGGCCATACCATAGCAAATGGTAGTTTTCACCATTGAAAACTCCTCTAATTTTTTTATACGCCGAAATATGCCCAATATTGGGCTTGTTTTGCTTGTTTTGAGCCGTGGAGAGCCATTGGACGGGGTAGATTTACCTCAACCCTTAGAAAAACCAGAAAACAAAACAAAATAAAATAAAATAAATTTCATAAGCAGCGTTGCTGCTGTTGTCAGAATGGCTGCAGGCGTTGCCTGCGTACACACGGGCGGACGGGCGAGCTGACAGCAACCCACGGCTCTAGCCGTGGGCCCCACCATGATGTTTGTATGACATCTAAACCGTTCATGGAGTGGGTCCCTGCTTGACGTGGGCCCCCTCCAAAACTCAAGCCCATCCAAAGCTCAGATGGTCCACATCACAGGAAACAGTGTGAATTGAACCGTCTGCCATTGAAACCCTTATTGGGTCCACAGGAGTTTTGGATCAAAATGAAATTGGTTTTTCCCTTTCATCCAGGTATGGGCGACCTTATGAATGGGTTGGATGGAAGATAACGTTATGGTGGGCCCCATGTGGGACCCACAGTGATGTATGTGACGGTGGACGGTGGCAACCCACATGATGTTTATGTTTATATCCGCACTGTCTAGTGACCTGGACGGTGGACATCACTTTGATGTATGTGCTCTATCCACGACATCCACCTGGATGCGGTGGGTCCTACTCGTTGATGCAGGCGTTCTGCATCTGCATCGTCCATTCGTGGGTGCTGGGCCAGCAGCCCATACGTCTAGCAACACCCAGCTGCTGTGCTGACGCTGGCCTCATCCTGAGGCATGTGCTATATTCAACCGTCCTTTCATTTGGCACGTGTGGAGCCATCCCACACATGCTGCACGTGTGGGATGGGACCCACCTTCAGGTATGTATTTTTTATCCCAGCTGTCCGTCCGTTTTACTGGACGGTGGGACGTCTACAAATTCCGTGGGCCTGACCATCAGGTGACCGTCCATCAGGTGGTGGTTCCACGTCAGCCGGTCAGATCAAGTGGTGGTCCCACCTCAGCCGATCAGAGGGTCTGATCATGAGGTATGTGTTTTATCACACTGCCCATTCAATGGACGAGCAGCACCTAGCTACTGTCATACATGACGTTAGTAGGTTATGTAGGACCCACCTCGCTGTGTATCCACATTGTCCATTTGGACGTTGTGCTGTGAGCCTCACCGTGCTCTGCAGCCACACCTTCCATCTGACGTGTGCTGGGTGGGCCACCATGTCGTGTGGGTTTGATCCACACCGTCCAGTTTATTGGATGGTAGGACCGACCTTTGATGTATGTCTTTCATCCAACCGTCCATCTGGGCATGGGCCACCTAGATGTATATCTCCACCGCCCACTACCATATGGGGTCCACAATGATGCATGTCTTTCAGCCAGGTCATCCGTCTGGGCCCTGCCCGTGTTGCAAATCACACCGTCCACTGTTTGGGACGGTGGGACCCACTGTACTGTGTTTTATCCTCGCCATCCGCCCAGACTATGGGACTCCACCGTGATGGTTGTATTGCACAGCGTCCATCTGTGGGGCTAGCTGTGATGTGTTTGTTATCCATGTCGTCCAACTATATAGACCCCCACTAGCAATTCACTTGTGGTGTCAACGTCAGCAAGTTTGGCCTGATCATGGGTATGTATTATGTCCCAACCGTCCGTCCATATAGACAGTGGGTCCCACACTGCATGATGTCAGCAAGTTATGTGGGTCCCATTTGATGTATGTGTTCTTCACATCGTCCATCTGTTTTGCTAGGACCCACCATGTTTCATCCACACCGTCTAGGGGGTCTGGACGGTGTTGGACAATGTTGGATAGTGCTGATTCACATGGACAATGTTTGGGCGGTGCTGATCATCACTGGTGCGTCATGTGCTAAATAGAATGATAGTGTATAATGATACACATGTCGCACCTGCTACTATTGAAATGATTTTAGATATAATCCAAGCTCTCACCCACATCCTAGTGGGACCTATCGTGATGTATATGTTATCCAGACCGTCCTTTGGCTGGACCGTTGGTAGGCCCAGCTATGATGAGTAGGCCCACTTGCTGCATGTACAAGGCCCACTTGTAATGTATATTTGAGGCTCACCTATTGTGTATTTGAGGCCCGTGTGATGAGGCCCATATGATGTATTTAAGGCCCAGGTGCAGGGCCCACCTATTGTGTATTCATGACTCTCTTTGGCGTGGTCCATTTCGCTGTATCTGTGGCCCTTGTGAGGTGCATTGGGCCCATTAGTGCGGCCCATGTCATGCGACCCACTTGATATTCAAGGCCCATGGGCGAGGCTCAAAGGGATGTATTCAAGGCCCATGGGCGAGGCTCAAAGTGATATATTCAAGGCCCATGGGTGTGGCCCATTGTGATACACTCAAGGCCCTTGTATGAAGCCCAATGCAATGTATGTGAGGCCCAATGTGATGCATGTATATCCGCTGCGTTGCGTATAAATCCCTTTTGTGGGCCACTCCTTGGGAGCAATGTTGGTTAGATGTCCACATTGAGGGGCAATGATCGTTAGACGTCCTCATTGTGACCTTCCCTTAGGCCTTGTTAAGCCCGTTCTCTTCGTGGGTTAACCCAAATAAGTGGACCCCATTCGCCATAGACGGATGACTCTATGCTATCAGATTTGATATAACTACGGCCGAGTGCCGATCTTTATACTATGGTTAATCGGCTGATCACCTATGGACCCCGCTTTGTTTATCTACTGATTATCGGTGCCAATTATCAAGGCCGTGTATCATGACCGATTGCCGATTAGCGATCGAGGCCGTTTATCATGACCGATTGCCGATTAGTGATCGAGGCCGTTTATCTTGACCGATTGCCGATTAGCGATCGAGGCCGTTTATCTTGACCGATTGTTGATTAGTGATCGAGGCCGTTTATCATGACCGATTGCCGATTAGCGATCGAGGCCGTTTATCTTGACCGATTGCCGATTAGCGATCGAGGCCGTTTATCTTGACCGATTGCCGATTAGCGATCGAGGCCGTTTATCTTGACCGATTGTCGATTAGCGATCGAGGCCGTTTATCTTGACTGATTATCGAGACCTATATGGTGTCTATGCGACTCGTAGTTGAGGCCCTTTGTGATGTGTGTTAGGCCCATGTGAAAGGCCCGTCGTAATGTGTATTAAGGTCTTGAGTGAGACCCATGGTGTTGTATATTTGGCCCTTGTCTGAGGTCATGGGTCCATTATATGTTAGGATCTATGAGAGTCATTCCTCGGGGGTGATGTTGGTTAATTGTCCACATTGTTGAGGTTGATTGTCGATACCGATTATGAATATGTGACTGCATAGCATCATGATACATGCCCATACGCATCATCTGCATGTTTGTTATGAGATGTGGTTGACCATTGCATATTTCATTAGACAGATTATTATAAGACTCCCTGATAGGTGGAGGTTATCTCACATGAGCGCACGGTATGCGCAGGATTGATGCATGACTGGATTGTATGACTCATGCATCTTGCATTGTGTGCCCTATCAACATCAGGGTTGTAGCCTCCACAGGCATATCGTGGATGGCCAGACAGGACACCTGAAATCTGTTCTACATGGGGTGTTATAGATATCCTTGGGTGAAAGTCCCTAAACCCTCTTGGTTCCAGAGGTTACTCCAACGTCTAGACCGAGTGGATGCATGAGCGCATGAGGGTCGTATACCGTTAGACCGCGTCTCTCACTATGTCGTGGTCGGTTGGAAGGAGGTACGACCTTACTTGCCCGAGAGGAGGGGGCAATGCTAGGCTGAGTCTGACCAGCTTGAGGAATGGATTCGCTATCGACGAGCCGAGCCCGTTATTGGCAGGCAGATAGTGAGGTCTCTTCCACTCACCTTATTACGGGCGATGGGGTGGCAATCTGGTTTGGAGTGTAATAGACCCCGGTGATTTCTCAGAGAGTAACTGTACTGATATGTGGACTTATTGAGCAGGAATTGCATATTCATTCATTCATTCCTTCACTATCCACTCCGGCTGGTGGTGCGTAACTATTTGTTGCGTGTACCTTCGCATGACCAGGATTTCGGTTGGGCGCGTGACTAACCTGAGATTAGGAGTTTACCACATTGAGTCTGACTATCCAAATTTAGGTATGGGACTGATTTGGATAGAAGTCCTTTGTGGTGGACCCCGTAGTCTGCGATACTACGTACTATCATCCCGACTTTACACTCCAGCATGGTCATTACATTCGCACCGTATATTACATTGCATCCGCAGTACTTAACATTTTGGGTTACTATGTTTCTGCATTTACATGGCCTAGACGGACTTAGCAGGATTTACGTCTTGTATTGTACCCTAGGTATCTGATATTTGGCTCTCTTTGACTCCTCATTTATATGGTTGATCTGAATTGCGTACTCTGATATCGTATGACTCATGGGCATACCAGTTTAATTCTGCTTACTCTGATATCGTATCTTGTCAGTATTTCTATTTATTCAATTGTATGATTTATAGCATTGTATTATATACTTGGCACTTACCTTGTGCACACACTTTCACCACCCTCTAAGCTTTCTATAAGCTTATGCACGATAGATGCGTGCAGGTGTTATTAGGTTGCAGCAGCATTGAGCTTGGAGCGTGCAGTTGTATTCTGGAGCTTTGATTTCGATATATGTATTTTCCCTCTCTGCATTGTACTCAAATGATTATATTAGTGGATATGTGATGATGATGTTGCCTTTGTGAATTGGGTAATCTTGTGGTTATGCTTATTATGAGTTAAATGTACAAAAAAAAATCCTCCTTGTAGGATCCCAGGATCGGAATCTGGCATATGGACGCTAGGAGCCGAGAATGGGGTACTACGGAGGCTGTCGGCACCAGATTCGATGATCGGGATTCCTGCGAATCCGATTTCTGGGTTTGGGACATGACAATTAGTCCAGTTACAATTAACCAATTTAAATAAGCTTAAGGTCATTACGGGGGCTCGTCACCAGCGTAGGCCGACAGCTCGAGCATAGGTCTCATACCACCATTCCCGGCTCATGAGACTACCACCTTAGGATGTTTAATGGAAACCCGTCGATTAGTGGCCAATCATATTTCAGTATATGGGACTTACCATCATATAGTTGCACAAAATAAAACGTTGAACCCATATAAGGTAAATACAAAAATAAAGCCACATAGGGCGAATATCAAAACTAAGCCGTATAAGGTAAATATCAAAGATATGCGATAAAAAACCATCCTTAAAAACCACACAGACCTAGCAACCCATAGATTGTAGGCCCACATCAATATCCAATTTAACCTGTCATTCAAGTAACCACTAGATCAAAAGCCCATTATAAACACTATCAATCAAGTTACATCCCAAGTGTGGGTGTACATTTATAGCCAGGGGTTTCCCACGGATGTACCAGTTTAAGTTCCATAAGCAATCCACAAACATGAAATAAATATGCATGATTAATAATAAGCATGTAATATAACAATTTAATTCCAACAATTAATGCATGTGATTATAATATGAAGATATCAATTATCAATCGAAATTAAAATAAAAACTATCGCTTAAGCTAATGGAAAAATGGAAAGCTCAAGGGGAAGAATCATCACCTGATGTATAGAATCACCTACAAGTGTTGTTAGGAGGTGCGTGCACCCTTAGAGTCGAGTCCTATCACAAATTATGAAATTGCATGGTTAGATCAAGTTGAGATTATAACCTAGGGTTTGAATTTCTTGTTTTTTTAGGGTTTTGATGTAGAATTAACATTTTTATCCTAGGGTTTAGTCTTGAACTTAGATTTTAGGATTTGAACTCTACTTGGTGTATTAGTTAAAATTAAATTTTAATAATTACAAGAATACTCTTAGCGTTAGTGTTATAATTTATGTTAGCTAAATGTTAATAATGATAGTTCATAAGTTCATATTTAAATATACCAACATTAAATTCTACACCTAGGTCCAAACCCAACGCACCATCTATGTTTAAAGTATTGACGTAGGGTTTAGATTACTTAGGTTTTACGGTCTTATCTTAAAGTTTAATTCGATGCTTACATTTTAGGATTTAAATCCTAAATTAATAATAATAATATTATTATTATTATTATTGTACAATGGGTCGAATAATATTTATAATATGAGTATTAATTAATCAATTAATACTCATAATGATGATTCACAAGTTCATAATTAAATATACCAACGTTATTTAATACTCTTATAATGACTAATAATCTGTTAAATAATACGAGTAGTAATACTAAAATTTTTACTAACAATCATATGATAAAGACTAATACTAACAATCATATTAATGAGAATTATACTGATCCTGTAATGAAAATTGGTAAAATTTTCTAATGATAATAATAATAGTTATCGATAATCAATTTAGTCATGATAATCGATACTATGATCATGAATTACGGAATTCTACACTTAGATCCAAACCTAACCCACTATCTAGGTTTAAGGTATTGACCTAGAGTTTAGGTTACTTAGGTCTAGGATTTTATCCTAGAGTTTTAGGCTAGATCTTTAGGGTTTGAATGCTAATTGATGTACAATAGTTCGTGATGTTAATAATATCAATAACCTCATCATTAACATTAACGATTAATTTGATATTAGCTAACATGATGACAATAACCATTATGATGGTAATAAATAGTATGATCTACTGCTATTTAATAATTGTAATTATGTTTATAATATTTAATATCAGTGTAGATAGTTTACCAATGGTTAAACATGTCTAATAATTGTAACAATTACCGCAATAACAATTAATGGTAAATTAAAACAATATAATTTAGGGAGAGAAAGTTAACTCACATTAGTTGACTCAACAGCAAGTTGGGTTTGAAGGGTCCCATGAATAAGGTTATTTGGACCCGCTTTAGAGTGACCAGGCCCACCAGATCTTTTTGTCCAACAAGTGGCCTAGGTTGGGCCTGAAATTGTCCATAACTAAGGCCCGAACTGGGCCTGGTTTGGCCCAGCCATTACTACACAACCGAGGCCTAGAAGGCTGGGCTGGCTGATTTTGGCATAGTTGGTGCCATTTGCTGATAGCCCAAGGATTGGGAAATGTTGGACCTATTTCAGCCCAGCAGCAGTGACTCATTTATGACTCAACCTGTTGCACCATAGTGGCCCAGAAAGCTAACCAGGCCCACCAGATTCTAAGGTTCGGCTGGGCTGTCTGCCTAGCCTAGCCCAGCTTGTGCAGCCCATAGCAGTGGTGCAGGGTGTGGCCCACCTGCGTGTGCTAAGGGCCACTGAGATTCATCTCAGATGCGACAATGACCACAGCAACAACAACAACGTCATCTCCACCACATCTCTCTCCCCGGTTTCTCCTCACTTCCTTTCTGTTTTCCTTCCTTCTTTTTTCCAGACAGCGTGGCTAGACTCAATCCAACAACTCAGTTAGGTTGGAACTCGGACACCGAGTCAGCAATAGTACTAACAGCAACAGCCACAGCCTCATCTCTCTCTTTTTTGCTTCATTCATTTCTCCTTCTATCTCCATCTCCTTCATCCTTCCTTCGAGCTTCTCTCTTCTTCCTATCTTCCATCTGCTGCAGGTCCAATGAAACCACTGGACGACTGGGTTCGACCCAACTCGAACCAAACTCAGTGCGATTTGGCCGAGGAAGAAGGCAACCATTAATGGCGTCTTTGAAAATGGTGCTTCTTCCTCCAATTTATTTCTTTCAGACGGTCCTAATGGACTCTAAGAAGCTTGTAAATAAGCTTTTTCAAAGCTTGAAGAGGGTTTGACTAGTGGGTTCAGATGAAGGAGTGGGACCGTTTCTCTTTAACAGCTACAAGAATGGGAAAGACGTCCACTGCTGCACCACCCATTCACTTTATATCATGCACTAGATGTTCTCAGGGCAGTCAAATTGGTAATAAACGAACTAGATCTGATATGGTAGAGACCATTTTCAAATACAGCTAATGGAACCAAAACCGGCCACGGTTTTGGTTTTCTGTGGGCGAAAACCCTCTCCCACTTGAAGAGCCATTGGATGGCTGGGATTAGACCACGTGGATGGCCGAGATTGATGGAAAGACCCTTCATGCGGATTGCCACTGTGGCACTGAGAAACAGTTTTCATTTTCGGAAACATGTGCTTGTAGGGCTTGTTTGCAACAAGGATTGTGCCCACGCACGAGCATCCTAACGTGCGAGACTGATCAGGTTTTGGTCATGTGTGGGTCCCCTACCGAATGGACAGTTAGATCATCAATGTAATACTTGATGGTGGCCCATTGATCAAAATAGACGGACGACGTCTGTCCACCTACTGCTGAAGACAACAAAGAAAGAGAGAGAGAGAAGAGAGAGAGAGAGAGAGAGAGAGAGAGAGAGAGAAATTCTCTCTATATAAGGGAATTGTGGTCAACCCTAGTTTGACCGGGCTGCCCTGGCCAGTGCACGGCGAGTGCACATCCTTGTTGTGCACTTGCGCTGCGAGGTGGGGCCCACCATGATGCTCGTGAGAAATCCACTCCATCCATCGAGTCTCTTGGGTCCCACTAGGACATTTGGTCGAAGGTGGGGTAGATCTAAGGTTTTGGGTGAGCCATACATCTTAGTTTAGGGTCTTACTTGGGGGTTCTCATTGATCTAATGGTCGAATCATCCTTAACCTGAGCATCAACGGTCCAAAGATCCTAGTAGATCATTTGTAGGACCCTTGTACATAATACTAACTATATACTAATATTAATATTAATTTTTATTACTATTACTATCCTTTATTATCATTATTTTATAAAATTATATCAATAAAAAGTAATAATGTAATTTGTTTATATATATATATATATATATATATATATATATATATATATATATATATATATTACAGATTGTTAATTATATGAATATTAGTGAAAAGAAATAAAGATTAATATATATTATTTGCATATTATTTGTATAGTTATATATGTTTTATGTTTTAGATTTTATATAAAATCTTAAATTGTTTGAAATATGTTATTTATTATAAATTTTATTAATTTACGTATTATAGATTTTTATGATTGAAATTCATATAAATAATGTCACAAGTGTATATTTATAATATGGATTGTGATTATATATCAACTTATTATGAAATTTTGAATATTTATAAGTGTACAAATAACATTTCGTAGTGTATGTATTTATGTTATATCATAAAATTTATTATAAATGGTTATTAAGTAGTTAGATCATGTAACTTATATATACTAAGTTATATATATATATATATATATATATATATATATGATAATTACTACATTTTACACATTTTGAATTGGATGACCAATCTGATGATCGAATAATTTCAATATTGATCCCAAGCGCACCCATTTGCTTCTCGATATTATTATTGATGCTTCTAAGTGTCCCCAAGCTATCATGGACAGACTCTAACCGTTTCTTTTAGGATTTGGTGGTTATATTGTGTAGGCAAGCGTCGAATCACCCCACAGGAAGCTGCTGGCTTGACGAACGGTGAATCTTGTGATCCATAGATTTAAACCTATAATGGTTGGATGGATCTATTTATCAATGAAGTTAGAATCCTAAAGGTAGGTTTTTTGACGACGTGATGGTCCGTCTCGAAGAATAATGGATGGATAGCTTGATATATAGATGGGAACCGTTTTTCAACGATCGGATTTTGACTGAAATACATGTGAACGTTCGCTCGAGCTAAGTTTGTATTTATAATAAGTAGGGTTACTCAGTAGCACCCGAGTACCGAAAGTACAGGGTGTTACATCATGCAAGGCTTGCCTTTAATGTGGATCATCCACATTGCGAGGCCCACCTTCAAAGTGGGCTATGCATCATGTGGGCTCAACTTAAAGTGGGTGTCCATCATGTCAGATATTGGATGTGGGTTGTCTATTATGAGTTGCTTGCCTTTAATGTGGATTATCCATCATTCAGGGCTTGCCTTAGTTGTTGATCATTTATCATTAGGCAAGTTTCAATGTGAACTGTCCTCATGTGTGGCCCACCTCGATATGGGTCATCTATCATGTAAGGCCCACCATCAATGTTGTTGTCCATCATGTGCGACTCACATTTAGGGGTGTACGTCGAGCGCGACTCAGCTCGACCACTAGGGGACCTCAGCTCGAACTCGGCTTGGCTTGGTCCTCGAGCCTGACTGGCCGACTTGGCTCGATTCGGTCAGCAGCTTGGGCCAGCTCGAGCCGACTTCGAGCCAAGATCGAGCCAAGTTCACCATTGAGGCATTTTCACAAACACCTGGACTGCACCTTCCAAATCTCACTGTATTTGAGATAGCAATAATGGTTTAACAGGTATTTTATCAAACACCTTCTAAGCAACATAAAAATCAAGAAAAAAAAAGGGTGTTGGTTTCATATACATACCTTCCTTACCACCAACCACACTTCTTTGAGTCATTTCATCAAACACTTGGTGAGCAACATCAATATCAAAGTAACCGAGTCATCGAACTGGTTCGATTCGAGTCGAGTCAAGCTGGGGTCAGCTCGAACTTGGCTCGAACTCATTTTTTAGCTCAAAAAATCAACTCGACTTGGCTCGAACTCAGCTTCGAATCGAGCTTTTTCGAGTCGAGTCGAGTCGAGCGAGCTAACCAAGCTAGCTCGGTTCGTGTACACCCCTACTCACATTCAATATTCATCACCCATCATGTGGAGCCCACCTTTGATATGGACCGTCCATTGTTCCACCACCACCATTGATGTGAATCATCCATCATGCAAGGCCCGCCTTGAACATTGGCCATTTATCTTTAGGGGCCAGCCTTTAATGTGGATCATCCATCATGTGGGGCGCACCTTCAATGTCCATTGCCCATCTTGTGGAACCCATGGTTGATGTGGACAGTCCATCATGTGGGCCCCACCTTCAGTGTGGACCATCCATCGTATGAGGCTCACCTTGGATGTGGGTCATTCATCATTACTAGCTGACCTTTATTGTGGATCACCCATTTTGTGGCGCCCAACATGATATTTGTTTTCCATCATGTAGACTTCTCATCAATGCTAATTATCCATCATGTGGGGCTCACCCTTAATGTCCATTGTTCATCATGTGGAGGACACATTTAATGTAGACCATCCATCATGTGGGCCCACTTTCAATGTGAGTCATCCATCATGGGGTCAACCTTTGACATAGACTATCCGTTATGTTGAGAGAGGGAGAGAGAGAGAGAGTAGAAAAGTTAAAATAATAATAATAAATAATAAATAAATAAAAGTTACTTATGAGATATGGTTTCCAAACAAACCCTCAGAATCGCAAAACCAGATTAGTTGAACATGGCAAAACCAGATTAGTTGAACATCTTAAACTCTTATCCAATTAGCAAACAATTGCTAGTTGAAATTGGACTTTTGGATTTTTTTTTTTTTTATTTTGACTGTCCAATAAATGACCACCATGTCTGCTAGTCAACTGCATTAATTTTTGGTTCAATGTAGGTCTAAACTAGGACCTAAAATGTGGATATGTAATTTAAATTACTCAGATGCCAAGTTCTAATAGCCTGCTTTTTCATTCATCACACTCCGCCGGAGCATCAAAACTCTTTCTCGTGCTAATCATAGATTTCTCTACCTTCAAGCTCCAAGGACAGATGCAGCGCATGTGCCCATCTGGGATGTCTGAAGGGTGGCAATGGGCCTTGGCTGGTTCAGGTCAGGGCTATATATAAAGGTCCCATGTAAGGGAAGCCAGGTCAGGGCTAACCCTAAGAAAAAGAACTCAATGATCAAAGGGCTGAGAATAGTCCAATCTAATAACTGTCCAAGCTATGTCCCCTATTCACTCCATCATATAAATGGTTTTGATCATTGGACTCCTTTTTACATGCACACTAATGGAAACTGCTTAAAAGCACCTTTCAATCTCCATTTTACTTTTTTAAAATTTTATTTATTTATTTATTTATTTATAAGAGAGGGCAACCTGATGATTGAACCAACAATTCATTATTAACCCAGACCCAAACCAGCCTAGCCTGAGCACCAGGCCTAGCTTTAAAGCTCATGGCCATTCCTTAGCCTATGTTTAGGCCGAAGCCCTGGCCCCAGAGGGTTGGGCCTCTGGTCCATTGACGCCATTAAGATGCTGTTCTGACACGAGAATGAACGTGATGAGGTTGATCACTGTCTTCCTCAAGGATAACTACTCCAAATCTATGGAGCTTCTCTTGACTCAGAGATTTCTTGATGAGGAAAAGGTAAGAAAAATAGATAATAAATTTTATAAAATTCGTAATTTGATTGATGAATGAAATTAACGAGCTTACAACCTTTTAAATAAGGATACTAAGCCATGAGAGAAGTTTCGGAATCAAACTACAACTACAACTCATAGATATCGCAACTTACTATAAATAGTAAACTTACTATTTATAGATGGTTGTGATGTCTGCTAGTGCACATGGTTTTCGGCAAAAAATAGTTAGTGTCCTATTTGGTCGAACCATAAAGTCTTCCTAATTATTCTAAGCACTTTTCATATTTGGCACAACTCCTAAAGCTCAACGGATGAAGAGTTATACTCAGACTAAACTTACTATAAATAATAAAAACGAAAATTAAACAGGAATTTGACCGTCGATCTGATGGTATTTCGCAAATTTGACGTAGGCAAACCGGTGTAATGGGGTTACACCATGTTTGGGTGGGTAAAATAGCTTGCCTTAAACCCAAAATCATATCTGGTACGTTGAAACTATTCGCCACCCACTCTACATCACGTTTGTATGTAAGCAAAGTTGCCTTGGATTTCAAGCAAAAATGCGTTCGGCAAAGGCTACCTTAGCCAATGGTATCAAAGTCATGTTGTCTTGGAAATACGAGTAAAAATAGATTGTGACGCATACGACTATATGAAGAACGTAAGATGCTAGCTCATGTTGCATTATGATGCATTTTTTTATTATGATAATCCTAACAATTATATCAGTGGACCACCTTTTTTCTTTGTCATTACTTTAATTACTTTTGACTTGTATGGCCCTTTAGATCTCCATCAATGGCCCATTAGTACTCTTTCCTTCCTGATCAAGGTATTGATAAATGTTTAATTAGAACCAAAACCATATATTCCAATCCAACCATGTTGAAATTGGTGGTTCTTTGAAAAATCAAATTATTTGAAAATTCCAGGCTTTTGTCTTACATCAAAATGAAAAGAAGAAAAATCATGGTTTATTTGTGAATGTTTGTGTAGTATGCTTGTTTAGAGCTTTGGAGATTGTGATACTCAAGTATCATGTTCGCTACGCATTAGCATGCACGCATGTGGACTTGGGTAGTGTGGCTGTAGTAATGCTAGTTGGTGCACTTTACATTTTAGAATATAATACATCCACAATTTGATTCTACAAGAAGATTTGTTACGTTGAATTATTCATAAGTGAACTCTTCATGATTATTGAACGCATGACCTAAGGGGGCGAATCACGCTTTAAGAATTTAAGGACAACGTAGTTTTTTATGTGATTCAACATGGTAAAAACAAAATAAATAATTTTATTTTATTTTTAGATATTTCCAACACATGTTTCTCACAAACCATATTGTATATTGGTCTAACAAACGTTACATTCCACTATCTTGCACCTTGCGTGTGAATTAATACTCTCCAGTGTTACACCATAGCGTGTCATAGCCTCGTGTCCCAACAAGACTCTGACCAAACACTACATTCCTCTATTTTCAACCCGGGAAGGTCTCGCACGCAACTAGCTGTATATCAGGACCACCTTTGTATATGGATGTCATCCATCAATTCAACCTGGTCAGGATCTCCCAAAAATCACGCCGATCAAATCAATCCACGTGATATGAGATAAGGTATACGGGCGCAGAAACCTCGAAATTCACGTGGTGGCCCACGGTAAGAATGCTGTAGTATTCCCAACTGCCAACATGCATGTCGGAAAGCCATCTGCTACTGTGCCCAAGTGTTCAACTGTTCATATAAAACTATGACTTTTATTATTATTATTTTTTTTGAATATTGTCAACGGTCGAGATGTAACTGAAGAATGGAAGTGTCAACGTAGAAATGTTACCTGTTTGTTGGTCGTTGCTTAGTAAACACGGAACCAGTAACTGATGTTAGCAATGACGTAACCGTGAAGCTGTCCAGCATATAGACGGTCCTACTGGAAACGGATTGGCTACTCATGGTTGGTGGTCTGTGAGCCCATCATGATGTATGTGTTTCATCCATGCCGTCCATCTATTTTTCTAGATCATTTTACGGTATGAGAAAAAAATCGAGGTACATACCAATCTCAACTGGACCACACGAAACAGTATTGAATGAACGTTGACTATTAAAAACTTTTTGGGGGCCATAAAAGTTTTGGATCAATATAATCTTTGTTTTTTTTCCATTTATCTGGGTCTTTGTGACCTAATAAAAATATTGGATGTCAAATAAACAGTACTGTGGGCATTGATAGGATTTTAATGGTGGATATCCAATCGCTATTGTTTTCCTGTGGTGTGGTCCACCTGAGATTTATATCCCCAAATTTTTTGGAATCAAGCTCTAAAATGATCCGTTAAAATGGATGAACGGAATCGATGAAACACATACATCATGGTAGGCCCACAGAGCACCGAGCTGATGGCAGGGGAGTAGCCAATCCGTTCCCGTCCTCCTTATTGAGGTACGAAATGTTACAGTACATTCACGTGTAATGCATTGATTATACATGAATCCGACCCGAGACTAAATGCATCCGCTGGTTCTACAATTTCCTATAATCACCTGGGCCGACCTGACTCCTACCCGATTTTTTCGTGAGTACGAGGAAGACTATATCTTAAAATACAACCGAAAGCAGGGAAAGCTAACATTAGGAAATTTATAATTACTCCGTTTAATTAAGTAATTAATAAGTTAGATAAAGAGGCTGAAATTTTGATAGCACTTAGATTGTTGGCATTTGGTGTTGAAAACAATAGATAGAAAATTTGAAGACAGAAAATAAAATAAATAGGAACTAAATTGAAGTATGGAGAATTTTTTTTTTTTTCCCTGTTAGCCACCCCCACTAGGGAATCGATGTCAAGACTGGTGTGTTTAAATGAGGTATCTTCACTCAGTCTACCACTTGAGCTATGGATCAGGGTGTAGTATGGAGAATTTATTGTGTTGAGTTGAGGCCTGATTGAGTCACTTGGCTTGAAGCCAAATTTGTCCTCATTGGACCGCGTACCAAGTATAATAGAAATTACGGACAATTGGCCTCCAAAATACAACAAGTATAACTTAATCCCAATGGTGCACTCATCGTATGCAGGCTCAAACCAATATACCGAATATACACCGAAGTGAGATGATTTCGAGGCGAACTTAGTTACAGAAAATTCAGAGACTTGTTTAGAGAGAGAGAGAGAGAGAGAGAGAATTTTACAAATGAATAAACCAAATTAGGAGTAACCTTGTAAGACCCGTATCCTAGATCTTACCGTTGCATAAACTCCTGCGGTCTTCCCTATCGAATTACGGCAACTTGAGATCTGTAATCGGCGTTTGCGCGTAATCCTTTGTCACACCTTGTCAACTCGAGTTGACTTGACTCGAAACTTGTACTCTTGTAACCGTGCCGTCACCGTGGTTCTAACGTCGTGTCTCGCGCGCCTATGTGATACTCAGGCCAGGAGTTGTGGGCCTGCGCATATTTCGAAAAAACACCGCGTATTTGCAAAATCCAAGAGAATCTATCAAATCAATCACAACAATCAAGTCAAGTACATCCCATCACAACCCTTCACTCACTCATACCTCTCTCTTCACCAAGTCAAAGCAACCCATGCTTAGCCCACTCCTCTCATCCTAAAAGTCAACAAGCACCATACCCTCCATGTCATCTCTCCTTAAACACCACTCATCTCTCTCTCATTTCTCACTCCCTCCTAAGCTACCAAAGAGAGGAAACGTCCAAGCTTTCCATGAGAAGAGCCATGTGTGGCCCACTCCCTACCCAAGATCTCCCATCTCCATCCTTAAATCTTCATCTTCCACCATCAAAGGGAAAGCTAAAGAGTTTAGGAGTCCAAGGAGCCAAGAAGGAGTGAAATCGGTGGGTGTTTATTGCATTAGATCTTGATTTTTGATGTAAAGTCCACTTGTGATGGGACCCATTTTCATGTATGTGTTGTAAGCAAGAGGAGCCCATAGTGGCGAGGTCCCTCTATCTCACCGTCTCTCTCTCTCTCTTGTGATGGGTGTGGCCCACTTGATCCACACCATACAAGCCGTGGGCCCACCTGATGTATGCTTTCCATCCATGCCATCCAACCATCCAGATGCTTTGGACGGTGGGGCCTTGACCTGTGTTCTGTCCATACCGTCCATCTAGGACGCTGGATGAAGAGAAATACAAATAGCAGCTTGATCCATAGCTTGGACCCCACCTAATGATCGTATGGACTCCACCGTCCAGCAATGGACGGTGGGGATCCACCTTGATTTAAGTGTGTTTGATCCTAGCCGTCCATCCTAGATGGGCCTGGATGAAGGAAACCACAATACCAGCTTCGTACAAAGCAAGTGAGCCACATGTGGGACCCACCATGCGTTAGAAGCAGATTGGCCATTAAGCCTTACAGCAGTAATATAGCTACCGTATTGACGTGCGTAAGGCATGGGACCCACCTGCTATGTGCGCAACGTCCAGCACGTGGGACGGTGCTGGACGCATCTTGATGTATTTGTATCTAATCGTCCAACAGTGGGTCCCACTGCATGACGTCAGCAAGTTCAAAGGGTCTGATCATGCGGTATGTATTAAATCCACACCATCCCTTTGTTGGTGGGCCAGCAGCCCAGCCAGATGGCTGTTGTAGTGATGTCATCAAGTTTCATGGACCACCTTGATGTGTGATTCCATCCACACTGTCCACCTATCTCACTGTCCAGATAATGGAGCCCACTGTGATGTTTACGTGCCATCCTCACCGTCCAGATGTTGGACGGTGGGACGCACCGTGCTATATCTGATTAATCCATACTGTTCGTCCATTTTGCCTGGACGGTGGGACACACCGTGCTATATCTGATTAATCCATACCATTCGTTCATTTTGCTGATAGGCCACACATGTGGACCCCACCATGAGGTATGGGTTTTATCTTAACAGTCTGTCACTTACTGGGATGTGGACCCCACCCACATGGCCCACCTTGAGGTATGTATTGCATCCCACCATCCAGCAATGGACGGTGGGGCCTGATGTATGTATTCCAACTATGCCGTCTATCTGCAAGGCCACCCTGCATGTGTGGCATCCATGGGACCCACCTTGATGTATTGCATATCAGCCCGTCCACCTATACGGGTTGTGTGGGGCCTACCTTAATGTACATATACATATCCTCACCGTCTATCCCTTCTTGAGGGTGGGAACCCATGTAACACCTTGAAAATCGGGGGTCGCGCATACAATCGACTCGCAAGTTTCCAGGTATCACTTATGCTAATGTTTACTAATTTGCATTTAATCAAGTTTAATTACGCAGCATGAAATTTCTTGTAACATGAAACACAATCACATCTACTCTACTGAAATGACAGAGTTCAAATATATATTCAAGTCTAAAGAATATGCATGGGTCGCAGAAAGCGTTGCCCAACAAAATCACAAAAAATGTCATGTCCAAAAGAATAGGGCTGAGTCCACTACTCGACGATCTAAATCCCGTCCACTATGCCGATGGAGAACCGCCCATCAACTGGAAGTAAGATATCTCGTTCTCCTTCTCAAGGCTCGCGCCGCCAAGCTCCTCATACTCTGCATCACCTGCGTTTATGGGAGAGTCTGTTTAGTGTTTTAAAACACCGTCCTAGAGTGGGAGTGAGTGATCAACTTAATAGGTGCTATTAATCTTAAGTTGTAAGAAGCATCAGTTATATTATGAATTTAATGAAAAGTAATCATTCATAAGCACCTAACAAATCTTATTAATGCGTGTGCATGATGAATGAGATGATGCATGCCCTCGCCACAACACTCCCTCGAGCGACTCCATCTAATGATCGCGTATAACTAACACTCCCTCAGAGCGACCTTGACTGTCGAGTCGCCAACCTTCTAGTGCGATGCGATGATAATTTTATCCAAGTTTTTAGTTAATTCCATTCATCCAGTAGATTGGGGAAACTAATACACCCCACGTATCAATGCCCTGAACTGGTTGCGAGGCCAAGGCCCCCCAACGTGTGAGGTCAAGACCCCGCAATCCTTGATCCCGTCGGGTTCTCCATCCCCAACTTCAGGCACATGGGGAGTGCTAAGAAAAAGAGATCGCTCGGGGTCACTACGGGGAGGCGTGTCACCCTAGCATAGGCAGACAGCTAGGACATAGTGTCCCATTCCACCATGCCCGGCTCACGAGGCGGTGGATCGGTTTCAATCTGGTTATCGATGGGCTACAACGGTTGTAGGGTGTTCCAAGTTCCATACATATGTGAGCAAACAGGGGTAACAATCAAGGTTGGTCAGTAAATAAGCTAGACCGCACGAGTTCAGGCAAGCATATGACAGACAACATCGGGTACAAGCGACCCATGTAATCTAACTATTGTCGCCCACGCGCACTTGCCTAAATTCATAGATTTAACCTTAGGATAGTCCTACCAATGGGACCACCTTCACTCTCCTTGTATTCCTGAACAACCCAAGGGTTTGGTGGTAATGTGTAGCATGCCGACTAACATGGGTTATCAACTAGCATAGATAATAGCATGCATTTATATTTCTCATCATAGAATCCAGATTTTTACAAGGCAAATGCTAACAATATCATGAATAAAGGTGCAAGTGTTGTGTGGGTTAGTGTGGAAGGCAAGCATTTCATATATCTCCTAATACCAAAATATACACAAGGGTTAGTGCATCAAACATGTTATGGAGAAAAACATCCTACATGAAACGAGCAAGGAATGTACAAGCAATTAATCATCATTAACATACCCAATTATGTTTGAGAAATAACAAACATTCCATCATCATTCCACATTAATTTGGGGGGATCTAAAGTATAATGTCATGTCTAGGTTTCTCTAGATTACCTAAATACATCACTCAACAAACAAAATCATTAGATTTATAATAAAATTGGTGCTAGGCCACCTAAGAACAATAGTTCGAACCTATGGATTGTTAAAGACTTGGAAACGACCTAGGAATGTGGATTTTTGGGGTCAATCAGCCGGAATCCCTGGAGCAAGCACGTGCATATTAGAACTCCATGCCAATCATTTCTTAACTCAAGGGTTTCAAGAAAAAATGGTGAGGGGTTTACCTATATGATCAACGGAGCGATCCTTGTGATTGTGGTGGAGGGTTTCCTTTGGAGAAGGGATAGGGAGTTGCAATATTTGGTTTCCTTGGGCCCCACCTCGATCTATGGTTCACCCTTACTCTCACCTTCACTCTCTTTCTTCACTCTCCCTAGCTCTCTCTCTCTCTCTTCTCTCTTTATACTCTCCCTCTTTCTCTCTTTCTCCCCTTTGAAAATGAAAAATCGTATGGGAAGAGGGGTGCCCCAAATGAGGCCCTTTTATAATGCCAGATTTGGTGCCAATGGCCCCAAGTGTTGGGTTTTTACCATACTAACCCTATAGGTGAATTTTTCTAGCCTCTAGGGCCCACTATGGGGTGTGCAAGTCGATATACACCATTAGATAGTTGGCTCTAATGATGATCTACGTATGGATATGATCGGCCTGCCATTTGGATGCACCGATCGACATATATGATTACAAGTCTGTCCAACGGTCACTGATAATCGATCAAAGCGCATCTATATAGATATGAGCAGGGAAATATCCTTACTCCACGTGTAAAGTTTGGTCGTAAACTGACGGTCTGAAATCCTCAACTTTGCATAAGACGACCCAATTCACTTAAGTTTCAGCTTCTTCCCTTAGGGTATTTGCACTTCTCATGCACTCGTCCTTTGGCTCAAGTTGAGCGGTTCTGAATAGTACCCAAGTCCGACTCCCATGATGGACATCAAGCCCAGTAAGACGAACATTATTCTATAGTTTTGGTACTAGTGGCCCACTAACGAGTAGTTTAGAGCTTGTTCGAAAAATTGGGGCATTTTTGGAATGAATTTGGTAGTAAGATTTCTCATGGGCAATGATTAGAGTTCGGATTAACTATGTTCATAGTGTGGCCTATTTATAACTAGTGAAAGTGGAGATTTGACTCTAAACTGTTGGTTTTATGCAAAAAAAAGTAACGAGATTGATTTGGTTTATTAGTCCAAATCCAGGCCTTATCTGACTCGGTCTCGGTTAGATCTTTAATTTAGCTATGATTGTCTTGATTTGTTAGTGATGGGTCGGTTAGATTTTGGGCACTATGTGAGTAAATCATGGGGCTAAAGTTTATTTTCAAATGATTGGGCGGATTCGTTGGCTTCCTACGGTTGATTAATCGAACTTATGGGGTTATTTACTGCTCCACCCCCGTATAGACTAACATTGAGTGCTAATGGTCATTTAAGTGATATTATAAGTTAATTAATAAAAAAATTTCAAGAATTTTTGAAGATCCAAAATAGTGAAAATTCAGGATGTTACAATCTACCCCCCTTAAAAACAATTTCGTCCCCAAATTTGCCTAAGGGTTATAAGTAAAGATATTATCATTTCATTTACTTAAGTTTTGTTGGTTTTGGGTTTATATACGTTTTAGGGTATATAATAAATACAGTAACCTAGCTCATTGTGATCTACCCCCTTAAAATTTTCTCCTTTGAGGTTTGAAAACAAATGTCAAAATCATTATTATCGTGCTAAGCGTTTGACGGTAAAGTTTACCAAAGGGTGGTATATTTTACTCTTTTATGATTGGGCTAATACGAAAAGACAGTTGTGGTAGGCTTTGATCCCATACGTAAATCCTCTACCTGACCAGGGCAGAAAGATCATTGTATCCCTTCCTAGTCCTAGTAGATCCTGGTCTTATGCTCGGTCAAAGCAGTGAGTCCGTTGGTATTCACCCAGGATCGAGGATTGAGTTAAGCCGTGAATACTTTGCAAATATATGGTTCCGTAATTCCGTAGTCCGATTATTCTTAACATTGGGAAGATATGAAAATTTATTAAAAAGTTTAGGTTTCTCATTTATAATATTTTAGTGGGCGGTGAGCCTACCATGGTACCTATGATCAAACGACTATCCTAGAAAGGTTTCCAAGAGCTTAAGGTTCTTCTCGACATTACCATTTTGATCCTATGATTAGTAAGTTATGGGCAAATCACGCTTTAGTTTCATAAATTTCAAGAATGAAGGAATAGTTGAGGTTCTAAGGTATTCTGGAGGTTTGGAGTATTAATAACGCTAGTAAGGACGCAGGAAGGCAAAGATGAAAGATATCATCTTCTCGATGTTGTTTAAACCTTGAGTCCATAAGAGAATAGGAAAACTTAATATATTTTACTGTAGTTTGCCTCTAACATGAGCTTACAGAGTATTAAACTAGGAAATTCAATCCTACTTAATTAAGGGTTCTAACTTAATTGCACCAAAACAACTTAAACAATTATATATATATATATATATATATATATATATATATATATATATATATATGTAATCAAACTTAATCACGGGATGATTCCTAGCACGATTATAGTTATTTCCTAAATAGACATCCAATGTTAAACTTTAATATGAAAAGACATGACTAGTCTATTGGCAATAATACATGCAAGCATTCATAAAGTGACAAGAGAATTTTAATCCATACATTTACGTTGAATTCAAAAAAAAAAACATTGGTATGGCCAGTTACATCGTAAAGTATGGATTAAATGTATTACTAAATACCGCAAAATTAAGGGAAATACAACCTAATCAAAGCAGGAAAGGTTACAACTATCCTTCAATACATGAAAGCAATTCTAACTGACTCGAACAAACTACTAATTGTCTGTTAAGTTAAGTTACTATTCTTCTGGGTCAGACGCGGATGGGGGTGCCTCCTCCCCTTTGCTGCAGCAAATCAAGGCTCAAGAAGTGATGAGGGTGATTTTGAGAGAGTTAATGGAGTCAATCAAGACTCAACTTCTACTACAGCTCCAACAAGACAACAAGGTCAACTTATCGGATGGAATACGTAGCCCAAGCTATGGAAGGGTCAGATCATACCATCCAGGTCGATGTTTAAGATCCTATAAGTAACTTAAATCCCATTGATTATGTGGACTACATAGCATCCTTAGCAGCTTTCTTTATCTGGAAAGCTTTAGAGAATGAAAAAAAAAAAATTTAAGGTCTGTGGCCACAAACCTCAAAGGGTGTGCTCGAGTGGTGGCAACAACACCAATTGGCCTATGAAAGGAAAGGAAATGGAAAAGATTAATAATTGAGCTAAAATGAAGTTGAAAATGGACAGTAAATTGTTGCCTCTTGATTATTACCACCTCATATAAAAATTTTCAATTGCAACAATCTAATGATCAATCTATGCCAAAGTATATAAAATAATTTTTTACAAATTGTTGGGTTTTATGAATGAGCTTATGGGAGTGAATGAGTGGATGGTTTTAAATGGGTTTTGCTGAAGGGGAATGTGATGAGAATGGGTTAAAAAAATGAGGGTGTTGAAGGGGATGTGTTGAGAATGGATTTGGTGAATGGGATGCATAAGCTTATAGAAAGCTTAGAGGGTGGTGAAAATGTGTGCACAAGGTAAGTGCCAAGTATTCAGTACAATGCCATATTCATACAATGTCGAAAATACTATCAAGATCATGAATCATACAATATCAAAGTAAGAGAAAACATATTGGTAAGTCCATGGGTCATACAATATCAGAGTATGCAACGTAGATCATAATGAGCAAAATATCATATACTGAACTTCATCCAGGATATGCGATGAAAAGACATAGCAAGCCAATATACCATATGCCGCGGATGTAATGCAATATGCGGTGCGAATGAAATGACCAAGCTGCAGTGTGAAGTCAGGATGATAGTACGTGGTATTGCAGGTTATGGGGCCTATCACAAAGGACTTCTATCCAAATCAATCTCATACCTAAATTTGGATAGTCAAACTCAATGTGGTAAACTCTTGATCTCAGGTTAGTTGCATGCCCCAACCGAAATCCTGGCCATTGTGAAGGTACATGTAACAAATAGTTGCGCACCACCAGCCTGAGTGAATAGTGAATGAATGAATGAATGAGTATGCAACTCCTGCTTGATGAGTCCACGTATCATACCGTATATGTCTAGGAGCATCACCGGGGTGTATTACACTCTATGCCAAGTTGTCGCCCTTATCCGAGCGCACAACTAGGTAAGTGGAAGAGACCTCACTATCCACCTGCCAATATCGGGCCCGACTTGTTGATAGCGGATCCATTCCTTAAGTTGGTCAAACTCAACCTAGATATTTTCCCCTCGCTTAGGCGAGTAAGGTCACACCCCTTCCTAACTGATCATGACACAATGGGAGACGTAACCTACTGGTATATAGCCCTCATGCCCTCATATATATCCACTCAGTCTAGATGTTGGGGTGTCCTCTGGTACTAAGAGGGTTTAGGGATTTTCACTCAGGGCCATCTATGACAGTTCGATGCTAGTAACAGATTTTCGGTATCCCATCTGGCCATCCATGACATGCCTGTGGAGGCTACAACCCTGATGTTGCTATGACGCACAGTAATCACAACACACAACGCAAGATGCATGAGTCATACAATCCAGTCATGCATCAATCCTGTGCATACCGTGCGCTCATGTGAGATAACCTCCGACTATCAGAGAGTCTCATAACAACCTACCGAATGACATATGAAATGGTCAACCACATCTCATAACAAACATGTAGATGATACGTATGAGCATGTATCATGATGTTATACTCATAATCGGTATCGACAATCGGCATTGATAATCAGCCTCGACAATCGGAATCAGCCCCGACAATTGGAATCGGCCTCTACAATCGACCTCGACAATCAGAATCGGAATGGGCCTCGACAATCGAAATCGGCCTCGATAATTGGAATCGGTCTCGACAATCAGAATCGACCTTGATAATCGGAATCGGCCTCGATAATCAACCTCTACAATCGGAATCGGCCTCGACAATCGGAATCGGCCTTGACAATCAGAATCGGCCTCGACAATCAAAATCGGACTTGACAATCAGAATCGGTCTCGACAATCGAAATTAGTCTCGATAATGGGAATCGGCCTCGATAATTGGAATCGGTCTCGCCAATCAGAATCGGCCTCGATAATCATTATCGGCCTCGACAATCGAAATCGGACTTGACAATCAGAATCAGGCTCGATAATCGGAATCGGCCTCGATAATTAGAATCCGACTCGACAATCAGAATCGGCCTCGATAATAGGAATTAGACTCGATAATCAGAATCGACCTAACAAAGGGGCCTAAGGGAAGGTCACAATGTGAACATTCAACCATCATTACCCATTAATGTGGACATTTAACCAACATTGCTTCCAACGAGTGGCCCACATAGAACCAAACGTATCGTGGGCCCATGGCCTCACAACCCATGGACCTAATGCACATCATAATGAGCCTCATTAAGTGGGCTACAGAAACATTACAATGGGTCATGCCATATGGGCCGGGAATACATCTCATTGGGCCTTACCAAATGAGACGGGAATACATCACAATGGGCCTTGCCCATGGGCCTTAGATTCAAGTAGGTGGGCCCCATCATATGGGCCTTAAATACAAGGCAGGTGGGCTTTATCACGTGGGCGTCAAATACAAGGCAGGTGGACCCTATCACATGGGTCTCAAATACAAGGCAGGTGGGCCCTATCACATGGGTCTCAAATACAAGGCAGATGGGCCCTATCACACGAGCCTCAAATACAAGGCAGGTGGGCCCTATCACATGAGCCTCAAATATACATCATGATGGGCCTCATGGATGGACCGCACCAATGAGCCTCAAGTGGGCTTGGATTACAAAAAAAATCATTTCAATAGTTGTAAGTGTATCATGTGTATCACTGTACACTATCATTCCATGGGGCACATGGCCCACTAATGATGATCTGCATTGTCCAAACATTGTCTTAATAAATCAACACAATCCAAACATTGTCCAGGTAAATCAGCACCATCCAAACATTGTCCCGCACTATCTGGACGGTGTGAATGAAATAAATATATCATGGTGGTGTCCCACCGTCCCACGTCCAGGTGGATGGTGTGGGATCAAAACATACATCATATGGATCTTTCAACAGATGGACGATAGATTACAAAGCATATATCATGGTGGGGTCCTCATAGATGAGTGGACAATGTGGATTTAAATCCATACGTTAGTGGGTCCCAAGGGACTTAGGACCTCAGGACAGCAGCTATATAAGTGGGTCCCATGTGGGAGTGGCTCACCTAAACACTCTTAATATAATATATTATATTATATAATATTATATATATAACCAATGTAATATATATATATATATATATATATATATAAGGGTGGCTGATCAGATCCACTGTCCAGGCCCTAGACATCTGGATGGTGTGGATGTTGCACATCAATATAAGGTGGGCTCCACAGGCTGCCATGGTGGGGTCCACGTCTAACGGATGGATGGTACGATGAAACACATATATCACAGTGGACCACACGTGCACGGTGTGGATCCAAAACTTACATCACATTGAGTACCACAGCAGCACCGTTCAAATGACGGTGTGGATATAAATCATACAGCGAGGTGGGTCCTGCTTGTCCAGAATAGACGGATGGCTGGAATACAAAACATATATCAAGGTGGGTCCCATCCCACACGTATAGCACGTGTGGGGTGGGCCCCACATGAGCTGGAATAGGATGGGCTATGGAATACAAAACATACATTACAGTGGGGTCCACGAAGCTTGCTGACGTTATCAACAGTTGATGCTGTTGGGCCCACCATCCCTTTGGACGGTCTAGATGTAACATTACCTCATGGTGGGCCCCACAGAGCTTGTTGACGTCACAGCAGTGGGACTCACGGAGCTTGATGGCGTCAATTACACCAGCTATATAACTGGTGTGAGGTACCTAGCCAATCCATTCAGCCAAGTGGGTCCCACATAGGACTGGATGGCATGGATTTCTCACATACATAAAGGGGGGCTCCACCATGATGGATAGCATGGATACACACACGCATTAAGTGGGCAGCACGGCATCAAGAGAGAGAGGGAAAAAGAGAGAGAGAGAGTAGCGGAGGGACCCCGCCACTATGGGCCCCTCTTAGATCACAACACATACATCAAGATGGGTCCCACCATATATGGGCCCTTAAATCACAAAATAAAATCACCCACCTCAAGATCCCTTCTTCCATCAACGTGTTTTATAGTTCCAAAGAATGTGATCCAACGGTTGAGATGAAGCTTGGATGGTGGAGATGAGAGGCAGGAAGGTGGGCCACACCAAGCTCTCTCATGGAGGTTGGACGATTGCTTGTTTGGGAGAAATGAGAGAGATGAGAGATGTGAGTGATGAGAGTACTTATGTAAGAAAGATATTTGACTTTTGGGGATGCGTAGTGTACTTGGGGATGGGTGTGAGTGATGGGAGTGATGTGTACTTGATTGATATGATTGATGGGATTAATGTGATGGATTCTCTTGGGTTAGCAACACGCGGTGTTTTTCCTTGAACTGAACGCGGACCCACATCTCCTAGCCTGGGTATTGCCTTAGCGCGTGAGACGCGTCATCGGAACCGCGCCAACGACGCGGTCGCAAGGATATAAGTCTCAGGTCAAGCCAACTCTGATATATGGGACACAATTTAGGATCACGCGTAAACACCGATAACAGATCACGGGTCACCGAAATTTGACCGGGAGGACCATGGAAGCCTTTGAAACGGTAAGTGCTAGGATACGGGTCTCACACCTGCATCTTGCATTGTGTGATTGTGACTACTGTACACCCTAGTGACATCAGGGCTATGACCTCCATAGGCATGTCGTGGATGGCTAGATGGGACACCGAAAATATTTGGTTCGAGCATCTAGGCACTTTAGATGTCTGTGGGTGAAAGTCCCTTAACCTCCATAGAGAGGAGACACTCCAACATCTAAACCGAGTGGATTACATGATCGCCCGAGTACCGAATACTAGTAGGTTACGTCTCCCATGTGTTGTGGTCGGTTGAAAGAGGGTGTGGCCTTATCCGCCCGATTCGTAGTAGGCAAAACTAGGCTGAGTTTGACCAGCTTATAAATGGGTCCGCTATTGACATGCTGGGTAGGTGTTGGCTGACTATTGGCCAGGCGGATAGTGAACTCTCTTTCACTCACTTGATTGCATGCGATGAGGTGGTAATCTGGTTTGGAGTATACTAAAACCCCGGTGATGATCCCAGAGATATACAGTACTGATATGTGGACTTATTGAGTAAGAGTTGCATACTCATTCATTCATTCATTCACTATCCACTCGGGCTGGTGGTGTACAACTAATTTGATATGTGTACCTTCACAATGGCCAGGATTTCGGTTAGGTGCACGACTAACCTAAGATCAGGAGTTTATTACATTGAGTCTAACTATCCAAATTTAGGTACGGGACTTGTTTAGATAGAAGTCCCTTGTGGTGGACCCCGTAGCCTACAATACTACGTACTATCATACCGACTTCACACTTCATTTTGGTCATTTCATTCGCATCACATATTGCATTACATCCGCGGCATATGGCATTTTGAGTTGCTACATTTCTGCACTTATATGACGTAGACGAACTTAGCAGGATCTACATATTGCATTGCATTTGCAGTATATGATATTTGGCTTATTATGATCTGCATTGCATACTCTGATATTATATGACTTGTGAACTTACCAGTACATTTTCACTTACTCTGATATCTTATGATTTATGATCTTACCAGTATTTTCGATATTGTATGATTATGGCATTGCATTGTATACTTGACACTTACCTTGTACACACACTTTCACCACCCTCTAAGCTTTCTATAAGCTTATGCACGATAGATGCGTGCAGGTCGCGTTAGGTTGTAGTAGCATTGAGCTTGGAGTATGCAGCAGACTTTTAGAGCTTTGATTTTCAATATATATATTTTCCTTTCAGTATTGTATTCAAATGTTTATATTAGTGGATATATGGTGATGATGTTGCCTTTGTGATTTGGGTAAACTTGTGGTTATGCTTTTTAAGAGATAAATGTACATTGAAAAATCCTCCTTGTAGGATCCAAGGATCGCAATCTAGTGTATAGACGCTGGGAGCCAACAATGGGGTACTACGGAAGCTATTGACACTGGATTCGACGATCAAAAATTTTTTAAGCCCGGTTTTCGAGTTTGGCGCGTGACATGTACAGTACTGATATGTGGACTTATTGAGTAGGAGTGCATACTCAACATTTTATTCATTCACTATCCACTTCGGCTAGTGGTGCGTAACTAATTGTTATATGTACCTTTATAATGATCAGGATTTCGGTTGGGGCATGCGACCAACCTGAGATCAGGAGTATACCACATTGATATGAGACTGGTTTGGATAGAAGTCTCTTGTGATGGACCCCATAGCCCGCGATAATACGTATTATCGTCCCGACTTCACACTCCAGCTTAGTCATTTCATTCGCACCGCATATTGTATTGTATCCTCAGCACATAGCATCTGGTTTATTATGCTTCTGTTTTGCATAGCCTGAATAAGGTTGATGGTATTATGGACTTGTTAGGATCTGCATATTGCATTACATCTGTAGCATATGAAATTTTAGGTTGTTATGTTTCTGCATTTATATGGCCTACATACGGCTAACAATATTCATAAACTCGTCAAGATTTATATATTGTATTGCTTCCTCAGTACATGATATTAGCTTATTATATTTTTGCATCGTATAGTCTGAATAAGGCTGATGGTATTTATGGACTTACCAGCATATTTCTGCATTGCTCTGATATGGCATACTTGGTACTTACCTTGCATACACACTTACACCACCCTCAAAGCTTTATATAAGCTTATGTACGATAGATGCGTGCAGGCGGCGTTAGGTCACAACATCGTTGAGCTTGGAGGGTGCAGTTGTCTTTTGGAGCTTTAATTTTCGATATATGTATTTTCCTTTTAATAATGTATCTAACTGTTTATATTAGTGGATATGTGATGATGATGTTGCCTTTGTGATTTGGGTAAACTTGTGGTTATACTTCATACGACATAAATGTACGTTGAAAAATCCTCCTTATAAGATCCCAGGATCGAAATCTGGCGTATGGGTGCTGAAAGCCGATAATGTGGTACTACGGAGGTTGTCGGCACCAGATTCGGCGATTGAAAATTTTGTGAGCCCGGTTTCCGAGTTTGGAGCATAACAAACCCTATTTATAGACTTTGATTAGATACTTAAACCATCATTTCAAATGGGTTAAGTTTGAGTTTAAATCCAATTGGTGTGACCAGCTGAACGAACATGTCTTTAGAAATAAAAATGTGCAAAACCAAAATCACGAGTATACTCACAGAGAAAAATCGATGCTGCGAGTGTACCCTAGTCTGCACATAGACCTAGACCTAGACTTGGCAGCAAACTCAGTTGCAAAAAACCGAGAGACTTGTTTAAAGAAGTAGAGAGAAAATTTGAATTTTGCAAATGAATAAACTGAATTAAAAGTAAGCCTATTTATATACTTTAATTAGATACCTAAAGTATCATTTTAAATTGGTTAAATTCGTTGAACCCAATTGGTGTGACCACCCGAACAAATGCATCTCTAGAAAGAAAAATGTAAAAACAAATAAAATAAAATCACAAGTATACTCATGGAGCAAAACCGACGATGCAAGTGTAACCTCAGTCCGCACATATACTTGGCTCGACATGTGCATGTGTGGTCTAACGCATATGTCGGATTCGGCTAAGCATTTGTCACACATACACACCCCTTCTTGTTATTTTCAATTATTCAAAATCTACTTCTTTTTCTCATCTATTTTCTTTTTCTTCGTCTCAAAGTTTTCTGTTTGGTTAAGCAAATCGTCTATATTTTTAAGTCACTAAATCAGACTGATGGTTGGAAACCACAACACTGGGATTTGATAAGCTAATTAGGTAAAACTTGTCCTAAGTTTATGTGATCATGTCCATGCACGCGTCTCACAAAGTATGTGGTCTCATCTCATTTACATAGTAAATCATAATCTAAAGAAAGGTAACCTCTACCCTTCTTTTATAGCTTTAACACATGACTAGAAGCTTTTGAGAAGCTATAGAGAATCGAAGAGTTGTACTTTGATATTTCAATAGAGTGTGATGAATGATACACACATAAATGGAAATTACTAAGAAATTGCATATGTTGCATGCATTTATTTGAACTAAACCATCCAAATTATATGTGCCATTTTAGATGTATCAAAACTAAAAATTGATTTTATTTAATTATCTAATTGTTTACATACGATTTGACCAAGCCAAATTTGACAGCTGGTAAGCAAAGACGTGGTGGAACCATTGTACAAAAGATCAAAATGAGATCATCACAGTCATTGTGATTGGTAGGAAGAGATCGTGAAGCACAAGAAAAATTGCTACTACAAGACACGTGTAATTGCGCATGAATAAAAGCTATCACATGACACATGGTAAAACAAGAGAAGCCATATGCTCCATCATGGCCTAAAGAGGACATTCACAGTCGCTGTTTTAATTTATGGTAATTCTTCTCGTAGTATATGGTAAGAGCCAAGTGGTTGCACATACTTAAAGCCATAAGTGGAAAGCTCGGTGACTAATAGTGACAAAAGATATACTAATAGTGACGAGAGACATAACGTGATTGGCCACACGCATCTAGAAGCAAATTGATTACAGAAAAATCACACGAAAACCTCTCTCAAGATAAAAATACAATCAGCAATATTTGCTAAGAAATTGACTTATTAGAGGAATATCTGGCAAACTCATCTTGAGTTGAAAGTATAATCAACCATATTTGCTAATTGGCCAATTAATTAAAAGATCTTAGGGGTTGATTCTGATACAAGTTTCTCTTTAGCAAACCACCTTACACATCTATAAATTTAACAGCGCATGAAGAGTTAGGAACCCATGCTACTCCAATACAACACAACACTACTCTTTTCAGCGCAATGATACCTATCCTTCATCCTCCATGAATGATAATAATAATAATTATTATTTAATCTAACTTCTCCACTATCAGCCAAAAAATACTATAAACCAGCTCAGAAAGATTAAATTAGAATATGATGGGTAAGCACTCTATATTTGTAACCACATCATTGGACCCAAGAAGATCTTTGGATCTCAAATAGATGGCTAGCAGGGCCCTCGTGATACGTGCCTAGAGATTTTGCTCGACCATCTTGCCACGAAGTTCAACTAAAGCTATGAGCAGGTCATCATTTAACTATGACTATCTTGCCACAAATACAAATCGAACGATGATTAGGTGGTTGTTCGACGATAGCTTTGCCCATGAATAGAGGTTATTAGCAATTAATAGATAGTCATTTTCATGACTGTCTCACCACAAAGTGAGGACCCAAAGCGATTAACATGTTATCACCCCACCAACCTTGCCACCACGAAGAATGTGACTCAATGACAAATGGTCAATGGTTTAAACAATGGACCGACTCGCTCCATAAAGCTCAGCCATGTTGGGTAATAAACAAACTATCATTTCCCAACGACCATTTCCCCACAAAGCTCAACCATACAATGAATGAACTGTTAAAGATCCGCCCACCATTAGCCTTCTCACCATGGAACCTGGTTCTGCGCAATAAGCAAGCAGTCGCCGCAAGGATTATCCATTTAAAAAGCTAGTTGTATGATAAACAAACATTCAGTACCTCTTCATACAAACTATGGTTGTATCACATAACGAAGTCCAACCCGTGATGAAGTGATTATCATCCTTGATAAACCATCAAGCCATATAGTTAACTGAGCAAATGATCCAACTTTCATGCCTGACTACCTATTTGTCAGGAATGGACAGTCATTTCTAACAACTGTCTCACTACAAATGGATTGTTGTTAACTAGCCTTTTTTATTTTTCATTTTTATCATTTACTTTTCTAATCGACTGTAGTTGAAACTTATTTAGTTGATCAACTTCGGTGTAGTTTTATTCTTTTAAGCTATATTATGATCATTACATTGAACAGTAATCTATCACGCACTTGAATAAAAATATTTTCTCCAAAGGTAAAAATAACTCATTAGAAGGATGAACCATTCCCTTTGCAAATCGCTTGATTCTGCATGACGGTGGTTAAATAGTTGGCAGATATTCACCGATCCAGTCCTAATCTGTCTATTTCGGTGTCTTAGATAATAAAGTGTTCAATTCAGGTTGAGTCGCTATCAGCTCTGGTATGCCCGACACATCACACACATATAACACTTGCGCAATCAGATTTGATACCAACACTAACTATTAGATTAAAGGACATTTGTATAAAGAAGAAACATATGACTACGATGACTAACAGAATTGTTCTTCTTCTTCTTTATTATTATTATTATATATATCTTTTTTTAGTGTTAAAATGTACTATGCCTACGATTACCAACACACTTTGCCTGGGATGACCATAGCGTTTTATTTATTTTTATTTTTATTTTTTCACACACACTTACATATGCCACATTGGATAGGATATTTGTTCAATCAATCTGATATATGTTAGAAATTAATCTGGCTACATTTTGTTTCAAAATCTGTTTGGTTTAATTTGAGTTGATTTGTTTTGAGTTAATTTGTGCCATGTTTACAGTCCATGCCTATCAAGGGCGACACACAGCCAGAATATCCCATAACTCTACAAAATTGAAATGATGGTCAGACATAGAATAAGAGGGCACCCTCCGCTGTACCAGTACCACTATAAGCTACGGTGGTAATTGGAAAGAAGTGGGGCCCACTTGTTGTAATCAGAACATCCAGCCTGTCTATAAGACGAGTGACCTGATCAAGTTACCTCCAGTATCCAAAACTCAGGTGGGCCACACCACAGAAAAAGTTGCTGTCATGTGGCTTATATCCTGTCAAGGCCATTCAGGGTCTTCACACGGCCTGGATGAAAGGTCAAACAAAAAAACAGTCTGTTTTGCAACTCGGGTGGACCCCTATGCAAAACAAAGGTATTATTCCCTCCTATCTTGTTACCTGTGATGTGGCCCACATGAGTTTTGATACCTAAGGCTAAAATTAGCTCATTCATCTTATGCACGGATCCGAAGTCCTTCATATATCACGTGGGCTGCATGGTGAGAGCACCTTTAAAATAAGAACATCAGGCAACAATACATGAGTAGAGTCCGAGTCAACTCGGATGAGTTGTCAATCCAATGGATAAGATTGTAGACTGCTTATCAGCCACGTGCTTCTCAAAGCTCCTTTTGACTTCATTCCTTCCAGTCAATCAGACCATAAAACCGATTTCCTAGCGGCTTCTTTATCTACAGAGAAACTGCCGACACAAAGCTTGCATGTTTACTTAACATACAACGTTTTTATTTTACACTCACGTGCCACTTGTATACTACATCCGGGCCGTGAAAAAGGTGGGCCAGATATTAATCCACACCTAATTATCTGACATGAAGTATGTGTGGCCCACCTGCTGAGTGGGTTGTTCCAAGTGAACTTCATGGTATGGTCCACCATTTTTACGGCTCGGATGTTCCATTGAAATGACCCATAAGCAAAAAAATTTAAAAATATATTAAAAAAATAATTTATGTCACAGCCTTAAGTTCGAACATTTTAATGGAAGTGGATAGCCTGTGGCACCCGCCACTGGGATATCCACGTGGCACGAGGTAGCCCTGTGAGACCCATCATGATGTATGTATTTTATCCACACCCTTCATCTATTTTTTCAGCTCATTTTAGGGCATGAACCCAAAAATGATGCTGACCCAAGTTTCAAGTGGACCACACCACAGAAAACAGTAGGGATTGAGCACCCAATATTGAAAACTTCTTAGGGCCGTACGACCCACATGATGTTTTACTTTCCAGCAAACCTGTTCATAAGGTCACATAGATCTGTGTACTAACAAGCTAGCAGAGAAGAAAAAAAATAAGAAGAAAAAGGTAAAAAAAAAAAGTCGCGTAGATTTTGGATGAAGGGAATATACAAATATAAGCTTCATCCAAAACTTCCATTCCCCCGATAAGTTTTCAATTATGTGCGTTCAATCCCCACCATTTTTTGTGGTGTGGTCCATTTGAGATTTGGGTCTACATAATTTTTGGGATCCTGACATCAAATTATCTGGAAAAACGGATAGACGGCGTGGATAAAACAAATACATCATGGTGGGCCCCACAGAGCTTGGGCCAAGTCGTGCACAGTCAGTTCACACTTCACTGTTAGACACCCCCACTGGATTACGCTGGAAGAAAGCCAACTCCATTTCGATTTTCCGCGCTCTTAGATTTATTTAAAAATACTGATCTTATTACAGTGATTCAGCACAGGAATGGTAGCTTCGATTAGATTAACGTCATGAATTGCAATTCCTAATAATTGCAATTCTACACGCCAAACAGCCAGTCAAATCAATGTTATCATTCCACGCAGGAAACAACTATGTGAGTTTCCTCTGTTGCCAGATTGATACTCAGGAGAACAATAACTGTACACACACGCGCACAGCTAATCAGACACATGGCATACTTGTTCAACAATCCAAACTGTTCATATTACGGATTCCAGTGTAGATTTGAAATATATCCAAAATCAGACCGGTTTACAATCTTAATCGTTATTAATAGATGTTTGTTTGTTCAAAATGGATTTTTGGCCTTTTATTCTGACCATTCATTTCATCACCATCAGTTGGAAAGTTAGCAGATACTTTCACAAGGTTTTAGTATTATGCTTTTTCTACCATGTGGTCAGAATTTGGATGGTTTGGATTGACGGATCTGGACACGAAATATCTACATATTCGCACGAGTACAGATCGGTAATGCACGTCTGTTAGGCCAAAAGCCAGATAAATTCCTTGGGAGATACGATTCGTATCCAGACGCCGACGAGAAATTCCATCGCAACATTTCAAGGGCGAGTTCATTTTGCATCTATCGCGACTGAGAGTTTTTGCACACCGGGGCCCACAATCAGAGATTTTTCATATATATGAACATTCCCTTTTCTCTTTATTACCATATATAAACTATTATTACATATTCAATCTTTATTTATGATACTATACTTTGATTTTTAGAGTTGCAAGTGAACCATTGATTTTTTTTCATTATTTTAAATTCATATACAGGTAATGAGGGTACAAATCATCTAATTCAGTAGCCAATAAACATACAGTTAATAACATGGACAGTACCGATTTTTGGACCACTGAGCATGTGTGCCTGGGTGGGAAGCGGCGCACAGGACTTGGAACAGCGACAGAGGCAAAACGAACTCCAACACGGTGGGAGACGACACTCGTATCAAAACGAACCGCCCTAGCAGGACTTGCGCTGACCAAACGACCGAATCCAACAGTCAGGTAATGCGGTTGCGTGGTGACCCTGCTACCACAGTACGCGGATTGCGTGGGGACCCTGCAAACAAGGACTTCTGTGGTGACTAATGTATATCTTTTATCCACCTCCACATGGAAGCAGATTGCATCCTATCGAGGGGTGTACATCGGGCCGAACCAAGTCAAACTAGACTCAACCCGGCCCGGCCCGGCCACCAACCAAACTCAGCTCGAACTCGGCCCGATCACCGGGCCAACATGTCCGGCCCGAACTCAGCCTGGTCAACAATTAAGTTAGTTCAGGTCAGTTTCGAACCTTATAGCAAGTTCATAGGTTTGGCAACGTTCTCACTTCTCTATCTCGAATGTTTATATATATATATAGGAAAAGGTACTATGCGCTCGAGCTCACGATAAGCTCCATGAGGTCGAGCGTGTGGGCCCCATCGTGATGCATGTCGACCATCAACACCATGCATTTGATGGGTCCCCTATAAATTATGCAATATCCCAATAATCAGCTGTATATGGAACTCAAGTGGGTCATACCATCTAAAATCATGTGAAGACATGCCAAAAACATATAAAAGCACTTGGTGGGCCCAACTGAGTTTTGAATGCTGCTGAAACTTGGTCTGAACCCTCATCCAAGTGGGACACACATAATGGATGGGCTAGATTTCCAAACCACATCTCGGTGGGCCCAAAAAATGATTATGAATGTTTTAATGGTGCACGGCCCCTCTCAACTTCTGTATGTGGTGTGGCCCACACAAGTCACAGATTGACTTGATTTTTGAGACCTAGGCCCACGATGGAATGGTGCATCTGACTGATGGGGTAGATTTTTGACACGCATCACGGTGGGGCCCACATAGCTTGACCTCATGGGACGTTCCCATCAGCTCGAGCGCATAATACCTTTTCCCTATATATATATATATATATATATATATATATATATATATATATATATATATATATATATATATATATATATGGCCGAGTTGGGTTTCGGACTGAGTCGGGCCGAACTAGGACCTGTTTAAACTCGGCCCGAACTCAGTTTCGAGCTGAAGAAAATGGCTTGTCCCAGACCGAACTCAGTTCTGGGTTGGACCGAGTCGAGCGAGTTAACCGGGCTAGCCCGGTTCGTGTACAGCCCTAGTCCTATCCCCACCCAAATGGTAATCCGTCCTGGCAAGGTGCAATGGGGCCCAACGTGATGTAATTGTTTTATCCACGCCTTTCATCGCTTTTCTCATATCATTTTAAGGTATGACAAAAAGAATTAAAAATGAGGTAGGTACAGGGCTTAAGTGGACCACAAAGTGGGGATTGAATGTCCACCATTAAAAACTTCTTGGGATCTGGAGAAGTTTCGGATCAAGCTGATATTTATTTTTTCACTTCATCCACGTTTACATAACCTTATGAATAAGTTGGATGGTAAAAAAAACATCACGGTGGCCATTAGAAAGATTTCAAAAGTGGGTGTCATTATCACCGCGGCTTCCTTTGGTGTGGTCCACTGGAGCTGTGTACCTGCTTCATTTTTATGATCATACCTTAAAATGATTTGATAAAAGCGATTAACAGTGTGGATAAAATAATTACATTACTGTGGGCTCCACAGAGCCCTACTCGTACGGATTACCGTCCGAGAGTGGGGGTAGGACATAATCCGTGTCCCCTATACATACGTTTTTCCAGCTCATTTTAAGCATATCAGCCCAAAAATGAAGCATACACCATAAGAAACATGGGAAGTAGTAACATCCACCGTTAAACCTTCCCAAACATAGTAATGTTTATTTGCTATCCAACATGTTCATGGACATGAATGAAGTCGAAACACAATCTGTTTAATCCAAAACTTTTATGGCCCCAACAGTAGGTGCTCAATCGTTTGTTTGATGTGGTTCACTTAGTGGGGGATAGGCATGCCCTAAAATAAGCTGGTATAATGGATGTATGCGTAGGTATAAGACATACATCATTGTAAGTCTTCCATAGACCAATTAACACAGAAGTCCTTAGTGGTAAGCTTGGTTGGTAGCTCATTTTATTTTTTTATTGTACAGGTGTGCCAAAATTGATACAACGGCTTGATGTAAACCTATCAACTTTGACCGTAACTATAAAAATAAGTAGATACATCGAATATGAACGTATATAATCAGATTATGAGAAGATTGATCGCTTATTTAGCCACTTGCAAAATTTGAAAATGACCAAGTGATAATCGAAGGGTGGGGTTTTTCCTCCATAGATGAGTTACTTTATCACTTAAGTAAGAAAGAACTTTTAAAATACCAGTGTAAATCAAATAAAAGGAAAAAACTTACAATTGGTTATCTTGAACAACTATAAGGATGAGTTTCTTAAAAGAACTGTTTGATATTGAATAAAGATCAAATTCAACATATGACCGTAAATATGAATTACAACTAAATATTATGTCTAAGAATTACCGTTATTTGATTATCATTATTCTTAATATAGTTTAAAATAAAGTAAATTGATAGATTTGTTTAATTTGATTGGTGTCAGACTCTTTTTGTTTTGTTGATTTCATCTGTTATTTATACAGTTTTATTCTAATTTATTCTTCCATATCCTTTTTTCCATTACGTCAACTATTATAGTAGTTGAAAAGTCTTTCTAGGTTATTCACTTATCTAAATCCTTCTTTTTATGACTATTCCTATTTCGTTCCGCTTATGAACAACTCTTAGTCACTCACTCCACTTTTGTCGATCAAGGTTTTGTTTTAGCCATCCTCATTCGCTTTTTATATATTAAACAACTTGACCACCTTTCCTAATGTCGACCACAACACTCCGTTAACTATCTACTAACATGTAGAACTAGTTTTATGTCAGCTATAATTCACAAAAATCACTATTAATCCTTGAAGATATTTTTTATTTGTTTTCTATTCATCATGCAATGACACACATCACCCTCCTATTAACTTTCTCAAGATAACCGGAAATAGGGTACAACAAGCTCATTATGTAATTAACATTCACATTTGGTGGACCCAATTACATGGTGACCGTGACCTCTAACCTTTGTAATGACTTGCATGGGAGATTTTATTGAGCCAATGCATCGCCATTGTACACATAACCTTGTTGACCAAGCATTCACTTGACAACTTTCAAACATGCTCCCATCAATGATAACAACAAGACTCATTTAAATCCCCCCTACAGAAGTCAGTGGTATCAGCGTAACCACACAATCTGCACCCACCTGGAGGCATACACCCCATACATCAGTAGTGCGGACGCAGAAGCGGATTTCCTAGGAAAGACTAAGTTCCTGTGCAAGGATGCCGGGTGGCGCCCACCGAGATGTTTGTGTGAAATCTATCCCGTCAATCTGTTTCAAGAGCTCATTTTAGGACGTGTGACCAAAAAAGATATGTATCTACCACTCAATTGTTCCACACGAGAAAAAATAGTGCGCATTCAGTGAGCACTGTTGAAGCATTCTCATGGCTATAAAAGTTCTATATCAAGTTATATTTATGGTGTTTTCACTTCATCCCATTTGGAATGACCTTATAAACGGTTTGGATGGCATATAAACATTAAGGTGGAGCCATGAAGGTTTCAACGGTGGGAATTTATTTCCCAATTTTCCCTCTCGTGTGACCCACTTAGTTTTGTATCCTTCTCACTTTTACTCTTACATCCTAAAATGATGAGCTAGCAAAATGGATGGACGGAATGAATTTCTCACATACATTGCAGTGGCCTCACCCAGCATCCCCGAAGAATGTAAAATCATTGCTTGAAGCCACCAACCACATGAATTTGTGAGTGGGTCCTATTTTTGGGTACCTTAATCCTGATGGGAAGTTTGAGATGAACAGATTGGATGGCATGAAACCACTACGGTGGACCCCACACCCAACTTGAAAGGTTTAATGGTGGGCGTCTCCATCCCAACCGTCCCCTCTTATGTGGCCCACCTGAGATGCGCCAGATGGACTCGTGCATGTCGTGAACATGAAGTCGTTTCCTCCACGTTTGCGCAAGTCACGGCCCACGTGTTGCCTTAGTCACGCTGGCGTTCCCTCCATGCTAGCTTAATTCCACATGCACCGTCACATCACAAAAAGGAACGATGGGTCGGCCGTCCACATAGTTGATCTTTTATTCCCTAAACTGAGTTAGGGATTTCTCAGAAAATTTCAGAATTAGACATTCTAACCCTTTGACCAGTGGACCATAAATAGATGGCACAAAATACAACGACTTAGAAAAAGAAGCCAACATGTGATTGCTACTGTTTTGAAATGTCGAATAATTTTGTGTCATCCCTTATCCACAGCGTGTAAGATTCTTATCAGGTGGGCCACACATGATTATCAATTTAAATTTAACTTTTGGATTATTTAAATTAAGTGATTTAGTAGATCGATTATAATTGTGATCACGGCTAATATATTTAAAGTGAGATGTTTAAATTATTGTCCCTATAAACAGTTATTAAACCGGATATAAAAATCTACAATACGAAAATCTTATAATAGAAAAGTATAATAAATAAGCTTCTCAATCTCTATTTTCAACAAATAAATATTTTGGTCATCTCACCCATTAAAATAAAAAATAAATAAATAAATAAACCTTTAGAGAAGCTCTCTTATGGGTGTGAAGTGTGAAAGGCCTAGCCTAGTGACCCTAAAAATTTAAACGGCCTTAATAGCATCACTTGCAGGAAATGAGTGGATCAGGACACTATTCCGATGTACCAGAATGTATTAATACCTCACCTTTTGATACAAGTTTGTATAAACCAGACTCAAGTTCTAACAAATATCCCAACATCTTCACAGAAAAGCGTAGTTAAAAAAATCTTTACTGACACGTGTGATTTAAGATTCCAACTGCGCCCATAGATCAGTTGTCTTTGGTGAAGATTCTTCTTATGGTACATCAGCGTTAGATTTCTTTGGAAAATTTAATATAGTATCACAGCAGCCGTTGATGTTTGAAGCCTTCTCTCATTTCTAGAGTTTTTGGTCCAAAGAAGATGAACCGTAGATTTCTGATTCATTGGGTGTGTACAGCGTCTTGATGTACCATAGAAGTGGAAAGTATGGTTCATTGATCTGTGCCGTTGATATAAAGGCCCCACAGTGGATGTGAGTGAGGAAAAAAAATTACTTGAGCTTGGATGATCCTACCCAACGAATTTCTGGCTTTTCATGAAAATATTACTGTAGTTTTTGAACCATCTATTTAAAGACAACTGTTTGAAGGGTTAAGATTTTCCCATCTAGGAGATTTTGAAGCACTACACTTCCACAGTGGGTCCCACCATATCAATGGCCTGGATTCCCAAATTATGGGGCTGCATATGGAAATGGTGCTTCTGGACACGAAGCGTCAGGATGCATTCGATTGTACAGTTCTACTTTGGAAGAAAATTGAATTGATTTCAACGGTCAACTCGTCTATTCCAAATTTTGACTTTTAAGCAATCCCTACCTAAACTGAAGACAAATATCTCAGCGTGTCACGAAAATAAGGACTGATAAGGATACAGCAAATCTCAACCACCCAAACACGACCATCTGATTCACGTGGAATCAAACGATCCACTACTCAGGAACAATGCGGTTTTCGGTTTGTACAAGTGGGGCCCATGATTATTTATATCCAGATCAATGATCTGGTGGGCCCCACCATGGATTGCAGTATGTTTCCCAAATCTCCTAATTTGACAAACTAGCCACCAATCTCTAGCCTCCTTCCTTAGTTGAATGTGAACCGTTGATGTGCGTCTTTTCTTAATTGTCTACTTACAGACCACATTGAATGGTAGGGAACGTGCAATGGACCATCCAGAGTGTGGCCCATCAAATCAATGGTCTTGATCGCTCAACCGTGAGCTTACTTGTACAAACAGAAAACCCAGATTGGATTAATGATCAGTTTAGATCAATGGATTGGCATGGTCCATCGATGATGGGTCCATCAGATCAATGGACTAGATTAAACAAGCATGGGCCGCACATGTGCAAACTAGTCGCACAACAGGCAAGTTCCCTGTGGCCCACAAACATGAAGTGGGCCTCTTATGAAATATATTAGTGAGACGCCAAAAGCGATGTTCATGCAGTGTTGGAACCAGCTAAGCAGAGTGACAGATCTCGTTGTCGGTAATTTCTCGGGCTGGTAATTTCTCCTGAGATTTTCATATTTTTGACATTTTTATTGCGATATTATCCGAAAATCACTATGAAAATAAATTATTTAAAAATATTTATTGTACGTTAATAAGTAAATGTAATATGTAATTATAAAACGAATTATTTTAGCTTCTAAATGTTGTTTACGTTAAAAAATCGTGATAATTTCGAGATAAAATCGTGGGCGTTAAACCTGCGAGATTTTGAAAATATTACAATAATATCGTCTATTCTCCCACAAGCGTATATTCGAGATTTTTGAGCATCTCTTAGACACGTGAGGCATCCGATGGTGGACTGGAGTGGGTCAGAGCATGCTTAATGAAGTACCCTAACTGTTGAATGGCCCAGATATCAGGCACGTGTGCCGTGCTGCCAGATTTATCTCCCGGTCATTCCTTGCTCTTTCAGGGATAGCAAGTTCGGATGCGGATTGGATACTTACACACAGCCAGAAGAGGTGTACACGAGTGGAGCTGAGTCAAGTATTGACCAGCTCGTAGTTGGCTTGGACTGCTCAAGTCCCAGCTTATGCTCGGCTTGGCTCGGTCTTCGAGATTAGAACAACAGCTCATGCTCGACTCGTCCAAGTTCGAGCCGAGTTCGAGAAGAGTTTCAAGGAAAAAATTAGGGCACGGACGACTCACAACATTGCCGAGCACCACAATGTTGAGGAAAGTGGATGAGCTTTTTGATGAAGACTTGTACACATCTTCATTAGCAAGAAGAGCAGCCGCCTACATTATCGATTCAAATATCTGGGTTAGCTCATCCATGGCCTCCATCGCGGTCTCAGGACATGTAGATCAGACGGCTCGGGAGAAGATTCCAGAGTTTCGAAAACAAAACAAGATTTCAACGATTCAAGACCTAATCGTGGGAGATGAGATCGGGAGAGACGAGATCTAGATCGAGATCGAGGGATTTCTAGACGAATTGGGAAAGGGATGGACAATTTTAGGGGTTTGAACGGTTTGGGAATGCTAGAGAAACCCTCTCCCTTTTTCCTATCTTTGGATTTGATTTTTGGAAGAATGGAAGCGGTGAGGAAATGAGGGAATGCAAAAGAGAGAGAGAGAGAGAGAGAGAGAGAGAGGGCAAAGACTCGAAAATCAGGATGGAAGGGGTGTTAGAATGCAGGTGGTCGCACGCTCATTTCGAGCAAATTAGAAGGTTATGTATACCCTGGTCCCTGTACCGAGTCGAGTCGAGTCGAGTCTATTTCGAGTACTATTCAAGTTGAGCAGGGTCAAGCTCGTGCTCGACTCGAACTCATTTCGATCTCTAAAAATCAGCTCGTGCTCAGCTTGAACTCTTTTTGAGCCGAGTCGAGTCGAGCTTTTTCGAGTCGAGTCGAGCGAGTTACCAAGCTAACTCTGCTCGTGCACCACTCTAACTGCCAGTAAGAGTCGCTACTAGTCGTAGGCGGTATCAAATATGTTGGATCACTATTTTAGGTAATGATCCAAAAATGAGGTAGATCAAAATTTCAAATGGACCACACTGCCCGAAAACGGTGGTGATTGAACGCCGTTCATTATTTTTTTTTTTTAAGGCCCACTATAATGTTTATTTGCCATCAAACTTGTTGATTAGGTTACACAAACCTGGATGAAGGGAAAACACAAATGTCAGCTCGATCCAAAACTTTTGTGGCCTCCAAGTAAATTTTAACGGCAGGTATTTAATCACGCTGAAATTTGGATCTGCCTCATTTGTCTAATGCTCTAAAATGAGCTGGAAAAATGGAAAGACGGCGTGGATAAGCATAATCATACATGTCATGTCCATGACCCTGTTAGGGCTGTCAATGGGCTGGGTTGTTCTGATGGGCCTTTGGGCTTGGCTCGTATTGGACTGGGTTAGATGTGATGTATCAAGCCTGATGGTCGGGCTCGGGCTTAACTTAGGAGCCCAATTGTAAACGGGCCGGACTCGGGCTTACAACTCAAAGCCCTATAAACCCAGCCCTACGCCCTACTAGCTGGACTCGGATTCGGTGGTGACGACTCCGGTGCCAAGTCGGTACTGATCGGTTCCGTGGGCCTCATAATGACATATGTCTTTTATCCATGCCGTCCATACATTCTATCAGCTCATTTCAGGTTACTAGCCTAAAAATGATATATATCCAAATCTCATGTGGACCACATCACCGGAAACATTGGCATTGAATATCCACCATTAAAAATTTCTTAGAACCACGAAAGTTTAGGATGAAGCTGATATTTGTGTTTTCCCTTCATTCATTCAGCTCTGTTGGTCTAATCAATTGGTTGGATGGAAAATAAACCCTACAAAGTTTTTAACGGTGTGCATTCAATCACCAATATTTCATGTTGTGTGGTCCACATGATAGTTGGATCTGCCTCATTTTTAGGCTCAGGCCTTAAAATAAGCTGCAAAACTGGATGAACGGCATGGATAAAACACATTCACCATGGTTGGGCCAACAGCACCGACCAAATCCAAGTCCCTGCCACAAAAAAAAAAAAAAAGTTTTAAATCTAACACCGTATACAAGCAGATATACATGATCTGAACCTATCATCTAGTTTGCCCCCGCCATGTATGAACTATAACCCAAAAGTCACATTAGTTGTGCAATCTTATACATATGATCGGATGGATTTTTTAATTCAGTAATGGACCGTCGCATAATTTCTGTCGGTTTACCTTTTGTAGTCTACCAGATCCCATGCACGCTTCCCTATATCCTTAAAACCCGCAGACTATTTTGTGCGTGGTCCCCATGGACGTATTGCGTCAAATATTACGGTAAATGGAACGGTTGTGAGCGCACAGGATGAATGGTGCGCCTCTCATATTTTTTAATAGATAACTAATAATATACTGGCAAGGTACCGAAACTTGCGGTATAGTACCGTATTTTCCTCCAACATACCGTTTCTTGATGAAATCACTACAATTAAACTAGTAGGTCCTGCTACAAGTATCATCTGACACAAAATTCAGGCTGATCCTTTCATGATTTAGACCACGCTGTTGGAATCAATGGACAACCAATGTTTTGATTTTAGTGTAAGTGTGGTCCACCTAACAAGTAGATCATATTTAAATTCTGAAAATATAGTCATCTTGGTGGGACACATTGTTTTTCATGGTACTGATTACTAATTTCCTAATTTTCTGAACAAAGGTTATGTTGGTGGGAAAGATGTTACGTACCACATGATGCCAACGGAATTTTTAACTCAATGCGACTGCAGAATCTCTGGCCTAGAGACGTGTAAAAAAGAATCAGCTATGTGAGGGGGTGTTTGGCGCATGGTAATAGACTGGATTAGGTGGGATGGAATTGCACTTGGTCGCATGCCAGCCAATTCCACTCCATGCTTGGGAAGAATAGAAAAGCTTGGAATTAGCTTAGATGGAATTGCATTGGCTCTCATGCCAAATCCACTCAATGTTAGCCAGTTGTGTAGGTCCCACCATGATGTGTGGGCTATATCCACACCGTCCACCCATTTTTTGAAATCATTTTAAAGCATGAGCCAAAAAATCAGGTAGATCTAAAGCTCAAGTGGAACCCCATAGAAAGCTGCAGGGATTGAATACCTACCGTTGAAAACTTCTTTGGCCCACATAAGTTTTGGAACTGCCTCATTTTTAGGCCCATACCATAAAATGAGGTTACAAAACATATAAACAGTTTAGATACAGCGCATGTGTTATTCTTAATAATTTCAAATGATAGTGGGTAGCATGGAATTAAGCTTATACCATGGTAACATAGGAGAATCCGTGTCATGTAATTACGTATTTTGAATCTCATCCCACCTAATCCTTCCCAATGCCATGCGCCAAACACCCCTTCAGGAAATCCTAAGCATCTTGTCCGTGGATCTAAATATAAAAGGAAGGCAAACATATGGATGGATCTGATCATTCGGTGGTCATTATTATTATTAGTATTATTATTGATTTGTGTTACATCTAATGAGCAGTCAAGATCGGTAGATATAGACAGTCCATTTGGAGAGATACGACTAAGAGCACTATAACTTTTAGCGGGGAGAAGGAAAAAGTGCATTTTGCCTTGGTACCCACGGCTGGGCACACACGATTGAGTGGTACCATGATCACAACCGTCCATGAAGTGAACTCTATGCTACAGGGAATACCGTAAGAAACTAATGCTAAAAGGATTATTTTGATCATAACTATTCGTGATGAATAATGAAAACGAGATTTTCAATAGCTCACATTCAACTATAAAAATTCAAGGGTCAGGATCATCGATGAAGAATGACAAATATTTATGAGAGTAAGAATATGAAACATGTAGGCCCCAAATGGGTGGCAACCCACGTTGGAACCTGAGGGCGGGGCTTCGGTGGTTCTGATGTGGATGGATCGTTGACTGTGGGGCCACCCCAATGTATGTTCCTTTCATCCAGGCCGTCCATCAATATTCAATGGCTCACATTCAACTAAAAAGATTCACTAGGTTAGTATCATTGATGAAGCGATGGATGGCGTGGATAAACAGATACATCACGGTGGGCCCCACATAGATCTGCCCGTTCCTGGCTAGAGACGAACAGGCGGGGGTAGGACCCAATCCGTTTCCTGTAGAATATAAGTCAGGCCGGGCCATGTTGGATCGGGCTAAAATGAGGTAAACCCAAGCCCGAGAAAATATGATGGCATACGAAGCCCAAGCCAGGGCCACATGTGAAGCTATTGGGTCCAACCCAGCGCGAAGCCGGGTCCGGCTGGTCCGGTCGGGTGGGCTGTCCGACCGTTCCCGTATTCAAAAATAAAATGTTAAAAAAATACAGCTTCGGCGAATAAATGGAGGGAATTGATTAGGTGTTACTTGGGTAACACCTTCGTTCGTGTTATCTTTATTGTGAAAGGCCCATCTTTATGAATTTGTTATATATCCATACCGTCCATCCGCTTCTTCAACTCATTTTAGTCGTCATACCAAAAATATTAAGCTGAAAAAATCTCTGGTGGGCCACACCATTGGAAAATGTGGTTAATGTCCATTAAAAACTTTTTGCAGGCCCCAAAAGTTTTAGATCAAGATAATTTGTATTTTACCTTCATCCAGATATGGTTGAGCTTATCAAACGGATTGGATGCAAATAAAAATTACAGATCTACTTACAGTGAGCCCTGGGAAGTTTTTAATGGTAGGCATTCAGTCACCACTATTTCCTTTGATGGGTCCACCTGAGATTCAGATCTCCTTAATGTTTGAAACCACGTCATAGAATGAGCTGGAAAAACAGATGGACAGTGTGGATTTAAACACATCATCAAGGTGGGGCCCACGGTTAGGGTAACACCCACTAAGGTGGTATCAGTACCTAATCCGCTCCCATAGCTGAATAGGTAAAAAAAGTCTGGTCGCCTGGCAGCGGCTGCGTCCTATGTTCAAAGGCATGATGTATATATCCATCTTGTAAACTTCATGGAAACCTTCCCTTTTATTTTTTATTTTTATTTTCTTTTTTTCTACCTCTTCAGTTGAATGAAAGACAAATATACTCACCACAGCGAAAGACTAGAGATTCGTATACAAAGGCAACGAATGAACTATTGTCAAAACCAAACTGATATTTACAACCCCAGTCTTCAGCAACACGTTCCACATACCTTTTGTCATTTCTTGACAAATGTAGAAAAAAAAAGAAGCGGGAGTAAATCCCTTTTCCTATATTCCACGTCGTCTTTGTTTGCATTTTCTTTGACGTTTGGAAAAAACAGTACCTTGAAAACGTTGAAATTTCTTTATTCACTTCTATAAATTGCCTCTTGCCTTCCTACTCTTCTCCTTCATTCCTTAACATTCAGCTCTCTCTCTCTCTCTCTCTCTCTCTCTCTCTCTCTCTCTCTCTCTCTCTCAATGGCCACCAACAACCATGTCCTTCTCTCTAAGATGGCAATGAACAACGGCCATGGTGAGGACTCTCCTTACTTCGATGGTTGGAAGGCGTACGACGCCAATCCATACCATCCAACAGAAAACACTGAGGGAGTTATCCAGATGGGGCTTGCCGAAAATCAGGTCTATTTTCCTTTCAGTTTTGTTTCAAACACTCGATTACAGACATTATGGTTTGTAATAGCCGAACTAACAGCGTGCTTTCTTACGTTTGATTTTCAGCTTTGCGTTGATCTTCTCGAGGACTGGATCAAGAGAAACCCCCAGGCATCGATTTGCACGGCCGATGGAGTGTCAGAATTCCAGGACATCGCACTCTATCAAGATTATCATGGCCTCCCAGAATTCAGAAATGTATGAAATCTAAATCTAATGCTGTGATGATTCACTCGTGTGGAAGCTCCCTGCATGTGTGAGAGATTCAAGTGAAATAGACATAACCTTATGGCTGACTTGAATAAAATGTCAGGCTGATTAGTCATGAGGTTGGGATACAAAAGAAAAGGCAGTTCCCACATGAAATTGAATTCGACCAAAGATCCATTTTCAACATTCATGTGTGGCCCACATGATGATCATTTCGGCCTGAACTTTTACGAAAGGTGGCTACACGTCAGTGCCTACGCCACTAACGTCTTGGATCTCACACACGTTTTTCATATATATGTGAGAGGCTAGTGCCAAAGAATTTCTCTTTTCCAGCTTTCTTAGGATGGCCTGTATTGCAACTATTCCAATACATGGACGGTTATGATCAAAGGACCACTGAGCATGTGGGCTCCAGTTAATGGCCACACGTGCCGATCCTAAGTCGCGGCAGAGGCAAGAAGAATTCTTATTAATAACCACCGCCAGAAAGTCAACAGTCAATACATATTCGAGGCTAGTATACGACGGAAAAGTCAAATGCTACGTGCCTGCAACTTTCTTGACACGCGTTTGCAAAAGTCAAGGCTTGGACCACTACGGTTTAAGAGCGTGGATAGAGACGTGGTCTACTTATCAACGCCATTGACCGTTACAGCCTCCTCTCAGTTCCATCCACACACATCAGCACATATGCAAATATATAACACTCCAGCTTTCATTAACGTTGTCCAAAACAATTCTATATATATATATATATATATATATATATATATATATACACACACACACATATGAGTTATGCTCCCCTACGCACCTACGCACGTGCGCACCTTTGCACACGTGCCATGGGTGTCTAATCTGAACGGTCCATGTGATGCGGAATCCCATAAAACCCCATGTAACAAATTTTCATCCCGATCTAATATTCTGGTGGGCCATAGAAAAGAGAAATGCAAATCAAGGGAGGAAACTGTTTTCATTTTTCATGGCCCATAAAAGTTTTATATGAAAGTAAAACTTGGGCCCGGGGGGTTTCACGAGTTTTACATATATATCCATGCATGTGACTTACAACAAGTAGAGGTAGATGTGGTTGCTAGTGCTGATGGTAAGATTGGTGTTAACGTGGACAGGCCGTTGCCAATTTCATGGGAAAAGTGAGAGGAGGGAGAGTGAGGTTCGACCCCGACCGGATAGTTATGAGCGGCGGTGCGACTGGGGCTCATGAGTTGATGTCGTTCTGTCTAGCTGACCCTGGCGATGCATTCCTTGTCCCCACACCTTACTATCCAGGGTATGATTTTTCTTCCTCTTAGTAGATTACTGTTCAATAGCCACATGATTAGTTTCATTGCTTTTTAAACAGAGTGTAAGATTATTCTAAGTTAATACCTTCTATTCAACTACGTTTAAATTTTTATATACTGGGAAACCATCTTTTCTCCTTTTTCTTTTTTCTTTTTTCTTTTTTCTTTTTCCCTTAAATCTAGCATATTTAAGCTAGTTTCAAAACTATTCCTGCATCTAACGTTGAAGTATGGTCAGTAAGAGTAACGGTAGGATTACTAGTGTCTGCACCTCGAGCATGTGGTTCGATGATCTAGATTATCAATCTGTTGGGCCCTACCATGATGGAGGATTACCATAAATCTCGTACATTAGATAGTTGGGAATTAATGGTTAACGATCTGGATTAAGGAAATATAGCCTCGCTTCTCTGTTTCTCATTTATCGTGATCTTCAAGGTGAAGTCTACCTTGTGGACCGCTCAGATCTCCGACACACTTTCCAGGTTGGCACGAGTGCTGCCTGAGGTGCTGGGTACTGAGGAATTGTGGGGGCCGGTTAGGTGACGCCCTGGCCACACTAAAAACGGTGCGGCCCTTATTATGGGGCCCACCTTGATGTATGTATTCTATATCTACACCGTCCATCTGTCTCGCCAAGTCAAATAGGGTGAAAGTACAAAAATGTAGCAGATCCAAATCTCAGGTGGACCATACTATAGGAAAATATGGTGATTGAACGTCCAACCATTTAAAACTTCCCCACCGTAATGTTTATTTTCCATCAAACCTGTTGATAAGGTCACATGAACCTGGAAAAAGGGACAAAAAACAAATATCAGCTTGATCCAAAACTTTTGTGACCCATTATCAGTTGTTAATAGTTAATCACAACTATTTCCTATGGTATGCTCCACATAAGATTTTCATCTACTTTGTTTTTGAGATCATGGACTAAAAGGAACTGAAAAAACAGATGGACTGCGTCGATTTAGAACACATTCATCAAGGTGGGCCCCACAGTAGGGGCTGCACCGTCTTGGGTGATGCCAGGGCCGAACCTAATCTACTCTTGTAAGGTTACTATTAATGAAGTAGTAATGATGCTACCCATCAACGTCAAAGCTACGTTTCAACAGTGGATTGGCCTTTGGCAACGCCGGGTGAATTATATGATCCTCGATCCGAGGCTTTGCCCAGTATACACAGGTGTTCTATTCTGGCCATCGGGTCTCATGTTTCTTTAATCTAGACAGTTTGTCTGTTGCTTCCTGGACAATCTTGACCTTTCCATATATATATATATATATATATATATATAAAATCGTAAGCCATCCTACATTAATAAACATCTTTTTTTTTCAGCAGTTAAAATTTCAACTCAGAAAAACCTTTCATTGAATTGCAGATTCGACCGAGACCTGAGATGGCGAACAGGAATGCAACTACTTCCAGTCATTTGCAACAGCTCTAACGATTTCAAGATCACCAAAGTCGCATTAGAATCTGCATACGCAAAAGCCCAAGAAGCAAACATCAAAGTAAAAGGAGTTCTTGTTACCAACCCATCTAACCCATTGGGTACCATGTTAGACAAAGAAACCCTCATTAGCCTGGTGAGCTTCATCAACGAGAAGAACATCCACTTAATCTGCGACGAGATCTATGCCGCCACCGTCTTCAATCAACCTACCTTCATCAGCATCTCTGAGATAGTAGAACAAGACCCAAATTGCAATTTGAACCTCATCCATGTAGTCTACAGCCTCTCAAAGGATATGGGCCTGCCAGGCTTCAGGGTCGGCATTGTCTACTCATACAACGATGCCGTTGTTAGCTGCGGCCGCAAGATGTCAAGCTTCGGTCTAGTCTCGACCCAGACCCAACATCTAATTGCAGCTATGCTTTCAGACGATGAGTTTGTGAACATGTTCATAGCTGAGAGTGGTAAGAGAATAGCTGCTCGCCACAAGATCTTCACATGTGGTCTAGCTCAAGTAGGAATAGGCTGCTTGAAGAGCAACGCCGGGCTCTTCTGTTGGATGGATTTGCGGCCACTTCTCAAAGAATCGACAATTGACGGAGAGATGGCATTGTGGCGGACAATCATCGACCGTGTCAAGCTCAATGTATCACCAGGTTCTTCGTTTCACTGCTCTGAGCCTGGCTGGTTTAGGGTTTGTTTTGCAAACATGGATGACAAGACAATGAGAGTGGCGATAGAGAGGATCCGAGCCTTCGTCTTTGAAAGCAAGGAGGTGGAGGTGGAGGTGCCATCGAAGAAACGTCGTTGGCAGACGTCTCTCCGGCTAAGCTTCTCTTCTCGAAGGTTAGATGATGTTACCATGACTCCACGGGGTATGTCGCCGCATTGCGCAATGTCGCCCCACTCGCCGCTTGTCCGAGCTGCGACCTGATCATTACCCGCTGTTGGATCTATCATCTAACGGTGGATGGGTGCATCATTTCTTTGAACACATGGCCTAAATAGAGCCGATGAATTTTTTACAATATACAGCCTCATAGTCATTGGTTTTTATTGTTTGCATGCATAATGCATGTTAGGAGTTTTATTTAGATACGAGGGTACGGGTCCTTACTCTTACTCCGGTGGTAGACGCTTAGGAGTTTCAACGTCTGGTTGGTTCGAGTACCATAGGTGTTGAAATCTCACCATGGCGTGAGTGTGTGGTGGTGTGTGTGCGTGTGTAAAAAAAAAAGATACGAGGATGCATAACCTTTTCTTTTTATAGGGAGTTGACATTTATACGCAACTATTTGATAGATACAGCCTTTTCTTCTACTTATGGTGAGACAATACAAAGTATTACCCACAAAGTAGAGTTAAAAGTTGTATCTATCAACGAGGATGGGTGTAAACTGTGGCGTCCTTTTTATGTTTTCAACTGCCATTTGGAATTTCGGGGCTGTGCCTCGTTCGATCAAGGCAATTGTTGTGGGTTTACTTCTATTTTATTTTTTTTAGAATGATTGTACCATTATGGGGCTTAAAAAATTCATTATCTATCTCCTGTAATCATTTAAAATACATTTCTATTTCTGTTTGACATTATACATATCTCTCTCTCTCTCTCTCTCTCTCTCTCTCTCTCTCTCTCTCTCTCTCTATATATATATATATATATATGAGTCCGGATCCTCTGTTACCAGGTAAACAGAAAATTCCTGTTACCCGGATCCTCATTGGTCCACGTCACCACTTACTTAAAAAATAAAAAAATATAAAAGAAAGCTCCGGACGCCAAACCGTTATTAAAAAAAACAAAGGAAAAAAAAAAACCAGAAAAAGAAAACGGGAAGGGAGGAAAAGAAAGAGAGGGTGTGTTTCGTGACCTCCGACTCGCCCTTCTCGTCAACGAGTTCGCCGACTCGGACGTTGACTCGCTCCTCCACGACTCCACCCACCTCAACGCTGCTTTCAATCTCTCCACAGTCTCCCTCACCCACGGTCAGTAAATCCCCAAAATACCCTTCTCCTTCTTCCAAATTCCTCACCACCTCCCTTTCTCACTACCAAATTGCCCTTATGTTTCCTTCTATTTTCCATTAGGCTGCGGTTGTTGCGATGTGGGCGGGCCTTTTAGAGAATCTCTGCAGCGGATTGTCGATAGCAAGCACAATTTCGACTGCCTCCTCGTAGAGGTATTGTTCCTCCGTTGGTTCCGTTGCCTACCTCACTTGCATACATTCGAAGTCCAATTTTTTGAATTTTTAGTCCGATGCTTTTCGGATTTCCAAAATTTTCATACAAAAAGTTAAAGGAGGGTGTGTTTCGTAGACATCCAGGCTTGAGAAGCCAGATAAGTTTGTAGCGGAGTCGGCATAAATCTGGATTGGATTATTGTTGTGGTGGATGCTAAATCACTTCCCAAGATCTTAAGCATGGATGTTGTGAAGCAGCAGTTGCAGCATGTGGATCTTGTGCTGCTGAACAAGTACATTTTTTACCTGCTAGGAATGATCACATGCATTATCCAGCCCTGTGTTCCCTGCCAACATGTCATGTGTGTAGGATATCTGGGCCATGCAAAAGAAAGAATGTGGATGGTTCATTTAAAAAGGAAGCAACAATTTGAATGGTCTGGATTGCTGTACCTGTACCACCATGTGACGGACAGGGAACCAGATTGTTTTTTCCAACCAACTTAATTGCCCTGATTGTTTTGTTAAATTACTAAAAAAGCCAAGCACTTATCATGGTATGGATAATAAGTATAGGGAATGATCACATACTCAGACGTATTTCAATTCAATTTGTGGGGCCTACTTTAATGTGTGAAGAATCCAAACCATGCATCAGGTGATCCATGTCCTGCTCATTATATAACTCAAAAACTAGGCTGGTCTAAAAAAACTCGAGTCCGGATCCTCTATTATTTGGTAAGCGGGGATTCCCTGATTGCCTAATCCTCTTGCTTTTGGATGGCCTTTTTTGCCTGTAAATAATTTGACAGATTGTAAATGATTTGCAGTATTTATAGGAAAAAAGTTTGGATTTCATTTACAGGCTCGAATGGTTCTCCATTCACAGGACTTAAAATGCTTTACGGGCTATCCAAACGCACACAATCATTTACCTGTAAATCATTTATTGCTTAAAGCCAAACAGAATAGGCACCTGTAAATCATTTGCAACTTAAACCATGCCGCAAAGGAAGGATGTCTCCTCTTAAAATGTTCACAAGACCACTTTGATTGATCATTATAGGTCATTCATTAGGCCATTCAAAACTCTAGTGGCCCACAGATTATATAGGATTTGGGGATAATTTTCATCGATTGCTCTTAATGGTGACCCCGTAGATTTATTTAAAGATTTTTTAGATTTATTTGAAGTGTTTTATGTTAGATGACGGGTTATATATATTATACAACTTTTTTTTTTTTTTTAATCAGTCCTCATGTTAAATTTCTCTTGACATTATAGGTCAATTGAAAATAGAGCTCTTATGGCTTTTTTGCACGCCATGCCTGGTGGATTCTATGCCTCATTCATGACGTGATATAGACATCGACTTAGCAGTGAAAGTTGGTATGGATGATCCAGACATGGATGAGAAGGTACCGAATCCAGAAATTGGTATGGAGTTTAAAACAGAAAAAGATGCATATGATTTCTACAATAGTTTCGGAAGGAAAGTTGGTTTCAGTATTCGAAAGCATAGTGTAAAAAAAGACAAAAAGACGGGTGTATTGAAAATGAGAGATTTTGTTTGTTCCAAAGAAGGCAAACGTTCATTTGATAAACGTGATGTTAATGTGAAGCATCATCGGGATGAAACAAGAACAGGTTGTGAGGCACATATGAAAATTAGATTGGGAGTTGACGGAAAATATCGTGTTACTGATATTAAGATTGATCATAATCATATTCTTGCATCTCCTGAAGAAGCTCATTTGTTGAGATCACAACGGAAATTTACTCAAGAAGTAGTTGCCGATAATTGTGATAATGCAGGTATAAAGCCAAAAGCGACATATGATTTCATGACTAAACAAGCCGGTGGTCGACAGAATGTTGGATATAATTTGGTAGATTACAAGAATTATTTACGGACGAAAAGGGTGAAAGCAATGAAGAAATTTGATGACGAAGGTCTTTTGATATTTTTTAAAAGAAAGCAAGCTGAAGATCCAATGTTCTTTTATTGTATTCAATTTGATGTTCAAGATTGTATCACCAACATTTTTTGGGCAGATGGAAGAATGATTTTAGATTATGAACGTTTTGGAGATGTGATTTGCTTTGACACAACCTATAAAACAAATGAGTATGGACGGCCATTTGCACCATTTATTGGTGTTAATCATCATAGACAGACAGTTATATTTGGGGCTGCACTCCTCTACGATGAAACAATCGATTCTTTCAGATGGTTGTTTAGAACATTCTGTGATGCAATGTGTAGAAAAGAACCCCAAACCATTCTCACAGATCAGGATAAGGCTATGTCAAATGCCATCAAGATAGAGTTACTTGGAACGGTTCATCGTATTTGTGTATGGCATATGTTTCAGAATGCTTGCAAACATCTAAGTCATCTATTTTGTTCTTCCAAGTCGTTTGGCAATGATTTTAGTAGATGTGTATATGATTTTGATGAGGAGCATGAATTTCTTGAAGCGTGGGAAAGAATGATCATGAAATATAATCTCACAGATAATATATGGTTACAACAGTTATTCAATGAAAAGGAGAAGTGGGCATTAGTATATGGAAAGAATAGTTTTTGTGCAGATATGAAGAGCACGCAGCGTTGTGAAAGTTTAAATAAGGATTTGAAGAAATACTTGCATCCTGGTCAAAATATAATCAGATTTTTTGAACATTTCGAACGCTTGGTGGATGATAGACGAAATGCAGAATTAGAAGCCAATTTCAAAATGACTCAAAGTTCACCAATTATAACTTTTCCTGTTAGCATCCTAAAGCACGCAGCTAGTGTATATACACCAACTATTTTTAAATTATTTCAAGCAGAATTTGGTGATAGCCTTGATCAAATAGTGGAACAAGTAGATGAGTCTGGTAGAGTCAGAAAATATCAAGTTTTGAATAGAAGAAATCAAAGTCTTCACATTGTTACCGTTGACTCAATGGACGAGTCCATCACTTGCAGCTGTAGAAAGTTCGAATTCATGGGTATTTTGTGTTCCCATGCATTAAAAGCTACGAATCATACCCTCACAAATATCCCGACAAGTACATCTTGAAAAGGTGGACTCGAGAAGCTGCTTCAATTTCATTCTCCTCATTAAGTAGTGGAAGTGACTCCATTGACAAAAGCAAGAAATCACAATCCCGGCGTTACAATAGTTTACTTTGCAATTTTATGAAATTAGCAACAATGGGTTGTGAAAGTGAAGAAGCATTTGAATGTGCTTCTAAGCATTTAGAATGGATGTTGCAAGATTTGAAAAAGATTTTGAAAGCAAAAGAAAATGAAAAAGAACCCTCATCATATGTTGAAAGCCTGAGTAATGAAAAAGGCGTTCAAGCTTATCGGGTAAAATTCGAAGATGGTGATGTGCAGCAAAGAAGTGAAATCATTAAAATTAAAAAAGAAGCTCATGAGAAAGCAATGGAAAGTTATTATATCAAAAGAAAAGGCGCTGAAATCATTGAAGTAAGAGAAAAAGCTCATGAAATTAAAAGAAAAGAGAATTGTCGTGGTAGACGTAGAATTAAGAATAGCTTGGAGAGAGGAAAATCGAAGAGATGTAGACAGAAAGAGCAGAGAGATACACCAAATCCAGTCCATCCCAGTCAACAGCCCACATTAGTACGCTCTAATGTTCAATCTCCATTTGCTCAGGTAGCATTTTGATTACCCTTAGAGTAATGAAAATTTATTTTATAGTGAAATTGAAATTTTCCAATGAACTTAATATTTACTTGTACATTATGTTAGGGATACAATAATGTCGGGCCTCTCCCCATGACCACATACTATATACCGGAAGCACAGATTCAATCGCAACTCTCTCCTTCTTGGTGTCAACCACAGCTGTTTCCTTCCATGGATCAACCACATCCATATATCCAGCATGAAGTTGATTCAAATTTTCATATGCTTGATAATTTCAACTTTACACAATTACTCCAGGTAATGAATAACATTTAAGGAAAGCTGATATAGTTTAGTTTTGTAAAATGAAAATGTATGCATATGTAAACTTAGGCATTTTAGTAATTAAAAAAGTAGTAGTTATTCAATTTGAACTTTGATTTGAATTATATCTTAATGAAATTAACTCGAAATTTATGGAATGTTGACTGTGTAGTATCCTGTTACATCTGGTGCATTCCAACAGTTCATGGTAAGAGGCAGTAATTCAAAATTTGGAACAGAGGAACAACGACCTTTATCGAAATAGAATATGGTAAGGTTCATCGTATCTAATATTTTCTTAAATCATTTTCAGATTTTTCCTAAAATATCTTAGCCCCTAAGTATAATCACATACTCCATCCTCATCACACCCTTATGTGTAATCACATCACACTTCCTTATAATGCACAACAGATCGTCTAGTGTATGCCAATCACACTCCACCATCCATATCACATCCTTAAGTTGAACTTCAACACACACTTCATCACCAATATGATACTGTCAAGTGTAATGGGACCACTCTAATTGAAAATCTCTTCGCATCCTAAAGTGGAACCAAGCTATAATCCCAATCAACCACATCACACTCTCAATGGTAATCTCATCACATATTCTAACTCAGATATATACTACAACCACATTACATTCTTAAGTGTAACCAACTCACACACACCTTCATTTTCATTACACTCCTAAATGTAAATGCATCACATTTACATAAATGCATATCATATGATCAAGTGCAACCTAATCACACTATCGTTAAAACCCTATCATCTTTGTCCTCAAATCTCTTTGCATTCTCATGTATAATATAAATATATACTTCTCCAAGTGTATAACCCGAATATACAAAACGTGGATTAAATGTGTAATTATATGTTACTTTCATTCATTTTTTTTTTCAGGCATTGCTTTGAATTAGGAATGGTGTTTTGTTATTAATGGGATCTTCATGAGGGTGAACTTCATTTTGAATTATATGCTGCGGGAGGGCAATTCAGTTTTGGATGGGCTTTGGCAGATAAGAAGTTCAAGCAACAACTCCTTCGTTATATGCTGCAGGAGGGTAATTCAGTTGTGCTAAGGATAATTGTTCAAGTCGAAGGATGCCCAGATTTTGGCATGTTTTAAGAATTCAGAATGGCTATATTTTTTTTATTCTTTTTTGGCTTATAACAAATGTACATTTTGTATGATATACATGCCTTATACGATAGGTGGGGTCTTTTTTTGTGGGGCCTATCCTAGTTCATGTACATTTTGTGCAGCTATAGGTCCATTATACGATACACGAGGAAGGTGAACTCCATTTCTATTTTTTCTTTTTCCTTTTTTTGTGGGGCCCACTTGAATTAATGTACATTTTGTGTTGTTTAGATGCATTATACGATATGTGAGGCATGTTTCTTTTTTGTGGGTCTTCAAGAATTCATGTACAGTAATTTTGAAAAATGATGAAATTACATATTGAAATTCTACTTATGGATGTAATGAAATGCTGTTTACATATTGAATTTTTTCCTTTGAGATGCGATAACGATCAAGGAAGTTGAAGTCATGCAAGTGACAAGTTTAGAGATTGTTGGAGGCTCTTGAGGCTCTTCAATTGAGTCGGTGCTTACTTTTGATGATTTACAAACACAACATACTTGTATAATGAATATCACATCTCCAAGCTTAGGTGTTGAATTACAATTTTTGTCATCTTATTTGTTGGGTTTGATTTTGATGCTTCTTACCTTAATTAGTATTCGACAGGTCGGGGCTGGTGTTGGATGTACAGTATCCTATATTACTCTATTCAACATCCAAACATGACATTTTATTTACCAACTGACATGACCTCTTATGTAATTAAATTTTATGACTTGAATTTATCTAGGTAACTATTACTTTTGCTTTATCACCTACGATTATTATTATTATTATTATTTTTACTTTTTTGCTATTTTTTTAATGTAATTTCTTTTAAGGGTTTTAAATGAATGAAGATTGAAAACTGGAAATAGAAAAATAAATTATAATCTTTGCCAAAATAAACAACCAAATCACATTTCTAAGTGAAATCACTTCACACTCACACAACCATTTCATATTCTCAAGTGCAACCTCATCACATAGTCTATCAATTGTATCACATTCTTAAGTGGATCCACCACACCAACTTTTAAACAACTATATCATATCCTCAAGTGCAACCTCATCACACAGTCCATCAACTGTATCATATTCTCAAGTGGAATCACATCACACTATTGTCTCAACCATGTCATGTGCTTAAGTGCAACCTAATCACATAGTCTATCAACCATATAATCTCCTCAAGTGTAACCACATCATATCATCATACAACCATATCATATCCTCAGGTGCAAACTCATCACGTTGTCCATCAATCGTATCACATTCTCAAGTGGATACATACCTCATCACACTATCACACTACCATACTACATCCTTAAGTACAACTCCATCACATTGTCCATCAACTGTATCACATTCTCAAGTGGACACATCACACTCACACAACCACATATCATATCCTCAAGTGTAACCCCATCACATAGTCCTTCAATTTCTTTCATTCTCAAGTGTAACTTCATCACACAGTCGCACTACAATATCATATCCTCAAGCGTAACCTCATCACATAGTCCATCAATTATACCATGTTTTTAAGTGTAACATGATCACACAGTCACACAACCATGGATTATCCAATGTCATGACATAGTCCATCAACCATATCATATTCCCAAGTGAAGATCATTTATCACACTCTCACACAATCATATCATATTTTCAAGTGCAAATAGTCCATCAACCGTATCGCATTCTTCAATCTGGAACCACTTTACATTGTCACATAATCATATCATATGCATATGTACAACCTAATCACTTGGTATATCAACTATATCATATTCTCAAATTTAACCACATCATGCTATCACACAACCATATCATATCCTCTAATGCAACCTCATTACATAGTACGATAACTATATCACATTCTCAAGTGAAACCATATCACACCATCACATAACCATATCATATCCTCAAGCACAACCTTATCATATAATCTATTAACCATATCATATTCTCAATTATAACTACTTCACACTATCACACAACTATATCATATCCTTAAGGGTAACCTCATCACTTAGTCCATCAACTGTATCACATTCTCAAGCGTAGCCCCATCATACTGGGACAATATTATATCAATGCCTTAAGTATAATCTCATCAAATAGTTCATCAACTGTATCACTTCCATAGATGCATGTACCTATTCTGATATAGATTGTACTCTCTTACATAGTGTCTGCCACTTCTTTTATTTATATTTGAAAATTTTCTAACCCTATAAAAAAATACAAAAAACAATTTATCTTACCTACATTAGGACGCCTTCTAATAATCCAATAAATGCTTGTGTAACTACCAGTAAAGGCATGTGGAAATGCCAGTAAAAAGTTTGTATATGTGCAGGCCAATGTTTATTATATTTGATTGTAACGTGCATTTTTTTTGTTTACATATTTAAAATTTAAAAGATAATATTATATAAATGAGTATGGATCCTCTGTTATTTAGTAAACAGGGATTCCCTAATTGCCCAGTCCTGATTGGTCCACGTCACCACTCACTAAAAAAAAAAAAAAAACTAAAAGCAAAGTACGGATTCCAAAAAAAAAAAAAAAAAACCAGAAAAAAGAAAATGAGAGGGAGGGAAAAGAAAAAGAAGATAAGGGGGAGAGTCATTATTTATTTTGGCTAGCTTGTAAAGTGTTTACAACGGGTAAAGAATTTCATACAGTTGGGAATAACTTGGATGATCTGATTCATGAAAGTTGTTGTGCACATTTCTTTTATTGTTGAATTCGAAATTTTTAGATGAGTTGATGTATCAAGGCATGCACTAGCAATGGTAAGCCATTATTAATTTTATTTTTAAAAAAAAATAAAAAATAGAAGCTGCACTGCCAAAAAAAGGGGCAAAGGATTCAGACTACGTTACTTTTTTGCTACGGATATAAACTGTAGTTATAATTACTACGATTTTAATCCATAGCTGAAAAGGTGCCACACCATTAACAATCAACAGTAGTGTAAGGGGCTCTATATAGCCTAAAAAATTATACGATTTCTATCTAATCCGTCCATCTATTTTGAAATATTATTATAAAGCATGAAACCAAAAATTAGCTAGATCGAAGGCTAAAGTGGACCACACAGTAGGAAACATGGAGATTAAATCGCATGTGCTTCCTATGGTGTGGTCCACTTAGGCTTTTAATCTACATTATGTTCGGGATGATGAGCTAAAATAATTTATTAAAATTAATGGACGGAATGGATAATGCAAATACATCATGGCGGGCCCCACGGAGCCCCTGAGAGGACCGTCCAAGGCCCTACACCCAAATTTGGGCGCGCGCTCAAAACGGGGCCGCGCCCAAGTGTCACCCCATTTCTCTCTCTCTCACTCCATACCCTAACCCATCCTCTCATCTTCATCCCTCTCTCTCTCTCTCCATTCCCAATCCCCTCTCTATCTCTGTTCTCTCCCTCTCCCTCTCCCTCTCCCTCTCTCGAGCTCCCATGCCCTCACACCTCCTTCAACAGCACCGGCTCTTCAGCAGCGCTGCCTCCGCTGGCTCTGCGTCTTCCTCTCTCGAGCTACTGGGTAATTCTTTTTATTGATAACTTTAGAGGATACTGAGTTGTTTTTCTAGTTTTGAGATTATTAATTACAATATATTGAACTGATTCTGTTTGTGAATTTTGTTGTTCCTCCTACTCGGTGGTGGATTGCATGCATCATTTGTGTTTTTATTGAGTAGAAATTTATTTAAAGATTCAAATTTATGTTGTTGTTGAGGTAGTTTTGTCCGAGAAGAGTTTGTGATAATCAGTTCCTGTTATGCTGAAATTTGATTTGTTATCATGTAGTTTTAAGATTGTTGGATACATTGTTTTCAATGGGTCTTTTTTTATTTCTTGATCTTCTTCTTCTTCTTTTTTTCTGTAATTTGTAGTTGTTATAGAGATTGAAGGATTTAGTTCAGTTGTTATTGACGTAGATGTGCTTTTTATGGTGGCGATGGTTATGAAGATTTATTGTGATTATAGATGCTCAGTCATGTGGTTTTGTTTGTATAACACATCTTGCTTGTTTCATGTTTTGAGTTTAGTCTTCAACGGCTAATGATGTTTTATGGCATTTGAAAGGATATTTGATACGTTCTTGTGTCTTCATTTTTATTATTTAGTATATGTACAACACTTTTTTACAAAACTAAGTTAATGTTATTGTAGTATTGGTTTGCTTTTGCAGTCCTGATCCATGTTTGGCTGTTCCATGTGTCATTCAAGAGCTTTGGGGATATTGCTAACATCCCCATGAAGGTTGGGACATTAGCATTCCCCATATATGTTTAAATATATTCTATTGTTGATATTTACTAAAGAAAAGAATCTTAGATTTGGAAATAGGAGCCTCTCGTTTTGCTTTTAATCACTACTGTTACAATTGGTTCATTGAAGTGAAGGGAAAACACATGAGATGCGATAAGATTGCCAATGCACACTGTACAACCAGTGGTCTCCATGAATGAAAAGAACCATATCACCTAATGGAAGATGATTTAAGAGGAATTATCATGATTTTTTTTTTTGTTGGTAAGATGATGTTTTCTTTGATAAGAAAAAAAAAATTCAAAAACAAAATCCAATTCCTGATTTTTGACCTGTACAACTCATGCATAGTTTTTGGGGAGATTTGTGGCATCCCTACGGTTCATGTTTTGCAAAATCCCAAAAGTGAAATTTCTCATATCCATGAAGATTTGAACTCTTGGTGATGATTTTTGTCATACTTGTTTGTTGCCCAACCATGGAACAATTTTCAGGGATTTTGGTTTGACATGATCTCAAGTCTGTTGGTCATGGTTGATGTCATGAAGTGATTATACAATTTATTCTGATGATAGATTTTTCATTTTTGGTATTTGTGTGGCTCTCAAATGCTGTGCATGAACTTGTGGTTGTGATTAGTTACTTAATCATTTCACCATAAACATCTCTTAAGAACTCATCATTGCATTGTGATTGTTCTTTTTTTTTATTATTTTTTATTTTTAGGGTTGCAGAGATGATGAAACCCAAGGTTGGAATCTCAGGTCCCTGAGAAAGATGTTTCCAAAGACAAGCATTGAATTATCTTAGGCAGGTAGTTTATAGTATTAACTTGCTGCTTTGCTTGTAAATCTTGAAATATCACCTTGGTCTAGAGCAGAGGAATTGTAAGATCTTCAATGCAAGGCAATAGAACTAATTTTGCTTTTGAAATCTCTTCAGGAATTAGGAAGCTGCTTATGCAAACCAGTCTAAACCTGCTCTATGCTGTCTACCTTTTTTGAAGATCTTGAATAAAACTAATGTCGTTGAGAGGTGAGATGTGCATTCTGTGGAAGATATAGGGAAACCACTTCTCATGATCTAGTTTTGCTGTTGATATGATTATTTTGTGCATTCCCGTCATGCTTGAATAGTCTAGATCGATGAACCATCTCCATTTCAACAAAATGGGTTTGTTGGGACACCATTCATGTCCTAAATCATGAGGACCCTGTTATCTCTCAATTAATGTCTCATTTGGCCATCCTTTTTACCTTGTCATATCATTTTGTCAAATTGTATTTTATGTTTTTAAGATTTTATAAATTCTTTAATTGTTTCTATCTTGTTTTTAAAAAAATATAACAAGGTTTGACTCTTTGTTCAGGTTCCCAATATATGACTGTTGTAGAATATGCACCATCTCAACGTGTTCCAAAACCATGGCCTAAAAAAGATGGCCTTGAAGGGACCATATTCAAAGGTGATAATATTTTATCAAGAAAAGAATAATACAGAAATAAAGAATGAAGCTGGCGATGAGACATGCCCACTTGGGATAAGGACTCCACTTCTCAAGATGGTTCAAAAACCCCAAAAGGTAGATTGACAAACAATTTACAAGATTTTGCTAAATCGATGAGAATTCCTGTTTCAAATTCCTTTTTTGAGCCTTGATGGTTGGTGAAACATGATTTGTAAAGCTGAGTGGAGGTAGTAACATGATTTGTTAGCTATGTTGGTAGTAACAAGGTGACAGCCTACTGTTGAGTCTATCATTCGTTGTTTCATTGCTGTAAGTATCCTTTTTTTCGTCCTCTTTATATTTATTTGCATAAAGTTTCATTGAGAAATGTTGTTATGAACCTATGATATACATTTCTAAAATGCATGGTGATTGATTGGGTCTTTTCATCTGGTGGCCTGCCACTTGGATGGGCAATAGCCCACATATTGTAACAGTCAGACAATTCTGTTCAACTCATCATTTCAAGTTTGCCTTCATCATTCTCAAAGGTATTGTTTTTAACAAGCAAGCATTGATTTTATCAGTTGATATGCCAATGAGATCGAACTTCGATTGATTTGATTTGTAGATGCTTTTTTTAGTGTTTTTTTTTTCTTTTTTTTCATTCTATGAATTGGTTTTGCAGAGGTTTCAGCTATGGTGTTGATGTTCATGGTAGTGTCTGATGATTGATGTGGGTGAATTCTTTTTCATTTTCTTTGTTGATTAGTGATCCTCTTTCCTCTTCTTCATGTGTGTTTGGAATGGTTCTATGAATGGAACAGATCATATGTTTCTTTATCTACTGCTAGTATACATCAAATTCAAAGCAAGTGCTATATTTTAGTTAGTATTTGCTTTATTATCTTAAGTCTTGTGATTGAAGTACCTTGACTGCTAGTATTTGCTTTCACGCTGGAAGAGATGGCGTTTGAAGTGTTGAATTTGAATTATCAATGGGATCTATTGGATCAAATTCAAATCTTGAAATCAGGATCCGTTTGTATTCATATCTGATTCAGATATGGCATGATTCAACTCAATAAATATCTGATTTATCACATATAAAGATCTGATCTGTTTGTAATGGTGATGCTTAAAATTCAGATCTTTTTGTTTCTTTTTGCTGTTTTTCTCCGGACCTTATTTACAGTGCCAGAGGACTTGCAATTCAATCAATGCATTTAAGAGAATTCAGATCTATTTGTGCATGCCCTCCTAGGTATCTTCTTCCATAGGGAAGTTGATCTTTAGTGATAGGTTTACCAACTCATTGATTCAAGCATTTAGGACATGATGGAGCAGGATTCTAACAGGTTCGCTTGCAGGATTGTCCATTTTAGCTTTAGTAGTCTTACCCAAATGGTCCAACTATTGATCATAGAAATGGAATAAACTTGCTAGAATTTCAGATTAATTGCTGAAAATTCACCATCATTTGCTACTTTTGTGATTAAATACTCCGATTGTCATATTTCAGTATTGGAAATTCATAATGATCTGTCCTGCTAGGAGCAAATCAATATCACAAGTACAAGCTGAAAAAGCAACCTAGTTGAAACCTTGGAGGAGCTTGCACTTGCTTGCACATTAGATGTGAATTTTCCCCCATGGTAATATCACCCTGAAACAACAACTTGTTTCATCATTACAAATGAATTTTATTTTGCCTCGGTTATAGATTGAAGAATCCTTGGAGGAGCTTGCGCCTACTTGCACATTAGATGTGATTCGGTCCCTCTAGATGCACATTAGGTGGAATTTTGAAATGCTTGATGGTTAATTTCAAGAGTTTTTCCGGCTTCTTCTACTATCAAATGAGGACCTCAAAGGCCCAAGTAACTTGAGATTTTTCTATGCAGGCTGATGTATTTTTAGCCGCATAGATCAATGTTGCCACTACAAGGTTCAATATTGAAATGGTAAAGTTTTTAACTATTTATTTTATCTTTGTTTTTCACGTTCTTCATATCGTCTTCTTCTGAATGCCCATTCAATTACTAGAGGAATGCTGAGAAACTTAGAATATCCATTTTCTCTTCATAAACAAGATGACAGCAGCAATTAATTCCTGATTTCTCCATCTATTGTTCTTTTGTAGTAAGGAGCTCACGAACCTGAGACTCTTAGCATTGTAATGTCCTAACTTAATCTTCCACTTTGCCATATAGTCTGTCTTGCCAATTGGTACATGTGGGGCCCCAAGATTTCATACCATAGTTCTTTAACAATAATGTGTAGGGATAGCTTTGCTTTTTTCGTAGCTAGTGATATCTATTGCTCTGCTTTTTTCTTAGCTAGTGATATCTATTGCTATAGATTTAATCTGTAGGGATAGGCACATTTCACTACAGAAATTGTAGCTACGGCTTTTGTATGTAGCGATGTTCTATTACTATGAATATAAGCCGTAGCCTTAGATCTAAACACCGTAGCCGTAACACCTAAGATTATTATTATTTAGCTACGGTTTTTATTCGTATCCTTTATCCCTTTTCTGGTAGTGATTCCTCTTGCTTTAACACCTAAGATTATTATTATTATTATTATTTTTACTTTTCGCTTTTATTATTTTTTTGTTATTTCTTTTGAGAGTTTTAAACGAATGAAGATTCAAAACTAAAAATATAAACAAAATCCTATAATCTTCGCTAAAATAAACAACCATATCATATCCTTAAGTGTAAACTTATCATATAGTCTATCAACTGTATTACATTTTCAAGTGGATCCACTACACCAACTGTTAAACAACCATATCATTTCCTCAAGTGCAACCTCATCATACAGTCCATAAAGTGTTTCACATTCTCAAGTGGAACCACATCACACTATCACACAACCATATGATATGCATCCTTGAGTGTAACCTCATCATATAGTCCATCAATTGTATCATAATCCCAAGTGAAATCACATAACACTATCGTCTCAACCATATCATATCCTAAAGTGTAACCACATCACATTATTATACAACCATATCATATCCTCAGGTGCAAACTAATCACACTGTCCATCAATCATATCACATTCTTAAGTGGATATATACCTCATCACACTATCACACTACCATACTACATCCTTAAGTACAACTCCATCACGTTGTCCATCAACTGTAGCACATTCTTAAGTGGACACATCACACTCACATAACCACATATCATATCCTCAAGTGTAACCTCATCGCATAGTCCTTCAATTTCTTTTATTCTCAAGTGTAATTTCATTACATCGTTGCACTACAATATCATATCCTCAAGCATAACATCATCACATAGTCTATTAATTATACCATATTTTCAAGTGTAACATGATCACACTGTCACACAACCATGGATTATCCAATGACATAACATAGTTCATCAACCATATCACATTCCCAAGTGGAGATCATTTATCACACTAGACAATCATATTATATTCTCAAGCACAAATAGTCCATCAACCGTATCACATTCTTCAATCTGGAACCACTTCACACTGTCATATAATCATATCATATGCATATGTGTAACTTAATCACATGGTATATCAACTATATCATATTATCAAATGTAACCACATCATACTATCACACAACCATATCATATCCTCCAGTACAACCTCATCACATAGTACGATAACCATATCATATCCTCAAGCACAACCTCATCATATAGTCTATCAACCATATCATATTCTCAGGTAGAATCACTTCACACTATCACACAACCACATTATATCCTTAAGGGTAACCTCATCACTTAGTCCATCAACTATATCACATTCTCAAGTGTAACCCCATTATACTGGGACAATATTATATCAACACCTTAAATATAATCTTATCACATAATCCATCAACCGTATCACTTCCATAGATGCATGTACCTATTCTGATATAGATTGTTCTCTCTTACATGGTGTTTGCCACTTCTTTCATTTATATTTGAAAAGTTTTCAACCCTAAAAAAATACAAAAAAATTTATATATCTTACCTGCATTGGGATGCCATCTAATAATCCAGGTCATTCCAATGTACAAACACGTTAAATTGTACCTTTTTTTTGTCAAGTGGGAGTACACCATCTATAAAAATCCAAAAATGTAAGAAAAAAACTGTACAAATATTCAGGTGGGCACTACAAACAAAAAGTTTCTCACCTATCAAATAGCTCAGACATAGGCATATAAGAAATGGCCCATCGTATCAAGTAGATATACTTCCCAATGCAAAAGCTACCTAACAAGTTCTATGGGTTTGATCATGAGGTATATGTTATATCCAAACCGTCCATCCATTTGGCGAGCTCGTCTTAAGGCTTGAGATGAAAAGTAAGACAGATCTAACTATCAAGTGGATCACATTGCAAAAAGCAGTGGGGGATTGAACGTCTACCATTGGAACCCTTTTTAGGGTCACAGAAGTTTTGGATTAATATGAAATTTGTTTTTCCTCTTCATTCAGGTCTTTGTGACCTCATGAGCAGATTGGATAGAGAGTGATGAGGTTACACTTGAGAATGAAAGAAATAGAAGGACTATGTGATGAGGTTACACGTGAGGATATAATATGTAGTTGATATGTGGTTGTATGAGTGTGATGTGTCCACTTAGGAATGTGATATGGTTGATGGACAATGTGATGGAGTTGCACTTGAGGATGTGGTATGGTAGTGTGATAGTGTGATGAAATATATATCCACTCGAGAATGTGATACGATTGATGGACAACGTGATGAGTTTGCACCTGAGGATATGATATGGTTGTATGATAATGTGATGTGGTTATACTTGAAGATATGATATGGTTGATGGACTATGTGATTAGGTTGTACTTGAGTGCATGACATGGTTGAGACGATAGTGTGATGTGATTTCACTTGAGAATATGATACAGTTAATGAACTATATGATGAGGTTGCACTTGAGGATGCATATGATATGGTTGTGTGATAGTGTGATGTGGTTCCGCTTGAGAATGTGAAACACTTTATAAACTGTGTGATGAGGTTGCACTTAAGGATATGATATGGTTGTTTAACAGTTGGTGTGGTGGATCCACTTGAAATGTGATACGATTGATAGACTATATGATGAGGTTGCACTTGAGGATATGATATGGTTGTGTGAGTGTGAAGTGATGTCACTTAGAAATGTGATGGTTGTTTATTTTGGTGAAGATTATAATTTATTTTTCTATTTCCAGTTTTCAATCTTCATTTATTTAAAACCCTCAAAAGAAATTACCTAAAAAAAATTAGCAAAAACTCAAATAATAATAATAATAATAATAATAATATAATGTAAAAAGAAACATGCACAACATTGTTGACTTGGCATAGTTCAATCTTTGTGGCGATGTTCTGTGAGAGATTGAATAGGCAACGTCTGGTGTATTTGCCAATGTGATGCATTCAGTAGCCCAGCTCACTATTGCTTAGCACAAATTCAGGTTTCTTTCTTTGAACTTAAAAGAACTTTTATGAAGAAAGACCACTTTTATTAATAAATAAAAAAAAAGAAAAAAAAGTCACTGCCAAGCATCAAAACCCTACTAATCTCACTACACAACTTAATTCTATGCCTGCAAATTCATTTCCCTGCCAACTTGCACCGGATATATACTTGTATTCTTACTGTCCAATTCCTTTTATTTTCATTGTTTGGCAGGTCTTGGATGCAGATAAAGGAGATAAACTAGAAAGCTCAGTTGGAAGAATTGCAACACGTGATATCGTACAATCCACTTGAAAATCAGATAATCTAATCATTACATTAACAGAGGGGCTGGGCCTGGGCTTGAAATCTAGATCAAACTAGTTCGTTGGCTTAATCCAATTATCAATTGGGCCACCCAACTAATTGTTAAGTGGGCCACATGATCAATTGGTTTAATCCAATTATAAATTTTTGAGTGGTACAATCTCATCACATAGTCCATCAACCGTATCACATTTTCAAGTGGAACCACTTCACATTGTCATACAACCGTATCATATCCTCAAGTAACATCATCATATAGTCCTTCAATTATATGACATTATTCAATTTGGAACCACTACACACTGCCACATAACCATATCATATCCTTAAGTACAACCTCATCATATAATCCATCAACCATATCATATCCTCAAGTGTAACCTCTTTATATAGTTCATCAACCGTATCACATTCTCAAGTGGAGCCACATCACTCTCACATAACCATATCATAAATCCTCAAGTACAATCTCATCACGTAGTCCATCAACCGTATCACATTCTCAAGTGGAACCACTTCACATTGTCATACAATCATATCATATTCTCAAGTTTAACATCATCATTATATAGTCCTTCAATCATATGATATTATTCAATTTGGAACCACTACACACTTCCACATAACCATATCATATCCTTAAGTACAACCTCATCACATAATCCATCAACCACATCATATTCTTAAGTGTAACAATATCACACTATCACTCAACCACATCATATCCTCAAGTGTAACCTCTTCAAGTGTAACCATATCACACTATCAACTGTTTCACATTCTCAAGTGTAACCTCATCACATTACACACTCATGAAAATGTGTAATTTATATAATATTATCTTTTAAATTTTAAATATGTAAAAAAAATGCAAGTTACAGTCAAATATCCTTAACATTGGCCAACACATATATAGACCTTTTACCGGCACTTCCTCAACATTGCCGGTGGTTTTAACTGTCGATAAAGGCCAGTTTTCTTGTAGTGACTCCTTTTACCGATTGCCTTAATAATTAATGAATAATTTCTGAATTGGGCTAAAATTGAAATTTTGAATATGCTAAATGGATTTGAGTAGTACATAGAAACTTCTATTTTTCCAAGTTAACTTGTAGAGGGCATTTTAAGGTGAGTAATTTTATCATATTTATCGATATTCTTGGCTATTTAAACTTATCTACTTTTAACTCACTCTCGCTTACCCATGTACTACTATTACAATTCTAATGGAATGCTCCATAGCAAGAAAAAGAAATTCACTTCTGAAAGGCCTGGTTTGTGTTTGTAGGAATAAAATGTATGATGTTTGCATGGCAACCCATGAAATGTGTACTGGAACTAATAACTAGTTGAGGTTGATGACTTGGATTATTAGAAGGCGTCCCAATATAAATGAAAGAAGTAGCAGAAACCATATAAGAGAGTATAATCTATATCAGAATAGGTACATGCATATGTGGAAGTGATACAGTTGATGAACTATGTGATGAGATTATACTTAAGGATATGATGTAGTTGTGTGATAGTGTGAAGTGGTTCTACTTGAGGATATGATATGGTTGATAAACTATATGATGAGGTTATGCTTAAGGATATGATATGGTTGTGTGACAGTGTGATATGGTTCCACTTGAGAATGTGATATGGTTATCATACTATGTGATGAGGTTGCACTGAAAGATATGATATGGTTGTGTGATAGTATGATGTGGTTATATTTGAGAATATGATATAGTTGATATACTATGTGACAGCGTGAAGTGGTTCCAGATTAAAGAATGTGATACGGTTGAAATGACAAAGAAGAATTCAAAAGCTTGCCAACGGAAGTAGTCGTCGCTTTTCTCTAAAGCAGTGAATCTTTTTAAAGAATGTGGAGTCCAAATTTAAAGGAAAACCCAACTAAAATATATGAAAATTCAAATACCAACCTTGTAAATCTTCTACAATTTCTATTACTCTCACCTTTTAGACAGAAAGGAAAATGACCCAACAGAAGAGAGAGAGAGAGAGAGAGAGAGAGAGAGAGAGAGAGAGAGGAGACTCTCACCCTCTTCTTGTTCTTTTCCCTCCCTTCCCGTTTTCTTTTTCTGGTTGTTTTTTTTCACTACAAGAAGAATGACCTTTACCGGCGGCCGAAACCGCCCCTAAAAGTCCAAAAACCGCCGGTATAAGAGTTACCGGCGGTCGGGTTTTAGCGGCGGTCTCCCTTTTTAGCGGCGTTTTTAACAGCCGCAGCCAAAAGTTGACCTTGCCGGTTCTTACTATACCTTAGCGGCGCTTCTGTGATTGCCGCTAAAAACTATAAAAATGCCGCTAAAAACTCCACCAAGCGTCGGTAAAATTGTACAAACGCCGATAAAAACTCCAATAACCGCCGCTAAAAAGCGATAAAAATGTCGTTAAAGTGATAAGAAACGTATGTAAATTTTGTTAGAAACGCCGATAAAAGTACTTAAAACGTCGGTAAAAGATGTTACAAGTGCTGCGAAAAGCTTTGAAAAACGCCGCTAAAAGTGCCGATAGTATAAATTCCTCTTAATTCTGATTAATCCTTTCCTATAATTGCTGTCCTACAATCAAATCTCCATCAATCTAACTATCAAATTTCTATCTGCATAACTATCAAAAACCTATGATTGAATGACAAGAATTTGAATTACCCAATAATCTAACATTCATTAAGACAACAATTAGCACAATATCAACAAAATTACAATTAATGGTCTATTTAAAGTTTTCAAAACAAACTGTAAATGTCTTCCTTTCCTAGCATTTCACATGAACTGTTTCAGTACGGTCCCCTTCTAGACCGATCATATGTCTTCCTTTCCTAGCCACATCTTCTGGCAAATGTCTACAACACCAACCTCACTGGCCATGATCACGTGTCCACTATGTGTGATGTAGGCCCTTTTCTTGCAATGAGCCTAAATTCCTCCCTGAGAAGTTTCCCTGCAATGGGCTGAGAAGCATATAGCTGATTCGGTAAGTGGCATAGCAATGAGATTATACTGCTTGGAGCTGTAGAGTGCTGCAGAACCAAGCCCTCTATTTGTTGAAGACTTGAACGTTTATAAACAATCAAGGCCTATGATAAACAAGAAAATAAAAGGACAATCAGCTTCACAAGTCACCTCTATAGTTGGGAAAGTGTCACAGTAAAAAAAAATTGTCATTGTATCAATTGAAACTTTTCTTCTCTTTTCTTTCTTTTTTCATTTCCTTTTTTCTTAATGATTTGCCTTCAATTGGAACTTTTCTTCTCTTTTCTTTCTTTTTTCATTTCCTTTTTTCTTAATGATTTGCCTTCAATTGGAACTTCAATCACATGAATAAATTGTCCTTGTATCAAACTATACGATGCTACAAGGCTTACAAGCACCACAATACAGCCCCTACTTAATTGCTTGTTGGCAGGTATTGCAAATCATAAGCAACAAAGGAAACAAAAATTGGCCTTGTAAAAGAAAACCAGTAAGAAAAACACACCGAGTATGAAAAAGTTTAGAAAGAAAAAGCAAACAAAAGTCATCACCTAATATTCTTGAAGTGGATTTCGTTGCTAGTCAGGCATGTACAAGAAGCATCTAAAACCTGAAGAAGTAAGAAAACTCAACAGTCAATGTAGATGATAAATATGATTGATTCAGTTCATTCATATTCGTAAGATTCCATTAATTTACCTTAGGGCCCATTTGGCCAGTCGAATTGGAAGGGATTGGATGGTCTTGGAAGGGATTGGAAGTTAAATCCCGGGATTGGCCAGGCATGCCAAACGGAGTCGGTAATCTGATCCCAATCCCATGGATCTTAAGACAATCCACTGACAACACCATCATTACCTTTAAATCCCATCCAATCTACCCTAATCCGTTCAAATTTGTCTGGGACATGTTCGGTTCGTGGGATTGGAAGGGATGGGAAGGTTTAATCCCCAGATTGGCCAGGTGTGCCAAATAGACTGGATATAGCAATCCAGGGATATAGCAATCCCGTGGAGCTCAAGACAATCCACTAACAACACCATCATTACCTAGAAATCCATGCCATCCATCCTAATACCATTCAATCCCTTCCAATCCACCCGGCCAAATGGGCCCTTAGATACTCTAACAAGACCATGATAGAGGTGGTGATAATGGACAAGATGGCTTTTTCACTTGCACAAGATAGGGTCCTAGATAGGAATTTTGGCAACCAAGAAAAAAAAGATCCTTGATGCAGACCCTAAGAAGCTGGGACAAGATACGTCTCTTCTACCAAGTCTATCCAACAAAGAAAAACAAACAAGGAGCAGCCCGTAGTTTCTAAATGCTAAGTAAATTCCTAGCATTTCAATAGCAAAAGGAAACGAACCAAAATCGCAACTTGCTATGAGAAACTAATGAAAAACAAACAAAAAACAACAATAAGGCCACTGAATCCTAGCTTTTTTAACATAAGATGCCTTAAAATGTAACCAAAAGGAAAACAAACGCAATCTAATTCTCAGGCAATATCCGACCAAAACTTAGATTTAACCAACTCTGCATGGTCCTGCAACCCCATTTAGAAAAAAAATCGAAAGGAGAAATGAAATGCCGACCTTCTGCTTCTTGAGCCTTTCATTCTCTTCTTCCAGACATGAAACCTTGTTCTCCAGCTTGTTCGTGTATGCCTGCCACAATGAGGAATAAATTCTCAGTCTTAAAAAAACAGAAAATGGAAGTAACTGGTTTTCAAAACAAGCAACCTGATTTTCCATTTCATTTTTTAATGGGTGCATGGTTGTATGATGAAATCCATGTTTTTATGTGTGTATATGCATGCATGAATGGATGGAGTATGGATGGATGTATGTATGCTTGCACGGATGGATGGATGAGGTGTGTTTGTGAATGTGTGTATGCACGCATCATGATGGATGGATGGATCCACAATTTTCTCCATGTTTCCCTGAGTCAACGATATGTGCTTTTAGGCCCCATTAAGGGAAAATTTATTATTCCTAAATATGCAAACATGCATCTTAATATTCAGTTAGAACAAAATCTAGGCTTGTTTTTTGAAAGGTCAAAAGATATTAGTACCTAGATGCATGGTGCAAAAACAATTGTCTGACTGGTTGTGGTCCATTTGAAAATTATCAGCATGGTGCAAAAACAATTGTCTTAAGGCTTAAGATGAAAAGTATCAGCAACCTTTTTTGTATCCAATTGAAAATTATTTCTGCAACTACTCCTTAAATGCAGCAGCAACTCACAATGAGAATTAAGCATTGAGATGAAGATGTGCAATGCACATACACGCACTTGTGAGCATCCATTGTCATCAAATTTCCCCTTCATAGAGACGGGTTGTATTATTTTTGTAAGGACGTACACTTCAGATGTAATCAGTTACTGTTCAAGCTTGTCAATACTAATAATGTGAGCTTTTTCTGATGGAAAAACATGTTGAAGGGTCTTTTCCTACTTTTTGTTGATGAGAAAAAGTTTGCGCGTTCTCTTAGTTCCTGTTGATGAAGCAGAGGTGTAGGTTCCACCCCCAACTATTGTTGATGAGAAAATGGTAGATTCCAACAAGCAATCCTTAACACTTTTCCAGATTTTGGATTCTTGGTAGAAGAAACTAGGTGAGCATTGTGAGAGGAACATGAGATTTCCACTTATTACCCAAACAAGAACTCAAAATTGGAATCCATCTTTCAATAATTCTTTTGAAAATCATCATTGGATGATTATTGTTTTTTTTTTCCCTTTCTTTCGCCTTGGATTTCACATGTCCTTCATGTAATCCATGGAGATGCAAAATCATGTAACCATTTACAAGTTTGCACCAATGGGTTGGTTTAGTTATCATCTAGTGCATGAAAAGATTTTTTATTTTTATTTTTTAATCATTTTAGTGTATACAACCTGGATTCTTGTATACAAAACAGATATTTTTTTTCCATTCAAAATAACAGCACTTTACTGCACCGATTGCATTCTTTAGTTTGCTGATTCAGTTTTTAACACATCAAAACTGAAAGAAAGATAGGCCCGATAGTTGAACGCCTCTTTCTTGTGGAACCGAATGCAGTATAGTACAAGTATATTCTGGAACTATCTTATAAAACCCATGTTAAGGAAGTATGTTTGACAGATGAAGCTACCATGCAATAATTTCAAAAAGGGAGCAGCCACAATTTACACCCACCTTTGTCACTAGCATACAGTCAATTTTTCCATTTGGGAATTGAAATAGTACAAAAGCATAATATTTCAACTTTTTGTGTCCAATGCACCTCACAACTTTTTGTGACCAGCTGTGGTCCTTCATTATGGTGTAGAGAACACACAAAATAGTCACTTAAATACATCCAGACAAATCACAGTAGCACTTCTCTAACATTCAAATTGTTCAAAACCAAAATGGAAAAAAGAGAATCAAATGTAACTAAATCAGATTTGAAAGTTGGTCAAATCATAAATAGGCGTATTATGGACGGAGACATTGTTTTCATTAATAGGCCACCTAGTACTCATAAACATTCATTACAAGCATTTTCTATCTATGTGCATGACGACCATACTGTTAAGATCAATCCTCTTATTTGTGCTCCCCTAGGTGCGGATTTTGATGGGGATTGTGTACATATATTTTATCCATAGTCTCTACCAGCAAAGGCAGAAGTTTTGGAGCTGTTTAGTGTTGAAAAGAAAATCTGTGGTTCTCATAGTGGTAGTCTGAATTTACAACTGGTGCATGATTCTTTATTGTCACTGAAACTCATGTTTAGGACTTTTTTCTTGAACAAAGCGACTGCGCAACAATTGGCTATGTGTGTTTCACCAGTTTTACCAGAACCTGCTTTGCTTAAGGCTCACCATACAGGTCCTCTGTGGACTGTTTTGCAAATAGTACATAGTAGACAAGGAATGGCCCACTACAAACATAAGCCAAGATCAAAATAGCTAGCCACAAGCACTTTGGTGCAACCACTGCATACATAGCTGCCATGAATGAAACCATCAGCACGAGGCATGCAATGATCGTAAGCCGATGGCCCCACATAAGCATATCACGTAAAACTCATGTGATGAACCCATGCCCAGATGAAGCAGACAACGACGATAAGTGAGCAATATAATGTGATTGTATTTGAGAACAAGAAAGCTTTGAATGAACAATGCTTCACGAGGACTGCAGCCCCTTGGTTTGGGTTGTCATTCCTGTACCCACCCGGCATTGTGAATGCGGCAGCGAAGGTGATAGTGGTGATGAGTGCAGCCACTAATGTGTATGTGCTGACCCTGGCTTTGTAGCGCTCGTTTCAGTCAGTCACGTCGATGTTTTGCAGCCTTGTTTCTTGGATTCCACTAGGTATTTGCTGCCGTCGTCCATGGATCGCACCATGATATCTCAAGTATTTCAAGATGAGCAGCTGTGTGAGAGGAAGTGTTAGTTGGTATCCCAATCCATAGGATTAGAAGGCTGGTAATCTACCCAGACCTGATTTATTAGTTGGTTTGATAGACCCACCATCATCATCTTAGCTCCTCTCGGACATAGTTCCAAAACTCGATGACTTGACTAGGCATCTGACTAAGTGAACTCGACTCAGCTGCATTCTAGGTTGAGTTGTCCTGTAAATTTGTACTTTTTACTGGATTGTACTGGACTTGGGTGTTCACTTGGATAGCAAGGATCTCAACCATTGGACAATAGCACTTCAGCTATCTATTTTAGATATTTTATATTAGGGAAATTCTCCAGTGCTCTCTGAGCATTATAAGTTATAGTTCTCCTAGTCTCATCTATCCATTTGAACAGTTCAATCCATCAATCTGAACTGCCTAGTCCAAAACATGATGGACTACGATGCGAAAAACACACTGATTGAATGATCCAGGACATATCACCTTTGCTGCTTCACTTGAGATCAAATTACAATGAACTTGTAGAGTTGCAAGTGGAAAGCTACCTGAAAACTGTAAAACTGCCTATCGTGACTCGTATTCTAAAGTTATTTGCTTTGGGTAATTTGATAGATTCTAAAAATGATTCAGTTATCAGTAAGGTTGTTCAACAACTTGGCTTTTTGGGGCTTCAACTTTATGACCGAGGGAAGTCTTATTCAAGGCGTTTTGTTGAGGATATGAGTTTCCACTTCCAAAATAAGTATTCTGTTAATGGTGTTGACTATCCTTCTGAGGCATTTGGGTTAGTTAAGAGCTCCTTTTTTCAAGGTCTGACCCCCTATGAAGGGTTGGTCCATTCCATGTCATCCAGGGAAGTGTTGATCCGTTCTTCCAGAGGACTTACAGAACCAGGAACTTTGTTTAAAAATTTAATGGCCACACTTAGAGATGTCATTATCTGTTATGATGGGACAGTGAGAAACCTCTGCAGCAATTCTATAATTCAATTTAAGTATGAACAGGTGGACGAAAATAGTCCTAGAAGTTCTCTTGCTAGTGAACCGGTTGGTGTATTACCTACTACTGCAATATCAAATCCTGCATATAAAGCAGTTCTTGATTCTTCTCAAAGCAACAACTCTTCATGGGAATCAATGAAGGAAATACTTTTGTGCAAAGTTAAAAGAAGAATCAGTAGGCCATTTACAGTAGTTCCTGGTTCGGTAAGTCCTGCATAGTTTCTAACACACCCTGGAACCTACATTTCATGAATAGTTTCTAACATCTTACATCAGAAAGTCATTCAGGCTGCATTTGGCTCATGAGCATTTCACAGGCATAGAAAAACAAATTTATGACTTTGGAATTTCCACTCTTAGGCTCTTAGTAGGTTTCTGTAAATTATGAAATATGAAGAAAAATCTCTTTAGTGGCAACCAAATGTACTCTAAACTAATAACCATTAAAGCAGAATAAAATTATATACACACAAACACAAATAGGCATTATAAAATGATCAACAGAAGAAACATCATGTCATGTTCTGCCCACCGATGGTCTAAGTGTGGCCTGCCTTTTAGTAACATGTTGACTACCAAGCTTTGGCCAAAAGTAAGGAAAACTAATTCAAGATAGAGAACTCATAGTTTTGAACTTCTCCATGTTTGTCTCAAGACAACTCTCTAATTCTGACATTTTCCCAGTGCCATAGCTATTCGCCAAGTCAATGTAAGGCTTCCATGAAGAAACATTTTATGAGTGTATTAAACTTAAACTTAATTGAATACTATCACAAAAGACATAAAATGGAAGAAAATGACACAACTCACCTTGACGCCCTTTTCCCTCCTCCTTTACCCGGGCTTGGGACCGGCAATGCAAGAACTTGCATTGGCGGAGTTAAAAAAAGGGCTTAAGCTCCATTTGGTTTCAGAAAAAATTATATTCATAAAGATTGATGTGATGACCAAATGGAGCCTAAGACTTATATGCAAATTTACTAAAAGGTATGATAGGAACTCTTACCCTACAAATATGATGACTAAGTGACCACATGTATATATATATATATATATATATATATATATATATATATAAGAAGAAGAAGAAGAAGAAGAAAAGAAACAGAAGAGATTAAATTAAAGACATGCAAATGCAAAATTCAAATCACAAATCATAATCTCATAAAACTAAGATTAAATTAAAGAGATTAGATGAGTTTAGATATGCCCTCTATAATTAAACTAAGATAAAAATAAATTGTTTAGATGTGTCTAACTCAATCCAAAAGTCTGAAACCACAGATCCCTACTACCCCCACTTACAAAAGATGTTTACAGTTCCAAATACGTAATAAAAACTTCTCTCATGTAGTCATCATCCATTTCTATCTGCAACCTATAAAAAATAACAAAAATAAATCAATTACTATTCACAATCTCATACAATAAGTTCTATTGCTTAAATAATAATAATAATAAAATAAAAAATAAAAAATAAAAACTTACCATACATAAAGTAGTGGGCCAAGCAATACTTGTTCCAATTGCATCCCCAATTTTTTTATATCGTCCATGGGTCCTTATCAAATCATCATCACGTACGATTGCCACTTGAACAAATACTTCCGAGAAACTGACTCTAAGTTTTTGCCCCCCTACTTTTGTCAATGGATCCGTGCTCAAAACGGTTCCTTTAGCTACAGTATCCCGAGGCCTTACAATACTTCCCAGAAACTGACTCCAAGTTTAACACTTGAAACAATAAGCCATGCATCATGTGGAGTTATAAAACAAAATTAGAAACTTCTAGCAAACAAAGGGAATCCATCAAACTTTTGAACTAAAAATGAAAAAGAATTGCAGTGGACAATGGACATTGCTCACCAAAGAGTTCAAGGCCTTTCACAATTGTGACACATTTGTGTTTATTTCGAACAACCTTTTCGATGACAACTTCTTGTCTCTCTTACACAAACATTGGCATTTCAATGAAGAACAGAAACTGATGGAACATTACTAACTCAAATATGAATGACTGGAGTATTAGTCTCGATATAAAATGATGAAAACTCAACAATTGAGAAGTTGGCAATGGCAAAAGAAAGATTGATAGCATGAAGTCATTATATAGAATCATAACCCCAACAAGTTCATGTTGCTATCTAGTTTTGAATAGTATTTTTGTTCTACAATAAAAAGTCATTCCTAAACATGAATAAACAAATGCACATCACAAATCAATTAACCGTTAAAACTATAAATCCAGAATGTTCACATGAGTTAATCATAGAACAAAACTACTCAAACAACCATGAATCTATATAATCAATTAACCTCTGAGTAGTAGCAAAACAAAAATCAGCTACCAATATTGCTCTGAAATGAGATGCATCGGGATAATATACAAGTTCCGATTCATCAGGACATTACAGTTCATTCCATGGTTCAAAGCATCCCATGCTAACCAAGATCATTCAAGCCATAGATCAAACCCTCTTCTAGCATATTGGATGTCCCTTGGTTGGAGGAACTGAGCAGGCATCATTTGTTTCCACCCTAATTATCCATCCATTTAAATTTTCAAGTCCTACCGAGAAGGAACCTCGAAACAGAGGCGAACATGAAATGTTTCCTGTTTCTCTCAATGCCTCGAACAATGGGCAGTTGATGATTAGTATCCATCTCCTGAATCAGTACTGCAAGTGTCCTGCAGGCCTCAGGGTACATTATTAAATAAAAAAGAGAGAAAAAGAAAAGAAACATAATACCTCAACCTACATCACAAACATCTGGTTTGCTATCATGTGTTTAACAAACCAATAAGCATCGCTTATTCCAATGAACTGTAACAAGTTGAAACAACACATGAAAAAAAAATAAAAAAATTTACTATCTTTCCCAACAGTAAGAAGGAACTAAAGAATATAGAACATTTACTCAATAATATTTACACTAACACCAAAAAAGACATGCATCCAATTGCAATCGCCAATAACGACAAAACTTGGTCACCAAGTCACATCTTGCTGATCAAGAAGCATGAAAATATATCAAAACAAAAACAGAGCAAAGTGATCTGTCATTTTGAAAAGACTAGTGAACCAAGCATTCATCCATACCGCATGTCCCAAAATCTTAGTCCTTCATGTCCAGCAGTCACTATTACATTTGCACTCTCTGCATCTCTGCACATCACATACTTGCATTTCAGACAAATCAATCAAAACACACACACACACACACACACACACACACACACACACACACACACACACACAAAAGATAGAAATACAAGATCATCATTGTCTACTTCTTCTTAGCCTTAACCCATTTAATTGTGGTTGGCTACATGAATATTGTTCTAACATTCCACTCTAAACAATGAAGTTCCACCTTGCACATGTATGGGGTGTTAAAGTCTCTTGATATATATTGTTACACATTCCTCTAATGGCTCGAGCTTTTAGAGAAGAATTTTTAACAGTGAACTTCCCATTTCAACTGTTTTCCATGATGTAGCCCACCTGAGTATCGACTCAGCCTATTTTTTGTGCCTTAGTCTTTGCACAGGGCGGCCCAACTGAAGGATGGGGTGGATCGCATTCACACGAAGTTTCACCCATGACAAGGAAAGTCACTACATCATCTGCCTACGAAAATCAGGTAAGTATTTTCATTTGTCAAATCATCTTTGCATAGGAACCTAGGGAAACAAGAACAACTAATCCAAGCACATTTAGCATAGTTGCTTGTCTTTGTAAAAAGGTTAATTTACTTTGTCCTTAGTTCGATGCACCTGAAGAACAGTTTCTTCTATATGCATGTTTGCATGAGTCACATGTGCCACATGCACATCTGATGTAGGAGGCGTGGCAGATGTGAACAGGATCAGATATGCCGTTTGATGAGGGACCTAGAAATGCTATCTTAACCATTTGATCAGGGACCTAGAAATGGATGGTAGAAGAGAGCATTGGCGATGGCAGATGTGAACAGGATCGGATATGCCAATTATAGGGGTAAAACTGTCCAAACCGTTTGATCTGAAAATGGTGTTCCATCCATGGTGGGACACACCGATCAAACATTATGGGTCATGGATCATTGAGTCGCGTGAGCATCTGATCTGCGCTAGTTTAGAACTTGTTGTATGGCCTTGGTACTTCGATAGAATGGATTCCAGATGAAACAGAACAGAAATCAAGATTGAATTATCTAATTAATCTGTCTTTTTTTTTTGTTAGCTTGTTAGTACACCCCAATGTCAGTTGACACTTCAACTGTTAGCCAGGCCCATGGATCGATACTAAGACCTCAGTGTTGAAACGAGGTATCTTTCAATCAGTCTACCACTTTGGCTATGGATCAGGGTGTTATTTTTGGGCTCATTTCCTAAAATGATCTAAAAAATGGATGGACATACATCATAACATGACCTACATAAAACAAAATAGTAGCCATGTCCATGGACAATGTGTGTGGAGAAAAAACTCTTTAGGATTTACTTTATATATATTTTTAGATTTTTTTTTATTACACCTCATTAGTTGATAATTGGATTTAGCAACATTTTTAATTATCTTACACATTTTAACAGGCATTTTTGTAATTTGAGAAAAGATTACCTACAAAGTTAAGAAAAGTAATGCAAGGTACTTGACTGATTAATGAAAAGATAATTTAAAAAGTTACTGAGATGTAAATATATGAAGATCACATCAGATTAAGGAAATCGTATCTTAATGAAAAGATAATTTAAAAAGGTACTGAGATGTAAATATACAAAGATGACACAGCATGGTCTCGGTCAAATGTAGGTGGAAGATTTCTACATTATTTGTCTCATCTGTTTTTTTCTCAACCTCTATATATATGAGGTTAGGTAACCTTTTAAAATGGAGGCATGAGTGTGCAGTCCTCTAAGTTGGATGCCAGGTAAGTGACAGTATTGGGATGGGAGCTCCTGTGCAGCGAATGCGTGTCGCTGATGCATGAGATCCTCTTGATTGTCAACAAATTGGTTCAATTACTATCCCATTGCATTCTGATGCTGATATTGATCCATTTGTTGTGGCAATAACAGTTGTAGCTCATGATGCACAGTTTGCTTCAAATGGTGTTGGTTTGGATGCATTACATCCAATACATGCATTTACAAAGCTTGTCTCTGCTTCATGTTGATCATTTCTTCTGCATTCTCCAACTCAGATTCTCCCCTCATTAGATTGATCATTCTCTATTTCAGTTGAGAGAGAGAACACTCAAAATGTTAGGTATAAAATATAATAACTTACATTGGTGTGCTGGAAAAGCCATCTACTCAGTAAGAATCATGTTACAAAGTATCCTTTCATTATTTTTATTTAAATTCATCCAATACCCCAATAATAACATTAACAAAGTAATATATGAAAATTGATTATTAATTTAAAAAAGAATAGTGATAAGATTTACATTTTTAAATCCCATACATCCATTTTACTCCATACAAGTTTTTGTATTATCTATATGTAGCCTATATAGCAGAGTGAAAAATGCAACATTCATGAGTAGAGGTCATGCCATAATGGATACAACCTACTCTCTGCACTCATGCAAAATGAATTTAGGGCATGTTTGAAAATCAAAGATAGGAAGTAAAAACAGTAATCAACTTTATTTCTATCCAAAATTTTAATGCAGTTTGTTGAATGTACAAGTTAAAATTGGATATTATGAACTCTGTTTGGAAAATGATGTGTTCTATTTTTGAATTGAAACATTTTGAACTCTGTTAGGAAAATGATGTGTTATATTTTGGAAATGAAACAAAATATATAAAGCATAATCCATTGTGGGTTCCAGATGAAACAGAACACAAGTCAAGATTGAATTATCTAATTAATCTGATTTTTTGTCCTATAAACAATCTATTGTGGGTCTCACAATTTGGGCGGTCAGGATTTGAAGTGAGAGCCACTTGTAGCAGAGGGAAGCACCCACTTAACAGATGTGTCTCTAGATGCTAATACAGTCGAATACACTATGGGGTGACCACATGTGTTGGTGATGGTAGGAACACACCCAGACTCCATTAATATTAGAAAAAGGGAAAATTCTAAAATTCTTGCTCTTGATTACCCTCCTTGTAGTCAATCTGCTTGTGATTATGACACAGAGAGGGACGTGATGAGGCCATTGTTGGCGCCATGAGAAAGCTCAGCCAGCTTCCTGATTGTCCCAAATGGACTAACTGTCCTCGTCTTAACATCGTAAGTACCAGCTGAGTGCCATGCCCATCGGAGAATAATGGGCGCACAATGTTTCAGAGCAATGAGTCCCCTGAGCTTCCTCTTGCATTTCTCAATTGCCTGCTTGTATTCATCACTCACTGCGGGATATGACTTCCCCATGCTTTCTAAAGGGATGAAGGAGAGGGAGTGTGTGGGTGTTGAGAGCAAAAGCCAAGGAACAGAAAGGGTAGATGGCACGAGCAGAACCTACTCTTGAATTATCTCATCTTGATAAAAACATAGCAATCAATCAATCAACCAAATATGTTGTGATAAACTTGCATTCCATGTTGTACCTCCCATCATAAGGGAAAAACCCTAGAAATCAAACAAATCATGCTGATAAGAATAATGATAACTATAGATCATGTACCTTCCCTTCTATTCAAAACAGAGCATAGAAACAACAAAACCCTAGAAATCCAAGGAAGCAAATGATCTAGTGAATCTCCTCCTGGTAAACCCCAAATCCAGACAAGTAAACAAAACCATTAAAGATTCAAAAAGAGAGAGAGAGAGAGAGAGAGAGAGAGAGAGGAAAAAAACAAAAACATTGAGACCTTATTCGCTCGCTGCTCTCTCAAAACCTGGAGCAATCTCAAAACTTGGGAGATTCATGAGAGGAATGAGATGCAGAGACAGAGAGATGGAAGGGAATCAGGGGAGTAGAGGGCCGGGAGAGAGAGAGGGAAGGGAATCTGGGGCGTAGGGGGTGGGAGAGAGAGAGAGAGGGAAGGGAATCTAGTCAATACATAGCTAGCCTAATTAAAACATTCACTTGATTTCTCCCTCTTGGCTTGAATTTCTTTACCATTGAAAGCATATTTGTTGCCAGAAGAAAACAGAGAAAAGTTAAGTAGCAGACAACCACAAAAAATTAATTAATTAATTAAATTAAATTAAATTAAAATTAAAATCCATGAAAAGCATGTGTAAATGCTCAAAACAATGGTGATCCCCCTCCAGGTACAAAAAAACACATTGTTAAATAGAAAACCATTACATGCATTGGGATGCATACCTGGTGGCTGTATGGACTGCTCATCTGACAACTCACTCAAAACTAGCTTTGCTCTTCGATCAACAACTTCGAATAAATCTGATAGCAGCTAATGATTTTAGATTCCCAAAAGATCATCATATCTGAATATTAACCTCGTGCACTTAGTTAACCTGAATAAAGCCTCACAAAAATTTCATGAAAAATGCCCATGTGAAAAACAAAACTAGATCAAGCCATCACATATTTGGTTGAGGAGCAGATAATTCCTCTAGACTCCAATTTACATGAAAGAAGTATCTGCATTATATTCAACCACAACAATTCAAGTATAAGCATAGATCAAAACCTTTAAACCGATTAGGGAATGATAAGCCCCTTGCTGAGCTCTGACTGAATACCTATATCAGTAGATGCAAAGTCACAAAGCTCTATAACCCACTGATGACAGCTAGATGCTTAAAAAAGTACACGATATGCAAGAAAGGGAAAGGCAACCACAACTTGAAGAAAATTAACTACCTCACTCCGTCTCTGTACTTTTGCTTCTCCTTTAGCGTCAATTAGGATAAGCTTCCTTCATCTGTTAAAGTCCTTGTTGGACTTGATTTTGATTTATCTAGGACTCTTGCATCGGGATTTTGAATGCATATGGAAATAAAAAATAAACTACCATTACTGGAATGAAGCATAAATGAAAATTTTGCATTTGTAAGATAATATTAACCATTTGACTTTTCCCTTCAAATTTGGACCGCTCCCTACTTATAGCCATCCATTTGATGGCCATTAATTGGTGATTATTGTGATTTTAGAGATATGCTTCATCCACAATTTGGATTGTCTAGATGTACATTAATATCACATGCGAGGATGATCAGTCAATACATAGCTAGCCTAATTAAAACATTCATATCCAAAACCCCCAGAAATTGATAATAAAAAAAGAAAAATAAAAAGAGTTTGTGTGTTTGGAAAAAGTAGATGGTTAATGAGAAAAATTACAACATTGAATGGCATAATTGGTGGGATGTAGCCATCAGACACCATAGAAATTCATGGAGACTGTACAAGAGAAACCGTGAGTATTACCACATATTTCAAGAAAGGGTTTGAATTTCTTGTATTCACCACCACCAGTGGCTTGAATACTTTTGATTATACACACTCGAAGATATTCTCAATATTCAATTTTAGTCTTTGAAAAACACAAGCGCATACCATGCAAAAATACCATGTAAATCTACTAATATCAATGAAATGTATCTAATAGCAAAACCAAGTACATCCCCAGGTATCAGAAACTATCAATTCCAAAAGTTTATTGCCTACGAATATATTATAAAAAAGAAGTTTAAGACTTCTGCCCATCTAAGAGGAGGAACAAGAGTTCATAGATTTATCAATGGAGACGGGAAATTGAAAGTGAGAAAGCTGATGATGAACATTGGATGATAAGCACCAGAAATTTGCAGTTGCCTCTAGATATAAGTCTCCTTTCCTCAAGCTACTCGGAAAAAATCTCCTGTATCGATATACGTTTGCAAAGAAAGCATAAAGTGAATACCAATTAGCCAGATCCTGACTTGGATGCAAAGATGCATCTGTATGCATGTGAAGGCGGTATAGCTACAGTATACTATGTATATGCTATGGGTGTGCTATTTCAAACACTGGTTTGTACATGTATTTGGAGAACGATAAATCTATGATGATCATCAGCTAGACATATTATGTCCACAGAGTGCTTGCCAGGAATATCATCCAGTGAAAAGAAGCACCTAAATCCGAAAATAAAAAATAAAAATTGGTAGTACTGTAGCTAAAAGAATTCAGTACCAAGGTGGATGGCTGAATAGAACAACTAGCAAAAGGAAGCAAGTTACCGAAGAGAATGAAGATCATGATGAATGTGAGCTTCATCAGATGATACTTGAGATTTAAGTGCCACAAGAATAGCCTGCTGCTTAGCATTTTCAACTTGGGCTTCAACCCATTGTCTCTCACTTGTCCCAAATTTGTGCAATATTAAATAGTGGATAGTCAAAAAATTAAAGTCAGATATTATATAATGAAATTATGTGAAAATGTATAATTTCTTTAGAATGAAATAAAAAAGAAAGGTGGCAAAACACAATGATATCATGCTTAAACAGAAACAACATCATTTGACAACTAAATGTTTATTTACTATTCTATCATTCATTGTACATGGGTGTTTTAGACATTCTTTGAATACTTCATAAAGTGGAATGTGAGCAGGATTTGTGTACCCGAACCCAATTACTTGAGATAAGGCTTAGATGATGATGAAGATGATGAAGTCATGTAGCTTGAGTTGGGGAATTTTCATACATTCCTCAAAAGAAGTAAATTGTTTATATGGCTTCAAATAGCTAGGACAAGATAATGATGATAAAGTAAATAGTGCACGTGTCATGTCAACACAAAGTCAAAAGTGCTCTATACCTAAATTTCTCCTCTATGTCATGATTTTCATCAAGAAATTGCGATCTGAGAGGGGAATTAGGGAGAATATATCTTGATGAGCATAGGCTGATCTACAGATTTGCCAGAATCTTTCACTATGGAAATTTTTTTTTTTTTTTTTTAAAATTAAATAAAAAGACATTTTTTTTGGAGAAATACATTATTACAGAGCTATGCAATGGTGATCACTTGGCTGTGGATTTGAAACCAAGGTACATTTTATGTTCTTCTTAGCCCTTATAAAAATGTAGTCATGCTTATTTTAACCAATTTTTTTTTTTTTCTGAAAGATGAAAATTTTATTAGGCAAAAACAGTGGGAAAAGAATACACCAAGCTAGGACCAAAAAAAAAAAAAAAAAAAACACTGTACAAAAGGGCCACCAAATCTACAAACTACAAACTGCATTAGGGCACCCACACTCTAATCATGACGGATACCCTACTCGTGGATGGGGTTGTCCTTAAGGATAAGGGTCCTATTTCTAATGTCTCTGGAATTAGGGAGAGTATATCGTGATGAGCATAGGCCGATCTACAGATTTGCCAGAATCTTTCTCTATTTAGAAAAGAAAAATAAATAAATAAGCAAATTTAAACAAAGAGACATTTTTTAGAGAAATACATTATTACAGAGTTATGCAATGGTGATCCCTTGCATGTGGATAAAAAGATTGGATAATCTACAGGTCAGCCTACAATCATCAACATACTTTTTTCACATTAAATTACAATTTTGAAGGGTGAAAAGTAAAGAAATTCAGTTTGCATATTTCTTCCATTTTCAACCTTAAAAATTGAAATTACTTGATCGAAATCCATGTTGATGCATGAAACTCTTGCATAGATTTCATATCAGAAAGAGTAGTTCTACAAACAACAATGCGACTTATCTCAATTCAGGGATGAAAACCTATATATTATTTGCAGTAGTCTTAAAAATGTTAATTTTCTTTTTGCAGTAAATCTGACCAGAAATAGCTGAGGGTAAACAGTTGCATGTAAACTGTCAATCTAATATTTTTTTTTGAATTCTTCCTATAGTAAGTAAATCACAGTAACAATTATTTTTCACGCTTTCTTTTCTTTCTTTCGTTTCCTTTTTCCTTTTCTTTTATTCGAGAAAAGAATAATATCTCACGTTACATTTTCTGCAACTAATTGGCAGTTTAATTTCCTACAAAACTAAGCAAACACATCAAGAAAATCTTCATTGACAGAACATCATACAGAACCTATGAATAATGAAGCCAATAAAAGTAGCAGATTTAAGTTGAAGATAAACATTATGTTTGGATATGTCACCAAATGAATTAAAGGTGCAGTTCCTACGTTTGGATACATTATTTCTGTATAATTTGATATCCAACATATACCATGTTTCCACCATTTTATACTAGATTAATCTGGGGTGGGGCCTAGCCCAATTTCATCCTGAAGTAGGTCAGGATCTAATTAATAACAACTGTCTTTTGAAGGATTGAGAGAAGAAATCAATGAGAGAGAGATAGAGAGAGAGAGATGTACTTGCGCTTACTAGATGAGCTTCAAAGAAGAGAAGAGAGATCTCATTCCCATCTCAGCAGATCTGACGAGAAGAGAGATCTCCTATGCCATCTCTTTCTCCGGCAACAGGGGCTGCCTGATTCTTTGCTCCCTTTCTCTACCTATATAAACCCTACATTTCACAGCAAAACACGCGCACAAACCCTATACTCAACTCAAACATGCCCTTGTAAATCATATGTGTAAATCCCTAATTAGGGTTTCAACATTGAATATACTCGATCTCAAGAGAGAGATTGAGAGCGAGATTGACAGAGAGAGAGAGAGAGAGAGAGAGAGAGAGAGAGAGAGAGAGAGAGAGAGACCTGAGAGAGGGAGACCAAGAGTGATTGTGCCACGTACTCTGGTTGCTTTGCCCGGTTTTACCTGGCGCTGGCAAATGATCCCACCAAAGCGTCGGTTAAACCTTGTTTTGTTGTAGTGAAAGTATAAAAACATACATAAATTAATTATTTTTGTGCATGATGTACATACCTGGAAGATTTATGCATATGATGTAACATTTTCATGTTGTGGCCTTTGTTCTTTCCTTTCCTAGATCCTCCACCAGACTTCTCATTGGATTTATTCATTAGGGCCTTCAAATCATCATCACTAGGAAGCTAACTCAAATACTACTTGGACTCACAATCACCTTGATTTGTGACTTAAATTCCAATGCATTTCAAAGACAAGGTCCTAAATGAATTATTTGCCTATCTCTTTCAAATATTTGAAAAGAATTCAGATCATACATAAATCAAACATACCTTTGGAAGGCTAAGGCTTAATTAAAGGCCCTACAATAATTTCATGTCTTCAAAATGTAAAAGGATAAGAGAAGCAAAATTATGATAGAGGAATTGACTCTAAAATAGGATTAAGTAAAATTGGCATTGGGATAGGCCATAAACGGTTAATGGAACTTTACAAAGCATTATAGCATTGCATTGTTTTTTTTTTTTTACACATGCACACATACCCCACACACTCATGCCATAGTGGAATTTCACCACCTATGGGTACACAAACCCTTGACCAGGTGTTGAAACTCCTAAGAGTCTACCACCGGAGCAAGAGTAAGGACCCAACATTCTTTAAACAGTCACACCCTTGTACAATACCATGGCCTTTTTCACATGTCAATAGATGCATTGATCAACCATATGTGTATCAAAATAGTCACCAACATTCTACTATACAAACATGTTAAATCATACATTTTTTTTTGTAAAGTAAGAGTACACCATCTATAACAATCCAAACATGTAAGGAAAAAACTATATAAACATTCGGGTGGGCATTACAAATAAAAAGTTCCTCACCTATCATATAGCCTAGACATGGGCATATAAGAAATGGCACATTGTATCAAGTAGATATACTTCCCAATAAAAGAGCTACCTAACAAAAAGTTTGAGGCCATGAGTCACAACAAACAACCAACAAAAAACTATACAATGTCAAACTGAGCAACCCAAAAAAATCTGAGGCCTACAAATACAGAATAGGCATTGAGGCCCCTCGACCTCTTCTTCATATGAACTTCTTCCAAAAACCAGTTTTAGAGCACGAGGGCAAAAAGAAACAACAAGGGCTATGGAACATAATCACGAGAGATAAACAATCACGATCTCTTTAGCTTGTAATATCTTCCCTAGACGAATCCACACAAAGACCCCACTCGAAAAGAGAAGAAAATCATATTTTGGTAATCAGTATCATCCTTAGCCACACTAGCCATCTCCAACTCATGTGCACCTGCAATATCACATTGAGCAGGCTACAAAAGTATAGGAATGTCATACTCATACTGTCGAAGTCTTGCTTCACATCAAAAAAGTATATGAATGTTTCATATATGAAAATGGCACAATAAACCCAATTAGTTCATAATGTCTACTAGAAATAAAAGAAATGTAAGTAATAAGCACTGTTTGTGATTCTGAACTTAGTAGGAAATTAAAATTGAAACTAATACCTTATTTCTATGGACTTATCTTGCCAAGCAAAAGTTGTGTAGCTATCTTTTTTCGTTCAAATTGCATATCTCCCTAACCATGACATTGGACTGTAAATATATCTCATAAATGATACATAAATGAAAAATCCTAAAGAAGAAGTGAAAATACCGAATTGAAATAAAATCTATCTCCTTGGGACAAGCAATCCATAAATTTTATCACGAAAAGACCGCAATCATACCTATTTACATTAAAATGATAAAAGTGAGTACATATTAAAATAAAATCAACACACATCCGTACAAAGAAGTGATTGAAAGATAAACATACGAATTTTTTTGTTGAGTGTATTCATTATCCATAATGAGTTGAAAAGTACCGCAATCGGGTATACCATGTATTGAAAAATATTTCTTTACACTTGTAACCTGCAATAACGAAAAAAAAGTAAATATTCTTATAATCATATTATTCGAGTTTAAACAATTTCCTTCAAAAAAATAATTTAAATCGAAACATATAAACAACTACATACCATTGTGTTGATGTAGATAGATGTATGATGACCTTTGATAGAGTTGTAAACTAAAAATATTTTTTTCTTCAGGTCAATAGTGAGCAAGTACCAGTGTGATACTTCATTCATATGAATAAAAATTTATCTCTACTCCCCAAATTATAAGGTATCGTCTTAAAGACACGTTGAAGTTGACAACTAAAACTATTATCCGTGTCTTTACTTTTCTTTCTTTTTGCCTTATTATTTCTCCTTGAACATATAAATTATTGAAATAGTTCAATCATGAATAAATTAAAATGCTTGCTAAATACATCAATATTTGTATGAACATTGCGTATTTATATACAAAACTTACATGAAACCAAGTATTGAAAAAATGACATTTTAATAAATCCGGTCTATCTTTATTTTGTCGACTCTTCAGCAATTCACTATACTTGTTTATAACCTGAAACACAATTTATATATATATATATATATATATATATATATATAATATGTCAAATGATTATACTCTTTGTATACATTAATAGTAGATTAATATATGCTGTTACATGAGGTAGTACGAGAATGAAAACAGTATATGTGGATATACCTCATCATCAATACATCCTCAAGGATTAATAAAAAAGTTTAATGAACTTCGAAGGACATAAAGTGGTCCACAAGAATCCTCCCTAAAGACATGTATTGGGTATTAGTATGAAGAATTACCACAATGAAAGTAAGTGAATAATGATAAACTGGTTAATTTATGTGTCATACTTGCAATCAGTCATGTGAACGAAACTTTTAATTGCAACATCCTCTTCTTGAGACAACATAAGCCCAGCCGCTCTCTCTTCCATTGTTGAATCATTATCAAGTGATTTTACTTTGCTTTTAGTATTACGTTTATGATATGTTATCATGTACGGTGATTGTAAGACTTTTGAAGCATTTCTAATCCTACCACCCTCTTTCACACGCTTCACTATGGAACTCGGACTTCCAAGTACAAAATCATGATTGGTGGCCATTGCATTCATAGGAGAGAAAATATGTGGCTCATTTGCAGCTAATGGTGTATCCGATATTACATTTATACGAGGGGAAAGTTGTGGACTACATGCTGCCATCCAATTATCCTCCATTGTCTCACACATTGGACTAGCATAATGGCATTTCTTCTCTGACTTTGTCAATTTATCAAATATCTCTCTGATGAGTGCTGCCTGTGTATCTAGCTTATCTTGCATTCCCTTTAACACCTCCAATAATTGTTTACGTTCCTTCAACATTTCTTGGTAATGTAAGCTTTCTTCGTGATTCCTATTCTGAGTCATAGACTGGTCCTATTTCAATAGCATAAAATTCAATACAAGTTGAAATAAACTGCAATAAAAATAAAGTATTTCAAAATGATTTTTTAATTAGAAATATGTGCATGTATATAAATGAAATAACCATTATGTAAAAAGTACTTACGATTTTCTCTTCCATCCTCACAAGTATAGGTTCCAACCACTGACGAATTTCTTTATTTGTATTTGAAGTCACCTTATATAAAGTAATGTGAAATTAATTATATAATCTAAAAATATGTATAGAAAATATATAAAATTTTTCTTACAATTTTCTCATCAATCTTCAGAAGTATGGGTTCCAACCATTGACGTATTTCTCTATTCGAACTTGAGGCGTCCTATATGAATATCACAACCATTACTTATATGATCAAGTGTGAGATCATTTATATTACCAAGAATCTATGTTATAAACAAAATAATCATTATATGAGGAATATTTACTATTTTCTCTTCAATCTTCACAAGGCATGGTTCTAACCACTGACGTATCTCTTTGATTGAATTTGATGTCTCCTGTATATCAATCACAATAAAGACTTATATATCTCAAGTGTGCAACCATGGGGTAATTACGTAATGGGCAAAAACATAAATATAAAGTGCTTACAGTGAGAGGTAAAAGGTGACTCTCCTCATTTGTAGGGGTTATATCTTCAATAATCTGATGGAGATAAATATATCAATATAAATGTACACTTGGACATAATAGTGATGAATGTTTAAATAAATAATTCTTTAACAAATGTATATACCTATGTGCAGATAAGATTGTCTAAAATTTTTTTATGCGTGCCCGTCTGTCGATAACTGCTATCGACCCATCTTAAAATACGTGGATACACCATCTTCGTTGATAACCATGACGGAAGAATAATATGCTCGTGTAACCATGGCTGTTGAAAACAATATCATTGATGAGAAAGACATACAAAGCAAATATAAATATATATATATATATATGTTGATTGAAAACAACCTCATTTATATAAGAAGTAATACTTACTTCCAAAACCATGACACATCCATTCACGTACTTTTTCTTCTTCCTCACGCTTTCAGAAATGCTCCTAACCAAAAATGTCCAAATGGCAGTGGCCGATGCATAACTATGCAAATTTTCCAACTCATTCACATAGTGTAACAAAAATATAGGAGTTGTCTCGCTGGCGATTAGAAAAAGAATTGTATTGAATAAATACAAGATGAACAATTTCGCAAAATCAGATATAGATTCTTCTGAACTTTCTTCCAACAAATTTTTAATATTCTCCTCTATTAACTCTCTCTTGAGAAGAACATTTGCAAAATATTTTTTCTTTAGTTCTTTCTCACTTGCACTCAATTCCCTTCTCAAATCTATATGTTCTCCATTCATACTCAATCCCAATATGATGGCAATGTTTTGGGGTTTAAAAAAGATCTTCTTTCCTCCGAGGAGGAAACAATTATGTTCGTCATCCCATCTAGTAAGAATAGTATTTAGAAATGTGCGTTGAACTAGAAACTTGGGAAAATGCATAAATCCTTTAAATGGAGTATCTTCTAGCACTTTAATATGTTCATCCTTCAGATTCACCTTCTTGATAAAATTATAAAACTTTGATGGCGCACATCTAGTAGTATATTTGACTTTTTGTGAGTGAATGTTCTCCTACATTCAATGAGAAACAATCATGAGTTCATCACATACCTTTTTAATATTGTATATTAAATCATTCTAAATTTGATTAATATTATCTGAAAGAGAGTAAAATAACTCATCATGGCATACCAAAAACCACTTCAATATGATGTCATAGTATGAGAATATAATAATCCTGTTTATAAGACAAATAAATGATGAGAGAAAACTAGATGATAACATAAGAAAAAAAATTACTCTGATCCATATATAAACAGATTTTTGGTGACATCGACATATTTGCAATATTATTGAAATATTGTCGATACACTAGTGATACAAGCAACACCTGGAATTTACATAGTCGAAAATATTGGCAATACAAGAGACTTGGAATTTACACCGTCGAAAATGTTGGCGATACATTAGTGATATGTAGTGATATATCACTAATACATAGAATTTTTGATACTATTAGTGTTATCCGTATCACCAAGCTAGAGATATGGATAATATCGGGGATACTCTGATTAGGACAATTGTTATGCCCCATGTGCATTGATGTTGTCGGAGGTGGGCCCATCATGCAACCAATTCTCACACGTTAGGCCATATTAACAAGTCACGGTTTGCCATTCACATTTGTTTCTGGGGGGGAACCAACTTGGGAAAGTGACTTGAATATGTAAATTGGATCAAAATCACAAATGTGGTAAATTGCTTACATATGTAAATGGATTGCTATGTATGTAATTTACTATGTGAAGCATTTAAGCATTTAAATGGTTTGTAGACAAACATGCCAGTAAGTAATAGAAATTATCCAATAAGTATTAGAACTTGTACAAGTACACCAGATCCCAGCTATTGGGATGTTCCATAGTTTCTAACATCTTGAAGGTTACAACTTACAAAATGTGGTTAATGAAGAGAAGATTACAATGAATTGATATAACCACTTTCTAAGTGGGTTTACTTCAATTTCTAACAATATTGGAAGTATTTGCATGTCTTTGTTTCCTCTCATTAAATTTACAACGTCGCTACTATGCAACCACAAAGAATTACAAATATGAAAGGAGTGGTCTGCGTTGTTGAGCTTGTGTTGTGCAGAACTTGAGGATGAAATCACACAGACTATCAGCATAGATGGTGATTTTTTTTTTATTTTTTTTTTGCTTTTCTCATCAAAGTGGGTATTTGTGGAAGAGATCGAGTGGGAGAAGATTTGAATTGTTGAATGACGTCAACGGTTGCTACCACTGAAGGAAATGGCATTCGAAAAGTGGGCTGGCTGCATGGTGGTGCTGGTCACACGGCCAGAGCTGGTTTGGAGTCTTAAGTTTTCTTTTAGTTTTTTTTTTTTTCAAAGTGAGTGGTGACATGGACCAATGAGGATTAGGCAATCAGGGAATCCCTATTTACCAAATAACAAAGGATCCGGGCTCAGGACAGATTGGATAGTGACTTCAGCACCACCCAACCAGTGTATTGGGCAATGTGGGACTCACCCTAATATATGTGTTTTATATTCTAGCCCTCCATTCATTTTACTAGCTTTATAGGGCATGAACCCAAAAAATAAATAAATAAGCCCAAGCTCGAGTAGACCACACCCACTGTTTATTTACTATCCAACCTATTGTTAATGTCACATGACTTGGAGAAGGGAAAATGACCTTATGAAGTTTTTAATAAGGGCCCTCAATCATCATTGTTTCCTATGGGCTACCTGAGCTTTTGATCTATTTCATCTGGCTGTGGATAAACAAATACATCACAGTTGGGGCGTTGGAGAAAATATTCTAGGCCGTTGGAGAAAATATCATCTGGATACGTAATTCATATGGGCCACACAAGAGGAGACAATTGGGGATGGTATACGAAGTATGGGTTTGTTTGTGGGGCTGCACTGGTGTGAATCTTTCATCAAATCCATTAATCAGGTGTAATTCACTAGGATGAAGTTAAATACAAAAACACCATGATAAAAAAAAAATATCAAGTGGCCCACACCATCTCAGCCTAGATTTTTGGGAGCAATTTCACATTGTTCCCATTGGAATGGCCCGTCAGAGCTTTTTATCAGGAGGATCTTGTGTATTTTAATTAAAATAAGATTTCTCACTTGATTTACAGCGTGGATTTACATAAAAAAAACACGGTGGCCCCCTACAGAGCGTGGGTGTTGTGTAAAAAAAAATAGAAAATCAATGCATTCGAAAAATCCATCACAATTTGGGAATCCAGATGCACGATTAAATGCAGGCTCACTTCATCTTTTAGCTAACCAGTTGCAGCTGGCCCGTTGCTACTCTATGGAATCCCTACTATAGGTGAATTTGGACCCTCCTATTGGCGGGCCCAGCTACGGATGATCGGTGAATCTTGAAAAATACCAGCATCTGATGAACAGAATATTCCCTTTTTTGAATTAAGAGCATTGACTTTCAAGGCTTTCTCTACCACTGAGTCATCCCCTCAGAGGGACCACTTCATGGATGGTCCAGTATCACCAAACGTACAACCACGTGTACGGTGGAGCGGCAACGAACCATGTCTGGCCCACATTAGCACGACAGTCAAGAGTCTGCCTCAACTTCAAAGAGCATGATGAATACATGTAGTGCATAGGTGAAAGAATAAAATACAGGCATATACATGCATGCATGCATGGTATAGATGCATGAATACATTGCATGCTTGCATACCTTCGGATGTTTCTTTCTTCCTTTTGCAAGCTCAATCCCTCTGCCGCGCCCTTTGTCTCACTTGGCGTCGCTCCTCCTTGAAACTATATCAACCTCAAACCGAGGATACGTGTAGTGTCCTCGACCGTGGCCGTTTGGATGCTTCTAATAGCTTGTATGAAAAATGCTGGTTAACTCAGCAGTGACGACTGGATGTGGGTCCTTGGAAAGAGCCCTCCCTTCCCGTTTTCTTTTTGTGTTTTTTTTTTTTTCCTTTGTTTTTTTTAATAACAGTTTGGCGTCCGGAGCTTTTTTTTATATTTTTTATTTTTTAAGTAAGTGGTGACGTGGACCAATGAGGATCCAGGTAACAGGAATTTTCTGTTTACCTGGTAACAGAGGATCCGGACTCTATATATATATATAGACACACACACCTGAGTGTCTTTTTCTTACTGCCTCACAGCTCTCTTTCTCTTCTCCAGCTATGAGAACCCAAGAATGACCTTCTTGAACACACGAGACCTACTGAAAAATTAAATTAACCTTCTTTACCCTAAACTCATTACTCACGTTGACAGGCATCTACATGTACATGAATACATACGCAAGTACGTATGCACATACATACATACATATATATCTTTCAAGCATTACAAATTAAAATAGAAACTTTGCTAATTTAAAACAAAATTGTTGGGGAATTACGAAAGCACACTGGGACAAATTAAGTAAAGTACTACCAATCACATAACTAAGTCAAAACACAAATAATTTGAATTTTACATGGAAAAATCTCTTTCATAAAAAAATTACAATACAAAGCAACAAGTATATATTACGTAAGAAGAAATTACAAGAGATAGAGTGTCACCGATTCAAACAAGCCTCGAATCCACTTCATAAGCCAAAGCTATGCCCTTGAAATCCTTAGGAATAAATCAGAAAACCCTAGAACTCCTACTTCGTCCCAAATCCCGCTTTTATATATATATATATATATATAATGGCATATAATATCATAATTGGAATAGGAAACAAATCCTGCACTTACGCAATTTTGCGTGTGTGCTCAATAGGACTTTGATGGCGTCCATAATCTGTCAATGGCATCGAACACCTTCAATGATATCGGGTAAAAACACAAAAACATTACAACAACCAATATAAATTTTACAAATATATATATATATATATATATATATAAATTTTTGATGGGATTGATTGGCGTGTCAATGGCATCGAGAGATCCTGTTATTTACAAATTTAAGGCATTAACAACAAAAATAACAACTACTTTTAATCCTAGTATTAGTATGATTTGTTACTCAAGTCATTGACTAGCTAATTACTATTTACCCATGCATAACCAAGAAACTCAAGTTTATTTAAAATAGGAGCGGATTACCTATTACCTGGTAAGAACATAGTGGGTGTTACCCTTACCATGTGAGGCCCGCATTGGTGAATTTATTTCATATCCACGCCGCTCATCAGTTTTTTTTCAAATCATTTAACGGTGTTATCCTAAAACTTAGGCAAATAAAAATATTTGTGGACCACACCATTGGAAAAGGTGGTAAATAACCATTAAAATTTTTTTGTAGGCCACAAAAGTTTTGAATCAAGCTAATCTTTGTCTTGTCCCTTCATCCATTTCTTTTTTACCTTATCAACGGGTTGGATGGACACCCTAATCCATAGCTCAAGTGGTAGACCGAGGGAAGATACCTTGTTCAAACACTGAGGTCTTGGTATCGATTCCCTAGTGGGGGTGGCTAACAGTGAAGTGCGTACTGACAGTGGGGTGTATTAACAACCTAACTCAAGAAAAAAAGAAAAAAAAAAAACACAGCTTGGATGGCAAATAAACTTTATGGATCTGCTTATAGTGGGCCTTGGGAGGTTTTTAATGGTGAGCGTTCTGTTGTCACTATTTCTTGTTGTGCGGTCCACCTGAGATTTGAATATGCTTATTTTTTTGGGACAATGTTCTGAAATGGGCTAAAAACGGATGGAAGGAGTGAATATACAGCGTATCATCAGCATGGGCCATACGGTGAGGGTAACACCTAATCCACACCCATTTAAAATTCTAACAGTAATGGGAAATCAAGCCCTGCTAGGATAACTATCCATCTTCTCCCATTAGTGTTTTGACTTTTCCACTGGCACAATAATCCTAACACCTCAATCAGTGGCCTGAAAATACATGGTCAAGGGAACATAACATGAGACAATACACATTCAAACATCCCTTGTGGTGCGAGTGCGCCAGAGTGTGCAGGGTAGGTGTGTGTGAGTGAGTGCATGTGTGGGGGTAGAGTGTGTGTGTGAGTGTGAGTGTGTATGGTTTTTTTTTTTAAAGGCCAATGATGTAAAGATTGGGATCTTCTTATCTGCAAACATTCTTAAGATGACTCATTCTGTGTTCATATCAGCAGTATGCATGGATCGATGAACTTGATAATTATGATAAAGAATTAATTGATTATCCTTCCCTTCCATGTATGGCGATTAGATTGTTTTCACATTTACTCATTTTCATGTTTTGCAGTAACAACTTTCCATGTACAGCGTAATTCTTTTCCATGTACTAGGTGATTCACCTCTATGAAAACTCTAATCCAATTAGAGCAATATATATATATATATATATATATATATATATGAAAACACAAGAATTTTTCAAATCGTTGTGTTATTAGAACTGTGGGCCCACTATATATCCACTTCTAAATTGACGCATTTTTGTTTTCTTTATAAGACCAAGGAATAAAATAGAACAACCAAATAAACATAGACTAGTTAGGGAAAGTTTTAAAACAAAAAACAAAAAGCTATAGGCCTGTCTTGTTACCACTTAAAAATCAATTCATCTCATTTTAGTTAATAGTAATTATGTATTAGAGACCATAGTTTATATAATAGTTATCAAGATTATTTTCAACCCATTAACTAAAATGACATGAACTCATAATTAAGTGGCAACCAAACATGCCCCACCTTTATAAAATGAATATATTCAAGGATTAAAAATACCAAAAAATCAAGAAATTATTTCTTAAAATAGTTTCAAAGCTGGTGAAATTTCCGATGAATGATATTCAGGCCTTACAAAAAAAAAAAAAAAAAAGCTAGTGAAATTTCGTTCACATGGACCTTCAATTGGTGGGACTTAGGGTTGTCATAGGCCCAAATTTTGAACTGTTCATGCCAGGCTATTGGACCAGACCTATTCAGAATTTTGTGTTTGATAAGCCCAGGCCCGGCCCATTGAAGGGCCTACGGAGATTTTTATTTTTATTTTTACCTTAACCGTGACCTAATTCAATTGGATTAGGTTGTGGTCAGGGTTTAGCGAAGGACTGGATCAAAAACATGTAGGAATGATGAACTTGGTAGACACAATGTGGTTCATGGTCCTGCTATCTTGGGCTGGGCTTTGGGTTACCTTTACAGTCCATCGGTTAGGTTTTGCCTGGTCTTGCAAGCACACCAAAACTGACTGCTGGGCTTGGGCTTTACTAGAAAGTCCCAATTGTTATTAACAATTACTACCGAAAGGTGCATTTGTTTGTACCCAATATCATGAAATTTCGACCCAAATGTGCATTCGGGGGCACCAGATGTTATGAAATTTCACTGCATTTCACGATTAATCAGTCTAATTTACTTCAAATTTTCATGATATTTGGTGCAACCAAACACACCCTAAACAAATATATATGGTACATGTACTAATAAAATCTACTATTTTGTCAGTAGATCAATGATCTGAAGTCACTCTTATCAAACAAAGCTATAGCTTTCTTTCAATTACAAAAGAATATACTTCTTTTTTATAGGCAACGTTGGTCTCTTGAAATTAAACACATTACAAGCTTGAACTGTTCTTGGGCCTTTTCATAATTTGGCGGGTTGGGAATGTATTAGCCAGAGTTTAAAGTATCGTCCCAACACAAACGAGTTCACATAGTGTGTGCCACATGTGTACTAATTAACATTAATACGATAAGATACAGTAAACCCCACCTTTAGGGTAGAAATGATAACCAGCCGAACTCTGGCTCAGGCTAAGTTGGGACGATTTGGCCCAGTACGTGTGCTTGTGTCTCATCCCAAACTCACCTATCTTTTGTTGCTGTGTGAAGATCATTGATTGGTGATCTAAACCGTTGGCTATGATAATATACTCAAATTTTAATCTAATTTTGTTGAAAACAGCGGGAACACCCAAAGTCAAATCAAACAAAATACATGTAATCATACAACCAAATCCAAACAAGAACAATTCGAATTTTACGTGAAAAATTCTTGCAAGAAAAAACTATAGCACAAAGCAACGAGTAATGCACTATGAAAGCAGAAATTACAAGAAATAGAGTCTTAGCGATTCGAATAAGCCTCAAATCTACTTCACAAGCCCCAGCTATGCCCTTGAATGCTTAGGAACGAATTAAAAAGCTTTAGAACACTCCTCTCTCTTCTAAATCCCGATTAAGCTTTATATATATATATATATATATATATATATATATATATATATATATATATATATATATATATATATATGGGAAAAGGTACTATGTGCTCGACCTCATGAGTCCGTCCCATGAGGTCGAGCTGTGTGGGCCCCACCGTGACGCGTTTCGAAAATCTACCCCATCAGTCAGATGCACCATTCCATCATGGGCCTAGGTCTCAAAAATCAAGTCAATCTGTGACTTGTGTGGGCCACACCACATACAGAAGTGGAGAGGGGCCGTGCACCATTAAAACATTCATAATCATTTTTTGGGCCCACCGAGATGTGGTTTGCAAATCCAGCCCATCCATTATGTGTGTCCCACTTCGATAAGAGTTCAAACCAAGTTTCAGACGCATGAAAATTTCAGGTGGGCCCCACCAAGTGCTTTTATATGTTTTAACGGTGTCTTCACATGATTTTAGATGGTATGGCCCACCTGAGTTCCATATACTGCTGATTTTTTGGATATCTCATAATTTAAAGGGGACCCATCAAATGCACGGTGTTTAATGGTCGACACGCATCACGGTGGAGCCCATACAGCTCGACCTCATGAGAGCTTATCGTGAGGTCGAGTGCATAGTACATTTTCCATATATATATATATATATATATATATATATATATAGTGTTACAATCGAATAGGAAACAACTTACGCACTTGCATAATTTGCGCACATCTTCGACAGGATCTTCGATATCATCAACCACCCATCGAGGCTCTGTCGATGGCATTAAACTCATTTGATGCTATCAAGTAATAACATTAAAACATTCCAACAACCAACATGGATTTTTCAAATTTTCTTGATGCAATCGACATCTGCTTGATGGCATTGACAGACCCCTGTTACTGACAGATTTAAGACATCAACAATAATCTTCACCATGTCTTCAATCTTCATTCATTATAACTACTCCTCAATCACCATCTCTAATTCTGCCTTCTATCATAGTTCCTCCATCACTTCTCGTGCACACTCTGTCTTCCATTTACGCCTTTGCTAAGCTAAAAGAAGTTATACAGAACTTGAACTTCTCTATGGGAACCACCTCCATAAGCATTTTAGCCGAATTCATGTTCGTGCGAATCTTCTCTAGAGTCACGCCTCCTTCCTCAAGCACTTGTCAGATAAAATGGTAACATAGATCAATATGTTTAGTACGTGAGTGATAAACAGAATTCTTAGTTAAATTGATCACACTTCCATTGTCACAATTGATTGGCACGACCTCTTGTTGAAGCCCCAGCTGATTTATCATCTCCCCTCAACTAAACACCTTTTTTGAATGCTTCTGTCACCGCCATATACTCAGCTTCAGTTATGAAAAAATTCACCATAGACTGAAACTTCGACATTCAACCGATTGTTCAACCCGCTAACACAAATGAGTGACCAGAAGTTGACATTTTATTATCTACACTGCTCACATAATCAGAATCCATATAATATACTAACTTATCCCGTGATTTTTCAAATGATAAGACATAGTCCTGCATACCTCGAATATATCAAAGTATCCATTTCATTGCCTCTCAATGTTGCTTGCCGGGGTTAGACATGTATCTACTAACAACACCTAGTACATCTGAAATATCTGGTCTTGTACAAACCATGACATACATCAAGTTGCCAACTGTACTCAAATAAGGCACATAAGACATAACGTGTTTTTCTTCATCTGTTTTAGGACATGCAAAAGAAAGCTTAAAATGAGCCACATGAGGAATGTTGACCAACTTTGCTTTGTTCATCCCATACTTCATTAATACATTCTCAAGGTATTCCACCTGAGATAGTCATAACCTGCTCCTCTTCTTGTCTCTATGTATGTCAATGCTGAGGACTCTCTTTGCATCCTCCAAATCTTTCATCTTGAATGTCCTGAGTCTTCATTATGTCGATCTCAGACATGCTATGACTAATGATAAGCATGTTATCAGCTTACAATATCAAGATAATAAACTTCTCATACCTCGGTGTCTTGTAATGGACACAATTATCATACTGATCACTCCTGGTAAATTTCTAATTCACCATGAAAGAAACAAATTTCTTGTACCACTGCCTAGACGACTGTTTCAAACCGTACAACGACCACTTCAACCTGCAAACTTTGTTTTCTGTCCCTTGTATTTTGAAACATTCTAATTACTTCATGTAAATCTTCTCTTCCAATTTTTGATGAAGGAAAGAAGTCTTCATATCAATGTATTTCAGATCAATATTGTATTGGACAACTAGCGCTAATACAAATATAATAAATACTTACTTTACTACCGATGCGAATATCTCAGTGAAGTCCATACATTTTCTCTAACATATCCATTCGCTACCAACCTTATCTTGTACCTATCGCGTTTTTTTCTTAAAGATCTACTTGCACCCGATCGCTTTTTGGCCGACAGGAAGCTCCACCAGCTCCCATGTCTCGTTCTTGTATAAGGAATCTATCTCATCATTTATTACTGTTTTTTACTTTTCGGCATCTAGTTCATCAAGAGACTCCTGAAAAGTAGATGGATCTTCCTCATCTCTAATGAAAAAAAATGTCATATTTGAGTCATCTCTCTATCTCATCAGTAACCTGTGATTCCTTGGTAAATTTCTTCTCATATATGGTTGCTCCACCTACTCATGTATCTCGCCTATGATCCATTTTCAGCTCTTATACATACGGAACCGAATGTTAGTTTCATGATCACGGTACTCATTTTTATTTATTCATTCTTACATACATGAAGGTCTTGTAATCAAGCATGCTATCCTCTATTCCCTCTATACAGGCCTCGGGAGTTCAGGTGTAGATGCGGAAATATATAATAAGGTTTCACCTTATATGATAATGCATCTCCATGTGTATCTTCTCTTGCCGCACTCCCCTATGTTAAAACCAAGAAGGGAACCTTTCAACATAGTCGAGTTTATGGTGACTTTTGTCTCCAAAGTGATGCCTTCATCGCATCCAAACCATGCATCAAGTGTGTCCCACAATAAAGACGAACCACCTCATAAATTAGGGGCTACAGCATAAGAACCCTTGTAAACGCATGTCCCAAACCGCTCAAATTGTGGTGTCCCACCCTGTATTTTGGATGAGCTTGATTTTGAGTCATCCTTCATCCTAGCTAGGCATATTTTTATGAACTAGTTGGATGTCATATACACACCTCAGTGGGCCCCTCTATTTTTTCTATGGTGCCTATTGTTTTCTATTTTGTGGCTTGCTTGAGTTATGGATTAGCCTGATTTTGGAGCTCAAGGTAAACATGTGATGGACAATTCACACAGCACAATTTGCCACTGGTCTGCTTGACTTGTTCGGTCATGGACAATTCAGCGGTCCAACTGAGGCACCCTATGATATTGTGTTCGGGTGGGGTGAAACATATCATAGGTTCCCAAACTTCTTCCAGCAATTTTAAAACCTTGTCTGCACTACAAGAAAATAGGCCTTTAGCCACAATTTTTTAGCCTCAGTTGAAAAAATGGAGGCTAAATGTGTTTTTTAGCCTCAGTTGCTAAGGAACTGAAGCTAAAAGTTCATTTTCAGCCTCAGTTGCATAGGAACCGAGGCGAAAGGTTTACTTTTTAGCCTCATTTGCATAGGAATCGAGGTAAAAAATGAACTTTTAGCCTCAATTCCTTAGCAACCGAGGCGAAAAGTCTACTTTTTAGCCTCAGTTGCATAGGAACCGATGCCAAAAGTCTACCTTTTAGCCTCAGTTGCATAGAAACCGAGACGAAAAGTCTACCTTTTAGCCTCAGTTGCATAGGAACCGAGGCGAAAAGTCTACCTTTTAATCTCCGTTACATAGGAACTGAGTTGATGAAAAGTCTACTTTTTAGCCTCAGTTGCATAGGAACCGAGGCCAAAAGTCTACCTTTTAGTCTCAGTTGCATATGAACCGAGGCCAAAAGTCTACCTTTTAGCCTCAATTGCGTAGGAACCAAGGCAAAAAGTCTACCTTTTAGCCTCAGTTGCATAGGAACCAAAGCTAAAAGTCTACCTTTTAGCCTCAGTTGCATAGGACCCGAGGCCAAAAGTCTACATTTTAGCCTCAATTACATAGGAACCGATTCCAAAAGTCTACTATTTTACCTCCTTTGCGAACCGACGCCAAAAGTCTTCTTATTAGGACAGGCAAAGGCCCCACGGGCCACCGAGCGGCCACCGTGATGTATGACTTCTACCCACACTGTTCATCCTTTTTTTTTTTCATATCATTTTAGAATACTAGAAAAAAAAAAAGATAGATTCAAGTCTTAAATGGACAACATAATGGGGATTAAATTCCTACCATTGAAAAATTCTCAGGGCCACAGAAGTTATAGATCAGTATGATATTTATTTTTTCACTTCATCCACAGGTTGGATGGAAAATAAATGGCACGGTGGACCCTACGAAGGTTTCAATGGTGGGCGTCCTTAGCACTACTTCTTCTTATAGTGTGGTCCACATAAGCCTTTCATCTGCCTTATTTTTTATCCTGTATTTTAAAATGATATAGAAAAATGGATGGACGGTGTGGATAAAAGTTATACATCACGGTGTCCCCCTGGTGGCCCGTGGGGCTCCGCCTGTACCGAGCTCAGAACAGGAGGGCGTAGTACCTGATCCGCACCCTACTCTTTAGCCTCGGTTGCCTAGAGCCGAGGCTAAAAGTCTACTCACCGTGCCTTGCTGAGAGAGAGCAAGAGACTCGCCATCGGTAGGTTTTTACATGAACGAAACTAGAAAAATGAAAAGAATAAAAGAAAAGGGAGAGAGAGAGAGGGAGGGAGAGATCGTAGCAAGAAAAAGAAAGGAAGATGAAAAAAAATGTAAAAATGGAAGATTTGATCTTCAATCGATCTCGACATCGCTAGGTACATACGAATCTCCCTTCGATCTGTGTTATTCACCGTGCAATCTGGCATTTCTTCCCATTTCTTCGACCATTCGTCTCTGATTGAAGAAGGGAATGGCTAGGGTTTCGTGGCTCTTGGAGTGTCGGTTCCTCTCGAAATTGTGGTAGGAATCGCTAGGGGTTTTTTTTTTTTGGTAGGAATGGTTGGGTTTTGATGCGTTTGGTGGGAAAAAGTTTCGGAAAATTCAATCTTGTGCCTTTTTTTTTCTTGCATTTTGTGTGTTTTTGCTGGAATTGCTGCGTTTCTGGAAATCGCTTTTGATTTCATCGGAGAGAATTAGGTTTTGGATGCGGTAGATGTGGGAGAAATCCCAAAGGTTTTATTTTTTGCATATTGTGCATGAGTTGTGGTTTGATTTGTAGGAATTTGCTTTGGAGTTTCTGAGATTGGCACCTTTCGGAGATCTCTCTTTGACTCTTTTGTTTGGAAATTAGGGTTTTGGCCTTTTTTTAAGCAATGCTGCGTCTGGTGAATTTTCAGAGAAGTGGAAATTCAACAAGCATTTTGTCTAATAAATCAGATACTTTGATGTTCTTTTCTGAGATTTTGTCTAATGCACCTGATTTGGAAGCATATATGTGTATAGGGGAGATTGGTGATGTTGCTTCACCTCTTCATCAACACATGGAAGGTTGCTCGTCATATGGGTATTGACTGTTGCTAGTTACCAAAAAATCTCAATTTTTGTGAAGAAGTTTCATGTACCATCCTCTTATGGCTGATTCTCAACTTCTCTGTTAATGTTTCTTGGTTTAGTATGTTCTCGGCATGCCCAAGTGCTCATCGAATGCATGTGATCCTTCGACCAGCTGCAATCCACGTGAAGCAGGTTCACATGTTGCAATGGAAGGGAGTTGTCAATCTGCAAATAATAGTGGTGATGTTGCTAACCTGTGCAAGGTTAATGATGAGACTATTTGAATTTTCTCAAATCACATGAGTTTCATTAAGTCATGTCATTGTTATTTACAATCACCTTTCTCTTTTGTTTCCTAGGTATTCTTCTTGATTGATAAGCTTGGTTATGTAGGGTAGAGGTTTCGAATACCTACCAAAGGGTAGTGCTAATGTGTATTATGGTTGGATTATAGTATGTCCCATGTTTGAGGGGGATCCGAATTGTGCAGTGGCATAAGAATCTTGTGTTGCAGTTGTTTCTATCTATAGCTGCAATTCTTCATTAGGTAGTTAATGGTTTCTGTCTAGGCTTTTGATGCTTGTTTTGACCTGTAGTTGTAAAACAATCTGCTTGTGCTATGTAGTTTGTTGAATATGGGATTGAGGGAAGCATTGTACTGCTCCAAGCCTGCTTAGATCAAGTGAAATTTCAGAGCGAAGACTTTCAGTCAAAGCCAGATCTTCTATCAGCTATCTTTAGATACTTTTTGGGTAGACCAAATTTTGCCACAGTTTTCTGTGAAGCACTGAGAAGTAAAGTGATCAGTGAAGTATTTCTAGAAGGTCTCTCCAAGCAATTGCATTTGTCTACACCTGAGAAAATTGTTGTTGGTCTTGCTCTGTCAGATTCAGGAAATACGGATTTCAAAATCAGAGGTAAGTTGAGTTTCTTGGAGGAATGTATCACACGCTCCATGAATGACATGGTGTATTTTTATGACATGAGTTGTGTTTTTAGCATTCCTTGAGTTGCTTGATTTGGAGATAAGTTTTGAAACATATGTTCTAAGATACCTTTGTACAAAGATTCCTATTGCATTTGTTTTTTCTCCCATGGTGTTTGCATTTAAATCTTGGTCATTTTTCCAGGGCAAAATTTCTGCATGGCACATATTGAGGAATTATGTACAAAGCCTGCTTCTGTTTCTCATAAGAAATTCAGAACATTGTTTTATTTCTCTCTTAGTCAGAGGGCCTGGCAAAGCATGTGGATTCTTTTACAAAGATGTTGTCCTTGTTACAACTCAAAGAGAGGACTCATTTTGTACTAGCCCCAGTACTGGTGGATGATTCATCTGATGTCAACTCATTGAGGTACTTTTTAAGGACCACCTTTCAGTTGATTAAATATTCATGTTATTGGTCATTGTATTCTCCAGTTAGAAAGTCATATTTTTTTACTTCTATTTTGGTCAATTTTTCTGCAGGTATTTGGAATCATTCTTTGAGTGCACTGAGAATGATTTTGATGCTGTTCTAGCTTAGATAGAGAAGGAAATTAGCATGGAAAATATTGATGTTTTTGTCTTATTGCAAGACGTTCTGCGAATGATTGTGCCAGCCATTGATGCTTGAATTGGAAGCAACGAGCATGTTTAGGTCTTGTGTGGGTAATCGAGTCTTATGTGATGCTAGGAGTGAATTTTGGTAGTGATAAGTTCTTTTGGTTTCTTGTTGCAGAATTGAGGGAGTAGAGATCAATAAGAGCCTTCTGGCACTAAAGGAATGTATCTGTGCTCTTGACAATGATCAGGTTCATATCCCATTTCATGGGAGCAAACTCACAGAGGTGCTTCATGATTCTTTTATGGGCAACTCGAGGACTCATGATTTCTTGCATTTCCCCAAATGCAGACTCCTGTGAACGTACACTTAATACCTTGAGATATGCTGATCGGTATGATCATTCCAATTTTGAACCAAAACTAATTTAATATATTTTTGCAGTGATGATGTAGAAGTCAAGTTTTAATAAATGACAACATTTGTGCAAATAGGGTTAAAAGCCTCTCCAAGAGTGGTAATGCTAAAAAGGATCCAGTTCCAGGTCCCACTGCTGGTAAGGAATCTTCATCAGCATCGTTGTTACCTGTTTCTGGGAGGTTAGAGGATCCTTTTGACCAAAACCAAGAGGTTAAAGTGGTTGATCCGAGTGGGAGAGTTGTAGAAAATTTCTCGTATAATTCTACTGCCGACTTTGATAGACACTCTTCCAGCTTCACTGCAAATTACCCCTTTAACGGAAGGGAGGAAAGCGGGGCAACTTCTAGTTCTCTGGATTGAGAGATGGTTGATGTGAAAAATGGCTTTGGAGGTTCAATTAGTAATAAACCATTTTCATCTGCTCAAAACTCATATGATATAGCAAAGGATGAGAAAGTGCAGAAGGTGTCCCCTCGCAGAAAAGTTTCAAGAGAAGAAAAATCTGAAAAGCAGAGCAATTGGACTAAGAAAGATGGCGTATCTGATCCGCCCACCGTCAGTTACAAGCAACATCCTATGTATGATTCTAGCTCAAACAATGTTGCACCAAAACAATATGAGCATGAACCTCGTACAAGTCACGAGGGAGAAATCAATGCAATACTTGATGAGGTAGGCTTATTTTCACTCCAAGCTTCTTTTCTGTCATTTCTTCATTTTTCTGTAGCCAGTTATCATAAGGCATTTTCTGTATGCAATGGTTTTTCTTTTCTTTTTTTGAGTTTGGTACTGTGTTCTTGCTTCACTTGTGTAGGAAGAAAAGGCTCTCATTTTAGCTCATAGAAAAGAAATTGAAGAGACGATGGAGATTGTGCGTGAAGTAAGTCTGTCTTACATCGGCTCTCTGCTACCCTTTTAATTCAAGATCACCAAAGGTTTCTTTTTCTTTTGCTCTCATATGTTTTTGCTCGGATATCCATATGCTTGTACATGTGTGAAACAAGTCTATTTTAGACTTCATATGGTAACTATGTTTTTTTGACATTTAAATGCTGAGAAAGAAACCTCTATAGTTGTTAAAAGTAAAATTAGGAGCCAGGGACATGCCAGTGGAGCAATCTGAACTGTCAATATGATGGACTCCACTATAAATTATTGCTAATGGCGAGTTCTTCTTCTTTGCAGATACTTTCAGACAGCCGAACAAGCTGTAGTTGTTCATCAGCCAAGCATAAGTCATACCCAAATCTTGTGTTGTGACTTTGTATTAATTGTGGAACCTAATGTTGTGTAATAGTTTGATTGAGTTTGTTTTGAAAACTTTAAATAGTTAACAAGTGAGATTGATTGTTTGATTGAGTTGTTAACTATTTTGTTGGTATTATGGCTTTCATGATTGATTATTTCATGAGTGGATTGAATGAATGGATTAGTAGTTTAAATAAATATTTAAAAAAATTAAACAATTTTAGCCTCAATTTTTAACCGAGGCTTGGATTTAGCCTCGGTTGTTGAGAACCAAGGCTAAAATTCCCGTGGCTAAAGGCTTTAGCCTCGGTTGTTGAGAATCGAAGTTAAAAATAGATTTAGCTTCAATTGGAGGCAACCGAGGCTAAAATTTGGATTTGGTCTCAGTTGAAAACAATGGAGGCTAAAATTTTGATTTAGCCTCATTTCGAGAAAACTGAAGCTAAAAAGTCCTTTTAGCCTCACTTGAAGAACTGAGGCTATAAAAGTCATTTTAGCCTCGGTTGCTAAAACTGATGCTAAAACCTTTAGCCACGGGGGTTTCAACCTTGGTCTGGATAACTGAGGCAAAACTGAGCCTTACTTTAGCCTCAGTTTTTAACCTTTTTAGCCTCAATTTTGAACCGAGGCTAAAGCCCCCTTTTCTTGTAGTGCTGGCACAGTGTAATGAATGATATACAAGCACTTAGAAATGCTAGACCTAGCACAAGTAATTAAAATTAAGTTGTCCAATTTATTATGGATCCTAGTTTAGATGTATGATGAACCAAAATTTATACTTGATTATCTAACTATGAGATTGGTTGACGTTTATTGGACAGTTAAAAACTATATATATATATATATATATATATATATATATATATATAGAGTCATGCTCACCTGCGCACGTGTGCACCTTTGCACACGTGCAATGGGTGTCTAATCTGAACAGTCCATGTGATGCGGAATCCCATAAAATCCCATATGACAAATTTTCACCCCGATCTAATATTTTGGTGGGCCATAGCAAATAGAAACGCAAATCAAGGGAGGAAACTGTTTTCATTTTTCATGGCCCAGCAAAGTTTTAGATCAAATTAAAACTTGGGCCCGAGAGGCTTCAGGAGGTGCTGCTTCACATGAACGGTTCAGATTTTGGATCCACATCACGTATGATGGGTTCTCAAAAAAGTTACGAACTGGTTCGCAGGTGAACGTTTCCGCGCGCGCGTGTGCGTGTGTATATCAAATGGTCTTATTTTAACAAACAAGTGTTCACAAATCAGAAGATAGAATTGTTTGATTAATCTAGTTTTTTTGGGACTTGACATAGAGACGTTGAGTTCCACAATTTCACCCCGCTCATATATGGCACTCACATACAGCAACCCAAGTTCTGTGCAAGGTGTGGATGAAGATAATGATCAAGATATCCAAACCATCTGATTGGATGGTCCGGATAAAAGATTGGTCTTATTAGCCCATATTGGCCCATAAGTAATGGTTTCAGTGGTGATTGATGCAGTGTACCAAAACCAACTTTTAAACCTTAATTGGTATCAGCAATTCAAGACTCATCTTTGTGTACTGACTCGGTATGTCCGGAGTGACTCAGATGAGTTGGGCCAAGGCACCCTCGCTATTCTCAGGATATGCTGAACCGGATGAGACTTAACTCGTCCCAGTCAACTCAGTGGAGTTACCTGTCGCTTGGTATTGACCAGTACTTCCCTCTTGAGTCCATTGACATCAATAAAGGCCCCCAACTGGGCTGAGCCCAGCTCAATTTTTTTGTTGGGTTTCACCTTGGGCTGAAGATTATTTGCTTCATGGGTCCAAGTTCAGGCCCAAATTTTCAAATTTGATTGAATGACTTTACAGCTGATGGCCAGGAAAATCAATGATCCATGATGTTTACACTAGGAGACGTTAGGATTATTAATTTGGATTGTCCATCATGTAAAACATTCCTTTATTTCTCATTAGGATTATTAATTTGGATTGTCCATCATGCAAAACATTCCTTTATTTCTCATTAGGATTATTAATTTGGTTTGTCCATCATGCCAAACATTCCTTTATTTCTCATGTCTGGACAATCCTAATTCCTAACCAGCTGAGCAATGGCTATGAAAATGCATGTTTGTTCCTGGATGAGGGTTGTCTATCACTTGTGCCCCACCTTCAAGAATCGCTTGAACCGTTTGTATCCATTGAATGAATGGCAAGAAATAGATGATGGTGAATTCTTACTTGATCATTTAGGGCTTGTTTGGATTCATGAAAAGTATGAGAAATGAAATAGTATTTATTGGGAAACCTTATAATTTTCAAAAAACTATGATAAAAGGAAATATTTTTTTCCTCATTTTTTTTTTTTTGAAAAAAAAAAAATCCTAGAAATTTAGAAGGTATTTTCAAGTTTGTTATTTGGCCCAAAAAATTCTTGAATTTTTTTTTTTTTTTTTAAATTTTGAAATGTCATTAACATGTGTTGGTTAGTACATGTGGCACATATGGGATGCTTAAACATGAACAATGACAAATATGGCATACACAGCATATGTAGGAACTTTAAGTTGAATTATGACACACATGGTACATGTGAGATGCTTGAAGTTGTTTGGTAGCACATGTGGCACAAGCCACGCATTAGCACATTTGGCATATGGACACTAAAACTAGATGACAACACTTATGCACATTGGCAACATTAGCACATGCTACATTTGGAAGATTGAAGATAGATAATGGCATGTGTAGCACATTGGCACATGTGGGGTGCTTTGCAAATGCGGGGCACAAGTAAGATGAATGATAGTGCATGTGACATAATAGCACATGTGGGGTACTTTGCACATGTAGGGCACATGTAAGATGTGGGACGCAAGAGGAGATGAATTGTAATACGTGGCACATTAGCATTTTAGGGGCTCTTTATACATGTGCGGTACAAGATAAGATAGATAGTAGCACATGCATAATGGCACATGTGGGGGCATGATGAAAGATGGACAATGTCTTATTTAGCACATTTCACATGTGAGGCGATTGAACATGAATAGAAGTGCATTTGGACTTTAACCCTCGAGAAACAAATTTTTCTTCTATATATAGTAAGAAAATGTATTCTCAGGAATGGAGGTGAGAAAATAAATTCATTTATTTTCTAATAAAGATAGAAAGTTATTAAAAAAAAAATGATATTTCTCACAATTTTCCGCAATATATATATATATATATATATATATATATATATATATATATATATATATATATATATATATATATATATATATATAATTTAACAAACAATGAAAAGTAGGGCCTTATTGCCTATGCATCTCACGTACATCCCAAACTTTCCATGACTCCAAACATGCCCTTAGAAAAGGTGAACATTAGTGATCATATGGATCCCACATTTATTGGCTATGCATCTCAAACACTTTGATCATATGATCGGGGCCATCCAATCAATGGTTAGGATGGAATAAATTGATGATGGTGATCATTAATTTGATCTAGAGCGGACCAGCACATGCATCTAAAATGCAATCCCATTTGGTAGAAAAATCACTTGAATCCAATTTACATTGTTTAATTTGGACGTACAGTTGATTTTGGGTCAATGGTATAACAAAAAAAAAAGGGAGGTGTTTCTTGTAATCTAGGGAATGAAAATTTATCACATTTTTCAAAAGACATCAACCTTCATAAATTTCGAGTGAATCAAGGAAATGAAAAGCTATTTCCATTGCTGCTGCCCTTTTTTCTTTTTCTTTTTTTCTCAAACTCTGAAAAAGTAGATTTCCATGTAAATTGATTTTGTTTGTACAATCCCATTCCTAATTTCAGTTTGTACGAGTGCTGCAGTGGGGCCATCATCATCCAATGATCTAAACAATTGACAAAGACCTCCTTTGTGGACGGCCCATGTATGAAAAGTCCCTCAGGTTAGAAGAATGTGGTAAACAAATTGGCTATAATGAAAGAAAATGCACTACTAAGGAAAAAATATTATTCTGCTAGAATCTTCTAATTGTGGGGTGCATGGACTTTTATATTCTTCTACCAAAATCCTAATTTCTCCCATAGTGTGAAAATGCTCTTAGTAATAACGGCTCAAACATCAACTATTAAGTAACATTAAGCCTAAGAGAAGTACCGTACAAAATAATTTTTTTTCCTTGTAATAGGCTTTGTTAGCATATTGTTGTTGGTATTTATCTTCTGCAATGAAATTTTATCATTTTCCTCCATGTTACGGACAAAATGACATTGAATATCAATTTGCTTGGTCTAAGTATGAAATATGAAATTTTTAGCTAAGTGTGATACTCTCTAACTGTCACAACAAATTACCATTATTTTTGGCTTCAATGTTAACTCTTCCAACAATCTCTTTTGGTAAAATCTTTCTCTACATGCCTATATAATTGACATATATTCTGCTTTGTACTGTTTAAGGCCATCATAGATTACACCTCAAACCATAATATTTTCAAACAATCAATATAAATCATACATCAACTTTCCTTTCACAATTACTATTGCTCCTTCAATCATCTTTAATCAACCATTTTCTCTTAAAAAAATTATAACAATTTTCATCAAACTTTCCAAACAACACAAGAATCTCTTTGTGATCTAATGCTTTCTGTAAATATCGTATGACATCATAAAATGTATTGATTATAACATCTTTAATCCTTATAAAATTTTACACATGCTATCATCACCCATTTAAATTATACTTCAATCACATCATCAATATTTGTAAAAACAAATTTATGTGATGTCATATGGAACAAAGCATCCCAATCAAAATTTCATTGATGGTTCATATTTTCTGCGGAACCATATATAATAATACTTCTTCACCCCCAGGTGAATCACTTTCTTAATTAAATTTTCTTAAAACTCCTTTAATCCTATGTTAGATTATATGAACTAAATTTGAGGTTTTTGTGATTTACTTTTCTTAATTTACAAATTTAGTGCAAGTAATGATTCTTTCATCAATTCAAGCACTTTGTTATTTTATACCTTCTTAACTTGAATCTTAGCTATCTCTCTTATTGATATCTTTGCTGGTGAATCTTTATCTAATCATCACAACATTACTAGAAGTTGTTTTTTTTTTTTTTTTTTTTTTTTTACGGAACTTCTTTGATAAGTAACATTGACATGACTGACCACATCTGGAGATGAGCTGTCCCAAATTCAGGCCCTTTCTGTTTTTCTTTTTTTCCATACATAATGATCAAAACGGGCTTAAATGTCAGGCTCATGCGGCAGGACAAGGATTGCCTACCAGACCCTGTCCCAGTAAGTTCCTGCGCACAGAAGCTAGGTGGGGCCCACTGTGATGGTTGTCAGAAATCACAAGGATGAACTGAAAAGACAAAAATACTAGCCTCACCCAAAACTTCCGTGACCTATGAATGTTTCAACAGTGGACGTTCAATCCTTACTGTTTCCTATTACGTGGTCCACTTGAATTTTAGATCTACCTCATTTTTAGGCTCATGTCCTAGTATGATCTGTACAAACGGATGGACATGGTGGTGGGCCCCACTTAGCTCCTGAGTTCTTATAACAGATTGTCCAGGTAATCCGCGTCCCATGCGGCAAACCCAAAAGCTCACGGGCTAATCTGGCCCATTGACAGCCGCATGACCAACGGACGTAGTTTGGCCCGTGACCCCGCATCAGCCAGGTAGCTGGTGTTAAAGCTCTGTGGGCCCATCATAATGTATGTGTTTTATCCACACGGTCCATCCATTTTTTTCAGCTCATTTTAGTGCATGAGCCCAGAAATGAGCTAGATCTGAATCTCAGATGGCCCACACCACAGGAAACAGTGAGAATTGAACGCCTGCAGATGAAAACTTTTTGGGGGCCACATAAGTTTTGAATCAAGCTGATATTTGTCTTTTCCCTTATCCAGCTCTGTGTGACCTTATCAACTGGTTGGATGGTAAGTAAACATTACAGTGGGCCCTAAGAAGTTTTCAAGCAACAATATTTTGGTGTGGTGTGGTCCACCTGAGATTTGGATCGCCTCATTTTTGGCTCCTAGCAAAATGGATGGACGGCGTGGATAAAACGCTTATGGTGGGGCCCACAAAGCTTTGACACCAGCTAGCTAGCTGATGTCGGGGTGATAGCCAAACCGCGTCCATTATTAACCGTCTTAGACCACTGAAAAAGGGAAAACGGATTGGCTACTCCCCTGCCATCAGCCTCGGGGCGATGGACGGTGCTCTGTGTGCCCATCATGATGTATGTGTTTCATCCATTCCGTTCATCTATTTTTAAAGATCATTTTAAGTCTGGAACCAAAAATTATAGGATATAAATCTCAGGTGGATCACACCACAAGAAAACAATATTGATTGGATATCCACCATTAAAATCCTCCCAAGGCCCACTGTACTGTTTATTTGAAATCCAATCTGTTGATTAGGTCATACAGACTCAGATGTAGGGAAAAACAAAGATCAGCTTGATCCAAAACTTTTATGGCCCCCAAAAAGATTTTAATGGTTGACGTTTATTTAACACTGTTTCCTGTAATGTTGTCCGGATGAGATTGTGAAATACCTCATTTTAAGTCTGATACTATAAAATGATCTAGAAAAATAGATGGACGGAATGGATGAAACACATACATCATGGTGGGGCCCACAGAGCACCGACCATCAGCCATTGGCTGGTGGCAGGGGGAGTAACCAATCCGTTTCCTTAAAAAGGCGCCCAACAAGCATGAAATCGAGGGGCCCACTAACACCTGTTATTCCAGGTGGAGGCAATTGGATGTGGATTCCATCATACGCTTGTAAACCAGCATTAATGAACATCATTGCTGTTGCTCTTCTACTCTCTGATATGAGGGGTAGTTGGGATTTCAGACGTCAGCTGGAGTACCACAGCCATACAAAAGTAAGATAGTCCCTGGCAACTGTGTCGGGCCCACCTATCTAACGCTCGATGTGGCACAACACCACACATCAGCCAACAACCATCACCAACAAGCCCATCTGCGTCAACACCTTAGCCTGCCTTAAAGTCACGGAAATTAGAGACTGATGCTCTGGGCCCATCTCAGCCATACATTTGGCAGATACTTGAGTTGATTACGTTAGCCTCTTGTGGGCCCATCTGTGGACGCACCATATCAAACATTTGAATTCCACCGACCAAGCAATTCTATACACTGATTACAAATGTTCGGTTGGGAGGAAAAATGATGAAGCATAATATTAAGTAGGGTCCACAGGAGATTCAACTCAATGGACCTCGTGATTCCACCTGGGTCCACGGTTCATTGATCCAGGCCATTGATCTTGTGGAAATTACTTCAGATGGAAGATAACCCAAAAAATAAATTGAAGATCCTCTAGCCATCCAATCTTGAGCATTTGTTCTGAACCGTTGCTTCCCTATTTCCAGGCCACCACTGAAGGGTGAGGAATCTCTGATCTAAAAATTTAAAAAATGGGTTGTCTCCCATACACAAAGGACCGTCAGATTAACGGTATGGATCACCGAAAATTGGACCCATTTGCACGGATTGGAGCATATGGACACTATTCACGTCGTGATGAATCAGGAGATTCAGGCAGGACTAAATGACAATTCTCGCCATTTAAATTCCAATTCTCTACATCAGCCGGCGAAGGTGATACGGTAAGACGGCGGAAACAAAATAAAGTAGAGACAATCTCCTCACCGTACACATCACGCGGTGATGTATCAATCGGGACCGTTCATGTAATGATAGCTATCATGGATGACATACTCGTGAAAATTATTATCAATTACAAAAATCCTTTGATCATTTTGTCCACTTTCCTGCCTGAGTGTCAACCGTTGAAACGGTTTTTGTTTTCTACCGTCTCTTTGAAGGGCCCACATGAGGTGCTTTGGACCGTCCGGTCTCTGTGTATTTTAAAGAATTTGTCATCCAAAGCAAGAGAAACTAGATGGACGGCCCCAAATGATAAGTCACATGCCACGTATATTTTGGGAGATGGCCCTACCAAATTCCTGCTACGAGTTCGTTTTGCTTCCGTCGAAGGTCGCGACTCAGAAACCAGCGTGCGTCGCCGCACACTGGGGCCCACCTTCTGAGTGATCCCGTGATCGGAACCGTTCATGTTATGAATTTACGCTATAATCCTTAAAAAAACACTTTTTTTGAACAGATGATCGTAACCATCACTATATGTTGATGAATTTAGAACAATGAAAATAAAAAGTTTCGATGGCTCACATTCAACTATAAAATCAAAGGTTAGGATCATCACTGAAGCTTACTTAAATAGCTTATTTACGGTAGTGAGGAGAGCAGGGACGGTTCAAACCATCGGACCATCTAAACATGGGCGCCAGTCGGTGGCGACGCACGCAACGGCAACATCGTTAGTCCCGACAGAGGCAAAATGAACTCTTCCTGTTCTGCCCCTGAATGGCGCCCGGAGATCTCGTTGATTGTGACGTCACGCAAGGGTATTTTCGTCTTTTCATTGATTCTCTCCTTTCTGCCTCCTCGATCGGCTTTTGCTTCTGTCCCAAATAACAGACAAGCAGCCGGGAGACGCATCCACCCTACAAAATCAAAAACGCAATTAAGTATCCAGTGTCCGTCGAGTGCTGTTTAGAAAATAGTACTAACCCTCCAAACGGTTGGTTGGTGTATTTTTTGTGATGGATCTAGACCGTTCAGTGAGTGTATCACCTCCCAAAGTTCACTCCCATCTGGAAATTCCTTCTAATTGATTCATCATCCAACTTTGGACGGTCAAAATATTTCTAGATCAATGATCCAGAAAAGAGCCATAGATCAAATACTTAGGAACTTTCAATGGCTAGATTCTTTTACGTTAGCCCATCACGAATTGGTCGGTCCAGATTGACTAACATGTTCACTCACCAGACTGCACTTCCAAAAGAAATTTATCAATCTTGATTGGTGCATTCCAGTAAGCCGACCCATAATCTGGACCGTCCATCCGGTGGGCCTCAATCAAGATCATCCGTAAGCAAAAAATCACTCCAATAAGATTATCTAACCATCCAATCAGAGGATTCCTTTAAACCGTTCACTTTCCAGCCCCTCGTTGGATAATTAAAACTCCCTGATTCTCAATGTCTAATCCAAGATACGCCAACCAAACGAACGGTAAAGATCAGATTCCCCACCAGCTAAAATACGCACCAGAGTTCGATCTTCTTACCTTCCGTTGCAATCGAGCGGAGCCCGAGTCGACACGGACGAACCCGACCTGGTGAGGCTCCGAGTCATCGAAACGGGCACGAACAAGTTCAGCAGCACACCTCGCCCGCTGCCGCTCACGCTCTTGCTCTTCTTATGCTTTCCCTTCCACGTCAGCCCGCCAGGCCGATTCCTGCTCTGTTCGGAAAAACTCGACTCGACGACTGAGTCATCGACTGCCGATTGCTTCTCGACCAGGTCCGTGAGAGAGAGCTCGTAGTCCGATTCCGGCACGTTGCGCAAAAGTCCGATCAGCTCTTCCCGGTACTTAGCCATCTCCTGCGCACGTGCGGAAGCTGTGACAGGGTATACAACCGTCTTCCCTGGAAACCAGAGAGACGGAATGGGAATCGGATTCGGATTCTCCGACTCAGCGCCGATCATTTTTTTTTTTCCTCCTCTGTCGGAGCCGCTTGTCTCAGTCGCTTTGTCTCATGTGGTTTTGGGAAGAGGGCATTTTATTTCAAGAGGAAGTTTAGGATCCTCGGCCGAGGATATGCCAAATGTACTCCGGGGTTCAGTTCTCGCAAGAGGTCTATATCTTTATTAATCCAGACCGTTTGTCTGTTGAGGCCCAACGTGGATGGATAATTATAGGAAAATATCATGGATTGAAAGATCCTAACCACCAATCACCGTCCCTTTTTAGTTCAACGTGGACTGTTGACTGATTTCTCTTCTTAAGCGTTCATTTGCCGGTGAAGTGAATTGCGTGGTGTGCCAAACACCACTGACCCTCGGTGGTGTCTTGACGTAGCTAAGTTCTATGGGCCATCATGATGTACATGTTTTATTCACATGATCTGTATATTTTGTGATATCATTTTAAGACTAAGCGAAGCAATCCATATTGAATGTCTATCATTTAAAACTTTTCAAGGGCCACCGAAGTTTTCAATCAAGCTAATATTTGTACTTTTAACTATCTAAGTTCAAGTATCTTTATGAACAAGTTGGATGGCAATTAAATAACATAGTGAATTTTGATACATGAACAAGTTGGATGGCAAATAAATAACATAGTGACGACAGTGGGTATCATTTTTCCTTTTTTAGCCGCGTATTCCATCTGAACTTTGGATCCTTCTATTTTCTAGCCACATCCTAAACTTGTTTTGCAAAAGGATGGACGGTATGGATATAACACATGCAGCAAACCATCTTGGTTAGGACTAGGTGTTTAGCAATAAACTTCATCATAAAAGTCTCCATGGGAGAAAGGTTACCTTTGTCAATGTACAATATGAGATCCTAGCAACTGAATTGAGTGAGCCCAGCAGCTGCAGGGGTAAGCCCTTAGCCTGATGGATCTCATTCTTCAATATAGAGATCTTTAGGTTAGTAGAATTTCTTGAAGTCATGATGGGTCTGCATAATTTGGTGACTTCAACACACCATTAAAGTTGGCGGTGTGTGGCACACCACACAATATGCTTCTACAAATTAATTAGAGGGTTAGGATGGTGAAGGAGATTTGGGGGAAGTGGATGGGACGGTATATCACACACTAGCCAACATTGCCAGTGTGTATTAGGGGTGCACATCAAACCGGTAGAACCGTGGAACCGGACCGAAATCGATCCAACAGTTCGGTTTGGTCCAGTTCTAGACTGTACCGATTCTGGTTCCGGTTCCAGTTCCAAATTTCTAAGAATCGTTGGATATGGTTCGGTTGTGATTTAGGGCCATGTAGAACCGAACCGAACCGTTGATCCGAATTGTGGATCCGAATCATTGATCCGAACCGTGGATCCGAACATTGGATCCAAACCGTTGATCCAAACTTAGGTTTTTTATATAAAAAATTAAAAAACATTAAAAAAAAACCCTAATCTCTATCACCCTTGCCCCTGCCCTCTCTCTCGCCGTCCGCGTGGCTCTCACCCCTACCCCTGCTCTCTCTCTCTCTCTCTCTCTCTCTCTCTCTCTCTCTCTCTCTCTCTCTCTCTCTCTATCTGGGTACTATTGTCGGCTGCCCGGGACCGTGGAATCGATCCGGAACCAAATTGTTTTTCACGGTCCGGTTCCGGTTCAGTTCTAAGGTGCTAATGGTCCGGTTCCAGTTCCGAAAATCGTAGAACTATTAGGAACGGTTCGGTTCTGGTTTCACCCCAAAACCGGAGCGAATCGACCCATGTGCACCCCTAGTGTGTATGTGTCGTGCGAAAGATAAGCGCTGATTAATATTGCTTATGTATAACTCAATGTAACCATTTAGATATTGGACCACAATTAATATGTTTTATTTTTAAAAATGATAAAATAAAAGCTTGATTGGTTACTTATTAATATTTAATTAACTACAACTATAACTTTTGGTATTTGATGTTGGTCCAAATGGACTATTGATCTTCATTATTAGTTTGTTTGGACCATTCGTTGTCAATATCAATGGAAATAAACCGTTCATCTTTAACATCCACTCAATTTGACCATTCTCCTTAAATTCCACCTAATCAAATTGTTCTCTTTTATATTAGCCTAATAAGGTTGCTCATACTCGATATGCAACCAATTCAATACATTTTGATGAAGTATTTCGGACTTCAACAGATACTAAACATTGACATGCTTTGTCAGACTTAGATGGATGGACCGTGACATATTTCAACATATTTCAATTCCCTTAGATGGACTTTAACATACTTCGACAAACATCATATGTAATGCAGTTCAACATATTGGGATGTACATCGATAGACATCCATGGATTTTTACATACTTTAATAGATTTTGATGAACTTTGAAGTATCAAAATCTTTCAGAGTTTTTCGAAGACTATCAAAATCCGTACATTAAAGTTTGTCCAAGTCCATTAAATTTCATTCGAGTACTTATAAATCCTATTTAAAGTCCAACTAACTTCATTTAATCAAAGCGATATTGAAGATGAATACACCGATTACACTTATATTAAAGTTGAACAATTAGATATGACTAATAATTAAGACAAATGGTTAGATAAGGCTAATATTGAAGATCAAATGTTTAATTCCACTTATATTGAAGATGATGAATTCAAGCAAACTTTAGTAAAGATTGATAGTCCAATTAGGCCAATGTTGAAATCAACATCATGATTAAGCTAATAGTGAAGATAAACGTATCAATTATATCAATATTTGTAGTGAATAATTAGATTAGTCGATAAGGATAATACAAGTAATCATACATGATGGACAAAGACTCCAACATATGCATCCTAGTATTATAAATGGACATTAAGCATGCCACTCTCAAACTCAGATATGACCCCCTAAATGTACCATTAATCTTCAATACCCCATATATATATATATATATATATATATATATATATATATATATATATATATATATATATATATATATATATATATATATAACTTTTCATCTCCAATATAGGTGGAAATATTAGATTCTTCATTAAAATTTACCTAATTCGACCACTACGCAACAATATTGGCCTTATCAAATCAATCTTCTTCTATATAGACCTAATCGGATTATTCAAATTCAAAACCAGTCTTCAGATGGATTTAGATGGGCCTTGAACACATTTCGACGGACTTCGATGGACTTCAATACACCTTGACGAATGTCAACAAATTTTAAAGAACTTTGATGGAATTCGATAAGCTTTTGTCTACTTCACATACTTGGCCAAAGCTCATCGATGTTTGTAAATGTATATTAATGTCCATTAAAGCACATTGAAGTCCACAAAGTTCTTTGATGTATGTCAAAGTATGTCGATGTCTACAAAGTCGATGGAGTCCAACAAACTTTGACTTACCCTAATGCATATTCATAAACTTCGACATACTTAGCAAATTTTGATAGACTTTGACAGACATCAATGGGCTTTGATGCAATTCGAGGGGCTTTAATACTTCAAAGTCGACCAAAGTTTATTGAAGTATGTTGAAGAGCATCGAAGCCCATCAAAGTAAGTCAAAGTAGATCAAAGTTTATCAAACCCCATCAAAGTATATTGAAGTACGTCTAATTATAGTGATAGTAAAGATGAATGACCTGATTAGGCTAATATTAAAGTTAAGCAGTTAAATTCAACTAATATTTAGGACAAATAGTTCATCCCATATCCAAGGTGAAAGGTTTGATTCTACATATATTGAAGATGATCAGTCCAAATGAATTCATAATGAAGATCAAAGACTTGATTAGGCCATTGTTGAAGACAAACCTTCTAACTAGGCTAATATTAAAGATGAATTGTTAAACTAACTAAAGGCATGAGAGAGTGCATATGATACACAAACACCACAAAAGATGCACCTCACAAGGATGAATGGACACCTAAAAATTGAGCCACCCAAAAATTAGGGTTGAAAGTTGGGTTGGGTTGGGTTGGGTTGGGTTGGGTTGCGTTGGGTTGGGTTGGGTCGGGTTGGTGCTCAACCCTAGCCCAAACCCAACCCAACCCAACCACGGGTTGGGAATTCTCAACCCAAGAGGGCTCGGTCGGGTTGGTCGGGCTGGTCGGGTGGATACATGCTAATATTTTCATTATTACATTAGTCTATTATATTTCAATACACATCTTATTTTTTACACCTATGAATTTATTAATTATTTATATAATTATTTATCATAACAAACTTTATTTTTTTTCTAAATAAACAAAATAAAATATAGGACAATTACTCCTGTAAAAGTCACGTTGTATAGCACGCAATCTATTTGGGAGAGAGAAATCCAGCATTTCATGTTAGCTTGAGTCATCGAAAATGACGTAGACTAATGAGACCCAACGACACTGGAATCTCCTATGCCTTCGACACAGACGTCCACACTCAATTATAATTTATAAGTAATGTATATATCGATCGGGTTCGAGTTGGGTCGAGCAACCCGGGACCTCAACCCATGCCCGACCCAAGTTTTATCGGGTTGGTGTTTGTATAGACCAAGCCCATGAACCAAACCCGATGCATTCTGCCCAAGCCTAACCCAATGTCAGGTCGATCATGGTTCAGTCAGGTTGAACCCGCCCGACTTTCGGCCCTACCAAAAATCAGGCAGCCACTTCCGTGATTTTAAAGGTTTTAGGCATGATCTACTTCATCCATTATTTATATTAGCTCATGTTAGGAGATTATCCCAAAACTCAAATAAGGCAGCCTCCATTATGCATATATGCCATCCACATAACTCAAAGGGATTCCAAAACTAATTAAATGGGTCACACCACGTGAAATAGTTGGGACAGGGTTGCCCACCATTGAAACCCTCTTGTGGCCCACCATTTTGTTTATAAGCCATCCAACATTTCACAAAAAGTGATTAAGAATGAATGGAAAAAGGCAAATACGAACTTGATCCAAAACTTTCTTCCTAAAGAATGTCTCAACGGTCGATGTCACATTACCACTTTTCTAATGTAATGTGATCACTTGAGCTCGTATCAAGCTCATTTTTTAACTTGTATTCCTGTACGAGATGAAAATGATAGATATAGTAAATCTCACATATATGCCAGAGTTAGCTCTACAAAACTTTACATATTTATCATATAAAAGGCCTGAATCACGAAAGACCCGGATTTAAAGGCTAAAATCCAAACATATCTCATATATATTCTAATATGTAAGGATCTTTTGGAGCAAACCTAAGCTTGGGGCTACCATAACATGTGAGTAACTTCACACCTGAGGATATCCTCAGATCTGCCAAGACGGCTGGCCGGCCATTGCCACCGCTACGATACCATATTTAACTTTTTGGCCAAAGAATGCATCAAGGTTGATGTCTCATTCCTACTTTTCCTGCAATATAGTGTGGACACTTGAGCTCGGTATCAAGCTAATTTTTTAACTTAAGCTGATGAAAATGATAGATAGAGTAATCTCACACATACGTCACAATAAGCTCTACAAAGATTTATATATTTATCATATAAAAGGCCTGAATCATTAAAGGCTAAGATCCAAACATATCATATATTGTAATTTGTAGGAATCTTTTGGAGCAAACCTAAGCTTGGGGCCACCATAACATATAAGTAACATCCACTACTCACATATTTAACTTTGGACTATTTCATATTACCAAAAGAAAATTGATTTATAATAAACTTGCTTTGGCAGATAACGAGAAACATCACATCTATATATATATATATATATATATATATATATATATATATATATATATATATATGGGCCAAAACGGCCGTCCATTGCCACAGCTATGATACCATGTTTAACTTTGGACTATTTTATATTACCAAAAGTATATAAAATGATGATACTACCAAAAACTGGGCGGATTAGTGAGACCAGGGATTCACCAAAGACAGTGCAGTCCATACCATGAGGCCCATCTTGATGTACGTATTGTGTATCCACGCCATCCATCCATTTTTCTAGATAATTTTATTGCATTATATAAAAAAATGAACTAGATCCAATTATCAGGTGGACCATACCATATGAAATAGTGGTGATTTAACTCCCTATCATTAAACACTTATTAGGGAGCACCTTCATGTTTCTATAGTGTGTATTTGTCATCCAATCTGTTGATAAGGTTACATAAGCTTGGATGAAGGTAAATAACAAATATCAGTTTGATCCAAAACTTTTATATCCCATTAATGGTCAATCAAAACTGTTTCCTATGATATGGTCCACCTGATATTTGGATATGCTTTATTTTTTGGATAATACACTAAAATAATCCGAAAAAACAGATGGACGGCGTGGATTAAGAATACATACATTAAGGTGAGGCCTACGGTAAGGGCCTCATGGTCTTGCATGAGTCGGGGGTATCACCTAATCAGTTCCGTCACTTCCTTAACTAACTCTACCATGATAGTTCACCATCACTTGAAGTTCAAATTACTCAACCGTGGAGAGGTATGACCAAAAACTAAAGTATCAAGAGGATAGAAACCATTTGATTTGTCCTTGAAACTGAAACAGCTCAGTATTTTATTCTTAACTGTCTGTTTCATAGCCATCAATTGGACGGTTAGGATTGCTTGACCGGTGTGATTTTAGATATATCAACCACCCACAAAAGTTGGATGGTCTGGATAGCTCGTACATGAGTGCCAGGCAGGGGATGATCCACCACCATTTTAAAAATGGCTGTGAACTAACCTACGAAGCTAGCCCTTAAATAATGAAGGGTCTTCCTTAGATGCTGGTTGTATTGTCGTCGTTATACATGCTTTTGTATACTTTATTGCTTTTCGAGCCCTTACTCCTTACATACCGGTGATAATGTCGCCACTCATTACATTACATGTTTTAGAAATGCTCGCAATCTCACATCCTACACGTTCTGTACAGATCGATCTTCACCGTACACGTGGATCAGGTGGGCCACCTCATGGATGAGCTATAGGCTAAAAATTAGTAGTCATCGGAAGATCACATAGAGATGCTCGTGACAAATCCACTCCGTCCATCAGTTTTGCATGACCACAATAGTTCAGGATTCGAAAAATAATGAAGATCCAAAACTTATGTGGGCCACACCACACGAAACATCAGTTATTGAATACCTACCATTGGAAACTTCGTGGGGGCCACAGAACTTTTGTATCAGGATGATATTTGTAACTACATAATGGTTTCAATGGTGGACGTTTCTTTTTTAACTGTTTCATCTAGTGTGGCCCACCTGAGTTTTGGATCTATCTAATTTATGGAATCCTATCCTATTACGGTCCTTCGAAACTGACGGACGGAGTGGATCTTTTCATGGGAATCTCTGTGGGCTCCACATAGCTTCGGACCACCGGAACTTAATGTGTCCAGGGCAAGTCATGTCCGTGATCAGGAGCTGCATAGAACCTCAGCATTATTTAAGTTAGCATAGAGCAGTACTGTTATCTCCACACGTGGCATACACGTACAAGATCTGAACCATCCATTTTCTGAGCCCGAGTAGACATGTCCCAAAACTAACACTACAAGAGTATCCTATCAACTGAGAATTGCAAATGGACGGCTAGAAAAACAAAAGTCCCACAAGAGAGTTAACCGTTGATGGAAAGAGGTCCTCAAATTGGGCTGCTAGGATCATTCAACCTATATGATATCTGGTGAATGGCTTAGTATCTTACGGATCGAATGATGAACCGTCCAGATCTTGTATCCGTATGCCACGTGTACATAGATAGAGAGCTTGAAAAACATGCGTTTCACAATCGATTTTTCAATCAATATTTTATATCTTCTTGAAAATTAGAATTTTGTATGGATTGGGTCCATTTGTCCTTTGTAAGAGTCTTTTCCTTTTTCTTTTGTGTCGGTCTCTCTGATTTTTAGTGCTTTTGCCATTTCCATCCGATTTTGACCGTTGAAAACAATGTCCTAGCTAAGAAAAGTAGACCTGCGAAGAGGCGTTGTAGATGATCGACCAGAGAAGTGGGGCCAAGAATGATTGATCCAAACCGTTGATACAATGTCCCCACCGTGGATGCGACGAAAGCACTCTCTTACTCGAATATCCCTGCAACTGAAACTCCGGAAATGTTTTCTGCATGTAGACTGTAGCTGTTTTTTGTTGCTTAACCGTCTATTTTCTAGATTTGAATTGAAGGGTTAGGATCTTCCTATGTAGGAACTTTTTGGCGCATTGCCAATCTAGAATGGACCCCACAGTATCAATGGTTTGTATAACCGAATCATGGACCCCACTTCTACAATTAAATACAGGAGCATATTGCAAATATCCAGAGTAGAGCATTATATGATACCTCTTGGAAAAAAAAGTCTCGTCCTGGCTTCTAGAAGCAGCAAAATCGGAGCAGGGAATATAGAGATTAAGAACGCGTTTGGAGGTGGGTGCATTGAATTGTGAATTGTCATTTTATAGATAGTAGGAAAACGCCAATTTAAATGTTGTATCTGCAAAGAAAAATAAAAATATCTATATGATTAGTTAAGTGTACGTTTGGTTGTAACAAATATCATGAAATTATATGATGTTTATGGACTAATCCTCAAATTTGCTGCAAGATATCATAAAATATTACGATACTTGGTGCAACCAAACAGGGTATAAATGTTTAAAATAATATATATTTCACAAAACAGCTAGTCTTTTTGGACAAACTGAATTAAATCTTCTTCTTTTTTTTCAAAAAGCTTGTTTTATTTAAAAAGAAACTTTTAAAGGTGGTTCAAATATATATGTATATATATAGAGAGAGATTGGACGTCACCATCCTTTAATATAATGCGTAGAATGCGGAAAATTTTAGAGAAAAGTAGTCAATTTATCTATAAGTTATTTGATAAAGGCAAAGAACAATAATAATATGCTATTTAAACATAGAAATATAACCACTTTCATTTAAATTTCATGCATTTCTTGGAATTCTTTTTTCTTTGACCTCCTTTTTCAGTTGAAACCGTGTTAAACCCCAAGCTTTTCTTTCTCTAGTTTTTTAGATTTCCACTTGTTTGACTGAATTTTCAATGTCTATTTAAGAATTCAAACGGCTTAAACATGAATATTTTCCACACCTTTTTATTTTATTTTATGGCGCTTTCTCACCATGGTTTTGACCATAAAAGATGACTAAACATTGTAACGATGATTTCATGTTAACTTGTATTCCTTTAAAGTCCCATTAAAAAAGCAAAGCTTAGGAAAAGAAAACATAATGATGATTTTTATGAGCACTATTAATTTTCATATTTTTTTAATTTTAAGTGAAAATGTAATGATTATTATGTGGAATTTCCAATTATTTCTTAAATCAATATATTATAAAATACCCCATCATGGGAGAGTATTTTATTTTCCATTCTTATAGTGCTAACCAAACAAGCGCTTAATTGCAAGTTGGGCCCAATTAACATTTAATGCTAAGAAAGTAATTGCTGCTTGGCCATTACCAAAAGCACCTATAAATGAATTATATGTAAGCAGCACAAATACAGAATTATATGAGAGGGTGCAATGCAGCGGGCGGCCTGTCGGGCCAAGGTTTGGGCCCCTCAACTTGTTTCAAAGGCTAAGATAGGCTTGAAATCTATGCCCAGTGCCCTAGACTGATGATGAATGACCCCTCAAGTTGTTTCAATAATCCAAATTATTTATAAGACTTGGTTAAAATCGGTGAATATATCCAACTATTATTAAGAATTTCATCTTTGACCCAAAAACAAGTAAGAGGTGAACGAAGGTCAAAAGCCAAGCTTCGAGGGCTAAGTTTCTTTTCTTCTTTTTCTTCTTCCTCGATTCAATCCTGGATAACTCATATAAAACTTGGTGACATCAACAAACTTTTTTTAAAAAAAAATCAAATTGTAAGGCAGAATCAATACAATTGTGTTCATGATCCAATAGTAACCAAATTCCATTTAACATAATCCTAGCATTTTCTATTCTCCTCAAACATTGGATGAAGTTTGTACGGGACCAAAAGCATTTTCATCCCACCCAATCCCATCTAATACCATGAGCCAAACGCCCCCTTAACAAGCTAAAGACAAGCTAGGGTTGACCCCGCTCAACCCATGACCACCTCCTAATTCACCATACATGGCACTCAAGTACAAAGATTCAATGTGTTCATCTAGTGGGCCTGAGCATTAGTCATCTTAGCTTTAAACTAATTATTAATATTCATTTTGATAATGCATCCAAACGCAGATACCGATGGACTGAAAGCATCTTTTTAAGGAATGGATCTTTACACATGTCATGCATGTACAAGTTGTGTAATCTTCATCTAGTTGCAGTGCCGTGAGAGTTTGTTCACAAAATCACATTAGTTGGATGATCTTTCTAACTTCCAAATTGGGTCTCTAACCTGGTCTCTAATCCCTCAAGTTTTGTTTTCTTTCTTCTTTTAGCCAAGCAAAATCATACATCATCCCCGGAATTTCCGCATAGGTGGGCCACAAATAAGAAATTGCATAAGCTTTTTTATATGGGTCATCCAAACTATCTCCTAACTTTCTAATAAGTTTTTCTTTTTCTCTTTTATTTCTTAGTTGAACTTGTAAGTGGACAATCTAGATCACTGAGCGAGTGATATTTTCTAGACCATGGAGTAAGGGGCACGTGCTAAGGGGACGACCCAAGTAAATCAAAGGTGGGGCCCACACGTACGTACGATAGGACAGGTGCAGAATAATGCATTGATTCCTCTAACAATGAGTTTTGACTAGCTATTCTATTCTAGGATTTTAGCCCCTCATCCCTCTGGGTTGTCTTCAGCCACATGAAGGGGAGCGGATTAGGTGAGACCCCGGCCTACCGTGGGTCCCACCTCAATAAGGCCCACAAACAAATATCAGCTTGATCTAAACCTTTTGTGGCCCATTATGATCAATCATTGTTCTTTCCTAAAGTATGGTCCACCTGATTATTGGATGACGTAGGGAAGGATGTGTTGAGGTCGAGCACCCTCTTCCTCGGAGGGATAACCGAATCTATGAAACTTTTCTGGACTCCTTGCAAAGATACATCGAATCTACAAGGCAAAGAAGAAGATAAAAAAAATAATTTCTAAAAATTCTGAAATAATTGATTGATGCCAAAAAAACAAGTTTACAACCCTTTAATTAATGTTATATATGAACCCTATGGAGAACTTCAGAATCAAACTACAACTAAGACTCCTATAAATCATGACTTACTATAAATAGTAAACTTACTATTTACAGACGGTCGTGATTTCCACTAAACTTTATGGTTTTCAGCGTAAGTATCATATTTGGCTCAACCATGCTATTCTCCTAATTTTTCCGAGCACTTTTCAAGTTTCACACAACTCCTAAAGTGGAACCGGATGAAGAGTTACAATTAAATTAAAACTTATTATAAATAGTAAAAATGAAATTAAAATTGATTTTCAAACGACAATACGGTGGAATCTCACAAATTTGGCATCGGAAACCGTGTATTGGGTTGGGTGGCTAAAGTAGCTTTTCCTACCCAAAATCATATATGGCACCTCCTACAACTCATTCTGCGAGAAATATCCGTTCTAAGTTTCTGACAGTCCGAATCACTTCCACCTCTGATCAGACTTTCTCTGGTCCATCTTGTCCATAAAATTGTTCGGAATGCGCTCTACATCATTGGATCTGCTTCATTTTTTGGAATAATGCCTTAATATGATCTGGAAAAATAGATGGACCCATGGATGCAGAATGCATACATCAAGGTAGGCCCCACTGTAACAGCCGTATCGTCTACGCTCCCCACAAGACTGCATGAGGGAGAGGACTTGAATTGGAAACGTGGCTGGCATCTTTGCACGGCATTAGCAATACAAGTGGGCCCATGATTTGGTATCCAAATAATTTATTTATGCTCATAACCTCTCATTTTGTGGCATACAGATAGATGGCTGGGATTGAGAATTACAAAGACGATTCACGTTCAACTGAAAAAGGTCCTGATATGGGTCTTAAACGCGTCGATTATGGAACCATGGGATTCACGTGCCAGAGCTGCAAACCCGTGTATACCGTGCAAAGATTTGGGCCACATACCCTACAAACGTTCAGCCATTCAAAATACCGATATGATGAGCCTTACCCGGATGGACTGGACCACCTGCCACAGAGATTGAAGAAATCACCATGGCTAGGATACTTTGGTCCGTGGGAGTTTTGTGCATGGGCCATAGGCAACAAAACCCATCATACCAACGGTTTTTATCATAATTTTTATTTGAGAAATGATTATAAACAGCTTGTGGTATGGTACTGTCCATTAATGGCAATTTTCATACTTCTTTTTTTAAATATGATGTGGCATGATTTGATCGTATGGCAGACCTCTATTAAAGATGGGGCGGATGAGATGGCACTACGTGGGCCCATAAAAAAGGTGGACCTAATCACTCTCTAATTTTTTTAGCTTTCAGAGTCTTCATTTCCACTTTTGCCTTAACAAACTAGATATTTTCAAAGGATGGTTGGACATTTTAAGAGAAAAAAAAAAAGTTTTATACTCTGGCAAAGTGGGATGGATGATACGCAGGTACTAATAAATTACTTAGAAATTGCATACATTGAATGCAAATATTTCAAATTAAAAATTGTCTAATAAATGTCTGTAATTTGGATGATAAGGTAATCAAATAAGTATAATTTTCTGTTCTTGATATGTTTAGGCCAGATCTACACCTAAGTCTTCATCCTACCTCCTCTGCCCGACCTGATATACGACTGCTGGGATGAGCCCGAGTGAGTGCTGCTTATACTATTTTCTAGTCAGTTTAGTGTAAGTTAATGGATGACCTGCATATCAAGCGTCACAAGCAGCAGGAGCATAAATAAATCCCTTCTAGAGATTTCCAAAATGTTTAATTAATTTAAATAGAAAAAGATCCAATGGCTCCATTGAAGAAGAATTTTCGTGGCCCGAAATTAATGTAGGGCACGCATGGCACATGTTTGAAACGATCTGAGCCATATGCATCCTGCAGGCTCCACTGTTGGATGGCCACTAACGAAAATTTTCTTTGATTGGCCAATCTAAGTATCCAATAAACTATTCTATTTCTAAATTAGTGTGAGCCTTTGATGAATTGTCTTCTAAGGTCCGTTAGTATCTCACTGTCCAATCTTACCCAATCATAAGATGGTCACATTGATTGTATACGTTACAACAACGGATCTATCGGGTCGATGTCATGGATTTCCGAGTAGCCTGAGTTGTACTCAACTTGTCTGAGTCGACTCGGACTCGATCAGGACCAGTAATGAACCATGATCGATATCCATTTGAAGGAACCTGTTTAATATTGGGATGTGATTTTTATGATGTATCTAGTTTTTATAACCTTAGCATGTAAATTTGGATGTTTCATTTGTTCGTGTGGTTTACTAGAATACATCCCCACAGATACGTCAGGTCTTTAGCCTTCGAACCTGGGTCATCTTCCAATGATCTGACTCATTTATGTGATGGGCCTCACTTTGTATGGTGGACTTGTTTGCACTCATTGTTGATGCCTTGTTGTGGTCCAATAGAAAACTGTAAAATGGTGATACTATGTGTTTGGTACACACGAAAGACGAACCATCCAAAGATATCTTCGGTTGATCTTTCTTTAGCGTTACGCATTCTGTTATTAATGTAATGGTACAGACCATCACGCATGTTTTTAGAGAATGAATCATCCCATGCCACGGGGCCATGATTAATTAGGGCTGAAAGTCGGGTGGGTTGGGTCGAGTTGGTGGTCAACCCTAACCCAACCCAAGGTTCTTATACCTCAACCCTAACCCAACCCAATCTTGGGTTGGGAATTCTCAACCCAAGCCCAACTCAAGCGGGCTCAGTCGGGTTGGTATATACGTGCTAATATTTTCGTTATTACATTAGTTTATTTTATTTCAATATAGGACTTATTTTTTATATCTATGATTTTATTAATTATATGTGATTATTCATCATAAAGAACTTCATTTTTTTCTTTAAAAAAACAAGCTATATGACAACTACTCATTTAAAAGTCATGTAGCATAGCACGCAATCTATTTGGGAGAGAGAAATCCGGCATATCTTGTTAGCTTGAGTCCTTGGAAATGACGTGAACAAATGAGACCCGACATCACTAGTATGCCTTCGACACAAACAATCCACACTCAATTATAATTTATAAGTAACTTATATATTGATTAAGTTCGGGTTGTGTCGGGCAACCCGAGACCTCAACCCGAGCCCAACCCAAGTTTTATCGGTTGGTGTTTGTATAGCTCAAGCTTGAGATCGGACCCGATATATCATGCCCAAGCCCAACCCAATGTCGGGTCGGTCACGGGTCGGTCGGGTTGAACCCGCCCAACTTTCAGCCCTATGATTAAAGTGTCCATTTATGAAGCAACGTACTTAGTATGGCTATAAAAAATCCATCGAAAGAATGGATCTAATCATAGATATGGCGATGATATTCTCGATGAGGTTGTTTCTCATAGTCCTTTTAAAAGGAAAGATCTTTCCAAAGACGTTTGGAGAGGCAATATCGCTTAAGAATGTTTTAAATATTAGGAGATCAGACTATTGTCCAAGTCAATTCGGCTTTGGTTCGGACCTATGTTGGTAGAGACAGACACATCGGTTCGGCCAGGTTCCCCATTCTGTACATTAATCGACATTAAGAAAATGGGAGAATTAAATCCAACAAGGTCCGATAACAAGTCGGTATCAGGTGTCAAATCTCACATTACTCTAAACCATCACCTTATGGATGGTTAAATGTAAGAGTGGTTCGATCAGCATCTAACACCTTGAAGTTGACAAGGTGGGTCATCAACAAAAATGTTGATTGGTCATGATTGGTTTAGGTTTAATCTTTAATGTTTACAAATCTTGGTCTAGTTGTCTTTATCAGAGAAACTTTGGTGATTCCAGACCTAATTTTTAGTGGGCCACGAACATCTCCACGGTGGATCAACTACAAGAAAAATATCGGAGAAGCTAGCAAGACCAAATCTAGTTGGAATCCTTTCTTCCCCATCCAAGTCGTAAGTTCCAGATCAATCGAGGAGATTCTCGTATCCAGAACTGCGACGTAAACACGAATGATCCAGAAGCAATAAGGAAGCTTGGTGAGAGGTTTCACCGCCTCAACAAGCTATAAAAGGAGTGCAAGAAGAAGAGCTTAAAACACCACACCAAACACATCTATCTACTTTTTTTAGTTTAGCCTAATTCTAGTATAAATGGCTACTATATAGTGGCTCTCACTACATTACCTTAAGACTTGGATAAAATATCATTAACTTTAAGTTGTATGATCATCGTACCAATCAAGGCACATCCGGCTGACCGCCCACCTTGATCGTCTATTCTAATAAACAACTCAGATATTTATCTTTTGTTTTATTTCGTATGCAAACCTAAAAAATATTAAAGAAAAAGCCTTTAAGGCCGTAAACTCACGCCTAATATCATAAAGTAAAAAAGAACTCATTCAGAAGAGCTGACCCTACCATTTCACAAATCACCTGAACGAAATGCAAATCGGCAATTGAGAGGATAATTGAATCTCAGTCCAGTCTCCAATTTGCTCATTTCAATGCGAGAGATATCAGTGATTCAATCAAAACTTACGAGTCGAGCAGACTCTGTCACTCCCACACATCTTAAAACTTATGAGTCGAGCAGACTCTGACACGCCCACCAATCTTACCCTCACACAAATAACTAATTCAAATCATCACTTACACGTGTGGCCTAGTTTGTTTGAATTGTCAACAATAGGACCTTTAAATAAAAGCTCCTAAATTAATCATTTCAACTGTTCGATAATTGAAACTTTAGCTTTGAACATGGATAGTCAAACTAAACCTTTGTATAAACATGGATAGTCAAACTAAACCTTTGTATAATCAAAGCAACAAGATATTCAATATGAGAAATTTTTTGGGGCATCTCCCATCCAACGGTATTCCTATCACATAAACAGTCTCATGCAAAAGAATCCAAATACAACCACTAAACTCCATACGCGTCCTATGACAACACATTGGACTGTATTCTAATAAACCTCATTGTTCTTTGCAGTATCTACATACTTAAGGGGTTTTGGTTGAAAACAAACCAAAAATAATGGGAGAATGATTCTCCTTTTCTTTTTCTGTATATGAGACAACCCTGAAGTGTTGAATATATAGAGTTTTTACAATGACTATATAAGGTAAGATGGTAAATACAAAATCTCCTATATAAGGTATGTGGTGCCTGTCTAACATCCCCCCTCAAACTAATGCTTGTCATCAACAAGTAATAGTTTGCTAACTAGAAATGACTATCGTGCAGAAGTTAGGAACTTCGTGAGAATGTCGGCAATTTGATCATGGGATGCAACATGTGGTAGTGAAATGTTCTAAGACTGAAACTTCTCACGGATGAAGTGACTATCAACTTTAATATACTTTGTCCGTTCATGAAAAACCGAATTAGAGGCAATTTGAATGGCACTCAGATTATCTACATGGAGTGGAGTAGGATCTTGTAGATAAAAGCCCCAAGTAAGAAAGAAGTCCACATAACAAGATAATCTCACTACAAGCTGCTGACATTGCTCTATACTCGGCTTCTGTGCTTGATTTGGAAATAGTGGCCTGCTTCTTATACTTCCAAGAGATGAGAGAAGTGCCGAGAAAAACACAGTAGCCAATGGTAAATCTTCGTGTGAGAGTACAACCGGCCCAATCAGCATCTGAATAAGCATGAAGGTCCAGAGGGGCTGTGGAGGAGAAGAACAAAGATCGATCCAGAGTTCCACATAGGTACCGTAAGATGCACAATACTGCGCTCATATGAAGAGTTTGAGGAGCAAAAATAAATTGGCTGACAACTTGGACCGCATAGGCAATATCAGGACGAGTCATTGCTAAGTAAACCAGACTCCCAACCAAATGGCGGTATAATGTGGGATCTGTAAGGAGTTCATCATCGCCACGGTCATAGTGAACATTAAGTTCCAAGGGAGTTTGAACTGTCTTCTGATCCGTTAAGGAAGCCAAAGCGAGAAGATCCTTGGTATATTTATGTTGGCTGACCAGGATTCCACGTATAGAACATAAAAATTTAAGTCCAAGAAAGTATGTCAGATGACCCAGGTCCTTCATCTTGAAAGATGACTGCAGAACTTTCTTTAATGCCAAGATGTTAGTATCATCGCTACCAGTCAGAAGTAGGTCATCAACATATACGAGAACAATGACGATTCCATGCTCAGAAGTGCATAAGAATAATGATGGATCATGACCACTTTGAATAAAGCCATCTCCTGTAAAACATCATGAAAACATTGAAACCATGCCCGAGGGGCTTGTTTGAGACCGTATAGAGCTTTATTCAGGCGACAGACTTTATTGGTAGGGATAAAAAATTCAGGAGGATGTTTCAAATATACTGTTTCTTGGAGGTCTCCATAAAGAAAAGCATTTTTCATGTCCATCTGAGTGAGTGGCCAAGAGCAAACTGATGATACTGCTAGAAACGTGCGAACAGTTTTCATCTTGGCCACAGGAGCGAATGTCTCATCATAATCAATTCTGTGTTCCTGTTTGTATCCCTGAGCGACAAGCTGAGCTTTATATCGATCCAATGATCCGTCAGACTTGAGCTTTACAGAATAAATCCATTTACTGCCAATTAATTGGTGGTCAATAGGTCGAGTAACAATGTCCCACGTATGATTATCATCCAATTCTGTAAATTTTTCTGTCATAGCCTTCTTCCAACAATCATGATTGGCTGCCTGTTCACTCCCTAAGTATAGGGTTGTGATGTAGTAATAAACTCAGTAAGACCGAGGTCGAATCCACAGGGACTGAAACTTGTACGTGATCTGAAACCAAGTAGAACTAGAACTAAACTAAGATGTGATCTAGACCAAATAAAATTTAAGGAATAATTGCGAAATAATTATCGAAAACTTAAGGAATTCAGAGGAAGGAAACTAGGGATTCAGAGGATCCACTTGTAGGGATCAGGGAGATCTTATGCCTGCATTAAGATTCATGGAAATCAAACTGAACCTACTTGATTTAGTCTTCATGTGATGAAAGGAATATGAATCAGAATGGATTCTATCATCAAACCATGCCCAGGAGACAGAGCAAACAACAGAATTAAACCAATTACCAACCAATCAGATGATTGTGAAGGTTAGGAAGGATACCGCCATCCAGCCATGCCCAGGAGACGATGGCGAAGAACACAGCTTCCTGACGTCACAATCAAAATACAGAAAAGGAAATACTCAAAGCCATTGCAAACCCATTGTAATGTCAGTCACAACAGGCCATTAAAGACTACAAATATTCTCATAATAAAATTAAATCAAAATTTAATTCAGTCTAAATAAAAGGCATAATAACAGTCTCCCATCACGCTGCAGGCTTCACCTCTTAGCCCTAGCTAAGAGGTTTAGCCAGACATGAATGGCTTGAACTCAAAGCAAATAAAAAGAAAAAGAAAACGAAAAATAAAAGAAAATAAGAAAAAAAAACTTATTATCTTTTCTTTCTCTCTCTCGTTTCCAGCCCCCTGTTCCAGCCTTATCCCCTGTCACCTTCAGCTTCCTTCTTTTTTTCCTCCTCAGCTCCACGTTCAGCCCTTTTTCTCCTTTCCCATCCTCCTGGTTGAATGGAAAGGCGTCATTTATAGGAAGAATTTATGCACAAGTCACGTTCCAACCGGGAGTTGGATTCCATTCCTGCGTATCCTGCTTCCTACATAGGGGTGATCGGACGCTCGTTATTGTCCACTGACGTGCTTTCGATCCCATCTGTCAGCATGGGGACAGACCAAATCCCCTTCCCTATCATCTGGATGGTCCGGATCCTACACTCAGATCGTATGAATGGGCCACAACAATTCCCAGCGGAGGCCAGTGCGTGCACAACCGAGTCGCGTACTCTGTTCAGCGCAGTGAAAATGCGAAAACAGTTCGCATGTAGTGGCTGTTACGGGGCCCATTGATCAGGCCTTCCTGATCCGATGTCCTGGCCGAGATTGGGACTTGCGTCCTGTGATTTTGGGTGGTGCGGATCGTCCGCCGATCGAGCTGAATCGTCCGGCTTTCATGGACGCAGAAATTTGCGCCAACTTCTTGCGCTGATACTTTGGTGGGGCCATGGTCGGATTTTCCAGATAAATCCACCCCGTTCATCAGTTTCTCCTCGAAAAACCGTTTGGAGATAGACAGTTTTGGATTTCCGATACTGTGGCCCACTGAGTCCGTGCTTCAGCCGTCCAACCTGCGTCCAAACGCTCTCTTCCTGTGTGTGCGTGAATTGTTGTAGATGGTCACCATCTCTATGGTCGACGCCCCCCCTTGGATGCATTGAAAGGTTTGGATCATCGAATCAAATGATGAAGATGGCCCACTGAATTTGTTGGTGCGGACGCTGCGGAAACAAAGTTCCGTTTCTTGTTCTTTGAAAGAGTGGTCTGGTGCGCTGCGAACACGCACACCCATATGCACGTTCGTACTAGTGTAGGGTCCACAATGATGTTCATGGTAAATCCACTCCATCCGTCCATTTTCTCATCTCATTTCAACGGTTGAAACCAAATTTGAAACATATCCAGATAGCAGGTGGGCCCCAGATCAGAAATTTTGGGCTGATCTGTCCGTTGGGCCACTTTCAGAGGGATCCAATGGATGAAATTTTACGTGTACGGTTAATTCATGGTTCTCAGGCCACGTATGAAGTTTTGACTTGATCAGATGGTGGGAACCCTATGATCTTGTATTCTGGACGTCTTTTAGGCCTGTTTAAGATGAGTGGCTGGACTTTCTCTGATCTCTGACGTGTAAATCCTTGATCGTGGTCCCATGGGGCCCCGTCCAATGTCTTGGTGATGCCTGAGCTTTAAATCCATGCTTTTAGCATCCTTTCCAGTCTGTGCTCGTGAATACGCCCTGCATCACAAACATGATTAAATCAGGCCGTTAAACAAAACTATGTTTGTAAATCCTGACAACAACTGGGGTCTGATATGCAATATTCGACCCTCAACACTGCCTAATGGTATGAAGTAGGAATAGATACAGTATCCAGGGTAGTATTCATGGCAGACATAGAGTATATCAAGCGATCAGGCTGTCAATGTACACGAGTGGAACGACGGACGAGGATAAGATCCGGATTGGTTACGGGTACGATAGGGAGAGTAGTAGGTGATGGATCTGTACGTGGTCGTCATGAATAAACCTGCAATGGACAAGGAGGTGTACTCGAGACAACCAGAATGTCAGGAAAAATAGTAAGACCAGGAGAGTCTGGTGTGGGCGAAGGAGGAACAGATGAATGGAAGGCAATATGCTCAAGAAAAACAATATATCGTGATACCCGTACATGACGAGAGACCGAATCATAGCAACGAAAATCCTTCTGAGTTTCTCCAAATCTCAAGTACATATATTTGACTGATTTTAGGAAAAGTTTGTTACGTCCACGTGATGCCAAATGAACATAACATACACAACCAAAAACACGAAATGTGGAATATGTTGGAAGATAACCGGTGAGAACAAAGTAGGGAGATTTACTATTTAGAACTGTGGTTGGCAATCGATTAATCGAGTAAACTGAATGCATCATAGCTTCCGCCCAAAAGGAATGGGGAACACTCATAGCTGTTATTAAGGTATTGACAGTTTCAACAATATAGCGATTTTTTCGTTCAGCCACCCCATTCTGTTGTGGAGTATCAGAACAGGTGGTCTGATGAGTAATCCCATGACCCTGAAGATATGTACGAAAATTGGTGGAGAGATACTCTCCCCCTGAGTCAGAGCGAAGAGTTTGAATTTTTACTTGAAATTGTGTGTTCACCATATAATGAAATATTTTGAATTTTTCAAACACTTGTGACTTAGAGTGCAGAAAGTAAATCCAGGTGTAATGGGTGAAATCATCAATGAATATAACATAATATCCCAGTCCAGAGAGAGACATAATTGGGGAAGGGCCCCAGACATCCGAATGCACCAGTTCAAATATACATGATAATTTTGTAGTACCTAGAGGAAAAGGAATATACTTACTTTTTGAAAGGCAACAAGAAGAACAAGAATAATCCAAATTACTTTTATTAAGAGAAATATTTCCTAACATGCCAGAAGAAAATAGCTGGCTCAAACGATTAGAATGTGGATGACCCAGGCGAAAGTGCCAGAGTTTCCACAATTTTTTTGCCGAATAAATATCCGAGGAAGAGGGAGAGAAGAAACAACGAGCTGGAGTAACGGATGGGTGAAAGTCCAGTATGTACAAACATTCATGCCGCCTACCCTTCCCAAGTACCTTCCTCGTTGCCAAATCGTGCACAAAACAACAATTTGGAAGAAATATGACTAAGCAATTATTGGATGTAAGTTGACCAACAGAAATTAAATTTGAGGAGAGTTTAGGGACATGAAACACATCATGAAGGGTAAACTAACAATGGTCAGAATGAGAGAAAGTTAAGGAACTAACGGACTGAATTGGTAGTTTAGTGTCATTTGCAGTAGAAATAGTCTGATTGCTAATATAGGGACGAATATTGCAAAGATGGGATACATCACCGGTCATATGATTGAAGCACCAGAATCGAAGAACCATGGAGAAGATGCGGTGATACCTGACATACCGGCCGCAGAAAGGGCATCGCAGGAGATAAAGGTGAGGAAAGACCTTCAACAGAACCACTGGATGTAGTATCACTAAAAGAAGGCTCGGAAGAAGTAGTCACAGAAGTAGCAGAAAGAGCACGATCACAGCCACGACCTCGACCACCACGTCCACAGCCGAATGAGGATGCGTAGGCATAGGAACGACAGTCCTGAATACCATGACCAGTCTTTCGACAATATACACACCAATCTTTGCACTGAGTGACGACATGTCCCACTTTGTTACAGCTGCGACAAGTTAAAGGAGTGGAACCACGGTTTGGTGCAGAGGTAGATACAGCAAGTGTCAAGTCAGATAGTCCTTGAGATGTCCCCTGAGAGAGGACCTGCAGTCATTGTTCCTCGGATAATAAATCACTGATAACCAAATTCATTGAAGGAGTTGAGCTACAGTTTAGGAGAGTAGCCCTGCAATGCTCAAATTTCGGACGCAGTTTCATAAGAAACTGTCTAACTTGCGCACTCTCGCGCATTGTGTGGAATATTTTAAAGTCATTTGGGAAGTCGGGATCCATCATAGTCATCTCTATCCAAATTGTAACCATTGTAGAGTAGAAAGATTGAATACTCTTGTCACCTTGAGTAAGGTGAACCAGATCTTGTTCCAGGCGGTATAACCTACCCGCATTACTCTGTTGATATATTGTCTGGAGATGCTCCCACATAGCCTTAGTAGTGTGATGTGGCGTGAGGCCAACAACTATTGATCGATCGACTGAATCAAGAATCTAGGTAATAATTCGTCCATTTTTCATTTCTCAATCAGTCATTCTGTCGGCATCAATAGAAGCGGGGACAGTAACAAATCTATCAATCATTCCCCACAAACCACGACCCTTGAGAAAACTTTGAAAGTGGATGGCCCATAGATTGTAGTTGGTGCCATCGAAACTACATCGTGGGGCCCCTGTATGGGAGTCTTTATCCATAGATAGGACGAGATTAAAAAAACGATGCAAAAGTAGAAAGTACCTTACAACCAAAGATCAGAACAGCAACCAGCAAAAGATCTGATGAAGCAACCAGCAAAAGGGGATCAGATGTAGCAAAAGAGTAATAGGGACATGCAGCAGTAGGGACCGGATAGAGCAGTAGATCGGCTGTATATGTTGTAGAGCAGGAAGTGTAGCAAAGATCGGACGCAGCAGAGATCGGAAGCAGAGACGCAGCAGAGATCGAACGCAGAGATCGGAAGCAGAGACGCGGCAGAGATCGAACGTAGAGATCGGAAGCAGAGACGCAGAAGAGATCGGAAGCAGAGATCCGAAGCAGAGATCGGACGCAGCAGATCGGAAGCAGAGATCGGACGCAGTAGAGAGGCGCGAAGGGTGCAGGGAGCGTGCGTGCGCAGGTGCAGACGCAGGGACGTGCGCATGTGCGTGCACAGGGTCATGTGCAGGAGACACGTAGCAGGGGCGTGCGGACATGCCTGGGGAAGATCGGACGAGAGTGGGGAGGGCCGGATCTGACAGGGGAGGAGCCGAGTCGGACAGGGGAGGGCCGAATCTGACAAACGGTAGGTGATGAAAAGATGCCGGATTAGGATCGCTCTGATACCATAAAAACAAACCAAAAACAATGGGAGAATGATTCTCCTTTTCTTTTTCTGTATATGAGACAACCCTGAAGGGTTGAATATATAGAGTTTTTACAATGACTATACAAGGTACGATGGTAAATACAAAATCCTCTATATAAGGCATGTGGTGCCTATCTAACATTGGTTTGGTCCCTTTCATTGATGTAAAGTTCTAATTTATCTAATAAATTCTTAGTTTGAAATTTACACCTTCACAAAAAAAGCCTACAAGATATGGAACATGGATACCATTAACAAGTAGGAAGTATTGTCCTCTAATGCCCAATTTCTAGTCCATTATCTCTTATATGTCATTTTAAATCATTGTTTTATCAAGCTATTTAAATAATTGATTATAACACTTGATACGCATGCATTTAGAACTTTTACACGTTTTATATGCTACTTGGTTTTAACTGTATCGAATGGAGAACCTTTTGAGACTGGGTCATTAACTAAAAACAATGTTATCTAAATAGTCCTAACCTTTGATTAGTGGACAGATGTCTGGTACATTCAGACCATTGGATTTTTTGTTGAACTGTCCACTAAATTTTCAACAATTCGCTATTTAGATAATGAAATCAGTGTAATATTTTCCTTTATGGTCTTTATGATTGCGGGTAACAATTTGGATTGTTTCTTGAGTTTGGATGCGGCCAAGCATAGAATTTCTCCACGCCTATGTATCAATTGTTACTCTCTACTCGAGTATCAAAGATTTTCTCTATCTAAAAAATAAATATGTTTGGCAGACATTACAGTGATTTGGAGATTTTTAAATAATTAAAAAAAATAATAAAATAAAAAATAAAAAATTGAAGTGTGTATGGTGGACAACGCAAGAATTCACCTCCAAAGTATCTAAATGCACTTATGTTTAATTTAAAGCTCTTCTCATGTCTTTAATAATAAATAGTTGGAAGTGATCCTTGAAACTATTTCCGTGGAGATTTTTTCCCTGGGCTTCTCTAGTAGGGACTCTTTTTCTTTTTCTTTTTCATAAGCATCCATCGATGGTGGCCCTATCAGCTGAGATTTTTGTTCCAATGCTGATATCAGGCATCCATTACTGTTGGTAGAGTCCTTCCCAAATATGAGTGGATCCTTCATGATTTAGGTAGGTTGATCCGTGATTCAGGTGGGCCACCTATACAAAATGGCATGTGCCGATTCATGCATAGCATATGAATTGGTTGAACGGTTTAGATGCCACATGCAGAGCACGGTGGGCTCCGTAAAAATCAAGGGTGGAAATTGTTATAAAATATTGCTTCTATATATTTTTTAAATAAAAAATATATTATATATATTATAAAAAGGTTTGCAAAATACTCTTTTCAAGTGTTTTGGGAATAGTCCCGCATTGAAAAAAGAGGAGAAAATTATTTGGTATATATGAGAATGGTGGAGTATTGTTATGTTTACCCACCTAGTTCGAGAAGTATTAGGCTCGGGCACGGGCTCAGTGCGAGGGCATAGGCATGTAAGTCGGTGTGGTTATAGAAGCGCTAGTGGTGCACTTTGCATGTCCGCCTAGGCCTAGATGAGTTTCCAATCCATTACAAAATCAGCAAATACTCCCGAACCATTAGCTGAATATAAGACCAGTGCAGTGGTCTAACATGAATTTTCTTCTTCTCCTTTTGAGATTTTTCCTTTTTTTCTGTTCTACCAGACAATTTGTGTAACAAGAGTTCCATTAGTGGGTCTTCGCGTTTGTTGAACGCAGATCCACATCAGGCTCGTTGTATCCTATAAGCGATTTGCCTGTAACCTATTTGAGTAGGGGCAAATTGCACTTTAAGGAGAGCGTTTCATACATGCTTGAGCATATCCTAATTCCATGTTATTTTTGACTTTTTATAATTTACAAAAAATCATTATTTTTGTGTTAGTTTCAACAGAAATCCTCCTCCCAACTATTTCTTTTGTTGTGGCTCATGTGAATCACGGATGTGGCTAATATGCCTAGCAATGATGCATCTGATGGTCGGTATAAATGTCACATCCTCAGTATGGTGGGGGTATCCATGCCAACTATTTCCTCTGGTGTGACCCACCTAAATCATAGATTAGCAGAAATTTTGGACCCTAAGCCTATCATAGGCTGATGCATTTGATAGTTTGAGTGGATGTCACATGTTCATCATGGTAAGGCCACTTGCTTGAATGTTCCCCCTATGCAATGAGTTCACCACGTCCCACCCGGTATTGGTGCAAGTTGATAAATACAAGAAATACGTTTTCCTCCATTAAGAATGATCAAATTATATTATTATATACAATGGAGGGCTTTCCTAAGCCCACATGCGTGTGCAATAAAGCTCATGTACAATCCATACGTGCCAGCATGGCATGATAGGTCCGAGATCCAGTCCATCTGTTAGAACAATGCTAATATATTGATGCCCTAGCCTAAGAATTAGGTTGATCCACTGTTCAGATGGGCCACGGTTTTCAAAACAAATAAAAGGCTCTGAAAAATGTTGCTGATGTTATCTAACCCATGTACTTGTTTACGATATTGGGGCCAACATGTTGAGTGGACCAGATTTATTTTTGGGAAAACATGTAGAAGGTTGGACCAAACAGAGGGCTGGATTGGACCTCGCAACTACGTGCTATGCTGGCCACGCTTAGCAAAGCTTATACAAGGGAAATGCGTGTAGAATACACTTATATGGATACGCACTTAAATTATAATAAGACAGTCCAATCCATTGATCTAGCTTGTTAATTAGGTCCAGGGCACATTTCATTGCCTACCACACAAAAGTAATACTGATCTGACAAATATTAGTCATTAATTAATGTCCTTTAACCTGGACGGTCAAGATCATTTACACAAAAATAGGTCAAATCAACAACTTAATCCATCTATTTGTTAGTAGCCACCGTGGATCGCGTATGATTCTAAAGAATCACTTTTATTAGGCAGTTGTAACCATCCCATCCATGGCATGGAAAAAAGGATGGCTATGGAAAATATACCTAATCAAGGATAGATTGGATCGCCCGGTCAATGCCATTTTCATAATCCATTCCATGAAATGTGCTGTGAACTTGATGAACAGTTCAGATCAATCGATTAGATTGTCCAATTGAATCAATGTAACTAGGAGCTATAAGTTAACAGTGCTCAAAGAGCTCTGGAGCATTTCCCATTAAATACAAATCATGCTTGGTTTATTGTAAAAATGACGAAAAACACCCGTGATGCATGCAGTATGGTTTTCAGTTTGTACTATGCCCAGAAAATATCTTCAATAAGGCAATTCTAGTATTTCAATTTCTATCCAAAACATGCTCAAGTTGGTTGGGTGGCTAGGATCTTCCAATCTGTGATATTCCTGAGCATGGTCCAACCATCATGGGGTGCAACAGACCAATGGTGTGGATCACTGAACCATAGGCCCCATTTGTGCAAACTGAAAACCTGAGTATGGTGTGCCAGTCTTTAAAATCATATAATTCTTCCACTTCAAAACACTAAAGATGATGAATGGGGAAAAGATACGAAGTGAACGATAATCAAATGCTATTATTGAAACACGATGGCAATAATGATAATAGAAGTTGGTTGCATACCACATTTTACACCATAGTCTTAAAAATCAAATCGAGTTAACTCGGTAGAGTTTCTGTTGTGTTTTGCTGAGTCTGGACCTTTTTGGTTGCATGTGAACCACCACTGGCTGTGAATTGAATGGTTGAGCTTCTTACCTGGGAAAGTTTAGGTACATGAGCCATCCACAGCAAAACCCATACTGTCAATGGCATTTGCACAAGCTAAAAATCCTAGCTTATTGCACAAATTCACTGCCCGAATCTTGCTTAATACCTCATTACTACACATACAATCAGCTACTCTATTTCAAAAGCTGTGGATGACATTAGCAGAGACTACTTTGATTTATACACAACAGTGATTCTCCATTCACCTTAATCTAAAAATAATGATATAACACACACAACAGACATCTAACCATTAATAAGAGAGGCCAGGAATGCTTAAACCTTCAAGAACTACTTATCAAGCTCCTAAGATCCCTCTTTACAAGCATTGGGGCTCTATGCCGCATCAAGTTTCCGGAGCTTCTCATATGGTTTCCTTGAGACCTGTGAAGCAAAGCTAAGATGAGCAAGTTTGATTGAAGTAATAGCATGAAACCAAAAAGGCTAAGATAAGCAAGTTTGATTTAAGTAATAGCATGAAACAGAGAGTCAAGTCAAAAGTACATCGTTTGTAGAAATTAAACAAGGAATTGCAGGATCCATGGCTCCCAAAGGCACTGCACAGTACATGGGTTTTAGGTTCTGACAAGTAGAGCTTGTGGTTTGGGAGTCCAGGTCATTTGTATGTTGCATCCAACTGTAGATGGATCATGCCCAAAAAACTCCGTGATTGGAGATCCTATCCACTAATCTCGAGACTTTTTTTGCTTCTTTTATTTTATTTTTTTTCCTTTGGAGAAGGTGGATGGTACTGCCGACAGTTATTGATTGAGAGCTAAAAATTACAGTGGGGTAGAGATTATTTTTTTTCACTTGAATGGTGGACAGTTGTATTTCTCTTATTAACCATCTACTTTTAGGCCACAAATTGAAAGGTTAAGATTGTCCTATAGAGGAAATTTTTGGTGGATGGTCCATCCACAGTGGACACAACAGACCAACAATCTAGATTGTGGAATCATGCACCCCATTCATCAGAACAGAAAAGTCAGGGATGCATCACAAACCCTCAGGTCAAGGATCCTATAATTCCTTAAATTCTAAAGAGTGTGAATGCTGTGAACCATGAACCAAATTCATTTTTGTAGGAGTTAAGTTTCAACTTCCAAGCAATCCATCTCCACGGGTTGCTTGCTGATAGGTAAAGAATCTGGCCTAGTCTAGTGCCTCTGGTGATTTCTACTGATTTTCTTCTTTCTTTTTTCCTTATCAAACATGTATGATGGTTGGTGACAACGGACGACCTACATCAAAATAATAGGGTCTTGAAATCATCATTGAAGGAATAATCACACAATTCTTCCAAAAGCAATATTTTTCATTTAAACCTAGTAAATTATGAAATTAGTTTTATACGCATAGAAGCTATAGAAGTCATTAGAGCAATCTACCATCTGCCTTAACACTTAAAAGGCACCAACAGATTTTCTAACCATGGTCCGTATGTGATTGAGGCCATGTTTGGAAGCACCATCAAATCAGATTGTGATAATTGTGTCACAGCAAAGTGAAATGTCCAAGGTCGGGTTAGTCCCACACAAATCAGAGCGAATAATCAGTCATGATTTGTGATTACGTATTTACTCTCAGTTTTGAGTTGAACTGGGAACAAAAACAAGTGCAAAAACATTGAGAAGCAACTAAAATCTCTTAACTGGAAAAACATTTTGATTAAATTAATAATCGCACTGTAAGTTGACTGTACATCAAAACGGGTCCCCAAATAAGTTCTTTTTTTCCTTTTTCTTTTTTTCTTTTTTAGGTAGGTACATTGGGCTCAAACCCGAGATGTCAGTGTTGAAATGCAGGCTGTCTATCACTGAGCCACAAGGTCAAACCCTCGAAGGAAATGGATCTGGCTGCTAATTCAATGGCTCCTAGAAAAACCCTTCCCAATTCAATTAAAGAATATAAAACTTAATTTTCGTAATTAATATATGTGATATATTAACATGATTCAAATGAATTCCTAGGTTCTCTGTGCATATCCTGTATTTCATTAGGCCCTTAGATTTTGTAGAGAGATGTGTGCGCATTTATTTGTGGTCCTGGGGAGTACTATATGTTTAGTCCAATTAGACTAACAGATACTAGTCCTAGATCCTTCATCTCTCCTCTCTCCTTCCTCTTTTCTCCTCCTCTAAATCCTTTCTTCCCCAATTGGAACCATTGTTTTGTACAGCACTGATGCCAGCCATACGGACTGCTAACGTCAACAATGATCGCTTTCTTAATTCAAAAGACAATTAGAGAATTGATTTGATCTGATACCAAGTAGAAAGAAGAGTAGAAGAAAAGCATGTAAGGAAGAAAGGATTTAGAAGAAAATAGCAACAGAGAGGAAGGAGTGAAGAGAGAATGGAGAGGAAGGATTTAGAGCACTAATGTGTTAGTCAAGTGGAATAACATTTTCTTATTGATAATAAAACATATGGTACTGGAGGCTACCAGATTTTGTAGAGAGATGTGTGCGCATTTATTTATGTGGTCCTGGGGAGTACTATATGTTTAGTCCAATTAGACTAACAGATACTAGTCCTAGATCCTTCATCTCTCCTCTCTCCTTCCTCTCTTCTCCTCTAAATCCTTTCTTCCCCAATTGGAACCATTGTTTTGTACAGCACTGATGCCAGCCATACAGACTGCTAACGTCAACAATGATCTCTTTCTTAATTCAAAAGACAATTAGAGAATTGATTTGATCTGATACCAAGTAGAAAGAAGAGTAGAAGAAAAGCATGTAAGGAAGAAAGGATTTAGAAGAAAATAGCAACAGAGAGGAAGGAGTGAAGAGAGAATGGAGAGGAAGGATTTAGAGCACTAATGTGTTAGTCAAGTGGACTAACATTTTCTTATTGATAATAAAACATATGGTACTGCAGGCTACCACACAAATAAACACACACATAACTGCATCTCTTTACATAATAGAAAGAAGGGAAGAAGGAAAGGATTGAGGAAGAAAGGATTTAAGGGAAGATAAGCACAAGTGAAGAGAGGACAGAAAGAGGAGAGAAGAAAAGAAGGATTTAGGGCACTAATGCGCTCGTCTAATTGGACTAACACTCTTATTAATAAAGATTAATACTACAATGATTCACCGTATATTGATGACACATGTCCCCTCCGTCCCTGCGTTTGCCAGGAAAGCACATGCAACAAAATGCTCTCTAAGGTCCACCGTGATGTGTGTGACATCTACTCCATGCATCAGTTTCCCCAGTTCATATTAGAACAGAAGTCCAAAAATCGGGTTGATATAAAACTCAAGGTGTGTGCTTGAGTGCATCCAGGATGAAGGGAAAAAACAAATATCAAGCGGATTGGTGGTCCCCAGGAAGGTCCTAATGCTGTGTGACACATCCCCACTGTTCCATGTGTGTGGCCACTTAACTTTTCGATCGGCCTGATTTTTGGGCTCACATCCTACCATGAGCTGCCACAAATGATGGACAGAGTAGATGTCCCACACATATCAAGGTGGGCACACGAAGATTTTTGCTACAAGCGCTACCTCCATCCAATTAAGTGGGGAGGGGACGTGTTAGCATAACAGGGTGAATCGCTCTGCTGAATAGCCATAGCCTTACTCAATAATGAAACATAAAACATATAGTACTCCAAAGGACGACATGAATAGATGCACACGCACATATATCTCTCTATAGATTTAATACTGTGTTTGTGTTATAAAAAAAATGCAAGTATCTTGTCAGTTTGTAAATGAAGCAAAAAGTCTAATGATGATTCATGATATTATCAAACATTGAGCTCCTTAAAGAAATTTTTCTAGAAAGAGTAAATTTCCCTGATACTGATAGCCAAAAGTGTTAAATGATGAGGCAAACTAGCTGTAAGCTAGAATTCTTTATTATTTCAAGACCAACTGTCATAAATATCAATTGTAATCCCAGTACAGGGTGACTCCCGATATGATTAATGTTCTATACATCATTGACCACAAATATATTTTTAAGAGGAATTAGATAATCCTCAACCTTGTAGAGTATCCTTGGATCTTCAGCTTGTGCAAATGAGGCCCATGGCTGGGTTATCTAGACCATTTGAACTGGTGGGCCACACCATAGATGAACCATGGTCCAATATCTCCCTGATGGACCAAAACCTATTTTTTAATCTGTAGCTTGCAAATAGACGGTTAAGGAAAGAAACACAGCACAGATCCACATTCAATGGAAAAAGGGCAATCAATGCATGTCTAGGATATTCCAATCTGGGAGAATATTTGAGCGTGTTCTATCAAATATTGGACCCTGGAATCAACGATCTAGATCACCAAACCAGGGGTGCCACGTGTACAATCTGAAAACCCGACGATACTTAGCATATCCTCATATGCGGGATCGTATAATTCCTCATTCCTCATACCTCAACAGTGACAGTTCCGTAAGTCAAAATTCTGCCACACAGTGAGGCCTATTTTGAACAAGTCCTAAGCAGCACTGACCATCAAACTCATGCCACAGTAACCTACTGCTCAGTAGCTAAGTTGGTAAATACATCCCCTTTACATAAGGGAAACCCTAGGCTTTGTGTCCTGTTGATGTAATGGCTACAGTTTGTCTGAAGAAACAATTGTGTAATCCACCTAAAAAAACCATGCTGTAGTAAGTAGATTGTGTATGTTTCACTTACTCGATGTGAAGCCGGTGAGTTGTGACCAGGACCTCTAAGCTCTGCTGGAGAACTTGCTAAAGATTTCCCAGGTGAGGCAGATAGCGTTGGTCTTGGACATAGAACTTGAATATATGGGGAAACAGGTGATCGCCATACAGGAGTATGATGATAAGAGGCAAGTGGGGATGCAACTGGAGTTCGTCGTGGGAAATGAGAAATAGATGAAGCTCCGGAAGATCTTGGTGACGACCTTCTGCAGGGTAGCATATTTATTCGAATCCTGGGAGGCAAATCAGAATTATATTCAAATCCTTGAAAGATAAGTGAAGAAGAAAAATGGAAATCAGATGGGTTATTACTTGTTGTGGACATCAACATACTCATCAGTTTCATCCAGTATTTCTTCCTGCAAAAACAGTTCCAGAGAAAGTATTGAGTTCCTTTACATGAGATGATAGAAAAATATAGATAGTCTCATCCATAAAACTTGGCACATGCAAACTGGGGCTTGGGATATATGAGCAATAAATTATAAAAAGAGACTTATTGGCATCTAACTCTTATGAAAAAATGTGTTATCAAGTAAGAAACTCATTCAGAAGTGGCAAAAAATATATTTGGATTTTAGTAACCATGACTTTAAGTATTCATGCAAAGGTACTCTGCTTTTGTTACTTTTTCTACTTACAGCAATAGACAAGTGACTTATTTGAGATAAGTAAGTTTGGTTAAAGATCAATTAAAACTTTTTTACTTAAAGTTAACCAGAAACAAGCATTTAATTTGTGTGTTTCAATACAAAAGCACGTTAGTGGTTAATACAATCCCAAAGGCAGCTTCATGATTCACCCTGTTGCATAACCCAGATTATCTTTTTATAGATAATCAATGCCTTGATATATTAACACAACAAAGACAGAACTGTACCATAGAAGAGAAGAAGAGGATTGTGGAAATTTTGGGAGTTAAAGAGTCTAATTACTCCCTAACCTTATTTTATTAAAACATATTCAAACCTTAATACAAGAAAATATATGGTGGAGGAGCACCAAATGTTGGCGGTATACCCTAGAAAGCCAATGTTGATCTTGACCATTGATTATGATAACCATGGATCTGGTGCAGACATGTTATTAATGGCGTCATTGATGTGCGGTTTTACCTCAACACTGCATGTATTCATGGGATAAAAAAGGGGGTTTCCTCTGGTTGTCTTCAGGCACTTCAGAGTGAACACCACAGCTACTGGCCAAGGGAGAGTTGTGGGCAATTGATCTCATGCCTAGAATGTCCATGACCATTCAAGCAGGTTTGGGCCACCTATGGTAGCAGGTGGTCATCTTGCTTGAGAGGACTAATGACGAGCTAGGGTGGAAAGTCTCCGGCATCGGGCTCAACGACAAGTTGGCGCCTTTGCCCTACCCCACATAAGAGTGATTGTTCATGGATTTGGGAAATTGTTATTAGAACCTTTGGACACTTACGTTAAAGGATCATTTCAAGTCTTTGGATCAGGAGACCAATCATGTCCGATCCAAAGCGATCGTGTATGTACCAGCTTTGACTAATCCTTAAACCTAAGGACATATGGGGATTTCAAGTTCCTACTGTAATGTACTTTGGCCCTCATGAAGTCACTTTAGTAGTTCCATATGTGGGTGTGGTTGGGTGTATGCATTAGGATAGGGATCCATTGGTTGCCTGGGAACACTTTTATGGCTTAAATCTTATTGATCAAATCATCTACCGGGATGTTTTTAGCCGGGCCCGGCACTTAAATGGTTTTTAAAAATTTTGTAAATGTTTTCAACCGTTGATCTTTTGTTTTAACCGTTAAAAATGTTTTAATCACACTTAATGGATTTCTGATGGCTAAGATCTTGTGGTTCACCTATTAATTTGCATGGTTATTGGATCAAGGGTGGATGTCCATGGTTAGTAGATTGATTAAGTCAATTTGGTTACGTGGATAGGCAGGATCACAGACTTTTGATGTAGTGGGGCATTCGGAAGTCTATAGGGATGAGGTGTACGATAACAGGTGCATCTCATGAAATCCTAACTCCTCATATACGGATCTTATCCTAGAGGAAGATAGCTAGCAGAGTCCAGACATCCCTACCCCTTTGATATCACCTAGAAAGGAGTAGAGAGAAAAAGAGAAGAAGAGAGAACAGAGAGAGAGAGAGAGATCACATCTCCAGGCTCTCCTCCTCCCACACCCACACGTCCACAAGTGCAGGTCCACCTCGTGGATGACTCTCCTTGCTCACACCCTAGCCTAGCTCTAGGGTGGTATACATTAGCTCTCTACTTTCTCCTTCATTTGGGGTAGATCAAGAGAGATATATCCTACTTTGGAGAAGCAGCATTGGCATTGTCTACATCACAATCAACAAACCAAATCAAAGATATGTGATTTATTTTGTTTTAGGGTTTTGATTGTATTCTACATAAGGATCCTTAGGCTAATAAAATCATTTGTTTTACAAAAGTTTTGCTCCCACATTTTTAAAATCCTAACACCAAATACAACCTATACCAATAAATAAATAAATAACAGCCATACTCTAACACGTATGAGCATGGTATAACGAAGCAGGCCAAGTCCATAACTGATGCAGGACATGAAATTCAAGTATGATGTGCAAGATTTTCAGGCTTTATATCACACTAGTTTAGAAACAATTACACAAAATTCCACATCCCACACAAAAGTTCAAACACTCAATCAAAGGGAATCTTATGCGGATCCAGGCCTACATATGCTAGGGCCAGATCAATCAAAATTATAGACCAAACAAGAATCAAAGGAGAGTAAATTCATCCACACATGCACAGAAATAATTCTTCAATCCAAAAGGTTCCCAGATTTCAATTCGGGAAACCCTAAGGTTGAAGAAAGGGCATAAAATTTGAAATTTGAGTAATTTAGGGTTAGGGTTAGGGATTTGGAGTGAAAGAGGAGTGAAAGAGAGGAGAGAGATGAACCAGAGAAGTACCACATGTGTGGACAGCAGTAATGGCCTAGACACACGTGAATGTGATCCCGGCCGCACGTGTGTGGGGCCCACTATTCAGAAAAATGCCACCTTGGCCCTAATCAGCCAGGGATGGACTCCAAAACTCCCAAATATCAACTCGATCAGATGCACGGTTTGTGTGCGGTGCCACATGCTGTTGAAACTCCTCCTCAGTGAGCCACATGCTGTCTGAAGCTGGGCATGACTTCCACTTAACCAGGTACTTCCAAAACTTGTCGTCCGACGTTGAAACTATCTGATGGTCCAGGATATCCTCTATTACCTCTCTAGGTGTGTGAAGGTTAGGTATGGGAAGTAGAGGCTGGGAAGAAAAGTCGGGAAGAGGTCATGTATCAAGGGACAGATCTTGGGAATCAGGATGGGTGGACGAAAGGCTAGACAAAGTATCAAGGGTCCCCTGAAAAGCAAATAGATCCTCCACATTGAATGTGGAACTAATTCCCATGGAAGGTGAAAGATTTACCACATACGCATTGGGACCGTTTTGTTTTATGATTTTGAAGAGTCCACTGCTACGCGCATGTAATTTACAAATGGTCCCCTAAGGATACCGCTCGGGCCTAATGCAGACCATCACAGAGTCCCCTACATTGAATTCCTTGAAACGTTTATGCTGATCTGCAGAAAATTTGTAATGTTCATTACTAGTATTGATCTTTCGTATGATTTCTTGATGCAATGCATGGATGTGATGTGCAAAAGACTCTGCAGACTCTGATGGCCTATGGGACAATGACATAGGGACAAGATCAATAGGCTTCCTAGGCTTATAACCAATAACGACTTCAAAAGGACTTAGACCTGTGGACCTATTGACAGAACTATTGAATGCAAACTCGGCTATGGGTAGTACGGCGTCCCATGTCTTGGTATGCTCCCCTACTAAACATCTGAGCAAATTTCCTAAGCTCTTATTAACCACCTCAGTCTAACCATCGGTCTAAGGGTGGTAGGCAGAAGAAAATTGGAGCCTAGTATTCATCATGTGCCATAGTGTCTTCCAAAAGTAACTCATTAATCGCACGTCACGGTCAGACACTGGTTTTTGGCAACCCATGAAGTTTGACAACCACACTTAAGAACAGCTTGGCAACATGAGATACATCAAAGGTCTTAAATCAAAGAATGAAGTAGGCCATTTTAGAAAAACTGTCCACGACAACAAATATGGAATCGTGTTTCCAAATAGTCTTGGGGAATCCAAGCACGAAGTCCATACTGATGTCTTGCCAAGGGATGAATGGGACTGGCAAAGGTGTGTATAATCCCGTGTTTTGTTTTCTTTGCTTTGCCAATTGACAAGTACGACATTATCCTACAATTTTGGCCACGTATCGCTTGAGGCTTGGCCAATGAAATCTATCCTCCACTAGGGAAATGGTCTTGTCTCGACCGAAATGACCCGCGACCTCTCTTGAATGTAACTTCCATACAAGAAAATCGCAGAGGGAGGTGCGTGGTATGCACAAGCAGTCACTCCTAAACAAATACCCATCTAAAATCAAGTACTCACTGCTAGCTCCTAACGGACTGTCTAACAACGACCCATATACAACTCCAAAATCTGGACACTCAGAATACTCTTCTTTGATGGGTTCGAGGCCCGTGACTTCAACACTCATAGAATAGAGTAATGCGACTTAACGACTCAACGCGTTGGCAGGCTTATTCTCTACACCGGCCTTGTGCTTAAGCACAAAAGTGTACTCTTGAAGGACTTGAACCCACTTGGCATGCCTAGGGTTTAATTTCTTCTGAGAGTTCAGATATCCCAAGGCCTCGTGATCTGAGAATAAGACGAATTCTTGCGGCAATATGTAATGATGTCAATGGCACAGTGATTGCACTACTGCATAGAATTCCTTGTCATAGGTGGAATATCTTTGTTTCGCCTCATTCAGTTTCTCACTAAAAAAGGCGACAAGGTGCCCTTCCTGACTAAGTACTCCTCCTATGTCGACTCCTGACGCGTCACATGCGACTTCAAAAGCTTTTGAAAAATCTGGGAGTCGCGTGACTGGAGCTTCAGTCATATTGACCTTTATCTCCTTAAAGGCATTCAAAGCCGCCTTTGTCCATTGAAACTCTCCCTTTTTTATACAATCCGTGATGGGAGCCATAATGGAAATGAAACCTCGAATGAACCGCCTATAGAAGGTAGCCAAGCCGTGAAAGCTGCGCACCTCATGAATATTGCGGGGTTCAGGCCAATTGACGATGGCCTTGACCTTCTCGGGATCCACCGATACACCCTCAGCTGACATAATAAAACCTAAGAAAATCACACCACTAAACAAAAACGCACACTTCTTTAGGTTGACATACAACTTTTCGGCCCCAAGGATCCCACAAATCTCCCTCAAGTGATTGAGGTGTTGCTCCTTGGTCATGCTATAAATCAAGAAATCATCAAAGTATACGAGCAGGAACTTCCCCATGAAGGGCTTCAACACTTGGGTCATCACACGCATGAAAGTGCTTGGGGCGTTAGTTAACCCAAAAGGCATAACTAGTCACTCGTATAGCCCATCCTTCATCTTGAAGGCCGTCTTCCACTCATCACCAAGGCGTACACGGATTTGGTGATAACCACTTTTGAGGTCAATTTTTGAGAAGATAATAGCATTGGTCATTATATCCATCATGTCATCAAGACGCAGTATGGGAAACCGATACTTGACTGTGATTTTGTTGATGGCCCTACTATCAACACACATCCTCCATGTGTCATCCTTCTTAGGTGTAAGAAGGGCGGGCACGGAACACGGGCTCATGCTCTCTCGAATGAAACCCTTCTCTTGGAGCCCGTCAATCTGCCTCTTCAACTCAGCGTGCTCCTTTGGGTTCATTCTGTAATGCGGGAGGTTTGGTAGAGTCGCCCCAGGGATTAAATCAATGGCATGTTGTATATCCCTCATAGGGGGAAGCCCATTTGGTAGATCATCAGGGAAGACATCATGAAACTCATGTACTACCTGAATGGCCTCAGTGTGTAACTCTACACTAGCCTCTGGTACACTCTCCCTAGCCACAAGGGCGTATACTATCGAATCTGCCTCCATTTCTCGCTCAAAGTCCTTGGCATTTAGAATATGGAGTGCTTTGGACTTGGACTTCGATTCCTTTAATTCCTTTGAGCCGCTCGCACCACACTGTGTGGTGGATTCTTTTCCAATCATGTTCTTAGGTGGCAGTGGATTTAGCTTGACCTTCATGCCCTCGAACCAGAATGTACACACATTCGAACGACCAAATATGGTAACATCCCTGTCATAGAGACACGGTCTACACAGAATGATATGGCTAACATCCATGGAAACAACATCACACCAAAGTGTGCCTTTATATGATCCAAATTGAATAGGAACAAGACAACGGTTCGAGACTGGAATGGATGTTTCATCAACCCAGGAGACTCTATAGGGTTGAGGATGGGCTTCCAGCTTCAAGCCCAAACAGCTCACAATTTTAGTCGATGCCACGTTGGCACAACTACCACTATCCACGATCATCTTACAGCTCTTTTCCCCACATTTTGCATAAGTATAGAAGATCGTGTTGCGGCGTCAATCATCAGTGTTCTTGGCCTAAGCCAAGCCGCAATGCACAATCGCCGAGGGTCGCAGACTCTTGCGCTCCCTCTTCCTCATCACTAGGGGTCTCTACTACCTCATATTCTTCTTCTTCACCGTCACTCTCTGGGGGCACTACTTCTACTTACCCATCAATAAGGAATACTTTGGCGCCCTCTTTCGTGCCGCACTGGTGGGCAAAGTGACCAAACCCCTAACACCTAAAACACCTAGTGACCCCGCTTCCACGTGAACTAGACCCGGCAATCTCTTTACCCATATCATCCTTGGGTCTGGGCTGAAAATTGTTGGAATGCTTGTTTTGGTATCCAATGTTAGGTCTAGACCCAGAGGGGTTGGCCTTAGCATTATACCTGCAAAAGTCAAACCGCCTTCCCACAGACGCTTTGAGATATTGCTCGACTTCTAACACTACTTGATACAACTGTTCAATAGTGTCTATGTCTTTGGCGAGCAACTCTCTCCTAATGTCAGGACGGAGGCCCATTTTAAAAACGAGCAAGGGTAAGTACGGGGTCCTCATCAACCTCGCCACGGGTCAAGTACTCTTCGAACTTCTCAAAATACTCAGCAACACTCATGGAACCCTGTTGAAGAGACTGTCATTCCTCAATCAACTGCAAGCGATAAAAGAAAGGGAGGTACTTCTCTTTAAGCGTTTCTTTCATCTCTCCCCAATGGACTATTGGGAGATCTCTCACTCTTTCTTCCGCTCTACTGTTGCCCAAAACCTCTTTGTTTGACCCACAAGCTTCATATTGGCAAATCGGACTCGACGAGCATCCAACATGTCATACCACTCAAAATAGTGGTCCATATCCGCCAACCAATCTAAAAAGGCTTTAGGGTCCAAGCGGCATCTACTCTAACTCCCTTGAGGAGTTGCGCGTCTAGGTCATATTGGTCTTGATGTCCCTCGCAGGGTGGGTGCATAGGTGCGCGCCCACGACAATCTCCTTGGCCGCCTCCAGTCCTTCATTAACCTCCTAACGACCTGCCTGAGATTGGACATCTTCCCCAATGGTGGGGTTTGCCCCGAAAGAGGCCTCTAGTTGGGCAACGCGAACATTAAATTGGTCAAAACGTTGATCTATGCATTGTTCCAAGCGCTTACTCAAAGAATCAACCTGTTGGGTTAACTTGTCCATTGATTCTTGCAGTTGCTCCATGTTTAGTGTAGGGTGCAAACCAAAACCACAACCCGTACACGTGGGCATGCAACTATTAACTCGACCTAAGGACCTACTACGACTATATGCAACTAGACGGGACTAAATGATCCTATGAGACTATATGAGAAAAACTACGCAGTGCTACTAAAATCCAGCAATATAGTTGTCAAAATAAGGGAATAACATAAAGTTACAGCAATGTGAATTGCTGGCTTCCTGATAACAGAAATTTCAGCAACTAATATCAGGATTTATGGATCTCTAAATAGCTATATGTGATGAGACTTGATGTATGATGGACATAAACAAACTAAACCCTAAGAACCCTAGGCTCTGATACCAAATTTGATGCAGGACATGAAATTCAAGTATGATGTGTAAGATTTTCAGGCTTTAGATCACACTAGTTCAGAAACAATTACACAAAATTCCACATCCTACACAAAAGTTCAAATACTCAATCAAGGGGAATCTTATGCGGATCCAGGCCTACATATGCTAGGGCTGGATCAATCAAAATTATAGACCAAATAAGAATCAAAGGAGGGTAAATTCATCCACACATGCACAGAAATAATTTCCCAATCCAAGGGATTCACGGATTTCAATTCGGGAAACCCTAAGGTTGAAGAAAGGGCATAAAATTGGGGATTTGAGTAATTTAGGGTTATGGCTCGGGAATTTGGGGTGAAAGAGGAGTGAAAAAGAGGAGAGACGAACCAGAGAAGTACCGCACGTGTGGACAACAGTAATGGCCCAGACGCACGTGCATGTGATCCCGGCCGCACGTGTGTGGGGCCCACTATTCAGAAAAAGGCCACCTTGGCCCTAGCTGGCCAAGGATAGACTCCAAAACCCCCAAATATCAGCTCGATCCGATGCACGGTTTGTGCGCAGTGCTCCGCCAAAGTTTCAGCCCTACTATAGGGCCAGATTCTGAAAATCTGCTGTAGATGGAGAAAAGCCTGCAAATATTGATGGATTTGCAGATGGAATACTTGTAGGAGAGGAGAAATATGGATGGAAGAAGGTGGGGGCGAATTGGGATAGGTGTGGCTTCGCACCACGCTAGTTAGCCCTTCTAGGAAAGGAGGGCTTCGCACCCAATTGGATTTTTTCACAACTCAAGAACTCAGAGTAGAAAAAAAAAACGCAGAATTTTTATTAAACTTCAATTAATAAAAAAGCTACAAGGGGTGCCTATTTATAAGAAAAGCGATGAAGTAAACCAAAATAAAAACTAATTAAAGAAATCTAATCCGTCAATGATATTCGAAATAACATTATTAAGCAAAGCCTAAAATATGAGATCAATCAGAATAGTGAGCCACGATCATGAAATCCCATGATGGCTATACTTGACTATCGGGCCCACTCCAACGAACCAAAACTCCATCTTCTAACTAGGAGGCCCTCCCTGGACGTTGTCATCGATCCAGATTGACGGTGGGGCCCTCCTCCTGGCGTACGTGCGTAGGGGGGCGACATGCATGTGCGTGTGCACATGATGTTCCCATCAATAATACAATAAGAAGGGAGTTCAACTACTTAATTTAGCATATAGCCTTGGCCACTAACCACAGTCCATTAGGAATTCACTTGTCGTTACCCCAATTTCACATTCATTTTCATAACAATAAATATGCATTATTTATTTGATAATACTCATTCTTTTTGTTAATGAATGTGATATGGGACTACATAGGCCCAGTGTTTTAAATAGTGGTAGCGTGTTGGACAGCACTCAACCCTCTGTAGCGTGTAGTGTAAATAGCGTAGCGTATGTTGGGAGCCGCGAAAGCAAACGCCAGGTAGAATCACACAAGCGAAAGATAAACGCAAACAAAGCAACACACGATTTTATGTGAAAAAAACCCTTTGGAGTAAAAACCACAGCACAAAGTGACAAGTAATCCACTATGAAAACGAAAGTATAAGAGATTAGATCAATTTACAGATGCAAAAACCCTAGTTTCCTCCATTCTGAACCCTAGGAACGATTTTGCTCTCCTTTTTTTTACCACGTTCTACCCTAATCCTGTATTACACCCGAAATAGGAAATAAATCACGCGGTTATGCAAAACCGCACGTGTTGTCGATCTAAGCTTCGAGCCTCCATGTTCGATTAATTGAACATGCTTAAAACTGTTCATCGAGCAAACTAGGAAATTTGGGGAATTTAGATCAATCAATCAGTCTGGTCAATCGATCGATGACCCATGTTTCAACATAGATTGAAGGCACCCAATTTCGACAATCTCCACTATGGCTTTAATCTCCATGCTCCACTGCTCCAAGCTTCATCCGCAATCTCTAATCGTCTCCATCATAGCATCAACACCATTGTCGCTTTTCGTGCACACTCTGTATTCATCAAACCTTTGCCAATCCTAGAGAAGTTAAACAGAATCTGAACTTCTCTAAGAGGAACCACCTTCGTAAGCATATCCGTCGGATTCACGCTCATGTAGATCTTCTTAAGACAACATCGCCTTCCTCTAGCACCCATCAGATAAAATGATGACGAACATCAATATGCTGAGTATGAGAACGATATACCGAATTCTTTGCCAAATTAATCGCGCTTTCGGTTTCACAATTAACAGACACGACCTCCTACTGAAGCCCAAGTTCATTCATCATTCCTCTCAACCAAACACCTTCCTTGAATGCCTCTATCACTACCATACACTCAACTTCGATTATGGAGAGAGCAATTGCATATTAAAGCTTCGACATCCAATTGATCACTCCACTCAGCACAAACGAGTAACCGGAACTCGACCTTCTATTATCCACATTTCTAGCGCAATCCAAATCCACATAGCCTACAAGTTTGTCCTCTGATTTTTCGAATATCAAAAAGTAGTCATTCTTATCTCGTAGATATCGAAGTAGCCATTTCACTGCCTCCTAATGTTGCTTGTCAGGATTTTACATGTATTTGCTCACAACACCGACTGCATGTGAACTATCCGGTCTCATAGAGACCATGGCATACATCAAACTGCCAACCGCACTCGAGTAGGGCACACGAGATATAAACTGTTTTTCTTCATCTGTAATGGGACATTGCTCTAAAGAAAGTCAAAAGTGAGCAACATGGGGTGTGCTAACCGGTTTAGCCTTGTCCATCCCAAACTTGACCAACACCTTCTTAAGGTATTCTGCCTGAGACATGTAACATGCTCCTCTCCCTATCTCTGTGTATATCAATGCCGAGAACAGTGTATTAAATAGCGTGGTAGCGTAGCGTGTAGCGTACGCTACGTAGCGTAGCGTACAAAAAACGCTACATAGCGTGCGGAATAGCGTAAATACGCAGTAACGTGCGCTACCAGGGCTGTAGCGTACGCTACACATAAGTAGCATGTAGCGTATATAGCGTACGCCTCAGGACTACCGTAAGAATTTTAAAATAAAAGTCATTTTAGTTAAAAACTTGTTGTTAAATGGTGGTGACTGGCCATCTTTCTTTTTGAGTAGGTGGTGTTAGACTCATATTATAAGACTTGTTTTTAAAACTTAAAACAATTCGTATTAGGGCTTTCGAACAGCCCTATCGCGGTGCCGCAGCAGCCGCAGGTTCCTCATTTTCGAAGCTTTGATTCCAAGATTTCGAAGAGCCCTTCTTCAAATCCAATTTTTGGAGTTCAATCGGAATTACAAGAGCATCATCTTGCAGGAATTTCAGAAGCATTGAAGCCCAAACAAGTGAGAAATCGCGTATCCCTCTTTTCGCAGCCGCGCGGACACGTAACTCCCAAAAATCAATTTTCAGTTGATTAAATCTCTATTCAAGGTATGTTTTAGCCCTTTAATCTTTGTTAATGAGTTTTATTTTTATTTATACTGAAATGTTGTGTTATTTTTTCATTTTTTTTCGATTTTTTTTCTTTTTATGGGGACTGTGGTGTCTATGGCATGGATTTGACTCATCCAACCATCACGTGGGACACATGCGTGGGGTCCACTGTAGTGTTCTATGCTACGGCCCACGTGTGGGGGTCCTCTGTGGTGTTTTATGCCATGACCCACATGCGCGGCCATGGCCCACATTCGTGGGGTCCACTGTGGTGTATGTATGGCATGGCCCACATGCGTGGGGTCCATTGTGGTGTGTGTATGGCATGGCCCACATGCGTGGGGTCCACTGTTGTGTGTGTATGGCATGGCCCACATGCGCGGGTCCACTATGGTGTGTGTATGGCATGGCCCACATGCGTGGGGTCCACTGTAATGCATGTTTTTTTTTTTTGAAGAGAGTGACTTTTATATATTTTGCTTTTTTCTTAATATTTAATATTTATCATATTTTTCTTTTCTTTTTTTAATAAAAAAATAGAAGTATTGTGTAGCTTATGCTACACGCTACGCTATTTCGCTACACGCTACGGAGGGTTGAACGCTACGCAACACGCTACCGCTATTTAAAACACTGGCCGAGAATCCTCTTTGCAGCCCCCAAATCTTTCATCTTGAGTGTCCTTAATAACTGAGTCTTCAATATATTGATCTCAGAAATGTTGTGACTAACAATAAGCATATCATCATTATACAATAAAGTACAGTGAATTCTCCATCACTCAGTGCATTGAAGTAAACACAATAATCATATTCATTTCTAGTAAACCGTTGACTCACCATGAAAGAATCAAATCTTTTATACTACTACCTAGGCGACTGTTTCAAGCCATAAAACGACCTCCTCAACTTACAAACCTTATTCTCTGACCCCTGTATCTCAAACCCTTCTGGTTATTGCATATAGATTTACTCTTCCAATTCCCCATGTAAGAAAGCAGTCTTCACATCCATTTATTTCAGTTTTAGATTGAATTGGGAGTCGAGGAAGCAAACTCCGAGTAGAATCACACAAGCGAAAGAGAAACGCAAACAAATCAACACAGAATACACAATTTTACGTGAAAAAAAACCCTGTGAGAAAAAATCACGGCACAAAGCAACGAGCAATCCACTATGAAAACGAAAGTAAAAGAGATTAGATCTATTACTTGTCGATGACCAGCATTAGTTTGAGGGGGGATGTTAGATAGGCTCACATGTCTTGTATACCTTGTATAGCTAGTATACCTTGTATAGTTCGTTTCCATAGGTAGAGGATTCTGATTTTATTATTTTCCTTGTATAGATGACTGTAATCTCTATATATTCAACCCATTTGGGTTGTCTCAAATACTGAAATCTTTCAACTCCTCTCTGGTATCAGATATTGTAATCTTTGTTTACATGGTATCAAAGCTTCACTAATCCAAAACCGGCACCACCTGTCAAATCCGACCATCCCTGCGTCCGGCCACCATCTCTGCAGCGTCCGGTCCCCATCCTTGCTGCGTCCGGCCACCGTCCCTGCTCACCCGACCGCCCCTGCATCGTCCAGCCACCCCTACTGCGTCGTCCGACCCTCACAGCATCATCCGACCACCCCTACAGCTTCGCCCCTGCATGTCCGACCACCCCTACTGCATGCCCCTCTGCTCTCTGATCTGTTTTTGTTGCCAAACTTCATTCCAAATCCAGCAACCCCTGTTGTTGTTCCAGATCTAGATTTTTCAGATCCAGCAATTACACCAGATCCAGCACCTGTTGCTATTACGCGAGATCCAGCAACCTCTGTTGCTGTTCCAGATCCAAAGATTTTCCAGATCTAGATTTACCCCTGTTGCTATTACGCCAAATCCAGCACCTGCAATACCTTGGGTACCTCCTGCTGCAAGGTACATCTAAAACCTTCTTCTGCTGCGACTCTTTGCTATTACTTCAGATCAGTGGACAAGGACTCATCACGTTCAGAGGCTCCATGTTGTAGTTTTGATGGTACCAACTATTCTCTATGGGCCATCCATTTTCAGAACTTCCTCAAGGGTCGTGGTTTGTGGGAACTAATTGATGGATATGTTACCATCCCCACTTCCATAGATGCCGATAAATTAGCTAATTAGGAAATGAACAACGGACGGATTATTACCTGAATTCTCGATTCGGTCGATCGGCCCATTGCTGTTGACCTCACACCTCATCGCACTGCTAAGGCAATGTGGGAGCATCTCCAGACAATTTATCAACAGAGTAATGCGGCCCGATTATATCGCCTGGAACAGGATCTCGTTAACCTTACTCAGGGTGACGACAGTATTCAATCATTTTACTCCAAAATTGTCACAATTTGGACTGAGATGGCTATGATGGATCTAACATTTCCTCATGACTTTAAGATATTCCAAACTATACGCGAGAGTGCGCAAGTTCGACAGTTTCTTATGAAGCTGCGTCCAGAATTTGAGCATTGTCGGGCTGCTCTCTTGAACCGTAGCCCTACTCCTTTATTGAATTCAGTTATTAATGATTTATTGGCTGAGGAACAACGACCGAAAGTTCTCTCTTCCTTCCTCAACTCCGGAATCATCTGATATGTTGTTTGTTGTGTCCACCACTACACATTCCACTCCTTTAACTTGTCGCGGCTGCAACAAGGTGGGTCATGTCGTCGCTCAATGCAAAGAATGGTGTGCTTATTGTTGACGGACTAGTCATAGTATTCAGGACTGCCGTACACAGGCCTATGCATCTTCTTTCGGCCGTGGACGTGGTGGTCGTGGTCATGGCCGTGGTCATGCTCTTTCTGCTACTGCTGCCACTATTTCTTCCGAGCCATCTGCTAGTGATACTGCATCTACTGTTTCTGTTGAAGGTCTTTCATCACCTTTGACTCCTGCGATACTCCAGCAAATCGTTCAGGCCCTTTTTGCGGCCGGTATGTCAGGTATATCCCCATCTTTTACATGATTCTTCGATTCGGGTGCTTCCAATCATATGACTGGTGTTGTATCCCATCTTTGTGACATTCGTCCCTACACCGAAAATCAGGCTATTTCTACTACGGATGGCACTAGACTACCCATTCAGTCCGTTGGATCATTGATTTTCACTCCTGCTCATCGCCAGTTCACCCTTCATAATGTGTTTCATGTCCCTCACCTCTCCTCCAATTTAATTTCAGTTGGTCAACTTACATCCAATAACTGCTTAGTCATATTTCTTCCCAACTGATGTTTTGTGCAGGATCTGGCAATGGGGAAGGTACTTGGGATGGGTAGGCGGCATGGTCGTCTGTACATGCTGGACTTTGATCCATCTGTCACTCCGGATCGTTGTTTCTTTTCTCCATCTTCATCAGATATTTGTTCGGCAAATAAATTGTGGAAACTGTGGCACTTTCGCCTGGGTCATACACATTCCGATAGGTTAATTCAGTTATTTTCTTCTGGCACGTTAGGGAATGTTTCTCTTAATAAAAAAGATTTGGATTATTCTTGTTCATCTTGTTGTCTTTCAAAAAGTAAGTGTATTCCTTTTCCTCTAAGTACTACAAAATCATCTTCAATGTTTGAACTAGTGCATACGGATGTCTGGGGTCCTTCACCAATTATGTCTCTCTCTGGGTTACAATACTATGTTATATTCATTGATGATTTCACACATTACACCTGGATTTACTTTCTGCATTCAAAGTCACAGGTTTTTGAAAAATTCAAGATATTTCACTCTATAGTGGAGACTCAATTTCGGGTTCCAGTTCAAACTCTCCACTCTCACTCAGGGGGGAATATCTCTCAACAGATTTTCGTACATTTCTTCAGGGTCATGGGATTATTCATCAGACCACCTGTTCTAATACTCCACAACAGAACGAGGTGGCTGAACAAAAAAATCGTCATATTGTTGAAACTGCCAATACCCTAATGACAGCTATGAGTGTTCCTCGTTCTTTCTGGGCGGAAGCAATGTTACATTCAGTCTACTTGATTAACCAGATGCCAACCAACGTTCTGAACAGTAAATCTCCATACTTTGTTCTCACTGGCTTACCTCCTGCATATTCCACATTTCGTGTTTTTGGTTGTCTGTTATGTTCACCTGGCTTCACGTGAGCATAACAAACTCTCCAAAATCGATCAAATGTATGTACTTGGGATTTGGAGAAACTCAGAAGGGTTTTCGATGTTATGATCCGGTTTCTCGTCGTGTTCGAGTTTCACGACATTTGTTTTTCTTGAACATATTGTCTTTCATTCATCTCTTCCTCCTCCGCACACCCCAAACTCTCCTGATCTAACCACCTTTCCTGATATTCCTTTTGCCTCGCGTACTCTCCCTCGTCCATTGCAGGTTTACTCGCGTCGACCACATACAGATCCACCACCTATTACTCAACCCGAACATACTGTACCTGTTACAGATCCTGAACCTACCTAGATACGTCGTTCCGCTTGTGTACATCGAGAGCCTGGTCGCTTGATATGCTCTGTGTCTGCCATGAATGCTACTCTGAATACTGTCTCTATTCCTACTTCATACACTCAGCCAGCCACTCATGATTGTTGGAAGAAGGCTATGGCAGAAGAACTTGTGGCATTGGATGATAATCATACATGGGACATTATCACTCGACCCACTGACCCACAACTAATTGGTAACAACTGGATTTATTCTGTCAAGCTCAAGTCTGATGGATCATTGGATCAATACAAGGCTCGGCTTGTCGCTCAGAAATACAAACAGGAATACGGAATTGATTATGATGAGACATTCACTCCCGTGGCCAAGATGAAAGTTGTTCGTACTCTTCTGTCAATATCTTCCGTTCGCTCTTGGCCACTTGCTCAGATGGATGTGAAAAATGTTTTTCTTCATGGAGACCTCCACGAAACAGTATATTTGAAACCTCCTCCTGGCTCTTTAATCCCTGACAATAAGGTATGTCGCCTAAAGAAAGCCTTGTATGGCCTCAAACAGACACCTCGGGTATGGTTCCAATGCTTTTATGATGTTGTTACAAGTGTTGGCTTTACTCAAAGTAGTCATGACTCATCCTTATTTTTGCGCACCACTGCTCGCGGAATTGTTATTGTTCTCGTCTATGTTGATGACCTACTTCTGACTGGTAGCGATACTACTGGCATCTCGGCTTTAAAGAAAGTTCTGCAATCATCCTTCAAGATGAAAGACTTCGGCTATCTAACATACTTTCTTGGGCTTAAAATTTCACGTTCTAAACGTAGGATCCTGGTCAGCCAGCGTAAATATACCAAGGATCTTCTCGCCTTGGCATAATTGACAAATCAGAAGACAATTCAGACTCCCTTAGAACTTAACATTCAATATGGCCGTGATGATAGTGATCTTCTTGCACAGCCTGACTTATACCGCCGTTTGGTTGGGAGTCTGGTTTACTTAACTATAACTCGCCCTGATATTGCCTACGATGTCTAAGTCATCAGTCAGTTTGTTTCTGCTCCTCAGACTCTTTATATGACTGCGGTGTTGCGCATCCTATGGTACCTATATGGAACTCTAGATCGATCATTGTTCTTCTCTTCCATGGCGACTCTGGACCTTCGTGCTTATTCGGATGTTAATTGGGCCGGTTGCGCTCTCACATGAAGATCTACCACTGGCTACTGTATTTTTCTCGGCACTTCTCTCATCTCTTGGAAGTGTAAGAAGCAGGCCATTGTTTTCAAATCAAGCACAGAAGCCGAGTATCGGGCGATGTCCGCTACGTGTAGTGAGCTTGTCTGGTTACGTGGACTTCCTTGTATAGTTCGTTTCCATAGGTAGAGGATTCTGATTTTATTATTTTCCTTATATAGATGACTGTAATCTCTATATATTCAACCCCTTTGGGTTGTCTCAAATACTGAAATCTTTCAGCTCCTCTCTGGTATCAGATACTATAATCTTTGTTTACAAGATCAACTTACATATGCGAAAACCCTAGTTTCCTCCATTTTGAACCCTAGGAACGATTTTGCTCTCCTTGTTCTACAACATTCTACCCTAATCCCGTATTACACCCATATATATAGTGTTACACCCAGAATAGGAAACAAATTGCGTAATTACGCAAAATGGTGTGCACCGTCAATCTAAGCTTTGATATATATATATATATATATATATATATATATAGTGGTCTAAGTCAATCCAAGTTTTCTCACGGTCAAGGGAAATTTGAGATATCTGATAATTAAAAAAAGTATTACAAGGGCGTAGCGCTGGACCATTCAAAATTATAAAACGAAACGGTCTCAATGCGTGTGTGGTAGATCTTCCACCTTCCATAGGAATTAGTTCCACATTCAATGTGGAGAATCTAGTTACATTTCAGGAGAACACAGATACCTTGTCCAGCCTTTTAGAGAATCATCCTGATTCCCCAGACCTTTCCCTTGATCCATGGCTCATTCCCGACCCATCTTCCCAGCCTCTACCTCCCATACCTACCCTTCTCACACCCAGAGAGGAGATAAAGGATATCCTGGACCATCAGATAGTATCGACGTCGGACGGCGGATTTCAAAAGTTCCTGATCAAGTAGAAGTCACGCCCAGCTTCAAATTGTACGTGGCTCACTAAGGAGGAGCTTCAGAGGCTTAACCCTGACATCTTGGAACGGTTCAGGAGTTTTGTTTCGCCAATGGCGAAACCTTCGCAGCCGGAGAGAGTTGATGGGGACATCATGCACACGCGCACACCCCCTACCCTACGCACATACGCAAGGAGGAAGGCCCCACTATCAATCTGGATCAACGACAACCTCTATGAAGGACCTCTTAGTTAGGGGGGTGTGCTATGGAGCATTGGAGTGGACCCGATCATCATAGGGATTCCACCATTGGATCTCATGATCGTGGCCCGTTACCCTAGATGATCTAGGATTTTGAGTTTTGGTTATTATCTTTATTAGGAACATCATGAACAGTTTTGATTGCGTTGATTTGTTGTTATTTTTGTTACTTCGTCTCTAAGTAATATTGTGTGCACATGGCATGGCTTTTGGGGTTTAGGGTTTTTCTTATAAATAGGCAACCCCGTGTATATTTTTTTCATTGAAGCTTATGAATAAAATTCTGCATTTTTTCTTCTCTATCCCTTTGAGTTGAAGAAGGTAATTGGGTGTGAAACCCTTCCTTCCTCAAAGGGCTAACTACTGTGGTGCGAAGCCACAACTATCCCGAATCATCCCCATCTCTTCCACCCCACATCCACTATCTTCCACAGCCCTCCCTTCTTCAGATTTATCTTTTTTCGTGCCTAAGTTCTCCACTACAGCAGATTTTCAAATTTTGGCCCACTAGAGGAGTTGAAACTTCAGCGGAACACCACGCACACACCAAAAGGCGAATCGTGGCGAAACTTGGTGTGAGAGTGAGCCTCCCCTAGCTAACCACACTGAAGGAGTCATTTTTAAATTTTGTGGGCCCCACACATGTGCGGTCAGACAGCCACGCACGTGCGTCCAAGTGGGCTTGTTGTCCACATGCAGGATCCTTCTCAGGTTCTTCTCTCCTCTATTCCTCTCCTCTCTCACCTTAAATTCCAAACCCTAACCCTAGAAAATCTCAAATCCTAAGTATTTCCAACTTTTGCAAACCCTACGTTTTCCCCTATTTGAAACATGGTGAATCTCTTGAATTGGGGAACAGTCCTTTGTATGATTGGATGAATCTAAACTCCATTGGGTATTGTTTGGTTTATAATTCTACTTGATTCAGCCCTAAACGTGTGTAGGCTTGGACCACCGTAGATTCCCCTTGTTGAATGTTTGAATGTATGTGGGATGTGACTTTTTTTTGTGATTGCTTAGAAATTGGTATGATCTAAAGCTTGAAATCTTGCACCTCATATTTAATTTCATGCCCTGCATCAATTCAAGCTGCAGCTAGAGAACCCCAGATGCCTATCTCGACTGAGCGTGAAGTATAGTCCAGCCCGACCTCTCCTAACAAATGTAAATAAAGGCCGAGCTCAACCTCGTCACCTAGGGCCGAGCCTTAGGGGAACAAGCTAACCTGCCTCAAGTCAGGAACACCCGTCCTTGGATAACCGCGCCATCAACCCCGACCAGGGATCAAGCCAGACTGGCCCGGGACGGCTGAACACACGCCCTGAGATCCGAACTAGTATCGACCAGGTCGGCCAATGTCCTCAGCTAAAGAGCACAAGAGCCGACCTGCCCACAGTCCGCTCCGATAGTCTAGTCAAGGATCTAGAAAGATCCTCACGACACTGCGACATCCGAATCCTACTACAACTCTACCTCCTGTATAAGGAGGCCTCTCGCGCCACCACCTCTTCCCATCTATAAATAAAGACATCCTCAATGGTGGGAGGTACGCACAATCTATAGCCCTAAGCCATTACTACCTAACTAGACCCAGGTTCCTGACTTTGGCATCGAAGGGTCCCCCGCGCTAGCCAGGGTCTTCCTTGTCCGTTCTTTGTGCAGGTACGTTTGGGTTCGAAGAGGGCTAACCAGATTTCTGCATCAACAATGAAGAATCCGGTACTTATGACCAATGCGTCTAGGTAAACGCCCAAATTATGTCCTAATTATGAAATCATATGGAACATTGTGCAAATGTCATGCTTTTACATATGGCTAAGGAAGTGTAGTATGCTCTACAAAACATGTGTTCATCTAACATAAAAAAAAATCTCTCATACTTGTCAATTATATGAAGAAATATTTGAGCTTCAACAAGGAGATAAAACATTTAGTGAATGCTATTCCATACTCAAAGAAATGTGGGAAGAGCTGAATGTGTATCAGCCCTTGACTACCGATTTAGAGAAACTACATCAACAACATGAAGAGTTCTGAGTGGTCTAGTTCTTATCTGGATTGAAACGTGAGTAGGAAACGGTTCTTTCACAAATTTTGGGTGGCAAAGATGTGTCATCTTTAAACGAGGTGTATGCATGCCTCCAACATTTATCTTTAAGTTGTACAAGTGGAGCAAATGACAGCTCAACTCTAGCATCGTTCTCTGGACAAGGCCGTGGCGGTGGCCATGGTGAAAGAGGTTGTCATGATGACATGAAAGGTGATCATGACAAAGGTCACGGACCTCGAAAGTGCATGCATTATGGGCTTTCGAATCATTCTGTTGAAAATTGCTAGGACCTCCATGGGAAGCTTGCATGAGCTAATTAAGCTTCTCACACTGGAAGGAGCAGGGGGCCTCCTCTGGCTAATTCTGCATCTACTACTCCACTACACATATGATTGGTGAGATGGTTACTCTAACTCGAGAAGAATATTCCAAGTTGTTGATCAATATAGAAAATCAGTTTTTTGCTACTACTTTTGTAGCTACATCCACCCCTATGGACATTCGTGACCTCAGGTCTGGCTTGTTTAGGATTCAAGTCTCATTCTCGATTGGTAATTAACTCTGGAGTGTCTGACCATATTACGTTCATTAACACTTTCAAAGGGAGAAGCTTTCTAAAACAAATGCTAAATCCTAATACCTCAAGCGATAGCCTGTAGGGGGTGCTTCATATTGTCAATTTTTTTTTTTACAAAAAAAGTCGATGATTGAGGGAAACTGCCTAAATGTAATCCATGGGATGACTCCATATACTGTTTTATAAGATCGCCACATTAAAGGTGATAATAACATTCCTATCTCATAAGACTAAAACAAGCATTATTTCATTGGTAATGCTCAATTGTTTCAACGTGAGAATCTTTGGGAAGCAAGTTTTTTTTATCCTAGAACTTCAGGTTACACCTTGTTGGAGTGCTTCACGTTATGTAATATACTGGGATGACTGCAATTACTTTTTACAAGAACACTATGTTAGAGGAAATAGTAAAACAGTGGGTATTTCTACCAATTAGTATACAGTCATAGCTGGCAATATTATTAGTTATTTGTTTGGGGATTCTGCTCCATGATTTTTCTTAAATTATTGATATTGGCTCATCCTATCTGCTTGCGCCTTGGTTCTTTATATTTCACATGGTAAGCAGAATTACATAGCTGCCTTCCAAAGATTAAGAAATAACTTCTCAGAGGAAAGAAATTCTGTTTTCAGATCCTAGGGATTTTGAATAGCATCAGTTTTTGACTTTCTAATCACCAGAGACCAGACAACAGGAACTTTTCAAATCTATTGCACAACCATACTTTTCCATCAAATTGAGACTTGAGAACAGCTGAAAATCTAGTAAATGACCATAGTTGGCAGACATATATTGATTGACACTAGAAAAACAAAAAACAAAAGATGAAGCAATGTGCGATAGAGAGACAAACAGGCAGAAAAACAGCGGATGATAGACAGGCAGATGGACGGAAAGGTAGACACACATATAACACTACTTAACCATGTAGAGAAAAAGACATAATAGAAGAAATGAGAGAAAGCTGAGATACATGGCACCCAACAGAAGTTTGCAAAGCCCACACACTTGTGGAGCTCTGCCATCCACAGGAAAGGACACAAGTTGATATGCACGTGTGCAAGATCTGAGCTCTTCATCAGTTTGGCCACTGTTTAGATGTTTTTGTCTAAATATCAGGCCATTTCACTCATTTGGGCCAGTGTGCAAAAGAAATTGATAGCTTGTTGTTCGGTTATTTTTTCAACAAGTCAGGCCCACCAAGGAGTGCAACAACCTGATTCCGATGTCAGAAGACCTAAACAGGTGGCCGACTCAAAGGAAAGCTTAGATCTCACATATGGGTGCCATATCAGCATGTGTGCTTGTGTGTGGATGCACATAGCTCCATGCAGGCACATGGGCCAAGAAAACCTTGAGTAAGCAAGCAAATAGAGAAAATAAAGCAATGCAAATTTGAGAATTCTAAGAATACTTTCCAAGACTCAAACATTTTCAACCTGTAGTAATTCCTCCATAACATCTTCCATTGTTATGATTCCGATGACTTCCTCATCCAGTGGATAGCTCGAAAGAGATTCCAGATCAACATCAACATCAACAATATTGTCATGTGCTCCGCGATCCCGCTTCTTTGGTTGTTGAAGCATATCTCCATGTCGCTCCATGATGCTCTTTAATGTAGGGCTATGACTGACATCAACTCCATGATTCACCGACGAAGCATTGGTAACAATAGTCACTTGCTCTTCAAGAACCATTTGAGAAACATCACCTGCAAAGTCAAGATCAGTTACCTCAGAATCTGCAAATCAAATGCTCTCTTGTAAACTTGTCATGTGCCGATGAAACATTGAACAGCTTAAATTTTAAGTGCATGAGAGAGGAATAGATAATCATGAGGATGTATGGTATCCGCATACTCAGTTTGTACAAGTGCACATGGTTGGGTGATCCAAATTGTTGATCTGATGGACCACACAGTGGATGAATGATGCCCCAAGAATCTTCTCAATGAGACAATCCTAAGCATTTGATTTTTTTGGTAGCCTGCAAATAAATGGTTAAGAAAAGGAAAACAGCAACAATCCACACTCAACTGGAATATCCAAAGTTAGGATGGGGAGGATCTTCCAACCTGGGACATTTTGGAGAATGTTCCGTGAACAATGGAGCTCATCAGATCACCGCAAAGGATCACATAACCATTGGCTCCACTTTTACAAATTGAATAACCAAGCACACTACGCACAGATTTTTACTAAGCCAAAGTGCATGTGAAGCCCTGACCATCTGCATGCCATACGTGCGCAAGATTCAAGCATTCCATTGGATGGGCCTCACTGTTTGGATCTTCTGGCCTACAAAATACGCCATTTCACTCCTCAAGTGGGCCATAGAGTACAAAACAAATTATGGCTACCAAAAAAAAAAAGTTTTACCCAACCATTTGTTTCTACATTGTGGCCCACCTGATTGAAATGGCCTCACTTTTGAGATAGAAGATCTAATAAAAGTGTACCACCTGATGGAAAGTTTGATATCACATGCCTGTGCCATATTGGCAAGTGTGCTGATGTGTAGATGGCCAGCGCTATACATGCATGTGGGCTTAACAAACCTCACCATACATATCCTCAAGTATCCCTGGGTAGAGAATCATATGCTCGTCCACACGAAACTAAAATAGGTAGCTAATCTATCAATCATGCTTCATATTATTTTCACAGAGCTTGTGGGAAAATCAAATTCCTGATCAGTAGTACCCTTATCCTCTGCTTGTGTGCTTTTCCTATTCAGATGCATCCTATTCCCAGGCATACTAACACTGACTTCTGCATTTCCTGTGGTTCCATGAACATCCTTCATACCCTTCACAACCACTGCCATGTGGCTGTGACCCTTCTGGAATTCATTCAATATCTCATAAAGTGGCAAATAATCAGGGACCCTGGTACACAGCACCATATAGTTAGACACTAATTGACAAATAACAAACATGTTTTCTTTGGGGCGTGTTTGGTTTTCAAATTTCCGGTGTAATTCAAAGTAAATGAGCCAACATTATCTTTTCAGGGTGTTTAGTTAAGAGAGAATAATGGCACAAAAAACAAGAGTCAAATACAGATGTAAAGTAAATGGGTAAAGGAAATTATTACATTTTTCCATACCAAAAGGCACCTTTTTACAGTGATGCCCCTGTAAAACAAACAATGGTATAATATAATCATGCAGTCAAATGTAAGTGATGACATGACACAATTACAGGGGTAAACAATCATTACCCATTTCCAGCCAATTACCGTTGTAATTGGAAAACCAAACAGACTCTTAGAGAAAACCAGAGCACATGCATACAGTTACCACCTTCCATGTCAAAAGGCCAAATTCTGGTAAACTTAAATATGCATTGAATAGTCTTACACTGTGGAATATGATTCAAAAAGGCAAAGTAAGCTACATAAAGATATTCATATACTTAAATCACGCAAGAAAAGCAGGCAAAAGTAACATGCAGAAAACTAAAATAATACTTTCATTTGAAACTTTGAAGGCCAATGGAACTTACAGCAGTTCTATGCTGATAAAATTTCACTCCATCCTAAATCCAATATGAGGAATGACGATTGCATGTTTTGCACAAAAATTCTCATAAGGGCATGTAGCATACATGTACAAGATCCATACCACTCATCTGGTGGACTACACCATCTATGGGTCATAACCCAAGAATCAGACCAGTTGGAAGACCTGCCTACAGGGCCCACAAAAAGGGTGCCCATCATTTCTTTCATCAGATTGAGAATTTATAATCGCCCGACTAGCCTGGTTTTTGGTGATAGACCATAGATGACAGGCCTGCTGGACAAATGGCCCATGACTTGTAACAGATTCCACATGTCCCTATAAGAACTCATTTGGCTAAGATCTCTGTGTAATGAGGAAGCATTCCTCATGTATCAACACAAGTGTTGTCTCATCCATTCCTGATAGGGGACAATTAACCACTTGCTCTAAAAGCTTGAATTGATAGAGCATTGTTGAGGGTCAAATATTGCATATTAGACCCCAGTTACTACCTGATTTTACGAGCATGATACCATTTAACACCTTATTTTAATCATGTTTGTAATGCAGGGTGTATTTAGGAGCTTGAACTAGAAAAGGGTACTAAAAACATGGAATTAACGCTCCAAAGTCACCAAAGCAAGGGACGGACCCCAAGGGACTGAGATCGAAGAAAGTACACACCAGAAATCCAAGGAAATCAGGCCATTCACGTTACACGGGCCTGAAAAGCATCCAGAATGCAAGATCACAGAGTTTCCACCATCCGTCTGGCTTGAAACTTTATATCTGGCCTGAGGACCATAAATGAACCATACATGTCGAATTTCAGCCATTAGATCCATGTGGAAGTGGCCCAACGGACAAATTAGCCCATAAACCATTGATTTTGGGCCCACCTGCTATCTGTATATGCTTCAAAATTGGTCTTGACAGTTTAAATGAGATGAGAAAAAGGATGGATGAATCAAATCTCTCATTTACATCAAGGTGGACCCCACATTCATGGGTGTGAGTGCACAGTCGGTGCACAACCGCTGTGCACCGAGCAAGTGAAACCGGTCAACATGGTGTTGACCGACTACAATTCAAAAACGGCAAATGCCGTTCTCTGTTGCATCAAACAGAGCTTGCGGTTGAACGTCAGTGGGCCACCACCGTACATCAACGGTCCGATCCAGACCGTCCATGAGATTCACATGGCCCCTATCACTCAGGCCTAGGTGGCAAAATTTCACAAGACATTGGAGATCGGTTTTCGATCGTTCAAACAGAAGACGGACGGTGGCTTTACAGATTCCGTGGGCCGCATCAAAGGATGGCCAAAAATACCCTTTACCATCTGAAATTTCGAGTAGAATTTAGTGGACGGCGTGGATTTCTCAAAACAAAAGCGAAGTGGGCCCCACCAACGTCACCACGTAAGCTGTTTACACAGGCCCTGTCTCTGCGTCCGAAACCGACCGATTCTGGGGTTGTTGTATGCCCATCGTGATGATCGGATGACCGATCTAGACCGTCCATCATGTAGGCCTGTCCAAAACGCCCCAAGGGACATTATTCTTTTGGACAAATCAAAGGAAGAGGGGAGTTGGGAGGCTCCGTTCTTGGCTGCGTAAGGAGAGTTGCGTAAGGCTCCAAACCGACTCCACTGCGCACGTGATTTCCTTCACCCACTGTATCAATCCATAAAAGGAAGAGAAAGGGAGAGAGAGAGAGAGAGAGAGAGAGAGAGAGGATATCCAGTGCTTAAACGGAGAGACGTCCGAGAAGAGAGAGAGAAAGAGAGGATTTTTTAGTGATTTATTTAGTTTATTTACTGTTTTTGTTTTCTACGAGTTTTGAGAGATCTAATCCCATCATGTTGGGCTAAACCTCTTAGCTAGGGCTAAGAGGTGAAGCTTGTGGCGTGATGGGAATAATTCTACGGCTCTGATTTATGTTAGACTGAACTTATGTTGATTCTAGTTTGATTTTAAGGAATACTTTCAGTTTTTAATGATGTGTTGTGACTTAAATTACAATAGATCTGTGATGGCTTTGAGTATGTCCTTTCCCTTATCGTGATTATGCAGTTAGGAAGTTTTGTTGTTCATCATTGCCCCTTGGACATGGTTGGATGATGGAATCCTTCCTAACATTCATACATCTTCTGATTGGTTGTGGATTGGTTTAGTTCTGTTGTTTACTTTGTCTCATAGGCATGGTTTTGTGATGGAATCGACTCTAATTCTCATACCTTTCATCTCCTTGAAGACTAGATCAAAGGAAGTTCAGATCGAGCTTTAGTGATATATCTTCCAACTGGATGAAGATGGGACTTGAAGTCCAGTTGAGTTCATGAACCAAGCGTAGATCTCCCTGATCTCTACAAGTGGATCCTCTGAATCCCTAGTTTCCCACCTTTGAATTCTGCAAGATTACTATTTCACCATTATTCACTCATATTCACCTAATTTAGATTACATCTTATTCTAGTTCTAGTTCGAGTTGCTTTCAGATTACGTACAAGGTTCAGTCCCTGTGGATTCGACCTCGGTCTTACCGAGATTATTACTACATCACAACCCTATACTTGGGGTGTGAACAAGCATGGCGAAATAATCCCTTTTATTTCATAGCCCAAGCCCCAAATCCATGGGTTAGGTCTTGGCCGAACCCTTATCGTGGGCCCCAAATCCACAGCTTCCGTGGGCCACTCACTCCGAGTGTGCCCCTACATTCCACAGGCCACCCCACTTGAGCCCGGTGTGAAAACGTCCCTGCATTAATCACCCCCGGTGAGGAGTCTCGAACACAAGACCTCCCACTCTGATACCAATTTGATGCAGGACAATTAACCACTTGCTCTAAAAGCTCAAACTGATAGAGCATGGCGAACTAATCCCTTTATCTCATAACCCAGGCTCCAAATCCACAGGTTAGGTCCTTGGCCGAACCCTCCTCGTGGGCCCCAAATTCATGGGTTCCGCGGGCTGCCTATCCCAATTGTGCCCCCGCATCCCACACACCAACCCACTCGAGCCCGATGTGAAAATGCCCCTGCATTAATTCCCCATTACTGGAACTAGGTTTCACAGACATAAGTGTCGTACCATCTATTCCCCACTAATGGGATTATGTTTTCACCATATTCCAAGTGTCCAACTTTACATGTGTCCTTTGAACTCTGTTGCAGCCCTCCAAACCTCAGAAGATGTTCATTGTCTTTTCATCAACAATAGGTGCTGATTTCAAAGATTCAGTGCCAAGTTCGAAATCTGGGATCTTGTTATTCTTCTTCTTTTGCAGTCAGTACCAATCTTGAAATTTCACTCCCAAAGGACAATATTGGCAGATATTTCATTCCTATCTCAAAAACATGAACCTGCTATACAACCACTTAACATATGAGTCAGTTATGCTGTTTGTGGCTGTGTTGAGGTTTCTAGTCTACAGGAAACCATTGCATATAATACTTTTTCGTTTTTCCAAGAACGTGCAATTATGAGTAGACAATGTTGATGAAATATTTAGAACTGTACTGAATGTGGTCTGAGATGTGAAAATTGAAATAGACCCTCTATCAAGAAAGAGAGGAGAAGCAAGTTAAATTAGAACTAAACGAAGGTAAAGAAAAGGAACCAATGTAATATATAGTGGATACGTAGCTTAGTAAAAGAATGTGTGGGAAGAAAAAGGAATGAAGGAAGATAAGCAAGAAAGAAGCATCTGTATTATTTATAGTTATCTAATCAAGCACCACTGGATCATCAAACAATAAAAGGATTATCTAAATCTCAAAATGAGGGGTTTCCTCCCAAGTACCATAAAGAAAGTGAACCACATACAGAAGCATTGACAACACACACATGTACATGCATATGAAGGACATATATATCACAAATGTTGTTTGCAAATGGGGTGAGAGCATGTTGTAAGCATATGATCAAATAAGTGCTAAAATTCTGATAAATTTCAAAATCAATTACGAAATACCCATACCTAGGAATTTTCCTAATCGTAGCATTTCGGATTGGGATTTCATCTTCAGGGCGGCAGGTGATTAAACTTTTAACCTGAACCAAGAGAAATGGTAATGTAGTTATCCGTGACCCAAAGATTTTCATATCAAGAGGTTGGAAAAAAGAAAGTGTCATATGAATATGCATTACTGCACTCAAGGATTGTAATAAGTAAAACAACAAACTATCATTAGGAATCTAATTCAATTAAAAAGAATGGAATATAAAAAGATTTTGATGTTTAATAAGGTAACCACAGCAAGCTATAGCAATGAAAAAAAAAACAAACAAATTCTTACAATTTTTCTTTTCTTCTTTCCCTTTTTTAGTATAAATAGGTCGCTTTTGTAATGACCTGGGATTTTGGTGTGCATGCATACATGCATACATATGCATGCATGCTTACTTGCATTCATGTAAGCATACATGCATAGATCCATCCATTCATCCACACATCCATCAATCTATATAAGTTGTGACCAATGGTATGTGTGATCGATCTGTTAGTGTGAACCATTGACGTATGTAATTATCAATTATATAATTTGTGTTTGTACATGTACACTTGTACTCACACCACTTAACTTACAAGACCACCCGTTTATCCATAAACTAGCTCATATCTAACTGTTGAACATACCCTAAAACTACCTGATCATGACACTCAACCCGTGTGTCAAAACCACTCAATTAAGGCCTTGTAACTACACTAAAAATCTGCTTAAATAGACTACTCGCTTGTACACCCAATCAGCACAATCTAAACTGTCTAATCCCGAGTTATAACGACTGATAGCAAACCTGTTAAGTTAGAGATCAATCCGTCTTCATTTAACTCATGATCTTCACCATAAACATGCATCACTAATGAGCATTGAACCCATGATTTAGATCAGCCCTCTAAGACATGTGATAACGTGCCTAAACTGTTCAGAATGATCCAACTGAGATGGACTGATCCCTCAATTCTTATCATTAACCAATGCATACAAGTCCTCCAATTCCATCACTAATCCTAGACCATTCATTCATCAACCTTTACATCTCACTCGTATAGGCAATCATTCGCCAACCAACCACAAAAATACCTATTTAGACTTAGACCTAACAATCTAACTGTTCACATCACCTTTAGACCACCCCATCATGGCAAATTTGCCCCAAGATGATCTAAACCACATGTACGCCTGTCCATCCGTAAATCTAAACCATCTACCCTATTTCCAATACACTAATGAATATATTTCACTGTTAGAATATAATTCCAGTAGTTATTAACAAACTATTACTCATTTAAGGGCTTTCTACAGTGTACACATCACTGCCCTACACTATCATTCGAAAAACCTATTTTTGGGAATCTGATCGCAATGGAAATTTAACCAAGCTTATCCAACCCAGTTGATCCGTACATATTCAATCTAGACACCTAGTTCACAAGATCAACTGTGCATCAAAATTCGCATCATATCCGCTAGATGGCCCGCTTGAAAATCAGACGAC